>NC_089045.1:24657500-25857500 GCF_034140825.1 Oryza sativa Japonica Group
TAGTGTGCATTTGACAACTTGATAAGCATCTACCATGGTTCAAATTCAATCTACACATAAGAAAAGCTTAGATAAGAGATTTTTCCCGCTCTGTATCCATACCAGATTACCAGAACAAAAGACCAAGCGTGAGACAAGTACGAGCCGTGATTACAGTATGGGTTAGCCGTTATCTATACAAGAGTGGCTACAAAAATCGGTCTGCAATGTCGTCCAGCATGCAACTAAAAATAGAAGAGTATGGATTTCTGTCGACTATCTTAACAGTGTTCGCATCCTTTGGTGTTGAAGGGAGCTCCGTCCGCGATTTGTTCCTCTAATCAATTCCCTGCACAGATCCTTTTTAAATCAATATGCATTATGCAGTATCGGATGACTGTTTTCAGGCATGATAATAAGAACTTACTTCATATACGTTGTCATTCTGGTTCTTCCAAGGGTCTTGCCTCATAGCATCGTCAGGTGCTTCACACAACAAATATTAATCAACAATAGTCATCAAGCTAGAAGTGTCGCTACTATAGATCAGATAAATAGAAAAGTGTGATTTAGAGGGCATACCACATCCAAACTGTGACAAGTTAACCCACTGAAATAAAAGCCAACATTTAGTATCAGGCTAAGTGCATTAAATCAGTTCAACTGAAATTATATCCCGAAGAAGTTTATTAAACTAAAGGAAATCATACCATATTTCCATTCCAAAGCTCAGTGAGCCAAACTTCACTCTGATAAACTTGGTCACCCCTGTGCATTGGGCTATAGTTCTGGTAGATTACACCCTGTTCTCTCTCCTTTGGAGCATTCCACAAAACAAATCTTGTTTCCTTCACAACTTCTCTGTGCAATATTCTCAAAGACGAACAGAGCTGATACAGATTTCGAGGGAATGACCCTCTGACAATTTTGAAGGCCTTCTTCATTTTGATGGCAATCAGAGCATGGCCGGACAACCTTTTGTTCTTGTTTACAAGAGATAGAATCCATGAGCCCATTTTCAGTGTTCTTCTTGGAACATAGGATCGCAATGAAGCCTGGCCAAACCAGAAAACCGGATCAAAACGAGCAGCTTCAACAGCATACAGAATCAATACTTGGAAGTTGGCAGCAAGTTTAGTGGCATTTGATTGGTCAGGCTTGTATAACGCAATTGATCTTGTAGATCTTCTAAGTTCCCATATGCTCATTTTAATGTCCGTAATGAGTCGAGCATTCAGATAACTTCCTGTAAATGGAAGGTCATGTTTTCTATCACTCAAAATGTAATCTGGCTCATCCTTGGCTCTTGCAAACTGCAAGATCTGCACTGTTACTACATCCTCACCATCAAATGTGCATGTGATTGCACCCTCCACCCAAAATCTTTGGCCATCAATGATAAGGCCAACTTGATAATTCCTATATCTAAAGTAAAATATGAAGGTCCCATCGGATCTGGTACAGTATATCCTTCTCAAAGATGATCCGAATTCCTTCTTCACTGTGCTGCCACTATATTCCCACGAGCGCACATGCGCTATTGAAGCAACATAATTTTCTAATGAATTCTGATCTTTGCTGATATTGCATAAGACACTCGGCTGCAACAAACATTAAGATTATTTTGCTTTTATCTTCTTCTACAAAATCTAGAGTAGCATATATTTGGACAAGAATTAGAAATTCTTACTGGGACATTTTCATTAAATAAGTTCGGAGCATCTGTAGCAGCAGGAAGGTCAATAGTCAAACTCTCACGGAAGAAAGATATTTCAGTATTTGTCCAGTCAGCAACAGCAGTAGGTTCTTCAGCTTTCAACTTTTCAAATTCTTCTATAATAACTTGGCTTTTTTCATTAGAGACAGCCTTATCGTTCAGCATCTTGCATAAAACAGTATCAACTTTGTTCCTTGTGTACAAAAATAAAAGATTAGCTATTCATGCACAAGGTATTAGTTCATATAACAGAAATTGTCACCTAAAACACACTAGATGCTAAAAGACTCGAATTGTTCTGTAATTAATTGTCCTGGTAGATCAACTTTCAAAAAGAGGTTACATGAGCAAAAGATCATCAAAATATCAAACACTTATTTCCTCATATAGAAGTGTTGAGTTGCTACATTGCTAGCAGTAAGCATAAAAGATATCCTAAATACACCGGTTGTATACTCCTCCATTATTAGATTGCTTCAATAGTAAACCTCCTTTCATGTGATATTTTCTACTATACGGAAAGGATTGAAATTATAATTTGTGTTTAGTTTTGACTTCTTTTAGCATGATATGAACAGTTGAGCACCTTTTCCTTCACCATATCATCGCAACATGAGATATAACTACTCATTGGGCCAAAAGCATAACAGAAAGCTCATTCAATAAACTTCACAGAAAATCCTTAAAAACACTAAATAGAAAAAGGGAACAATAATATAGTGGAATGAGTTGCAGAAAAGCTATAGTTCAAAACAAGAACGGAATCCAGCAAATAAAAGTTACAAAGAAGCAAGATACACCCGACATAAGGATGCTTACCTTTCGTTAGCTCTTGGAGGCAACTCAAGCTTCTCGCCAGATTGCAATACCTAAAAACAGAACATTTTTCTTTGTTCAGTACTGTAAAGCATGAAACTAAACCAAACCAGTCCATGCAGTGAATGAGAAGCTAAAGCAAGACAATACTATTATTTCTTTGAAGTAAGAAAATATTGAACCATTAATTACTTTTGTCGGTGACATGGGACCGGGAGTATCATGACTTAGAGACTTGAGGCAGACACGATCACCCACGTGGCCTAACCCCCTCGGGGGGTCGGGCCCGAGGGTGATACGGCCGCCCTTCTCTTTGTCTCCCCGAGGGGTCGGACCGCTCCCGTCTCGGCCCCGAGGGCCGAGGCGCCCCGACCCCTTGTGGATTTTGCGCCGCGTGTATGGGTTAGGTGAGTGCAGCGGCGCTCACCTAACCGCATTTATTGCGGTTTGGACGAGCGCGTCACGCCGCATGTAACGCAGTGCAGCGCGCTCGTTTATCCGGTCTGTGATCAGTCACAGGCCGGTCAAATCGTGGGTTAGGTGGCGACAGGCGGTCTGACGCACGCCTCGCCCCATCCCGTCAGGACGAGAGCCTCCAAGCACTCGTCCCTAGCCGGAGCCGGCGTGTTACCTCCTGGAGATGGCACGTTGGTTCCGGTCAGATATATGCCAGGCTTCATCCTAACCATTATAAGCGAGACATTGTATGAAGAGGGGCGAACATGCAGATTGATAAACTGACGCGTGGTGGACAAGAATGACCGATTTGTGACCGGTCTGACGCTGGTCATATCGTCAGCAGACAGCCATGTTCCCACGTCGCGCCTGCTTCCGGCGGAAGTGGAGGTAGGTGTGGGCCGTCCCATCAGAAGGTCATTCAGACGGCAACCATACAAATCTCCGTCCATTTATGAAAAGAGAGGATAAGTCCCCACACAAAAAGAGAGAGATGGTGCATGTGGTATCCCCTTGAGGTATAAAAGGAGGACCTTGCCCACTTAGAAGGGGGATGATCTTTTCGGATCCCAGAACAATCGGGGGCTGGCTCGCACTTTGTAGCTTCTTCATACACAGATCCACCAAAACACAGGAGTAGGGTATTACGCTTCTCAGCGGCCCGAACCTGTATACATCGCCCGTGTCTTGTGTGTTTCCACTCTTGCGAACCTTCCACACACAGACCAGGAGCTTAGAACCTCACCCAGGGCCCCCGGCCGAACCGGCAAAGGGGGGCCTGCGCGGTCTCCCGGTGAGGAGCCCCACGCTCCGTCATCTGGCGCGCCAGGTAGGGGGCTCTGCGTGTGTTTTTCTAAGCTCTCGCATTCCTTCGTGTGCGCCAAACTTTTCCTGTTCAGCCCAATGGCCGAACAAGCAAAGGCGCACAACCTCTCTCCGAGTGTGAGCGGTGACGACGGGGAGCCGAACCCACGCCGTCGAGCTCGTACTCCACCGCCCCCTCCACGCCAAAGTCCTAGGCGGGAGGAGGCGCTCGAGAGGGTCGAAGGATCCGCGACTTCGACATCCACGGGTGATGGAGAAGGGCAGCGAGATGGGGAGCGTCGCCTCCTCGTCTACGGCGACAGCAGCACGCCCCAGGGCGCGCTCCAAGCTGCGGGCGCGCTCCTACGTCACCCGCCCATTGTCCCTGACCCGGAGTCTCCAGCCCAACGTTGGCTGGACGACGTGGCCAACTTGGTCATGACGGCACGGCAGCGCCTAGGTGCTGGTGGGCGGTCCTCCGCCACCAAGACCTCTGGCGCTGCTACCACCGGCTCCGTGTCGTCAAGGCGGAGGGCGCGGCGAGCGGCGGCTGTTGCTCGCCATTCGGCTGCCACTCCTTCGTCAGCGCCTCCGACCCAGGAAGATCTGCGTGGGGGGCCGGATGCCCGCATCAGTATCGAGCGTCGGCGTAATGGCCGACGTGCTGCCCACGCAACGGAGGGCGCCTCCTCGTCCGGAGTGTCACCTCGACACGGACACGGGGATCAGCCCTCCGTGCCTCAGGTTGGTGGTGTCGGCTGTAGAGCCTTTGTGGTGAGCCTTCGGAACGTCCGTTGGCCCCCAAGGTTCCGGCCCACCATCGCCGAAAAATATGATGGGAGCGTCAACCCCGCCGAGTTTCTCCAGGTCTACACGACCGGGATCGAGGCCGCCGGGGGTGACGACAGGGTCATGGCGAATTTCTTCCCCATGGCCCTGAAGGGACAGGCACGGGGTTGGCTAATGGACTTGCCACCCGCGTCCGTCTACTCTTGGGAGGATTTGTGCCAACAGTTCACCATGAACTTTCAAGGCACATATCCGCGCCCAGGTGAAGAAGCGGACTTACACGCAGTACAGCGAAGGGATGATGAGTCACTTCGCTCATACATTCAGCGGTTCTGTCAAGTCCGCAACACCATACCACGCATCCCTGCACACGCGGTGATCTACGCGTTCAGGGGGGGTGTGCGGCACAACCGCATGCTCGAAAAGATCGCCTCCAAAGAGCCCCAGACTACCGCGGAGCTTTTTCAGCTCGCGGACCGAGTGGCTCGTAAGGAAGAGGCATGGACCTGGAACCCCTCCGGTTCCGGTGTGGCAGCTTCGGCCGCCCCCGGATCTGCTGCTCGGACAGGGCGGCGTGACAGGAGGAGGAAGAAGAGGTCAGCCCAGTCCGACGATGAGGGTCATGTCCTCGCCGTCGAGGGCGTTTCGCTGGCCACCCGAAAGGGGAGGCCTGCGAGCGACAAAAAGAAGGAAGCCGACGCTCCCTGACCTCGGCTACTTGGAAGAGCGAAGGTGGCGCGCGGCCCTTCGAGCCGCGCGCTACCAGCAGAGCCTGCGGCGCTACCATCAGCGCCACGTCCGGGCCCGATCACTCTGCGTCGACGACCTCGTCCTACGCCGCGTCCAAACGCGTGCTGGATTGAGCAAGCTCTCACCAATGTGGGAAGGTCCGTATCGAGTGATCGGCGTCCCCCGGCCGGGCTCCGTTCGGCTGGCCACGGGCGACGGCACAGAGCTGCCTAACCCGTGGAACATCGAACACCTTCGTCGCTTCTACCCCTAGTGGGGGTCGGGTGTCAGGTCTTGGGCTCGGGCCAACCCCGCACCCCCCGGGCGTGCAGGGTTGGCCGGGGGCTTATCTTTTTTCTCTTCCGTATTTCAATAAAAGCATTTTCGATTTCCTAAAGGCTGTGTCTGTGCTTTTGTTTCCTTTTGAAGAATCTTGACTTGAAATAGGTCACTCGTGCACAATCCTACCCTCGGGGGCTCGGGTCGGCTAAAATCGCCAAACGGGGCCCAGAACCGAGCCGTGCCCCGGGACGTGGTGAACTCCGGGGGGGAATCGGCAAAAACCCACAATCGGGTCACCCATAACCCTCGGTCACCACGCTCCCGGCCTGGCCAGTCTCGACATGTGGATCTCCCCAGGCACTAGCCTTGACCCGCGCCGTTTGAGGCTGGGACCTGGGCACGAGCCCTTGTTTAAGCCAAGACACAGAAGGACCGTGGCACAGACCATCCTCGTCTCATACACAGAACAAATGAAATTGACACAAAAATTTCCTCTTTATTTGATTGCAGATTAAATCAGCCTATAACAAGAAGGGGGCCCGAAGACCTCGGAAGAAGAAGGAAAAGCTATTAAGATTGGCGGAGGCCTGGGGGCTCACTCCGACGTGCCCGGGTAGCCGGCCTCGCCATCGCTGTCGTCCGCACCGTCGTCACCGCACTCCTTGTCGGAGTTGAAGGCAAACGCGAAGCCGAGGAGCCGCTCATTATTGTCGGTCGGTTTTCCCTTGCTCATGCGCGCGATTTGCGACCGCCGGGATTCTGCCCGAAGAGAGAGAGAGCAGGGAGGAGAGGCCCCCGAGCCGAACGGCGGCCCAAGGCCCCCGACGGCCGGAGCTGGCCCTCCGCCTGCTTGTCCGACGGTGCCAGGCACCCCCGACCCCCAGGGTGGCCCCGAGGCCACTGCGGGAAGGCCGCGCCTGTCGCCCTCTGACCCCGAGGTCGTCGGCACAGAAGCCGAGTGCGCCCCGCGTGGCCTCTCGGATGGAGAGCGCCCTGGAGATGTGGCCCCTGACGAAGAAGATCGGCCCCGCCGAAAGGTGCAGCGGCCCGTCTACTTCGTTAGCGAGGTCCTCCGGGACGCCAAAACCCGATACCCTCAGGCCCAGAAGATGCTATACGCTATTCTGATGGCTCCGAGAAAAGCGCCATCACCATATCTCCAGGCAAAACGAACCGGCTCGTCCCGATTCGCGTGCTACTCGAGTAATGTGGCAGTCTTGAAGAGACCGCTCATTATTGGCAGCCGAGTAACCATTGCCGATGTGCGTGATTTGCGATCGTTGGGTTTCTGCCCAACTGTGGAGACCGGTCCCACCTGTCACCAGGCCTTAAGAAGTGGCGTCACGCCCGACCGCTTCCCTCGAGGAGGGCGATCGCCCTGGCATAACGCCGGGGGCTACTGTCGGTGACATGGGACCGGGAGTATCATGACTTAGAGACTTGAGGCAGACACGATCACCCACGTGGCCTAACCCCCTTGGGGGGTCGGGCCCGAGGGTGATACGGCCGCCCTTCTCTTTGTCTCCCCGAGGGGTCGGACCGCTCCCGTCTCGGCCCCGAGGGCCGAGGCGCCCCGACCCCTTGTGGATTTTGCGCCGCGTGTATGGGTTAGGTGAGTGCAGCGGCGCTCACCTAACCGCATTTATTGCGGTTTGGACGAGCGCGTCACGCCGCATGTAACGCAGTGCAGCGCGCTCGTTTATCCGGTCTGTGATCAGTCACAGGCCGGTCAAATCGTGGGTTAGGTGGCGACAGGCGGTCTGACGCACGCCTCGCCCCATCCCGTCAGGACGAGAGCCTCCAAGCACTCGTCCCTAGCCGGAGCCGGCGTGTTACCTCCTGGAGATGGCACGTTGGTTCCGGTCAGATATATGCCAGGCTTCATCCTAACCATTATAAGCGAGACATTGTATGAAGAGGGGCGAACATGCAGATTGATAAACTGACGCGTGGTGGACAAGAATGACCGATTTGTGACCGGTCTGACGCTGGTCATATCGTCAGCAGACAGCCATGTTCCCACGTCGCGCCTGCTTCCGGCGGAAGTGGAGGTAGGTGTGGGCCGTCCCATCAGAAGGTCATTCAGACGGCAACCATACAAATCTCCGTCCATTTATGAAAAGAGAGGATAAGTCCCCACACAAAAAGAGAGAGATGGTGCATGTGGTATCCCCTTGAGGTATAAAAGGAGGACCTTGCCCACTTAGAAGGGGGATGATCTTTTCGGATCCCAGAACAATCGGGGGCTGGCTCGCACTTTGTAGCTTCTTCATACACAGATCCACCAAAACACAGGAGTAGGGTATTACGCTTCTCAGCGGCCCGAACCTGTATACATCGCCCGTGTCTTGTGTGTTTCCACTCTCGCGAACCTTCCACACACAGACCAGGAGCTTAGAACCTCACCCAGGGCCCCCGGCCGAACCGGCAAAGGGGGGCCTGCGCGGTCTCCCGGTGAGGAGCCCCACGCTCCGTCAACTTTACTATCGCCTGGAAGCTCTGCACCATAATCGTGAGGCAAATTTGAATCTCCACCCTCTCGATTGTCCTTGGCACCTTTCTCATCATCTTCTTGTAAGACTATTTCTACCTGTTAAGCATACAATCATGCAAATATGATTAATCGAAACTAATCAAAGCTAATGTATCTTCTGAGTAAGAAAAGGACATCATGCTTTTGTTACATTAATATCTTCTTGAACTGGATCTCTGTTTTCAATACTTGCCTCAGCAACTTTATCATCCTCAGAACTTGAGACCCCTTTAGGTGGAACATTACACAGTTTAGCCTGCATGAGTACAACCATGAAAACAATGATAAGCAAAGTAGTATTATTTATCAAAGTCAAATAACATACAAGAACTAGACTAACCCATAGGAAATCTTTCATAGCTGGTAAAATGATTTCACGATAATCATAAGTGCAGACTTCCAAGAGGTTTTTCTTCAAATTATCAACTTCGGCACCCAATTGCATGATCTCAATATCTATTTTAGCCTGCACATTTTACAGCCAAGCTTAAAAGATTGGTCAGGAAGGTCCAAACACTATCTGAAAGGATATTGAGCAAACAGAAATTCAGGATATAGTAAAAGGAACCTTTTCACCAAAATAAGCTTCATAAGTCTGCGTCGCTGTTAAGCCACGTTTCAGATTAACTTTCTCTATCAATGCAGCGGCCCTTCCATTTAACTTTCCAAGGGCATGAGTTCCCTTATCTAGACAGGCTTGCCTCATGTTGTCCCATGATGTAAATGGGTCTTGTCTTGAAGGTCTAGATAGCCAGCTAAACAGAGCATCTTGATTGCTAGAACCATCAGTAACTCTTAGCACATTCTCATCAGTACCTATAGATAGAACGCAAGCGTCTTGAACAACTCCCCCACCAAAATTCTCACGGCTATCCTGCTCGGCATCACCAACCCTCAATCGAAGCAAATCCAGATAAGTCCCCAGCAACAGAAGCCCTCCAGGGTCCAGAGAAGTAATGCAGCTATAATTTTGGGTAACAGCTTCTTCAATCCGGTTTTTCCTGAATTTGATCAGGTTGTCAAAAAGATCAACAGATAGAGCCTTCTGATCCTTGAGGTACTGAAATGTACTCTTGATCTTGGTCAAGATCTTTTCTCCCTCAGCTTCTTCAGTAGGATTGACATCAGATGGCAGAGTCCAACACTTAATAAACTCTGTCTGTTCATCAGATATCCTCTCCGGCACAAACAACAGCGATTCTTTGAACTCCTGGGACCGGGAGAACTCATCCTCCTCAACATGCAACTGGAAGGTCTTCGCAGTGAGGAAAGTCATTTCGCATTGAGGGCACAGCCAGCAGATCCATTCTCTATTGTCCTTCACAAAGTCCAGTGCACCAGTGAGAGCACTCATCTGACACTCGTCAGACGACTTAGCACAGTAGTATGCTACCATCTCGTCAATACCCACTGTCAGGAAACTGCGGCGCGTCTCCTCGCTCATGCCGTTCCAACGATCTCGGGCCATCGGGATGGCGATCTTCGACAAGGCGTCGACAAGGAGTTGCTTGAGGCGATTCTTAGCAGTGGAGATCCGCGCCTCTTTGCTCGGCTCCAAGTGGCGGGGCTCGAAGACGGCGTGCAGCTGCGGGTCGACGAGATCAGCGTCACCTCGGCCGAGCGCGCGCTGGCACTCCTCCGCCGCCAGATCGAACTGCTCCCTAGCGGCGTACCTCTTGGCGAGGGTGAAGGCGATGCCGAGGTCGCCGGGGGCGAGTTCTATGGCGCGGCGAAGGGAAACGAGCGCCAACGCGTCCTCCCCGACCGCGGCGCGCACGTGGCCCAAGACGTGGTGCGCGAGCGGCGAGAACGGCAAGTCCGCGGTGAGGTCCTCCGCTTGAGAGAGCGTGGAGGCCTTGACTTCACCTCCCTTCCGCGCGGCAGGGAGTGCTCCGGTCACGGCCTTCACCCGCGCGCTGAAGCGGTCGCTGCTCGGCTTGCTCGCGTTCCTGCGCCCCATGGCTGCCGCTGGGCCGGTGGCACGCGGCGACCGAGAGAGGGGGAGCCGGAGAGAGCGGCGAATGGAGGGGGAGGCGGCGCGCGGCGAGGAGGTGGCGGAGCGGAGGTGTACGTGAGGTGTTCGTGAAAATGCCAAGCCCGGAGGAGGGCGTGGGCGGGTTGGGTGGATGGATTGGTTGGCGCGTGACTGCATCTGTGATCTTTGTGGCCGTAGCGGGGACGCGGCGACACAGCGAGCCAAGGAGCGTGCTATTTTATACTCCTACTAGGCGTTAATCTAGTTGTACGAGTGCCCCTAACAAGATCTGTAATTACATGTACATCCTTTATGTTGTTAATCTAGTTATAAATGCAGCTCTCTGTTCTAAATTTGTACTCTCCGGTACAGAAATAGATTATGGACTGTAATCATATTGTACCATCAAAATAGGTAGTAAAAAGTATAATTCCACTGTACTACATTCGTTTCACGATATAAAATGTTTTTAGAGGTGGATATGGTTATTAAGAAAATATGTAGAATTAAGTTAGGGAATATTGTGATTAGTTGAGAAGTGGAGGTATGTTGGAAATGTGCACGGTAGAGGGTTACGATTGGTTAGGAAACGAATGTTGGTGGAGAAATTGTTATATTTTAGGACAAATCCTGAGTGCCAAAAGTTGTTATATTTTGGAACTGAAGGAGTACTAAGACAAACTCAACTAGTATATTAGTAATTGTTTTTGTCCATTATTATTTCGCATATACTGCTAATCTATATAGAAAAATTTTGACTGCATGTCTACGACAAGTGGTCTACTTACAATTTAGACGAAGAGGAATTGTCAAATATCAACTCCATATTAGAGATGTAACTAGCGAGTAAGTAGATTGACCCCGATAATTCCTTACAAGTCACACCTACTAATAAACATCACAAATGAGCTAGGACCATTTGCTGGTGCTATTACGCTCTATATTGAAGAATCCTGGTATTACACACTTTACAATTGCATACTCCATTCATTTTATACTATAAGATGTTTTTGACTTTTTTTTAAAAAAAATCAATCAACTTTAACTTTGACTAAATTTATATAAAATATATCAACTCTTTTTACACCAAACAAATCAAATTATATCAATGCTAAATTTAATAAAACTTGGTGTTGCAAATTTTACTACATTTTTCTAGCAGCATGCTTCAAACTTAAGAAAGTTTATCTTAAAAATAAAAAATCATAATGTCTTATAATATAAAATAAAGGAAGTAGCTTCTAGGTTAATTAAGGACTTGGATATTTTTTATTGATAACAAAAACATAATTTTTAAAAATTCTCACTATGAAACTTTTAAATACCCCGCTAGTTGAGCTCACTATTAGACTTGGCTGAGTTATTTAGTTTACTTTTCTAATTCGTGTCTCCCGTTTTCCGCATGCATATTTTTTAAACTGCTTTATGACGTCTTTTTTTAAAATATTATATACGAAAGTTGCTAAAAAATTATATTAATCTGTTTTTAAAAATAACTAATAATTAATTAATCACTTGTTAATGTATATATCGTTTTGTGTGCCACGACTGGGGAACGGAACTTGGATGTAACGGTTGCTTTTGCCATTGCGATGTGACTGACCGCTGACACCATCAAATAGCTAAGGCATTGTTTAGATTGGTTAAAAACGTCACATCAAATGTTTGGACATATGCATGGAGCCTTAAATATGGGAATAAACCAATTGCACAGTTTACATGTAAATTGCGAGATGAATTTTTTGGGCCTAATTACGCCATGATTTGACAATGTGATGCTACAGTATATATTTGCTAATGACAAATTAATTAGGCTTAATAAATTCGTCTCACAGTTTACGGGCGGAATCTGTAATTTATTTTGTTATTAGTCTATGTTTAATACTTCAAATGTGTGTCCGAGTTCATATGAAAAGTTTAAAATCATATATTCAAATGAAAAAGTGTCAACTACAAAATCATAGATTTCGTCGAGAGCTACAATTTCTATATAAACTTTGTTACAATCTGAGTTCATATGAAAAGTTTAAATTCATATATTCGAAATAAGCACTAATATTGTTAAGGTCATCAGTGTTGGATCATAAGAATACCTGGCACTGGCACTGATGCTGCATCAGTGCCACTGGCACTGATGCTGCATCAGTGCCAGGTATTCTAAAAACCCGACACCGATGTCTTTTCTCGCTAAAAGTGTAGTCATCCCGCTCCAACTAGTAAGACGTACCCGACACTGACGCCGCATCAATGCCAGGTATTCTAAAAACCCAGGACTGATGTTTTTTCCCGTCAAAAGTATAGTCATCCCGCTCTGACTAGCAAGACCCAACAATGATGCGAGAACTTAATTACTTGGTGAGAGGATGTGCTAAGCCTTCCCGCTTTTTAATAGATGGTGTTGTCGATAATTAACATGGATGTTTGATCGTTTGTCATACTAAAAAAATATATAAAAACTATTTATTTTCTTGTGACATATTTTATTATTTAAAAACTTTAAATATGATTTATATTTTTTTAGGGGAAAGCACTGTAGGGGAAGCCCCCACAGTTAAATAGCTTTATTAAAGAATATAAATTACAAAAGATTTAACCAATTCAAAAGGGACGGTCTCTCAGAAACATTTAATCTAAAAACTAAAAGAGAAAGATCACTCTTAAAGAGAGCTTTCCAAGAAGAAATTGAGGGTGCTAAATTCTGGTAAATCAGGGAGTTCCTCTGTTTCCAAATATTCCAGGCTGCATAAAGAATTTTCTCCACAAAATGCGTAGACCTATAAGAATTCATTGTCTGATGCAGCATATATCTGTGAAGGCAAGAGAAATATCCCAGACAATATTCCAAACTGTGCCCAGCAATCAGCACTAAAAGGACATTGAAAAAATAGATGAAAGGTGGTTTCTCTTACACAGGTTGAGCAAAGGACACAAGTTAGATCTGAATTATTGGGAGGGCAATGCCTTCTGTCAAACATGTCATAAGTATTGAGTCGATCAATTAACAAGAGCCACCAAAAACTGTAACCTTCGTAGCGCACTTACTCTTCCAGATCCAAGCTAGATAACTAGGTGCCTGTATATGCATGAAATTGATGTCATATATTTTCTTGGAAGATAACAAACCATTTCCCCAAACATAAGACCAGACATCCTTCTCATTGTTCGATGATATTTTGTACACCTTTTTTTTATTTTATAAGAAATGGGGTGCGTCAAAATATTAATTCCGGAAATGACAGTACAATAGTAAAATTAGTGATTAATTATCACTAATGATACAATCTGGCGTACATGAGAATGTTATATGACATGTGCAGTGCTGTCCAATTAATATACAGGCGCGTATATACTGACGTGTGTGTGTGTATATATATATATATATATATATATATATATATATATATATATATATATATATATATATATATATATATATATATATATATATATATATATATATATATATATATATATACTAGCAAAAGTGCCTGTGTGTTACAATGTGAAGCGTACAGATTAGAAAAATATGCAATTAATTAAAATACAAATTCGCTGAAATATTTGGTATTTTTAAGTAGGTATGTGTATAATTAAATAAATTTACAAGTAAAGCAAGTGTGAGAAATAAAATGACATGGTTAAATTTAATTTTTTTTAAATTCTCCATGATTAGTTACGCTCTTTGAAATTATATTTGAATTTTTCAGAGCTTAATTGTTAATTTTATTAATACAAACGTCATTTAACAATTATTTACTTGGAAAAAGAAAGAAAATACTTCCTTTTAGGTTTGCTTCGAAATAAACACATTCAATAACTTATAATTGTAATGCTTCTGAAAAAATGAGCACTAAAAATGAACTTATTCTCTTTTTTTGGGCCTGAGGGACCTAAAATAGACTTATTTCCGGCCCTTGCCGGTCGGTCCACGGCCTTTTGTGCACGCGCAAGTGCACTTCCCCTCCCCAGGCCACAACCTGGGCTTGGGCCAGAAAAGTGGCCTCACTCTCGATCCCTCTTGGGCTGATTTCGGCCTGGACGACACCGATCGTCCGATCTTTAGGGTTTTGATCGGACGGCCGAGCGTCGATATCGGGGAAACAAAACCCCTCCTTCTCCTCAGCCGCCGAAACCCTAGCCCATTTCCCTCCCTCCCATCTCACATCGCCGCCCTCCCCTCCGCGCCCCCGAGCGGCGGCGACGGCGCCCCTCTTCCCGCGAGCGGCGGCGGCGGCGCCCTCCCCCACAACCAACGGCGCGGCGCCCTCTCCCCGAACAACGGCGGCGTGGAGGCGGCTGCGGCCCGGCGGGAGTGAGAGGGGCGGCGGGCCGGACCTCGCCTCCGCCAGATCTGGCGGCATGGAAGCGGCTGTGGTCCGGCGAGGGCAGGAGAGGCGGCGGCGTCGTCTCTTTCTCTCTCTCTGTGCATGGTGGGGAGGTGCGGCAGTGGTGGTGGTGGCGGACGTCATGGAACGCCGGTCGGGCCTCGCCTCCGCCAGATCCGGCGGTGTGGAGGCAGCTGCAGCCCGGCGGGGGTGGGAGGGGCGGCGGGCCGGACCTCGCCTCCGCCAGATTCGGCGGCATGGAGGCGGCTGCGGTCCGACGGGGGCGGGAGAGGTGGCGGCGTCGTCTCTTTCTCTCTCTGTGAATGGTGTCGGTTCTCCTGGTGATGCTAACCGAATAGGACTTGGTATAACAGATGGGAGTTTGTTTCCTATTTTTGTGGAATCGGACATATTATTTTTTTTTCCCGATGCCCGTGCGTTGCAACGGGTGAAAAAATTCTAATGATAATATACGTTTTTCATAAATAATCATGTCAATGACAATGTTTGTATTTTAATGAGCGGTTTATTTTTTACAAACGGTGTTTTTTTCTTGCGCGATTTTCTCAAACCATTCAGAAATGACGCATTTCTTTCTAAAAGATTTTTGTAACATGATCTTTTTGCTTTTTTATTTACAATGAAAACCATATTTTTCTCCATTTTTTGCTTTTCTTTTCTCGTGTGTTTTTTGCCTTTTTTTGCCAATTATTTTCTCGCGTGTTTTTTTGCTTGTTTTTTTTCAAATGTTATTTTTGTTGCTTTTTTTAAAAACAAGAGAATATAGACGAAATAAAAGCCGTGTAGTAGGTGGCAAAAAATCGATGGATCCTATCCGACTCAGAGCGATTTTTTTAATAGACGGTGTTTTTTTCTTGCGCGGTTTTTTAAAACCATTTGTTAAAATGGCGCGTTTTTTCTGACAGTTTTTTCCTTGCATGTTTTATTTTTTAAAAAAGTTACCGATGATGGAAATAATTTTCCTCGCGCGTTTTTTTATTTATTTATGGAAGATGGAAAACCTTTTTAGCGTGTTTTTTTGCGCTTTTTCTGACTTTTTTCTCACGCGTTTGTTTGAACCGTTTCTATTCTCTCGTGCATTTTTTTTAAAAAATAGTTAGATTATATTAGAGATAGAGAAGAGATATATATTGATTAGAAATTTCGCCCTTTCCATTTTTTTCCTGTGTGCATTTTTTATTTTATACGAACAAGCGTTTTATTTTTTACGAACCATTTTTTTCGCCACTTTCTTATGGAATCGGACAAACTTTTTTAGATTTTTTTCGCCTTTATAGTAATCCGACTTTTTTTCCTGTTTTTAACGGAATCGAATCTAGTATTTTTTTTTCACTTTTTTTTGCCTTTTATAGGAATCAGATTTTTTTTCGTTCGGATCTACGCTTTTTTTTTCCACATAGGGGAAACGGAACTTTTGTTGTTGTTGTTTTTCTTTTTTTTTTCAGCTTTCCTTTTTCTTTTTATGCACCTTTCTGCTTTTGTTCTCTCTTTTATTATTATTTTTAACAAAAACGGCCTCAAGTACCTTATTGCAAGATTACAGGAACTCAAATATAAATATAAAAATTATAGGGACTCAAAAGCAAAAGTACAAACCCAAAAATTAAAATCATATAAAAATGGAATGCTCTCGACCTGTAGGTTCTGTTTTATTAAACAGATCTCTAATCCGGCACATCATTTTGTTTCACCAAGATATGTGAGATATCACGGTATAGATTAAGAATCGGATATATAGTCGGACTTTTTTTCTGTTTCTGAGAGGGAATCGGATAGGAGTCGGACCTTTTTTTTTTTAGCTTTTTTTTTTTACAGACGAAGGAAACATCTTTTATTATTTTTTAAGTAGTAGAGACAGAGACAGATATAGAGATTTTTTTTCGCTTTTTTGACATGGAATCGGATTATTTTTTCGCCCTTTTTTTGGGATCGGACATTTACGGTTTTTTTTCTCGCTCGTCCGTTTTTTTGGGGCGGTTTTTTTGTCGCCCTTTTTCACAGAATCGGACTTTTTTTTTGCCCTTTTTTATTGGACAGTTACGGTTTTTTTCATTTGGTTTTTTTCGCCGGTTTTTTGTCGCCCTTTTTTTCACGGAATCGAATTATTTTTTTCACCGGACAGTTACGGTTTTTTTTGCCCGGTTTTTTTCCTCGCTCGCCCGGTTTTTTTGACGGACGATGGAAGCATATCTTTTTAAGTAGTAGAGAAGAGATAGAGATATATGGTTTTGATCTCCTGATGTGTGCTGAATAGGACTTGGTACGATTTAAACCAACTCCTGTTCGGTTGATTTACAGCCAATTTGGAGTGTTGATTTTTTTTTCTATAGTCAGATTTTTTTTTATGTTATGCTGAACCTTTTTTAGATGGAAACTTGTTTTTTTTGTCATGGTGGGGTATCGAATCGGTTTTCAAAGGCGGTTAATTTTTTTCCGTGTTGAATAGAAATAGGACTTTTTTTTTTTGCTGCGCCTCTTTTTTTTTTTGCATTTTTCTGCCCTTTTTTTAAATTTTATGGTACGATAGGAATAGGAATCAAATGATTTTTTGGGGCGCTTCTTTTTTTTTTTTTGCCTTTTTTACGTTTTTTTTGCCGCGTCGGAATCGGTCTTTTTTTGCCGTTTTTTTTTCTCGCCGCCCTTTTTTTCACCCTTCCTATTTTTTTTCGCGCTGGCCTTTTTTTTTTACAGTCGGACTTTTTTTACACGGACGAAGGAAACACTTTGTATTTTTAATAGTATATATATATTTTGCCCTTTTTTATTGGACAGTTACGGTTTTTTTCATCCGGTTTTTTTCGACGGTTTTTTGTCGCCATTTTTTTCACAGAATCGAATTATTTTTTTCGCCGGACAGTTACGGTTTTTTTGGCCCGGTTTTTTTCCTCGCTCGCCCTGTTTTGGTTTTTTTCCTCGCTCGCCCGGTTTTTTTGACGGACGATGAAAGCATCTCTTATTTTTTAAGTAGTAGATATATATATATATATATATATATATATATATATATATATATATATATGATGTATTTCAGCCAGGATAGAATATATAAATATATGCATGGAATAGATGGTTGAATAAATGGCAGCACAACTATAAACGATATCACTGACGAAAAGAAGAAACGACGGTGGATTGATTTTGGAAGCATGCCACTGTAGTATCATCATTAGAGGGCAATAATCACGTCATTTGCCGGCAGTTGATTTCCTATCGATGCTTCCATGGAAACCATGGACACGCACGTATGCTTAGAAACCAGAAATTGCTATGACAGGAGAATTCCACACCACGTACAGATTGCACGTATATACGAATATGAGGAAAATGATCCCTCTGTATCATTCCAAATTGGAAAGGAGATCGGCCAGTGTAACTCGGACGGAATCATGCTGAATAAAGATCTCTGTTAATTGGAAGAATCACATAGCATATGGAAAGAAATGCTAATCGCTAAATTAGGCAATTGGCTGATCACGCATGCACTGATCGAGCCATGCATGCACGTACTGGCTGGAACCGCCTTTCTTCACTATAAAAGGCCATGCCATTTCACACAACGAACACACACAGAAACGGAGGAACACACAGACAGAACAGACACACACGAAAGTTTCAGAGAGAGAGAGACACGTACCATTTTGGCCGGAGAATCTCGGCATCCGGCGGGAACACGTGTGCTCGGCGGCCGGTGACGTTGGCCGCAGTGCCTCGGCGTCCGGCGAGGAGGCGCGCGGAGGAGGAGACGATCGCCGGAGCATGTACTCAGCCATTGCCATGGGTATAGCTTATTAGCTTTCTTTTGTTTTTCCTGCTTTTTTTCTGTTCAGATAGTCATGCATGCACCACACGGCGACGAGGCGAGTTTCTGGTGCTGCCCGGCATGCTGGAGATAGCGTCCTCTCCGCCTGTCGGAGGCACTGCCGGCCGGAGATCGCGTCGCTCCCTCTCATCAGAGACGTCGGTCGCCGGTGACACATCTACCTGTTGCCGCGACGTCCTTGCCTCGCCGGCCACAACCTCTATCCCACGACGTCTTTACCTGGCGATGTGATGTCGCCGAGACGTTGGACGTCGTCGCCTTGCCGGTCGCAGCCTCCCCTACACTACATCACTGACGTCCGCTCGCTCTCGTCGACGTTACCATCTTCTTCGAACTCATCGGCTGGTTGCTCGAGGAGAATGCTGGCCGGAGCGTCACTACTCGGTGCCCGCAAGGCGTCACCAGCTCCAGTTACGTCGCAAGCCATCTTGTCAGAGTTGCCGGGGACGTCGTCGAGCCGCCTGAGTCCGTAGACGACGCAACGCTGCCAAGCGATGCTCGCCATCATCCGCTGCTTGCCGGAGAAGGTTTTTGTCATTTTGCCTCACCGGAGCACGCCAAAGGGAGTCGAGGCAGCCGCCAGGGCGCTACGCCGCAGAGCCGTCCTATGTCGCGGATGCTGACTGTCTTGTGCATGCTATTGTATACGGTGGCAAGCCAACAAAAACAAGACATGCATGCATGCTACTGTACACGGTGACAAGCAAAATGAGTTTGCAGATTCATACTCATTTGGGGCTGCTCCGTATTAAACTTCCGAGCCACGACCAATTCGGCTATTTTTCGCGTTGATCATTTTACTTTTATAATCTAATTCCGATGCAATTCCTACGTCGTCGGGTCATCTAAGCTACACAATTCCATGCATGTCTTCAACAATAATATAAACCAACACGTCGTCCAAGGCCGATGAGGCTAGACGACAGGGCGGGCGGAGTCGACATCAAGACGACGTCACCAACACCGGCGTGCGAACCGACGAGGCCGCGAATACCGCCAGCGCCCACTTACATACATCTACACCACCATCACCATCATGCATGGGAGAACGTGAAGCGAAGACAGAGACGACGACGACCAGCGTAGCTTAATCGGAGGTATCTGACGGGTTTAACCCGCGAGAGTAATTAACCAGGTGTCTTCCGAGACCCCGAGAACCAGGAGATCACAATCGCCAAGTCAGATCCACCTTGCTTATGAGCCGTGGAGCGCATTTGACCAAGGATTCTGTATTTTTGTAATTCTTCGAGAATTATAATAAAATGCATTTTTTCTTCGTCCACTTTATTTTTTTGTGTACTTAGTACACTGGCACGCCCGCACATTTTTTTTTATTTCCCTGGGCAGAGGGATGAAAAATTTAATTTTTTCTCTCTAAACACTCATCAGATAATTGATCTAAAGGATCAGCTGCAGATATTGTATTGTACTCATGGAAGGCTTGCTCAGACAGAGGGAGATTAAAACGCTGCGAAATACTCTTGGAAGAGGTTAAACTCACTGAATCCTTCAAAGAAACAGCATAAGAGTGAATCCTTGGGTACATTACTGACCTGACTTTATTATAAGTATAAATATGATTTATACTTTAATTTGATATATTTTGCTTTTTATAATAATTGGTCAAACGTTATTTTGAAAGTCGACGATGAAAGGGAGGTAATAGCTGCCTGCCTCCGCAAGGTTTTCCTGACCTACCGGAGACTCTGGCTCCAATTCTGACTCTGCGCGGGTTCGTGCACGGACACGGTACATATACACCGCGCAACCCTTGCAACTGTTACATCGATCGCCGCCGGCCCGTGCGCGCGCGTACGTGTTCCGGCCGTCGTGTGCGCACGGCACAATCTGTTACACATACACCGCGCGCCATGGATCCACCTGCCACGGATGCTGCCGGCCGCAGCGAGGGAGGAGGAGAAGAAGCCAAGGAAGTCGTCATCACCTGCTTCGCCGAGTTCGCGAGCGAAGCCAACCTCAACGGCGACGACGGCGGCGGCGACGCGGGGAGAGAGTACCGGCGAGGCAAGCGGGAAGACGAGCTGAAGCGGCGGTGGATCTCCTCCGTGCTGGGCATGGCCGGCCGCGAGGTGGACGCCGGCGTCGTCGACCCGGCCGATGGCTTCTACTACAGAAGCGTCTACCCCTCCATGACTCGTCCAGGGATCTCCGCCACGTCAGCAAAACCTATTCCTGGCATGATTTTTATAACATGAGCAACCTCTCACCAAGTAAGTTAATTAGTTCTCTCTCTCTCTTTGTTAGAGTAAGGTTAATATAATCTTAATTTTGCCGAAAGTCTATGATCAATTTTAAAACATGCACTACCTCCGTCCCATTTAGGATGGATGTAATTTATTACTCGTGCCGTTTCATATTATAAAGCATTTTGGATTTATCTAAGTTAAACTTCTTCAAATTTGTAAAGAAAATATAGCGATGTTTGTAACATTAAATTAATTTTACTAAATCCATTATATTACATATATATGCTATTTATGTTATACTCCATCTGCCCCAAAATATAAGTATTTTAAAACTTCGACATAGTTTTCGAGATGCTACTTCGAACAACAATATTTATAAAAGTATGATGTTTTAAATAAAAAGAGTTACATATTATGATAGTTTTTATAATGATAAATCTAGTAACATCAATTTTATATGGTTGATTTTTTTATTTTTTCTATTAATAGTTAAATTTAAAAATATTTGATTTGTCACTATTCTGAAAATGCTTATATTTTGGAATAGAGGGGGTATTTGTTTTGAGTTAAAAATTGTTTTTATTTTCTATACACTTATAACCAAACTATACAAACGGAAGATGACTTGTGGGAACGGAGCGAGACTAAGTCAAAATCTGTACGTTTGACGAAAAAAATGGCGTATGTTTTTTGACAAGTGGATATTGCACATAGATCGAGTCACTTTACTTATAGCTTGTACCACTTATGATGGAGAAATTGTTTTCGTCCCTTCTTTTTTTAATGTTACCTAAATAATTATAAATAAAAAAACAGAAAAAAATTGACGATATAGATTAAAAACTTTACATAAATTAACCTAAGAGATGACTTGGTCGCTCATCATTGATTTTTTTTCCCTTGTGCTATAGCTCCTCTAGGACCTATGGATCATTGGAATAATTGTAGTTATAAGGGTGACGGATGCAAGGAGGAACCATATGCAATGCTGCAAATATTTGATATCAAGGTTCTGCCCTTCACGCTGGATGTGACCCGTCCGGTGGAGGTTTATGGCATCATCGCTGTGCGGGACGATGTCGACGAGTATCGCCGAAATTACCTCTTCAATCGATCCAGAGAGAACCCAGTCATCATCACACCGGTAAGTGTACTGTATACTCTTTGTTTTCCTCCCTTTCATATCACAATATGTTCCGATTTTTTAAAAGATTAAACTTTCAATAAATTTATTGCTGGATATATTTTAAGACTATGTTTGTTTTATATTGAAAATATTGCTATATTTTTCCATAAATATATCAAAATTAAAATAATTTGACTTTTTAAAAAAGACAATAATATAAAACGGATGAAGTACTAACCAATTACAGTCAATGGATAATAACGACACTATCAATACAACTAAAGAAATGTGACCAAAGTTACTTTGCGGGTTTTTTTTAATCCACTGCACACTGAGATACACAGAGTCATGTTATAGTGGATATGTTTTGGTTTGTTTCCCAAATCAACTCTACCAAAATTTGGTGATATTGAAATATGTTTAGTTTATCGCTTTACTAAATTTAGGCATAGTTTTTAATCATGATAAACTTCCGGATACATTTTTTTTACGGGATTGCTATATGGTATTCGAATGAAATTTGGGAATGAAATCTTACAGATTTTAGACCATTGGATCCATGCCAAGATTCGTGCATCGGCTTCTCTCCTCCAACTCCGGCGGGCTCCCCTTCTTCTCCGGCGCCGGCGACACCCCAATTCCGGCGGGTTAGGGTTTGAGGTTAGGGTGAGGGTAGGAGGGGGGTTGGGGGAGGGGGAAGAGGGGGGGTTTCCTCGGGGCTTAGAGGGATGGCCGTGGGCGGCGGAGGACCGACGGTAGGCAGTGGACTCCATTGGGCGACGAGGCGGCGGCGGCGGCGCCGAAGCCGCGGGGATGGAGGAGGGCGGTGGGCCGGCGTCAGCGGCGAGGGCAAATCAAGGGTGGGATTAGGAGGCGGCGGCCGGTGGTGGCGGATCCGGCGGCGGGGAGCCGCCGGAGACGGGGAAGACGGCGGGGTGGGGGCACCTCGTCGTTGCGCCATGAGGAGAAAGTGAGGGGGGAAGGGGAGGGGGAAGGGGGAGGGGGAGGGGTTCGCCGGGGGGGCCTCGCCGGCGCCGTTGACCTTTTCCGGCCAGCCAGCGAGGCGGGCGGCGGCGCGGTGGGGCGGTGGCGGCAGCGGTTCGCGCGTGGGACGGGAGGAGGAGGGTGGCGGCGTGATCTGGAAACCGAGGGGAGGAGGAGGAGTTAGGGTTAAGGGGCTGCACGAATCTTAAAGCACATCCAATGGTCCAAAATTCGAATGATAGGAGGTGGGATTTTCTGTCACATGATATATAGACAGCCCCTTTTTTTATGGGGTGGCAAGGCTAGGATATGTTTGTTGATTTGTTGGTCCACCCAAAATTTTTTTATGGGGTGACAAGGCTAGGATATGTTTGTTGATTTGTTGGTCCACCTAAATTCGGTTGTTAAAATTTAATAGGGTTTGAAGGTGGCAACAAACCAAACAAGTCCAATAGGTTATCGATGCATCTAAGATTAGAACTATACTCCCTCCGTCCAAATAAAAACTAATTTTAGAACTGGATTTGATATTGTACTACTAGATTACGTCAAATCCAATCATAAATTGGTTTTTATTAGGACAGAGGGAGTAGCTTTCTTCATCAAGATGATCCATATATAACTCATGATCGTCCAAACACAATTATTTTAAGTACAGGCTTACGATTCACTGCCCCTGATGAGCCCAACGAGGGGGATGTCAATGTGGGAGGCCTGCTTGATCGAGACCGACATAAGAATCAAGGTGCAAGGAGAAGACGCCGCACGAGACCTGACAATGGTGGACGGCTGCGTGGACATCCAGGAGCACCGCTGCGGCTACGACAGCCACTTCAAGAACCGGATCGACGGCGAGCTCGGCGCCGTCCTCACCCACTCGATGGTCATCCAGGCCGCCGTCGAGGCCACCATACAGCTCGAATTCCGGCGGCTCCCCGCGGCGGCGGCCGGCGGCGGTGATTTCCGCGTGCGGATGACGGGCTACACCAGGGCTCGGCCGTCGGACCACCACAACCCCGACAACACCTACGTGTTCGCCGGCGATGGCCGTGAGCTGCACGAGATCGTCGTGCTCGCCGCCGGCGAGCTGGAGCACAGGTTCGTCGCCGCCGTGAGGCTGGGCGACACGCTGGAGCTGTCCTTCATGGAGGAAGGGCGAGAGCCTCTGGAGTTCTTGTCAGCTAGGCATGACAGGGAAGTGAAGCCATATCGCTTTCAGAATGGAGCCTTGGTGCTTGTTCAGGTCTCATGGTCAGTTATGGAATTAGGGCCATAAAAGAATAATGGAGCATTGAGCGTTGGTGAAGTCTTTATTCTTGTCAGTTACTTCACCGGATTGTTACCATAGAGTTACATATAAGGTCACTTCGACACAAACAAATTTGTGAAAAGATTACACTATGTCAGCCTTATAAATAAGGCATACCCAATAGTCTTGGGTTAGACTTAGCGGGACCCACCATAATACCAAGTTTTATATGGAATCATGCCTTATATATGAAAAGTGTTCCGGATAAAAAATGAGAAACATAGTTCAAGTTAGAAACTACATGGACGTACTCAGATCATGTCTATACTTTGTCTTCATAGCTCTACTTGAACAAGAGGACATCACAAGAGCCCTAGGAGGAGAGGGAAAGACACAGCACACACCAACATACGTGAGATGAGGTATAAGCCTACACAGACTCAATCGGGAGCCATAGAGGCCACATGAGGGATCTAGCGCTACCCTCTTTCTCGCCGAGTTCATATTCGAGGAAGAAAACCACCCTGCCATCGAATACGTGTGGAGGTCCATGTCGCCAAGTCAACGACAACTAATTAGGTTATCCTAAATATTATACTCGAGTGCTACTAATATATAATAGCACACCGATTTCTGTCAATAAGAGTAGGGATATTACCTTCCGAGGGGCCCGAACAGGAGTAGTGATATTACCTTCCGAGGGACTGAGGGATCTGAACCTGTGTAAAAATCATTGTCTTCATCTATTTTACTGATATCACGTACACCCTGTCACAAACGATCCATACCAGGGTGGTATCTGTTGATGTGGTCGTGTCCGGTTAATCATGGAGCCATGTGTTGAAAACGGACCGATTAAGAACGGGCACATCGAGTGTCGATCCAATGTCGCGCATGCGAGAGAGCAACCTAAACGGACCCAGCGTGTGCAGAAGCCAACTAAAATCAGGAGAGAGACGAAAATCAAAGGAGAATAGAAAACAGAATCCGATTGGGATACAGACGATGTATAAATACGAGATTCCTAATAGGCGATCGATCGCCTCTAGTGATCAGCCCTCCCCCACGTTGGTTTCCTTTTTTTTTTTCACCACAATACTTTCATATTTTAGTAAATTTATGCATCTAAAATTTGTACACCTTAAATTTACACATCTAAAGTTTAGAGACCCAAAGTTTATATATCCGATACAAATTTGAATTTGAATTCAACTATTTTTTATATATAGTATTTTCTATACATTTAAAGTTTATACACCTCAAGTTTATAGACCCAAAGTTTATAAATAAAAAAGTTTATATATTCGATTTAAATTTGATTTGAATTCAAATGTTTTTTATATATAGTATTTTCTATATATCTAAAGTTTATACACCTCAAGTTTATAGACCCAAAGTTTATAAGTCAAAAGTTTATATACCCGATTCAAATTTGAATTTGTATTCAAATATTTTTTATATATAGTATTTCTATACATAAATTTTTCTAACTTTGTTTTTATTTTTTAAAATTTAAGGTGTTGTAGGAAGAGAAGAAGGGGAGGAGGAAGGAGGAGAGTAGCATGTTAGTGGGAGATGGGGGTGATCGCTGTGGGCGATCACCCGCCCATTAGCAACGCCCGTATAAATATCCAGCGAAAATATTTTTAATTTTTTAGTAGTAGGGATAGGATACGTGTGTTCCCATTTGTAATGAGGGGCATGCACATGCGCTTAGATTAAAAAAAATCGGCATCAGCAAGCTGGAGGCACACGAGTCGGAGTTGGAGCGCGTACGACTTCCGTTCCGCAGCTGCGGTTGATGGCCTTCTTTAGTTCTAAAAACGTCACATTAAATCTTTGGACCCATGCATAAAGCATTAAATATAGATAAAAAAATTAATTGCACAGTGCACATGAAAATCACGAGACGAATCTTTTGAGCTTAATTAGTCCATAATTAGCCATAAGTGCTACAGTAACCCACATTTGCTAATGCCAGATTAATTAGACTTAATAAATTCGTCTCGCGGTTTCCAAGCGAGTTATGAAATTAGTTTTTTTATTTATGCCCGAAAACTTATTCCGACATCCGGTCAAACGTCCGATATAACTCCCACAAATTTTTCTTTCGCGAAAAACACACCCAGAACGGTCGAAGATTTCATCGAGGTGATCAGAACTCCGGTTCGGGATCCAAGAAAACGGCTCCGACTCTGACTCAGAGACTCGCGCTCCGGCTCAGCTCCAGCTACATATATGTAGATGCGGATCACTTTCGCCGCCGTACCTGTGCGCGTGTTCTGTCTAGTGCGCACAATCTGTTAATTAACACCGTCATGGATCCACTGCAAGCTGCCGGCAGCGTGGCCGGAGGAGGAGGAGAAGAAGCCAAGGCAGTCACCACCTGCTTCGCCGAGTTTGCGCGCGAAGCCAACCTCGACGTCGACGACGGCGGCGGCGACGACGAGGAGGAGAGGGAGTATCAGCGAGCCAAGTGGGAAGACGAGCTGAAGCGGCAGTGATCTCCTCCGTGCTGGCCATGGCCGGCCGCGAGGTGGACGACGGCGTCGTCGACCCGGCTAGTGTGTACTACTACAAAAGCGCCGAAGTCCTCTACGAATCGTCCAGAGATCTCCGCCACGTCAGGAAAACCATGGATTGGCATCTGTTTTATAACATGCACGTCCTCTCACCAAGTAAGTTCTTTCTCTGACGGTGTGTATATGTTTAATTGAAGGAAGCATTAATTTTATTCATCATCATTTTTTATTAGAATAATGTTAAAACATCTAAAAAATTTATGGAAATATGTTTCATGATAAATCTCATATACATACGGCGTTTATGTTTCAAACTATCAAGTTTTAAAAAATAATAGTCAAAGTTTTAAAAGTTTAATAAAAAAAACAGACCGATCATGTGTATAGAGTGAACTTTACATATAATCCCTAGTTTTTCGTGAGCATGCTTATCAATTCTACTAAACACTGTATTTCTTTAAAACTTCGTTTTTAAGAAGTCATATCATTTTTTAAAAGTTTATTTAGCTACTACTCCCTCCGTCCCAAAATTTATTTTATATGATTGATTTTTTAATTTTTTTTACTACCAATAGTTAAAGTTAAAAATGTTTGACTTCACACTATGCTAAAAATACTTATATTTTAGAACAGAGTAGTAATTAATCAATCGTACGTTAATTAGCTACCCCGTCTTACGTGGATGGAGAAGCTCCCAACCGTTGTTGTCGAACGCAGCCTAAGATGATTTGGCTGCTTAATTATCATATTGACATTTATATTTTTCTCATATATAACAGCTCCTCTAGGACCGATGGATCATTGGAATAATTGCAGAAATAAGGGTGACGGATGCAAGGAGGAACCATATGCGATGCTGCAAATATTTGATGTCAAGGTACTGCCCTTCACGCTGGACGTGACCCGTCCGGTGGAGGTTTACGGCATCATCGCTGTGCGGGACGATGTCGATGAGTATCGCCGAAATTACATCTTCAATCGATCCAGAGATAACCCGGTCCTCATCACACCGGTAAGTACTGCTCTCTCCATCCTAAAATATAACAAGTTTTAGTTCTTAGAATTTATCATAAAATATAAAAAATTTTAGATTTTGACACGGTATTCGAGATGCTATTTTGACCAACAATATCTATAAAAATAAAATATTTTAAATAAAAAAAGTTGCATATTATGATAGTTTGTTTAATGATAAATCTACTAGTAACATCAATTTACATGATTGATCTATTTTATTTTTTTGCTATTAATAGTTAAAGTACTATGTTAAAAATGCTTATATTTTGGGACGGGGCAGAGTATATCATTGCATCAAACAAATTAAATGATAACGGCACCTTTCTTCATCGAGATGATCGATCCATATAACGCATGATGATCAAAATGCAATAATTTTACAGGCGTACGATTCACTGCCCCTGATGAGCCCAACGAGGGGCATGTCAATGGCGGAGGCCTGCTTGATCGAGACCGACATAAGAATCAAGGTGCAAGGAGAAGACGCCACGCGAGACCTGACAATGGCGGACGGATGCAGGTGTCTCCAGGACAACCTCTGTTCCTCCTTCGACTACCACTCCAAGATCCGGATCGACGGCGAGCTCGGCGCCGTCCTCACCCACTCGATGCTCATCCACGACGCCGTCGAGGCCACCGTACAGCTGGATTTCCGGCGGCTCCCCGCGGCGGCGGCGATTTCCGCGTGCGGATGACGGGCTACACCAGGGCTCGGCCGTCGGACCACCACCACCACCCCGACAACACCTACGTGTTCGCCGGCGATGGCCGTGAGTTGGACGAGATCGTCGTCCGCGCCGCCGGCGAGCTGGAGCACAGGTTCGTCGCCGCCGTGAGGCTGGGCGACACGCTGGAGCTGTCCTTCATGGAGGAAGGGCGAGAGCCTCTGGCGTTCTTGTCAGCCAAGCATGACAGCGAAGTGAAGCCATATCGCTTTCAGAATGAAGCCCTGGTGCTTGTTCAGGTCTCATGGTCAGTTACGGATTTAGGGCCTTAAAAGAAGGGAAAATTGGATCCGCCATTATAATTTTGTAAAATTTAAGATATACCATCCTAACTCATATGTCATTGACTCATGTGGGTCCTATATATCAATAAGATACCGATAATATATCTCAAACTTTACAAAATTATAATGGTATGGTTCCAATTTACCCTTAAAAGAATGGAGCATCGAGCATTGGAGAAGTCTTTATTCTTGTCAGTCAGTACTGCACCGGATTGTTACCGTAAATTATTTTCTCTGTCTCTAACAGTACATTTTATAAAAAATAGTTTTAATTTTCAAGGCATTGTTTAGATCACTTGTTTTAAACTACTCCCTTCGTTTCATATTATAGACTGTTTTGATCTTTTCTCTAATCAAACTTTTTTAAGTCTGATCAATTTTGTAGAAAAATATAGCAATATTTTTAACAAATATATTCAACATTACATCTAACAAAACTAATTTGATATTATAGATGTTGCTAAATTATTTTATAGCTTGGTCGATCCTAAAGAAATCTGAGTATAAAAAAAAGGTCAAAGTGATTTATAATATAAAATTATTTTATTAAATTAATTTATTAAAATATTTAATCTATCGCTACGATGAAGTAAATAATCCACAACAATAATTTTTCTAATGTATCTCAAATGGGGCCTTAGCTCAGCAGCTTGTCTGAACCTGTATTTGTTTTTATTCACCAATATCTGTGTCAACCTTTTTAGGAATTGCATTATTATCCTTTGCTTTTAAGGAATTTTGTCAACTCCCTTGGTGTCTCAGTTAAATTAATCAAACTTGTCAAAGACTGAAATAAAAGCACAACGCTAGCTTAGCCCCCTTGTGAATTTCACCACAGTAATTAAAGCCCCAAATCATCTCGAGAGTGTGCAGCTTTGCCAGAATGTTCAGGATTATTTTATTTTCGAGAGTGTGATGTAATCTGTCACACCTCAATCTGATACCGCCATACAATGGTACCAGACAGAAGCATGTCGTTTTGAAATTTATCATATACTTTTAAGAATATGTTAACCTTACTCTAACAAAGAGAGAAAATTTACTTGGTGAGAGGATGTGCATGGTACAAAAATAATGCCAGGGATAGGTTTTTCAAGAGAAATTTGCATATATGCCATCGCAAAAAACTGGCTTTGCCAAAATATCATCGTTAAAATGGGCTTCAATAAATTGCCACTATCGATCGAAGTGAGTTCGCTAAAATACCATCGTGGATGGTATTGCTCTTAAATATTCTTCTTCCTCCCTCCAACTCCGGCTATTCCCCTTTGCGTTAGAGGAGAATCAACGGTGTTAGAGGGAGAAAGAAAAAGATTCAACGGCAATACCGTCCACAATGACATTGTAGCGAACATCCTCAATTCGACAGTAGCAATTTATCGAAGCCCATTTTAACGATGGCATTTTAGCGAGACCAGTTTTTGCGATGGCATATATGCAAATTTCTCGTTTTTTTCTGACATGCCGGAGATCCTTGGACGATTCATGGAGGACGTACAAGCTTTTGTAGTAGAAGTCGTCATCCGGGTCGACGACGCCGGCGTCCACCTCACGGTCGGCCATGGCCAGCATGGAGGAGATCCACCGCCGCTTCAGCTCGTCTTCCTGCTTGGCTCGTCGATATTCTCTCCCGTCGTCGCTGCCGCCGTCGTCGCCGTCGAGGTTGTCTTCGCTCATCGCGAACTCGGCGAAGCAGGTGACTACCTTGACCTCTTCGTTCTCCTCGCAGCCGACGCTTCAGCGATCCATGGCGCGCGGTGTAACAGACTGTGCATGCGTACGCGGCGGAACATGGCCGCGGCGGCGGAAACATGAGCCGTTTTTGGTTGAGTGAACATCACGTACGGGTTCTAGCTAACATTTTCCATGGCCCATGGGCCGGAAGTTAAGGACACAATTATAGATTTTAGTTCTGATAAAAATGAGTGGAATAAGTTGAGTCTGAAATTCGTCCCTACACTGCAATACCAGATATGACAAGTCTCTCAACTCTAAAATCAGTGCAAATAATTTTACAAGACAGTTTGAATTGTGGTTTCGGCTAATGTGGCGTCTAGGTGGTGTTGACGTGGTATTTAAAGTAAAAAAAAACATAAGAGCCACATGCCAGTAACTGCGCAATTAAAAACAAAAAAATGTAGTGGAACCTATGTCTCCTCCTCCCCGTCTCCTCCGCCTAAAGATTTCGCGATCGAGCTAGTCATCGTCAACCCGAAGGATGAACCAAAACATCAGACTGCAAAATGATGGATGAGACCGCTCCATTTGCTAGGCTTAACGAGCACCGATTCCCCGCTGGTGCGGGCAATTTGCCGCTAGTTAGGCTCAGTTGAAAAATACACAGCAAATCATGTCATAGAACAACAATCAAACTTGCATGAGCAGATGGGAAATATGCTATGCAAAATGAGTCGGTGTAGTAGCTCACGAAGGGAAAGAAGCGGCCTTGTGATGGCCTTGTGATTTGCCCAATTCGCACACACTTTCCTAACGCGCAGCGACTCGAGCTCGACGGCGAAGGGAACAGCTGCCTATGCATTTATCGAGTGATTTTTAATAAGAAATCATCTAGATTTTTTCTACCCTTGGATTTATATATATCCAACGGATTATAAAATAAAATAACTAATACAAATTTACTTACACAACATTTTTATCAAAATTATTACTTACATGTCATATCAACTAAATTTACATATGTAATTTTAGTTATATAGGACTGTAATTTTATATTTTAAATAAAATAACTAATACAAATTTACTTACACAATATTTTTATCAAAATTACAGTGCACTTATATGTCATATCAACTAAATTTAAATATGTAATTTTAGTTATGTAGGACTGTAATTTTTTTTAAGATAATGATAGAACTGTAATTTTATATTTTAGTTTTAAATGTCTTAATTTTTCAATAGTTAAAGAAATCAATTTTTATTTAGAAAAGAACCGGGCCTAAGTATCCAATGCACGGCCTTATCCACGCATGCAGCCCCACCACTAATTTTTGCATAAATCTTAGCACACATATGGTGCGGCTAAAAAAACGTGAAATGCCTAAGAAAAAAAATCACACGACAGATATGTAGCAAAAACGTATGGGTAGATCCAGTTGTATCTCTAGGTGCGGCAAGGCAAACCACGACACGAAAATCTATGGGTTACCACTTATTCGACATATAAATAGGTTCGCGAGTCGGCCCGCTTGCATCCCTACTCTAGATCGATGGCCCCGCGCCACACCTACCGCTATAAAAGTTTTGTATTTACGCAAGTTTTCGCTCTTAAAAACTATACCAAAATTTGCTAAGACTACAAACCAAACACATTTTAATACCACCACAATTTATTTATTTTTTGAACGACTCGCACGAGACGGTGCGAAGTTCTATTGATAGAGCAGGAAAAAAAAACAAGATTACAACCCTGGAGGTCGTAACCAGGAAAAAGGAAAAAATATACCACCACCCACACATCGACAGCGCCAATACACAACTCAGGAGAAGGCTAGCACCGGAACCAGCCGCCGCTAACCGTGACCGACCGCCGCTAGACCAACAAAGGAACACTGACGAGATCGCCCCCTAGGGGATGCCAAAATGACGTCTTGAAGAAGAGATGCGACGGAAAAAACCGCCGTCGCCGTCCATCGGGGCTCAAAGAAGCCAAGACTAGGCTTTCGCCCGGCAACTGCCGTTGAGGGGTGAGACAACACGACAACACCCTCAGGAGGGGGAATGTACCATCGTTGTCGGCCCGGCCAAGGCCGGGTTGGGTTTTCACCCGCCGCTCACCACCAGCAAATCCATGACTGACGCACCGATGCTCCACCACCACTCCAGCTCTGCCGACATGTGGGACCCCTATACCGGCGTCCACCACCGGCCAGCCTTCGTGCGCCGAAGACCGCGCCACACCCATCATCAGCTCCTCCTCAAACCAAGGTCGCCTCCTCCACCGCCGGCCGTGCCTCTCGCGCTAAGCCGGCCTCCTCCACTGGACGCGCCAATCAGGCCTCCCTCCATCGGTCGCGCCTCTCGCGCCAAGCCGGCCTCCATCACCGCCGCCCGCGCCTCTCGGCCGAGCCAGCCTCCGCTGCCATCAGCCGCGCCACTATTCGCCAAGCCGGTCTCCGACCCCTCCTCCAAATGATGCCGCGCCAGCCAGATGCACCCGTCTGCCACGCCCTCAGTTAGCCGTCCGAGGCCGTGTAACATCCTGAAAATTCCCAACAATAAAAATCACTAAAATTTCAAACTTTTTAAAACTTTTGCATCATGCTGGTTGTTATGATTCCTATTGCTTGCCAAACCGTAAATGATCACCAAGAAGGTAAAGAAAAGAACTACATTTAAGCAATAGATATGATTTATGAGAATATAATATTGTTAACCCTACAAATAATTACGCACAAGAAAATAAAGCCAGACAAACGGAAGGTTAATTACTAATTTAAATTAGGGATTAAATACTAAATACGTGAACCATGTGTTGCGTGCTATGACGTCTAAATACACATGAAATGATGACCATTTATAATGGAACTCTATCTATAACATAGTTTCACTAGGAGTAATTAATGGGATATTACTAAACTCTAATGGTCTATATAAAGGTAAACCAATTCACATGAAATAATGGTCATGTAAACAAATTAAGCTTTATACATAAATAAGAATGCGTTGGTGTTTAACTAAACAATTAGATTAATAGTGTACCGAGTCTAAATTTGCTATTTGTAGAATAAATAGATTAAAAATATCCGTGTAAAATATAATGCTACACAAAGAAACTCGACCAATATGCCATTGAATTAATAAGGACACATCGTTATATTCCGATATTACCCGAAAGTCTTCAAAAATATATAAGTTCACTTTAGGGCGAATAATCTAGATTAATCTAAAAAGGACTCATTTGTGCGATAAATAAATAAATATGGGTAATATTAATCTAGGGTGAATACATTGGTTAGAATAACACAAATATTGAGTAAACTTCATTTGTGTAAAAATTAGGATTTATAGAATAAAATTTATATAGGAAATAGGCTTAAATAGGGTTAAATAGCCGGCTAGCACTGTTCATTAGCCCCTAGGTGTTCGACGTGGTCCCCTAGCCCTAGCCCCTCCTCTGCCACGCTGCCTCGCGCCCCACGCGCCGCGCGCCGCTCCGCCTCCCCTCTGCTGCGCCGCTGCCTTGCGCCCCGCGCCGCCGCGCGCCGTCTTGTCGCCGCCGTCGCCCTGCCGCGTCGCCGCGTCATGTCGCCGTTGCCGCGCCGTCTCCATCCCGCCGCGCGCCGACGCCGTCGTCGGTCGCATCCTCTCGAGCCCCACTCCTCCGCGCGTGCCGTCGTCGTCGCCGTCGCATCGACATCATCGCCCCGCCGCGCGCCGTCGCCATCGCCGTCGCGTCGGCTTCACTGCCGCGTCGCGCGCCGTCTCGTCGCGCCTCGCGCCCCGCGCCGCCAAGCCATGTGCCGCTGCTGCGCCGTCGTCCGTCGCGTCGCACCACGCCGAGCCCCGTGTCGCGTCCCGTCGCCGCTTCGAGCTGCGCGCCGCCGCTACCCCGCCGCGTCGCCGTCGCGTCGCCTGTCGCCCCGCGCGCCCCGCGAGCCGTCGCCATCGCCGTCACCGCGCGCCGCGCGCCATCGTCGTCGCGCTGCCGCACCCTCGAGCCCCGCGACCCGTCGCTGCCGCGCCGCTCGCCTGTCGCCGTCGGCCTCGCGCCCCGAGCCGCCGCGCGCCCGTCCCATCGCGCCGAGCCCCGTGCCGCCGCGCGCGTCGCGTCGCCCCGCCTGTCACGCCGCTCGCCGCCTCGAGCCCCACGCGCCGCGCCGTCGCGTCGCCATTAGGGCCGGCCACCCCTCCCCCGCGCCCTATAAAACCCCCCGGCCACCCCCCCTTTCACCCCACACCATCCCCACCCATTCCCCTCTTCCTCTCCTCCTTCCCCTCTTCGTCCCCTCCACCGCGCCGCGCCGCCGCCTTCGTGTCGCCGCGCCGTGCGCCGTCGTCGCGCCGCCCTCGCGCCGCCGCACCGCCGCCTTCGTGCCGCCGCGCCGTGCGCCGACGTCGTGCCGCCGTCACCGTCGCCGGTAAGCCGCCGTCCCTTCCCTCGTTCCGTCGCCGTCGCCGCCCGGGTGGGAAGGAGCCGAGAGAGAGAGGGAGGAAGGAGCCGGGAGTAGGAAGAGAGAAAAGAAAAGAAAAGAGAGAGAAAGAAAGGAAGAGGAAAAGAGAGGCCGACAGAGAGAGAAAGAGAGAAGAAAGGAAAAAGGGAGAGAAAGAAAAAGAAAGGAAAAGGGAAAAGAGAAAAGAAAAGAAAAGAAAGAGAGGGAGAGAAAAGAGAGAAAAAGAAGGAAAGGAGAAAATAGAAGGGAAATTGGGGGAGAAATTAGGAGGATTTAGGAAATAAAAATGGTCGGGGTTAATAATAGATTATTTTTGGAAATTCCTCGAGCGTAATGGTATTTCGATCGAAATTCCGAGTTAATTATAAATATATGTTTCTTGATCAGATTAGATTAAAATTGGTAGTAATTTAGATATAATTAATAACCAAACAATTAGATGAATTCTTATAGATTATTATAGATTATTTTTGGTAATCTCTATAAGTCATCGGTTCATGGTAGAAATTCGGATTCAATTACTAGGAATCTTAGCCGTGTATTATATTTAATCGTTTAGTCATAGACTAAATTAAATTCTATAATATTTCTAAGATTTCGTCCGATATTTAGCTCGTAATAGAAATTTCTAACCTGTTATATGGATATAATGCTCGGGATGAGTAAATTAAAAACTTATGACAACAAAATATTTATACCCGCAAAATAGTTTAAATCGAAATTGGGTTTGCCGTAGTTCGCAGATAGTAAAGTTAATAAAAAGGAATCGACTTTCGCATTCGACTTTTACTCGGATTTAAGTGAAACTTGAACCTAAATTCATCTAAATTCATAAGCTTTCCAATGATATATAATTCACTATTTAACAAAATATATTTATAATTATAAATTAATTAATATCAAATGATTAGATAATAGTTAACCTAAATAGTGTGCCAATGAATAAAAATGGATATTGTACAGTAGCATAATTATCTTTAACATGTATTGTATAGCTTACAGTAAAAAGCAACTACTCAAATATATGATCCAATAATAAGATATTGTTGCTTACACATATACTATACATCCCATTATAGTGGTACGGTATAGTATTAATTTGCGTGTTGCATAAATTAAATTAAGAGGGAGAGTATGACAAACATGTATATTAGATAAATACTAGTTATAAATCTTGACCTCATATAATTATAATTATAGTTCAACTGTAAATTAGGATTATTCATTGTAAAATTATGTGATGGGATAATCTGTACCCATAATATGATTAACCTGAACAACTCTAACATACAAAGCATGGATAATTATTAACCTTTTATAATTTATTGTGACAAGTAAAATATGTTCATAATTAAAGTAAAGCTTCCATCAATAAAATAATAATACAAATGATTCACTATAACTATTTGATTGATCCTAAATCCATCTAACAACAGAACCTCTAGTAAATAACCGTCCTATGTAGATAGATGCATGCTTAGCCATAATCCTTCCATAGCCACTTGATAGACTAAACCACTGATTAGCCAAATATATATGTATCCCATAAATGCTATGTAGGTTAACTCCTAAATAGGCCACGATGACAATAGAAAGATTAAGAAACTTTAGCCTTAGCATGATTGGGATCCATTAGCAAACACGAATAGTACATTTTGTTGTGCATATTTGATTGTTGTTTGAATATTGGTTTTTCTCGCGTATTATAGACCTTGTGTATCGGTTAGTCGTGAGGCAACGTCTGCAACTTCCAGGAGGTTAAGGTTGATCAAGATTATATCAATAATAAGGATTATCCTGAGCAAGGCAAGTCATCACTATTCTTTGAACATGTTGATCCCAATTGCGAAATTATTTTGTTTACCAATAAAATTGCATACAATGATGAACATCCTACTTGTGATTATACCATGCCTTGATTATTGTTCACCTTTAAATCTTTGTAACCATAGATACGTACGAGTCCCTAGTCAACTATGACACTTGCTTAGAAATGCTATTTTAGATTCATGCATACTCATATTTATCAAATGCTATATGCTTGGGCAATTACCTTTGGGAAGGTAATTGAGATGCGGCATGTGGAGACATGAGCGCTACGTTGCCATGATATTGATGACATGATTTATGAAAGGAAAATAAAGTAAAACAACTGTTTTCGACTGGGCGGCTGGAGGACTTGGGTGGTGTCCGGAAAAGGCTAGTGCCGTCCCTGGTCAATTAAGGACCGAGCCATGAAGTTAAGCATGAAACGACCCCCGTACAACCGTACTTCTCGAATGGGTATAGACCTAGCGGATTAGATAGCTGAGCGGAGGCAGTATCCATGCATAGTGGTTTCTTGATGTGTGAGGCAGGGGCTCTACGGTGGGGCAGCCATTGGTAGAACCGCGAGGCGGGTGTCTACAGTGGTGTCGTCATTGGTAGGACTGCCATGTGAGAATCTAAAACATAACTATAACTTAATGCATGTGTGAGTCTTCCCTTCCCGGGTGCACCAGAACTCCTCTCACTGCTAGAAACCGTGTACGCCTAGAGTGCATGAGGATGAAAAGTTCATGGAGCGGGTACTGCCAATGCGAGGTTATCGAAAAGCTTTGCCGTGACGCGTCTCATGTGTTGGGACGAGGCTCATGTGTTGGGCAGTCGCGGAGTGCGGGTAAAGTGTACATCCACTGCAGTGTGAGTAAACCAAATCTATTCGAATAGCCGTGCTCGCGGTTATTGAGCACCGGGACATGTATTACACTTGGCTAGACTCTAAATTCTTAACTTGTGGGGGATGGGATATTGCATGATGAATTTTATGCTGATGGAGCCACTTCCCGAGAGGAGGGAAGGTGGACATCCTCAGAAAACCATGACGATTCAATGGCGGGAAGCTATCCTTGGGATCACAATGGATGGTGGACAGAACCGTCGTTGTTTAAAGTGAACACTGGTACTAAAATTTGATCAGTCTATGCTAGGTCTTAGGCTTGTGAAAAGAATTGTAAAATTAGCTTTATGCAAAAGAACCTGAAGCCATTCCTTGAAAAACCCCCTATCATATGCATTGTTGTTGTGGTGGCTTGCTGGGTACGGTTGGTACTCACCCTTGCTATTCATATATCTTTTAGGAGAGTGTTGAAGAGAAGCCCTTGTCGGTACGCTTGCGTATCCCACAAGATGATCGGAGTGCGGTCTTGTTCTAGGTCTCGTTCCCCAGTCGACTGCCTGTGGCATGTTAACCGGGCCCTTATATTATTTTGTCTTCCGCTGTTGTTCTCTGATAGTTGTTGGCCTACCTGGCCCTAATGTAAGTATTTAACTCTTTTAGCCTAAATTCATTCGTGATATGTTGTGATCCAACTATGTATGTGTGTACCAACTACTGATCCAGGGATTGGTACGGATAAACACAGAAGATTTCCGATTTCCAAAATCGGGGGTCTACAGGCCGCCATGCCTCCGATGACCACGGTCACCGCCACCACAGCCGCTGCTGCCGAAGGCACCACCGTGCCACAACAGCCGCTGCTGCCGTCGTCCAGCCGCTGACGCCACCGCTGCGACGAGCTCCAAGACCTCTGCCTCTGCACCGTCAGCCACCGCCGCTGCCACCACGGGTGTTGCCGCTGCTGCCTCAGGCCACAGCCACGGCTGCCACCGGCACCGCCGCCGTTGTCCATCACCAGCCGCGTGGCCGGTCACCGCCGTCCGTGAGCCTCGCACCGCCATCGCCGTCGTGCTACCGCCGTCGCTCGCCCCACTGCCGCCAGGCCCGGCGGCGCTGCAACCGTTGCTCGCCCCGGTGCTACCAAGGCCCGGCGGCGCGAGCTCTGCCACCTGCGTGCATCTCGCCGCCGCCAGCAGCTGTGCAAGCATCGTCACTGGCGCGTCGTCACCGCCGCCTCTGCTGCCAACGCCGCTTCCTCGTCGCGCCGGCGTCGCCGCCCTTGTCGTGCCGCCGCGCCGCGGCCTCCTCCGCCGCCAACACACCCGCTCAGGCCGGATCCAACCAGGGGATGGCCAGATCCGGCGAAGGCGGCGCCAGATCCACCGTCTCCTAGCAGTGATGGGCCGCCGCAATTTATAGGCGTACATGTACAAAAATCTAATAAGATGCTTGTAGCCAGGGTCGTCCCTAGGCCCATACGGGCGTGTCACCGCACAGGCCCCTAAATCCTAGGGTCCTCCAAGTTATATTATGCACTCTAGGTATGTAATGTTATAATGTTATAATGAGCTTCCTTTCTACTATTTTTACAGTTCAATTGAGTTTTTTTTAGCTTACAATTAGCCCAATCTCACTCCATCTCTCATTGTCTCCTAATCCGTGGGTTCTAATTCTACCCTCGCTTGCTGGTCGCTTCGCTTATGCTCTTTGTGTCGGGCCGATTAGTATCGCAGCACAGGAGGGATGCAGCAGCAGCAGCAACACTGAGCACTCGTGGTCGTCATCACTGCTCTTAATTTTCTTAGAAACTAGACTGTAGCCGACACATATACAAGCAAGAGAAAGTTGCTACTGCAGCGGTCACAGAGACAGGTGGGAGATTGGCCGTGGGAGCGACAAAGCTTAGCTTCAATGTTCCAGTATATAATCGAGTCTCCAACTTTGAGTCCAAGCCTTATTTTTCCACCATTGCTTTAGCATTTTATTGTTCCAACTTGCAAGAAAACTTAAATTTAGGCCCCTTTTAAAGTTTCGTATAGAGCCCACGGAATTTTCCAAGACGGTCCTGCTTGTAGTTCAAAATGAGAACGATCGAAAGAAGCTACAGCTACATCTAACTTGAGAATATAAATCATGAATAACTCTCAAGTTGTTGTGTTTGAAAATATAAAAATTATATGAATAGATTTGTCTTGAAAAATACTTTCATAAAAGTATATATATATATATATATATATATATATTATATAGAAACAAGAAGTCAAAGTTGTGTTTTGAAGACCGTGTCGCTGTCCAAAACAATATCCTTTACGAGTTCGGTGGGAGTACATATTTACGAGTACGGAGGTCGGAGGGAGTATATGATTGTAGCCTGTATGACTGTCAATAAAATTTAAATGTGACAAGAAAACTAACAGGCACACTAACATACAGGAAAAAAATAATCAAAAGAAAATCCTATTACTAACTTTCTTCCATCCATATTTAGCATAGATCTGCATGAGTGCATGTCCATCGTCTCTAACCACGGTCATGCACGACACGAAGTCACTGTTATCCTCAAATTGGAACCTTGTGATCAAACACTGCCGGTTCGGGCAACAGTGTTGCCGGCCTACTAGCTGCCGGATATATAAACCGGCATAACGTACAGGCAGTTCCGTGGTAGTGACAAACATCACTTTTAGGGCATGCATTCAGAGTGCACACACATGACGTGTGGGAATGTCTATCCACGTAGGCAGATTGCGTGCGTGGAGGAGAGAGGGGGTGGGGCCCATGTTTTCACCGGGTTCGCGTACGTGTATTCTTTTGGCTTCGAGAACCTCATCAGAACAGAACAAATTTTGTCAGATAAAAAGGAATCATACCGCATCCACCATTGGCCACAGAGCGAGAGCAAGAGAGAGAGAGGGGAGAGGGGGAAGAAGCTCGCCGGAGAAGCCGCATTCACACCGCTGAGTTCTTGCCTACTTCAATCCGTGCCGGAGAGGGGAGAGGAGTAGGGGCGCAGAATCCGAGCCAGATCCGCGTCGAGTTCACCATCCCATCCGGCGGCGACGACAGAAAAGCTCGCCCGCGGAGGTGGTGAAGCGGTGGCGCCATCACTGGTCGATGCCTCCTGATCCACACCGCCGACCTCCCACCGTCCCCGCTACCGCGCCGCCAGCCTCGCTGTCCACCGCTAACGCCGCCGCCAACCCATTCACCGCTACCGCGCCGGCCGCCGACCCGTCCACTAGTACTGCGCTACCGACCTCACCGTCCCCCGCTACCGCTCGCCGTTGTTTCCCGCAGCCAGGGTGTGGGGGTGGGGGTGAGAGGAGGGTGGTGCGCTGGCGAGTGCCAGGCCCCACCGGTCGGCGCCGTATCTGCCTGACACTCTCTGCAGTGGGGAAAGGAAGACGGGAGAGAGAGGGCCAGAGGGGAGAGAAAAAAGGTGGTAAAATGATAAAGTTGGTACTAATGGAACCCACTATAAATAATTTGCACTGTATCACATGTATAGCTAAATATATATTATTCCTGATCCAGGTGACGTGCGAGGCTCTGTGCCGCACTGTGAACGCCCTTACCAGGCCGAACGATTGAAGTGCAGATGCCACTATTAAAATCTGTCATTTGATGTTAGAATCAACTCCCGTAAGCCACGACCAAACATGTGAGTACTACTATTGGTTGGCATGTGGCACAGGAGCTGGAGGTAACTTTTCGTAATTAAGATTCCAAAAAAATTTCATGGGATTTATAAGCACAACCTAAACCCAAAGCTTAATAGGAATATCTCTTGTCCTTTCTTAGCCTACGCGTTTATTTAGTGCGTCAACATGGCCGACATGGACGTTCTGGACTAAAGCATATATTATGCATGCCACTAGCTACTGGCGCACATGTCAAGGGCAATATGTGAGAATTGTACAGTACTATCTTTTTCTTTTACCTATGACAGTACATGGTCATGTGATCCCTTTTTAGTTTTTATGTGTGTGTCGGTCTTAAAGCTTTTAAGCAGTAGATGGACATGTGTGCACTAAAATATATATATAGTAACAAAATAAATAGTAGTAGTACCGTTTAGAGCAAGTTTAATAGTGTATAGCCAACTACTAACTCCAATTCATCTATAGCCAATCTAGTAGCTCATTCATAAATAGTTACATACTACACTATTAATATCTGGTCCTACCTGTCATAAACACATTGCGTCTTGGAGTCCGTGCTACAGCTGATTACAAATCTGTAGCCCGCTGCTCTTCTCTCTTCTTATTAATTTATCTCCTTAAAATATGTTTGCAGCTGGCTTATAGCCTGCTATTGTACCTGCTCTTAGTGATGCTTATATATAGTATCATACAAAATTCAAATGAAACCAATTACTCCTCAATATCCTTCATGATACATCCTCCATACCACACCACCGATGCTTCCTACGTGATTATTCATCCCGGTATCAAAATATGTTACCAATTTCATTCATATACGTATCTAGATTTTGAACCTGGTAGCTAGGTATCAGGTTTGGTACAACATGTACCATGTTTAAAACCTGAATATATGTATTAGACCCGGTACATATAGGTATCGGTCTAGTACGTAGTTATCTGATATGGTAGGTATCAAACCTGATACAGGACGTGTATTAATTACTCGGTACCTCAGAGTATTATCGTGATATGTTTGAGGTATCATATCATCATATGTAAACATGTCAATACACGCATACTAGCAATATGATTTTATGTTAAAAAAATGAATTTGGCCTGACCAAAGAAGCTGAGCTTCTCTCATGTATCAACTTTCCTCATGTGATGTTCCTTCATTTGGTTGGCCTAATCAAATGATGCATGCTCTCTACCTAGAAGTATACTATCTCCGTCCCATAGATTTGCTTTTTATAAGATGGAGGAAGCAGTAGCTAGGTGGGCGTAGTCACCTGTGCCTACAAATGTGTACTCCTACCCTAGATCCAAAAGAAGGCAAACTAATGTGCTAGTGGTTGCCCTAGCCTGGCTATGTGTGTCGCTATAACAGAGTTGTAAGAGCCCAAGTGTCACTGGCGTATGTGAGGTGCACCGCTCGTGAGGTCGTCCCCATTATCTATCCAGTTTGAATGAGACTAGTTTTTCTATAACAAGAAAGCCATTAACACATGATTGGTTGCGTTTCAATTATTTTTAACTTTAAAAATAAATTTATCTGATATTTTAAAACAACTTATACATATAATTTTTTTCACGAAACACACCGTTTAGAAGTTTGAAATACATGCTAAAACAAACGAAGGTAAAATGTGTATATGCGTCGGAGCAAGGAGCTCTTCTAGCGGGAAGGCAAAATACCCTCACTTGAGAGTTCAGCCAGGATGCGGGTCTAAAGTCTGTGCTCAGGGCACACAGGAGAACGTGAATAGAGAATGTATACAGGTTTGAGTTGCTTAATTGGAAGTGTAATACCCTCCTCCTTGATCTTACTATCTGAGTGGGAGTATACAAAGAGATTTGGAAATTGTTTCTGAGTGAGAGGAGATGAGCCCTTCTTTCACTGTGTGTCGCTAGAACCTAACTCAGATAAGAGTATGTGAACTCACTGGTTTCCAACCCCTTATTTTGTAGCATGGATCCTCCTTTTATACGTCAAGGGGAGTCCACAGTGCTCATGCATGTATACAAAAGTTAGACCCATGCCAGCTTACGGACTCACCTACCAGCTAGCATGTGGAGTAGGGTAGCTGAAGTCTTCGTTCCCATAGTCGTCGGGCACACCGGTCAGCCCCCAAGCCGATTTTTTTTTTGGGGGGGGGAGGAGGGGGGGTGTCCCTTAGGTGTGCATGGAGCAACGTGGGTGCATAAGGGAGGGCATGCAACACCACGTCCCCGATGTCGCCCGTGATCCGTTCACAGGAACCGTATCCCATGCCGCAATTAATGCGGAATGATAGGGTGCAAAACCAGGTCAAATATCCTTAATGGAGAGGATTCACTCCGAGAGACCTCATGTTGGATTACAGCTGCATGCGAGGAGCCGAGGAGGAAGACGCCACCGTCCCATGCCAACTTTTGCCGGATCCAACTGGCGATGGCCACAGCAGGGGGCAGGGCTTCCGATCTTCTTCGTCACGTAGCTAGACCGCCACAACAGCAGGGTGCTTCGCGAAGGGGGATAGGCTTTACTCCCTCCATCCCAGTTTGTTCATCCCTTAAGCAAAGGGCACCAAGACTAAGAACACCAAAATATTAATCCTTGTTGGTTAAAGTGCTCCATTGCTTCTTGACTCGTGAATCGCTCATGTTTTAAATACTGTATACCATTTGAAATTAATCTTAATTAGTTAGTTGCGTACAACACATTCAATCACATTTACTCTTTTTATAAATAAACAAAGAAACACTTGCTAAATGATATTATTTTGGGAAGATCTTAAAAACCTTGGATGCTTAAAATGAGATGTTAGGAGTATTATTTGTGTGTCACGCTGTGTCTTTCGTAAAACAAAAACCTCTGGTCTTAATTACTCCATGCCTCTACTGTGTCTATGTGGGTGTGGACTCGCAGACGTACGCTTGCGGAGTGGCGCCGTGGCGGCAATTAAGGCGAGGTGCTCGATCTGGTAATTAAGCTACTGTGATTGATTCATGACTGCATCGTTCGGCCTTTAGGATTTGCATATATGCATGCTGAGGGAGATGAAGAAAATGAAGTTCAAGGAACATAGCACGTTGTTCATCATGGCAACATACGCGTCGGCACCTTGCCTGAACAATGCGGTGGGCGGGCATGTCAAATATAAGATTTGAACACGGATGAACTGGTTCCACTAAAAAACTTCGCTTCCTTGTTGAGTTTCGTAGTTTCTTTCTGTTAGTCGGAGTGCAGGGGAATATTGAGGTGAGTGGTTAAGTAATCTTCGGTCTAGGGTATTAATTTGGCGTAAAAATAGGTAGCACGGTTCACTACTGGAGAAACTATCTTTGGTTGGTTGGAACCGGGACTAAACATTTTTTTCCCCGGTTGAAAAGCCCAACGCCACTTTATGATCTTATCAACCGGGACTAAAGATCATTTTTAGTCCTGGTTTAAAAAACGTCTGGCCCCCTACTATATTTAGTCCCGGTTTGTATTACCAACCGGACTAAAATTCAACACGTGGTATATAATCCCTCGCACTTATCCTCTCTTCCTCCTCCTCCCTTTCCTCCTCTCTCTTTCCTCTCTCTTATCCTCTCATTTTCTTTTTCTCGCTGCCCTCTCTTATCCTCTCCTTTTCTTTTTTCTTGCAGCAGCAGCGAGGAGCGAGTGGCGGTGGCGGCCCTGCGGGGGGTGGGAGGGGGTGTTAGCGGCGCGAGGCGACAGCGGCCGGCGCGGCGGTGGAGGGAGGCGGTGCGAGGAGACGGTTCCGTCTGTGATTTTGTTGATTTATCTATGAATTTGTTGATTTATGTTGTCTTTGGATCTATAAATTTGTTGATTTGTGATGTCTTTGGATCTGTAAATTTGTGATGTGAATTGTGATGTGGATGTGGATGATATGTTTTTATGAATGTGGATGATTTTATTGTTGAGTTTGGTTAGAAATCAATATGCAAAAAAAAAACAATGAAAAAAAAACTTTTTTCACCAACCGGGACTAAAGATAGATTTGGTGTCGGATTCGTGGTCTTGGTTTGTAACCCGGGACTAGATAGGGTTGCAAACCGGGACTATAGATGCATTCTCCATTAGTGGTTTACAGTGCATTAACATTAATGTGGTGCTTATTCTGCCATAAATATAATAAAAAAGCACCAATGAATTTAATCATTAAGTTTATTCTAACAGCATGCTTTTATAAATGTTGAAAAGGACATAACTGAAAAAAAAAAGAACACCGGACAGATCTTAGTTTCATCGAGTGGAGATATATGTTGTGTCTGATCCAAATTTTAGTCCTCCCGTTACAAAGCACGGTTACTATGCTAGTGATATCTTAAATTACAAAACCGAGATATATATTAATTCATATGATCATATCCCCATGCGGAGAAAAATGCGTCGTCACCCTGGCACAGCTGGCGATACAAATTGCTGAAATCGACGAGCCTGTCTGCTCGTTGCCTCGATCGTGGGGGGAAGCCAACACCCATGAACTCTCTGCTGCCAGTAGAGGTGGCCAAATGGGCCGGGCCAAACGGGCGGCCCGGGGCACGGCCGAACCTGTAGCAGGCACGGCCCGGCACGGCCTGCTACAGTAACGGGCCGTGCCGGCACGGCACGAGTAGCCGTGCCGTGCTTGGGCCGCTGGCCGAGCCCGCGGGCCGGCACGGCACGGCACGGCTACTGTAACGGGCCGGCACGGCACGGCCCGCGGCACGGCACGCCGGCGGCCCGTCAGGCGCGGACAGGGCGGGCGGCGGTTGAATGGGAAGGCGCCACGTGGCACTAACGGCTATTTGACCGTTCAAATTTGAAAATAACCGTTGGGAGGCTAAAAAATTCATAAAAATTTCGAAAAAATTCCAAAAAATCTCAAATTTCGCCCTATAAATAGGGCATGAACCCCAGCCATTTCTCCTCATCCCACACTCCTCATCTTGTGCTCTCAAGTGTTTTAAGTGCTCTCTTTGTTCTCAAGTGTGCATTTTTTTTGATTTTGACAAAATTTGCTCAAATTTTGTCAAAAATCAAAATTAGTTTCGTAGTTCAACAGTTTGATCGCAGAGGTTTGAAGAGCTCGCGGTTGGAAAGATGTAAGTAATATTCAAATTTGTGTATTATTTGTATTGTGTTTGTGAATTCAATAAATATTCGAAAATTTGTTTATGTCGGTTTAAATTTTCAGAATGGATCCGAACTTTCCATACCAGTCGCCGTCGTTCACCTTGGGTGATTTCGACCCCAACTACATGTCGGGGTTTGACGATGCCTCCGGATCGGCTCCAACTCCACCATCTGTGGAGGAGGTACCGGTTCATACGGCTGTCGTTGAGGAGGTACCGGTTCAGGCGGAGACAGCTTCGGAAGGATTTTTCGGAACCGCGAGCGGAAGTGTTTCGACACACACCGGCTCGAAGAGATCGAGAACCTCCGGTGTGTGGCAAAGCTTCGACGAGATAAAGGAAACATGCCCCGACGGAAGGGAGGTATCGAAAGCCCGTTGTAGAATATGTAGGCAAATTTTATCTGCTCGTTCTTCTGGTGGTACAGGTCACCTCAAGCGCCATGCGGAGTCGTGTGCCAAGAAGCAAGGAATACAACTCCGGCAGCAGCAACTTATGGTAAACCCAGACGGTACGGTACGCAGTTGGGAGTACGATCCCATGGTTGCTCGGGAATCTCTTGTCCGGTTAATCGCCAGGCAAGATTTACCCCTGAACTTTGGGGAGTCCCCTGCTTTTGAACATTACATTCAGCAATCTCATAACCCTAGGTTTAAAGCTGTGAGTAGGCAAACATCAACTAGAGATTTAGAGAATGTTTATCACAAGGAAGCAACTGCACTTAAGGAACTGTTTAGTACATGTACTTTCTCTGGTAGTGTTACTTCAGATATATGGAGTAGTAGAGCTAGAGAGGATTATCTTAGCGTAGTTGTTCATTTTGTTGATGATGATTGGCAATTATAAAAGAGAGTTTTAGGGCTTAGGTTAATAGATGTCTCACATACAGGAGAAAACATAGCTGAAAGAATTAGGGAAGTAATTAATGAATTTAATCTTGCTGATAAAATATTTGCTGTCACCCTAGATAATGCATCTGCTAATTCTAGGGCTATTGAAATATTGCAACCTTTATTTTGTGTGTATGCTCAATCTTTTCTACTCCATTAGCGTTGTGCATGTCATATAATTAATTTGATTGTTAAGACTGGCATGAAGAGGGTAGGTGACCACATCGATGCTGTTCGTCAAGCAATCGCGTGGTTAACTGCTTCTAACCCGCGGATTGCTGCATGGAAGAGGTTTTGCAATGCGGCCGGTGTGAAAGCTCGTAAGTTTGCCACCGATGCAGAGCATCGGTGGAATGCAACGTATTTAATGTTAAAAGTTGTTTTACCTTATAGTAGTTTACTTTCTGATTTTGTTCAGTCACGTGGTGGCCCAAGAAACAGTGACGGGTCTTCAGTACTGAACGAGCATGTTTGGGCAATTGTCCAAAATTTTTACCAATTTCTAGAAACTTTTTATGATTGTACTCTAACTTTGTCACAAGTTTATTATCCAACTGCTAATATAATTTTGCACAACCTTCTTGAAATTGCTACTTTATTTAAAGAATACGAAAATGATGACGTTCTAACTGAACCTGTCTTTCACATGAAACAAAAATATTTGAAATATTGGAAAAATATACCTATGTTGTATGCTCTTGCTTTTGTTTTAGATCCTAGGTGTAAATTAAGGGGATTGTCTGCTATTTTATCACTTGTTGGAGATACTATAGGTGTAGATTATAGTTCTTTTTATACTGAGGTTAGACGTAAATTATATGAGGTTTTTGGAAGATATGAAGTAAAGTTTCAGGAAGTTCGCCAGCAGAGACCCCCTCCTATCCCCACTACAGGTAAGAAGAAGATACAGTGGGGTAGGATTTGGGGTGGATCGTCTTCAAGTTCAATCCAAGGTGGTGGCAGTTCGTCGGCTACAAGTGGAGACGCCTCTTCGCATGTTGTGGCCGAAGAGTTGTCTGGTTATTTGGACAGCGACGCCATCCACCACGAAGCACAAGATTTCAACGTCCTCGGGTGGTGGAATGACCACAAGATAACATATCCTGTGCTTTCAAAACTAGCACGGGATGTGTTGACGGTGCCCGTGTCGACGGTGTCCTCCGAATCGGCCTTCAGTCTATGCGGCCGAATCATCGAAGACCGGAGGACGACTCTGCGCAGCGACCACGTCGAAATGCTACTAAGCGTTAAAGACTGGGAGCTTGCTCGACAACATGCCCAATACACTGCGGACAACCAAGAATTGGCCGCCCAGTTCGAGCAACTCTACCTGGATCCAGACCAACCCCAGTAGAATTTTGTTAGAAGTAGTTCTGACCTTTGAGCTGTACTCTTTTCTTTGTCATGGTTTTCTCATTTTCCCCTATGAGTTTTTACATGACAAAGTTTTTAACGAGGCAGCATGTATCATTGTATCCTGTAATGATATAAACATCAATAAAGGTCATTACTATTTTTAACAAATTCTTTTGCAATATTTTCGCAAGTGTGGATTTATCTTCAAATTATTTCAAAATAATGAATCACAATCTATATTTTTAAATTTTTCAACACAACAAAAAAATACCATTTTTTCTTTTTTTTAACATTAGCAAATCATTACTTTTTTAAAAAACTTTTATTTCCATTTTTTAAATACCATTTTTTCATTTTTTAACATTAGTAAATCATTACTTTTTTTTAAACATTTTATTTCCATTTTTAATTTTTTTTCCTTATACATTTCCTTTGCTTTTTTTTTTAAAAAACACTGTGCACTGCAGGCCCGTGGGCCGCCGTGCCCCGAACGGCCCGTGGGCCGCGGGCGTGCCGTGCCGGCACGGGCACGGCCCGGCCATCCATGGGCCGTGCTTGGGCCGGCGGCTCGGCACGTGGGCCGGCACGGCACGGCCCGTTTCATCAGCCGTGCCTAACGGGCCGTGCCGAAACGGGCCGTGCCGGACCCGTGCCCGTGCCGGGCCGGGCCGTGCCGCCCGTTTGGACACCTATAGCTGCCAGTGGCATCTTCATCTTCATTCATACTGCTAGTTGCATTTATTAGAGTACTGGTTGCCGTGCAGATGCAGCGATCCTGTCCGGGGATCCTGATATGAAAAAGTACGAATTACCCCCTTAACTATCCCCTAAACTATAAAAATAAGATATATTAAATCTCGAACTATTGATACCAGACAAATTACCCCCCCGACTCAATCCAGACAGGTTTTTCTCATACGTGACATTAAGTGGCGCCGATGTGGAAACCCAATCAGCAAAAGAAATAAAAGAAAATATAGGGCCCACATATCAAATTATATCACCCCTTTCTCTCTCTGTGTGCTTGGAGGCGAGCGGACGCGGACACGACCGTGGGACTCCGGCCGACAGCGGGCACGACGGCTGGGTGGCTCCGTCTTCGGCAAGTGCGGATGGGAGAGGGGAAGTGCGCGGTAGCGGCCGACCTGCGCACACGCTCACCACGGAGTCCGCTTTCTCTCTGTGCTTGGAGGCGAGCGGACGCGGGCGCGGCAGTGTGACTTTGGCCGACAACGAGCGGTGGTGGACGCGGCGGGAGAGGGAACCAGTCAGCAGCGAGCGGCGGAGGGCGCCGCGGTTAGGTGGCTCCGTCTGCGTCGGGCGCGGATAGGAGGGGGAAGCGAGTGACAATGGTGGCCGAACAGCGCAGACGCTCGCCATGGAGGAGATAAGGGTGGGGGACGAGCGCAGCGGCCGTTCACAGCGCCAGCGGGGGAGAGTCGCGGGAGGACCTCCGCTGCCGGCCGCGGAGAAAGAGGAGAGAAGTGGATAAGAAGAAAGAAGGAGGGTCGCTGGGGTAGCTCGAGACGGCAGCAGACTCGTCGATTTCTTCCCGCGAGCTCCGTCGTGGGCTGCGCCGCATGCTGCCACCACACCCGCTGCCGGCCTTGGGGTCCGGTCTCTCGACGATGACACACACACACAAAGAGAAAGAGAGAGAAGAAGTGTTGCTCGTTGCAGTTGTCGCCGTTCGCCACAGTCGCTGTTGTGGGCCGGGCCACGTGCCCTCGCCGCCCCCACCACGCCCGCCACCGGCCACTTGGTCTCCGCTCCCGATGGCCAGAGAGAGAGAGAGAGGGGTGGGCAACGATGATGTCATTCACTACTTAAAATAGGGTTTTTTTTCTAGCGTCACCATTCTTTTTCTTAGGCGGACAAAATATAAAACGCTAGTGAAAATACAATCGGAGATCCCTAGTTAGTAATCGCTTGCAAAAATATGACTATTTTTACGAGCGGTGCTTTAAGAGAGCCGCTTGTGAAATCGATTTTTTTACTAGTGGTCCTCTTAAGCAGCCACCATAAAATAATAAGTGGGGAACAGGTACAATACTATAAAACCCTTATCCTTCTTCCCTTATCACACCGCACATGGATCTCTCTCTCTCTCTCTCTCTCTCTCTCTCAAGATACAGGGGCTAGCGGCAGCAAAGGGTGGCGGGCCCGGCAACGCCGTATGGTGGCAGCAAAGGGGTGGGGGTGATAGCCGGCGGCGATGAAGGGGAGGGATGGCACGGTGGAGGGAGCGATGGAGCTCATCAACGGCGGTGACAAAGCCGTATCCCCTCCCTGTCCCAATTATAGCTGATAGGGATAGAGGAGTCTAGCGGCCGCAACGACAACAGAGTGAGCAAACGGTGCCAGATTCCTTGCTCTTCTCCCTTCCCTCTCCTAGATCTGGCTGGAGGGAGGAGGCAGGCGACGACGGTAGCAGCAAAGGGAGCTAGATCTGGCAGCGGACGGCTCAAAAACGATGACGACGACGGCAACAACGGAGAGGGCGGGACGATGAGGGCTACCACTGCAAGGGTTGCAACCGAGGTTGGGCAAGGCGGATCTGCCTTCACAAGGTCAGGAGAGGTGGATCCACCATCGCTGAGCTTGGGAGGGGCGCATCCACTGTCATCGGGCTCAGGAGGTAGGAGGTGATGGCGGTTAACGATGGTGGAGGAGCCGTGCACCTCGGCCTTGACTGCTGGGGAGGGAGAGGTGGATTCGGGCCTCAGCGACGATGTCGATGACGATCGGTGGACGATGATGGCTGCTGTGACAACGACGACGGGCGGTGCACGGCGATGAATCTACGACAACAACGACTTTTGTGATTTGTGATTGGGGATTTTGGGGTTTTTCTTTTGTAGGAATGTGGATTTGTGGGATGTGTGGATTTGGGATTTTGAGGGAGATTTTGAAATGGGAACATGAATTTGGATAATTTTGGTATAATTCTTTTGCCCCAAAAATCCCAAATCACTAGCAATCAGCTTAATTTCTCTGCTAGTAATGTTTCGTTTTCAATGGCGGCCATCATAAGCTGGCCACTTATGAAAAATGGATTTCACAGGTAAAGAGGCACCTGCCAGTGAAAAGTTTGTATTTTCACTAGCCCTTGGTTACTAGTGGTGTTGTTGGCCACCAGCAAAAACCAATTTTCACCGCCGGTGTAAACCCATTTTGTAGTAGTGATTAGGCACTGTGCTCCCCTTTTGGGGTGTTATTGAGCTGCCACCTCTTCCTCCCTGGCATGACTATCCTGGTAAATACTTAGTCCAAGGATGGACAAGCGACGGTGGTGCCTTCAGCTCATGACCTCCCTGGAGGCACCACCGTCTAGGAGGTCTCGTTTCCTTGCCTTTATTACATTTTCTCAGCTTGGTTTTCACTGTCTCTCGGTTATTGTCATCAGGCCGGCTTGAGGATGAGCGGATTTTTCTCTCTTGCGCTCACCCTCCTCAATACTTCTCCGTGAGGATGGACGGTCTGATTCTTGGAGTTGCCTCCCTCTTGCCTTCTAGTATTCTGTGAGAGAAGTTGCTTGCGCAACTCCTCTTTCTCAGATTAGCTTTGTGGTTCTTCCCCTAGGCTCCCCTTTCTCCTTCCGCCCCTCTCTGCCCTTGTTCATCTGGATTTGCTCGTTGTGCGGTTGAGCAAGAATGGTGATCCATCACCACTTCAGCAATCGATTGATCTCTAATCTATGAACTCGCTAGACCCTAGCTGTAGCTTAAGCGCTTTTCCCCCTTAAAACGAGATTTGAAGGGTGAGACATCCCTCCAAACATTTTTTAAAAAGAAATTGTGAGCGTGCTGTGGATTGAACATAGGACCTTGAGATTAAAACTACACATCCCTTGTCGCTGCAATCAAGTGTATCTCCCCTTACCCATTAACCACCTGGGAGAATCTAGAGCAGTGTGGACTTGACTTACTTGACCGTGGGGCAAAGTCCTCCAGAAAAAGCCATATGGCTGGCGGCTGGGTATCACAATAAAGCATCCAAGAAATAACCATTTGAATCACGTGTTGGTGGCATCATCATCGTAATTGGATAGTTGCATTTATTTATTTATTGCCTCAACTACCTAGGATATATAAAATGTGTCGTGTAGATATATGCGCGCCAATCCATAGGTGGATTAAGAAATTAACCAAATGCCATTTAATTTAGCACTCCATGACAACGATCTAGATCTGATCATCTTCCCTATCGCTCGCCTTGGTAGCTTGATGTAGTCTGATGAGTTGACCGCTCATCAGTCATCACTGTGTGGCATAACTGTCTACTCTAAGGGCTCTCCATTGAAATACATGATTAAAAAAATAAGAATAGAGAAAAACACAGGATATTACATAAATACAAATCCACAGTAGAGGACTGTAAAACTTTATATGAATCTGATTTGCAAAACATAAGAATAATATAGGAATGGTTGTTTGAATAAACTGCAGATAAGAATTGGATGAAAAAATAGACTTGAATGAAAATTTCTAAGATGTTGGAGCTCTTGCTACCATTCCTTAAAAATCTCTATAGATTATTCATTACATAGAAACTTGAATTTTGAAAGAAAAGGATATGATTCTATCATTTGTTTTAAGGGTTAATTGTATCCATGACATTACAACTTCTTTGATTTTAAAAATTATCATTATCATCCATCTATTTGGAGACATGTCATTACAGTTTGATAAAAATTAATGATATAACATTACATACCCCTTCAATGTATTTATATAAAAAAAATAGACCAAATTACCGCTGCTTTTACCTTCACCACTTCTTCCTTCTCCCTCTCTCCTCTCTTAACCAAGATCCAAATAATGAGGCCACGACCACTGGTGACGGAGCTAGTGGCGGTGTGGTTACCTAGAAGGGGCAAGTCCTTAGGGCAGTCCCAACCCATAGTGTCCATAAGCGGTGTCTATAGTGCCAAATCAATAAGACATCATAAAAAAAACTACACTTTACAACCTATGGTTTTTTAGAGTGGGCAATTAATAAATACATCATCTCTCTTCTCTAGCAATCATATTTATTCTTCATCTATTATGAAGACACTATTATCTGCCAATGCAAAACTTGATAGTGTCTAGTGCATAGGTTCTCGTGTTGAAGGTGTGTCTTGCATAAGACCCAGTTTCTTCCTCTCTTCACTCTCTCTCTTAATTAATATATATAGTGCCACATAAGCTAAAAGTCCTACATTGCAATGTAGTTAATGCCATAGATACCATCCTAGGTGGAGGGTTGGGACTACCCTTAGTGTCCGGTGGGAATCGGAGCTTCTCACACCGACTGTGCTGCAGCACAGTGGATGAGCTGTGCGACGTACTGGCTGTCATGCCCCGAAACCCCGCCTCCCACGCACCAATGGAGGTAGCCAGGCTGGCGGGTTCGATGGGGATTGGACCGGTGGAAGAGATGTCATATTAGAGAGAAGGAGAAGGAAGGAGGAGATAATTTGGTCTAATTTTTATTATAAATATACTGAAGAGGTATATAGTGATATATTTTCAATCTCTGACAAATTGTAATGACATGTCTCCAAATAGACAAATAGTAATAGTATTTTTCAAAATCGAAGAAGTTGTAATGGCATGGATCCAATTAACCCTTGTTTTAAAGGCATTCCTATAAATTTTTTCTATAGGATTAAAATCCTCCGAGTTTACCATGTCTTTCTACAAATCAAAGTGGCCACCTAAGAGGTTTTTTAATTAAACCCGGTTATTTGTAGTTTAAACGATTCAATGATGTGAAGCAATGGTTATATTGAGAACAATTATGTCCTTAGATAAATCATTTTGTTTATACTTTGGATTGAATATAAATATTTAAATTGTTTTAATTTAGTATATAGACTTGTTCATATACAAGGTGAGTCTCAGAACTAAATAAGTATCAAATGGGGGCACGGAGGCACCTTTTAGACCAAGTAAAGTAAAGGTTTAAATGGTACTGATTAGATAACAAGGTGAAAGAGATAAGTGAGAAGAAAGATGATGAGCCACCTCTTATATAAGAGATAACAACTACATAAACCTTAAGAAAAATGTAGAGAGAGAGAGCACGAGATAGTGTAAGAGTAATTCAACAAAAGAAAATAATTAGGATTTACTCCCTACGTCCCAAAATATAAGGGATTATATACTCCTTTCAAAAATATAAGAGAAATCCCTTATATTTTAGGATGGAGGAATTAGAAGTATATATTAGAGATAATACGTTATTCTATATGTTGCCTCTTAATTGATGAGTAAACTAGTAACAATCTCTCTATATAAAACTCGCTCTTAAAATATTCATACTGTAAAAGATGCTAGGAAGCATGTGAACGGCGCGCTCTGACTACAATAGCTCGTCCGTCGTCGAAGTCACATAATCAATGGCACAAAACGGAGGTTGGCAGTAGTATAGACTCACATCCCGTGCGGAGAAGAATTCACCGCCACCCAGCTAGCTAGCAACTCCCTCCCCCTAATTAACTGAAAACCACCACTCCAAGCAGCCGCCGATCGAGCACCCAGCCGGCGGAAGAAGCAGGTGGGGGGCCATCAGCCATGACTGAGCTCGCGCCTGGCGCCGTGAGCGCACTGCTGGTGGTCATCCGCAACGAGGCGGTGCTGCTTCGCGGCGTCCGGGACGACGTGCAGACCATCAAGGAGGAGATGGAGAGCATGGACAGCTTCCTGGCGCACCTGGCCAGGAGCGCCCCGCCCGGCGGCGAGCACAACGAGCAGGTGCGCACGTGGATGAACCAGGTACGGCTGCTCGCCCAGGACTGCAAAAATTGCATCGACCTCTACCTCTACTACAGCGGGAACAAGGACATCTACCGTGCCAAGGGCAGACTCCAGCGCGGCCTTTGGTGGGTTTACTGGTCCATGCGCAAGATGGTCGCGCAGCACCGCGCGGCCGTCCAGCTAAGCCAGCTCAAGGACCGGGCGCGGGGCGTCGGCGACCGACGGCTGAGGTACGGCGTGGAGGTTCCAGCCACGACCAAGGCTGCAGCTGCACCTGATGCAGCAGGTGGCTTTGCTGCTGGAGACGATGGAGGAGAAGACTGTGAAGATCAACTTGCTGTGGCAACGGTGATCCATCATTCTGCTCGAAGGGCCGTCTTTGAGGCCCCTACTTTGGACGACTACCTGAAGGCAAAACTATTGGAGTGGATAGAAGAAATTCCTGGAGGAGCCACCGAGACGTTGTCCATGGCCATTGTTGTACCAAATGCACATAATAAGGAAGTCATTGCTCTTGCACATGAAACTTTGGTTGCTCCAAACTACTACCGTCGCAGTATCATTGTCAACGTACCGGCCATGCACCTGGATTCTTTACCTCTACGACCCAAGGAGGTTCTCTACTACATCTTGCAGGAGCTCATGCGTGCCAAAGTGGCCGGATCACAGAAGCAGGCCACTGATCAAGGACAATGGGAGGAGGATCCTGACCCTTGGAAAGATTACGTGAAAAAATGTGGTAATCACCGTAGCAAAAAAAGGATGCTCCGTAAAATTAAAAGGAAAATAGAAAAGATGAAAATTTATGAAAAGTTTGAGAAGATTAAGAGTGATATTCAAGATGGACAGCAGAAGGGCGATAAGACGCTGCTGCTTCAGCTACAGAAGAAGGGTGTGCATCGGGTGGACCTGCATGTACTCCTTCAGCTGTTGCTGTTCCAGTCTCAGCAAGACCAAGCGTCAGCAGTAGACATGTATAAATTATCAGAGTGGAACGGCAGCATCATCATGAAAATAGCCAGGAAGCTTAAGAGACATATGGAAGCAGATGAAAAGACTAAGGAGTTTAACAAGCAAATTGGAGTAGTAGAAGAAATAACCAAGCAAGGAGGAGAGAGGAAGGAGGAGGAGAAAAATGAAGGGGAAGAAGAAAACGGAGAAGAAGAGGGGAAGGAGAAGGAACTCAAGGGGAGGAAGGACAAGGAGAAAAAGGAGAAAGGAGGACGAGAAGAGAGGAAGGAGGAGGAGCATCACGAGAAGCAGGAAAAGGAGAAAGAAGAAGAGAGGAAGGAGGAGGGGCAAAACGAGGAGAAAGAAGGAAGAAAAGAAGTAGGAGAGGAGGAAAAAGAAGACGATGATGATGATTATGATGATGATGATGACTACGACGATGATGATTATGATGATAATGAAGAAGAAAAAAAATATGATGATGATGATGATGACGACGACGACGACGATGACCCTATTCATCTTCATACAGCTCAATACATGCAAATCCTACAAGAAGTGTTCCTAAAGACCATCAGCTGCAAGGCCCAGCAGCAAGAAAGATTGGCGGCCAAGCAAGCTACAAAGACTGCAACGACTACATTGGACGAGGAACGAATCAAACAAATGATCAACGAGGCAAAACAAGATATCTTAAGGGAGCTGCAGGGAGGCAAACCTGATAAGAATCAAGCAACAGGTGAGCATACAAGTGTTTCAGATCAAAACGAACAGGCTTATTTTGAAGAGATAGAGCAGATGATCGAAGAATTCAAGCGAAAACTTAAAGATCAGCTGAAAATAAAAGGGGTCGTGGACAAGATCAAACATCACTTACAGGGTGAGTGCCCCCTTATTATTCTAAAAGTTGACAAGATGATGGATGGATCCAGATGGGAGGAGATAAGAAAGGCTTTGAGCCTGTTAGAATGCAGTGCCGATGCACTGATCTTCACCACAGAGAGCACCGAACAGGCTAAAGGATATTGCTATCCACCAAGAGAACCTATAGACTATTCTCTTGTTGGTTTATACCATTATACAGTGCTTGAGATAACTAGCAAGCAGATAAATGAAGACAACTATAACCCCCAGATTTTTCGTGACATCTTGGAGAAGTGTGAGGGGCATGAATTCTGCATGAAGATCTTCACTCATGCTCTCTATGCTAACCCCAAGAGGAGCAATAAAGAGTTAAGCAAGCTACACAGCACCTTGCAGGCTTCACATAAATCACTTGACGCCATAGCTAAGACGATGTTCATGTACTCTTACAATGATCTGCCTAAAGAATACAAGTCCTGCTTGTTGTACCTAGCTATCTTCCCCAAGGGTGAGAAGATTAGGCGGTCAACCTTGGTTGGACGGTGGGTTGCAGAAGGGTTGACATTCAGGGAAGATTGGCCCAGTTCAGTGCGTCAGGCTAACCGATGTTTTGATGCCCTCATCTGTCGATGGCTTGTTTGTCCTGCTGATATTGGTGCCACAGGAAAGATCAAGAGCTGTGTGGTAGGTGATCCAGTTCATGGGTTCATTACCACAATTGCCAAAAAACAACACATTATGCATACACGCCTATCACATCACTTGGCTCGTCATTTCTCCATTTTCAATGATCTCCAAGTCCGTAGCTCTGATAGAATTGACACATTCTTCCAAAACCTCTCACGATCATCTCAAGTATCCCTACTTAAGGTGCTAGATCTAGAAAGTTGTCAGTGCTTTGGTGGCAAGAACCAGCGGTACCTCAAGGACATCTGCAGCAAGATGTTACTGCTCAAGTATCTGAGCCTAAAGGGAACAGATATTACCCAGCTGCCCAGTGAAATCAACTATCTCAGTGAGCTAGAGGTATTGGATATCCGAGAAACCAAGGTGCCTGCAAATGCAACAGTTAAAGTCCTGCTCTTGAAGTTGAAGCGTCTACTTGCTGGTCACATTGATCCAAGTCCAAGTAATTTTGGCAGTAGTGTTCGGATTCCTCGCAGGATAGACAAGATGATAAACATAGAGGTATTATCTAATGTCAAGGCCCAACGCCATGATGATTTGGAAGATATTGGAAAGCTATGGCAGCTGAAGAAGCTAGGTGTGGTTATTGATAAGAAAAGTCACCTTGTGAATTTGCTTAAAGCAATCAGTGACCTACATGAGTGCCTGCTTTCTCTGTCAATCACTATTCCCACAGCCACACCCGAGGGTTCTCCTTCAATCCTAGAGTTACCAGATGATATTGGCTCTTGCCTAAGACACCATGCCAATATTCTTGAGAGTCTAAGCATCAGCGGAGCCATGCATCTTTTTCCATTATTGACCAAAGGTGGCAATAACAAGCTTGCCAAGGTAACTCTATGTAGCACACCACTGAACCAAGATGATCTGGAGGTCCTCGCCAAGCTACCCAAGTTACAGTGTGTTAGGCTCCAACACATTTCATGCACAGGGAGCGTGCTCATCTTCAAGGAAGATGATTTCAAATGTCTCAAGTACCTTCTTATTGAGGGTTTTAACTTGACTAATGTCACTTTTGAGGATGGATCAGCCTGTGAGCTCGAGAAGATGGTTTTATCTTCCACCACCATAGAGTCTATCTCTGGAGTTGATGGGCTTCCAAAATTCGAAGAGCTTGAGTTGAACAACAGCCCTGTCCCGAATGAGGTGAAAGAAGCCATTGAAAACAATAAACGGATAAATCTTAAATGTAATGAACCATGAACTCAAGACCAGGCAAAACGGAGATGAACAAGAGGATGAAGACAATGCTGCAACATCCTCATTCTGCTGGAAGAAACAGGTTTGTCGCCAGAGGTGCATATCTCCTTTGATCCTATGGTGTGGTTTGTGCGTGCTAGTGTGGATTGCCATCCGCTGCTTGTCTGTTTTATTTCTTTCTGCTGTGCGTGTCTTTATGTTCTGCATGATGTAATAATTCTTGCTGTACCCTGTTTTTTCTTCCTTACTGTGTTTTGCTTATTTTCCTAGTTCGAGTCAGTGTAAGCTCGAGGCTTGCTTGTTCAAGCCGGAGCGAGTCCTTAGCAAGTTGGCACGACATGCACTGGCGTGTGGGATGGCACACGATTCAGCGGGCATGGTGGCCAAGTTAGTTGTGTCGTTGGTGCGGCACGCCCCGACGTGCGCCATCCCGCCCCGACGTGCGGGATGGCGCACGAAGTGGACGGGCGAGGTGCGCGTAGTGGCATCAAGGCCACAATTTCGTTTGTGTCTTGTGTATTTAAGTTTCAATACAATCCAGAAAATGCTGCCACTTGACAGCACCAAAAAAATCTCTTCCTTTTTGAGTTCTTCATCAAGTTCAGAGCAAGTTCGTTTGTTTGGTTTGTTTCTAACACTCCATGTGTTTCAACTGAGTGTGTCGGGTTACTTGCTATGCATAAGTGCCTTGTGCCTCTAATTGAGCTAAAATGGTTGTGTCTATGCTCGGATTTGAATGTGTGGTTTTCATTTATCGAACACCATATGCATTCATGTACATTTTCGTGTAATTAATATGATGTGTGCTATATTATACAGTATTCTTATTCCTGAAAAAGGAACATTATGCAACATGCTTGACTGGATTCTGCAACTCAACGATGAACTGGGTAAATTAGGGAAGCAGAGTTTTATGCAGATTAAGTATGCATGATCCACCAGGCGCAAACTGTCTGCACCTTCTGATTGAAGTGCCAGCGGTAGCTCTCGAGGAAAACAGAAGTTGTTTTCAGTCGTATGCTGCCGTGCATTTGGTCAATCCGTGTGGTTTCTCCCCGTTGTTTGCTGATAGAGAAGTCAGTATGGTTCAGAAATTAATCTACCCTATAGTTCACAATTTAGCAAGCTGCATGCCTTGATTGATGGGGAGGCCAGTTCTTCAGACAAAAGGAATGATTTGTGCAGGAGGACAGCCTCAACCGAGCATTTAGCTAGCGAAGCAGTGGATTTATGCATGTATGCATGCATACCGGAGCTATAATAGCGAGCAGGAATAATTTTCAAGCAGTGAGACTACCGAGTGGCAATTACCTTGCATCAATGGTTGTCTTGGCACGGTCGACAATGTCGAGGAACTGGAGGCTTGGGTTGTTGGAGACGCACGTCCTCCACCATGTGTTCACCATTGAGTCGATGAGCACCCAGCCATTACAGCCCTGAACGGTGTTTAAGGTGTTATGTGTAATCAGCTACAAGTACTCGCTCTCCTCTGCTCCGGAATAGACGTTCCAGAATAGGGACCTGACCTCCTTTATATAGATGAGAACTCGACAGTGATGCTTCTTTCTTCACCTTTCCTTCCATGACCACTTTGATCTGAGTTCCTCCCATTCTCTCCGCCAATGAGGGTCTCTGTTGCGCCTCGCCCCCACCCTGCCTTCCTCCTCCCATCTCCAGCGGCTCTGGCTTTACACTTCCTGCTGCACTAACCCAATGAGCTGCGATGCCCCTGCCCCAACACTGCTCACACGATGGTTGACATGATGCTAGCTATAGTTTAAGAGGTTTCCTTATTAGAACCATTTATAAAGATATAACAAGATTGGAAGCAAGCAATAGTCAAACTGCCATCCTAACTGGAGTGTAATTCACTAGTAGGCTAGTAGATGCTAGATACTAGCTACAATAATTTAGTAACAGGGCCAAGTACAACATGACATCATAACCAACCATGGGTCAGCTTAAGCATGGCTCAAGTCAGAAATGCAAAATATCCCAAAAGAATTTGAGAAGGTAACTATCAGGATTTCACTACAACATAGAAGAACAGCTTTGATTGTCAGGTAGCCAAACAGAATAAAAAAAAGGGGAAATTACAAAGTATACAAATGAAGTACAAATGGAACAATGGATACTACAAAAACTATAGTAGATAAGTAGTTCATCATGTGCCCAGTCATCATGTGTTGAGTGTTGACAAGAAGCAGAAAGGAGTAGCAAGGAGATGAAACTGCAGATTATATGTATAGTTACTACAAATTTTATAATTTTCAGTGCAAAAAGAACATTTATATTATCTGAGCCCAAGAGATTCTTTGCATCTGTGTTTGCAAAATTTATACATCAATTTTCAAGTAAAAAAAAAAAGACAAGCTCCTACACTTTCAGAAGAACCAATAGCCATGTCTCTCCTAGACCCCCCCCCCCCACCACCACCACCCTTAGTTTAAATGGGGAATAGTATGGTATGATGTTCTATGCACATATACAAAGAGAAGAACAAGGTCACATGATGAAAGTCGTTCAGTAAATAATGTAGCATCTCATGGCTATCGAACCTTCTTAATCAAGGTATCCAAAAATACAGAAAACTACGGTTCATCAACCTAAGATGACAGAACTAAAGTCTAGCAACCTAACATGACAGACTTAAAGTTTAGAAACACTTTAAATATTTACTCCACATGAAACGCTGAGAAATCACCCATACTTGACAATTTTCAAGAGAATTCCAACAGAGAGTACAAACTCACTGTTACTGTCAAAACCCAAAGTTGACGCCTAGTGATTTAACTGAGCTCCCTTTTCTTTTGTGAGGAACTAAAGCTCCATTTTAACCCATAGCACTAGTTAGGAATCTTCAACAAGACCACTAATAACAGGGAACCAAGTCCACAGGATGATCAACACATTAGTCCATAGATCAGTATAAACATCAGATTTCCATGATCCCAAAGTACACAATCAGTTGTTGGCTGCAGGGCAGGAGTTACATTGCCAATATCTACAGCAAGGAGCTCCTCTGATCTTCACCGTTAAACAATTTACTCTTAACACATTAATTAAGGGTGGTAAACTACTTAACCACTGAAGACATCATGATTGCTAGTTTACTACAAAAGGGCAGCGCCTAATGTAGCAATTTCCAATCCCAATTCACATAACTTAAATGCAACCACATTATAGAGTTAATCTCGGATAGCAAACTCTACTGATTATTCAAAGCTATGAAGGATCATTCTAAAGCAGAAATATGGAAGACGGCATCCAATCCACTCATCAAACGTCACTAATTTCACCATAGAACCTACAAAAACGACATTTCTCACCAAGCAATGCACGCTAGTAAATCATCACAAGCTCAAAATTAGGATCAGGAAACCAAGCTGACTAAATCGGTCATTGCGAGGGCACCCTTCTAGTTCTAAACTAACTCAATTCCTCTAAACCAAGCTGACTCAATTCCTCATCAGTCATCACAAAAATCTATGAGATGCGGAGCAATTAAATTGGCACAAAAAAAAAAGGCGAGACGCCTCACCTCGGGGAGCCACCGGTCGTCCTCGGCGTCGGCGATCGCAAAGCCGGTCCACCCGCCGGCGCCGTCCTCGAGCTCGCGTACGAGCCCCTGCAGCGACGCGCACTGGCGGAGCCGCGGGGAGTAGAACTCCAGCACGGCCGCGTCCCTCCCGCTCGCCAGCGCCCGCTGCTCCGCCTCTGCAGCCAATCCGGGGCTCCTCCTCCTCCTCCTCCTCCTCCTCCTCCTCCTCACCCCCACCACCGCCTCCTCCGTCCGATGAGTGGGAGGGGAGGTCCCCGGCGACGAGGCGGCCCTGCGCCGATGTGCGGATGGACTTGAAGAGCCAGGGGAGCTCGAGGTCGCCGCAAGGCCATGGCCACTTGAAGCAGACGAAGGAGGGTGGGCTTGGCGGCGGCGGCCATCTCTCCGGCGAGAGAAGCGGTGGTAGCGCCGGCGAGGCGGCGGTGGCGGATTGGTCGAGGACGTGGGGATGAATGGACGGCGCAGCGCGAGATATTGAATTCGATCCAACGGCTACAACTCGCTGAGAGAAAATGGACATTTTGGCCACGTTGAAGACTGAGTTTCGCTATTATACCATCATCAAAACATGATTCGATAAAGAGCCATTTTCAAGTACAGACTCGCCACAATTGTGTCATTTTTGCTGTTTTAGTGATTTCCGAAATGATTTTCGCTCGGTTGTGTGGTGATGAGATAAAGATGTCCTTGCTCACCGGCGAGAACTCCCCGAAGCCAGTCACTGATGGTAATCGTCGTCCATGAGGACAGCCTTCAGCTCCGGCGGCACACGCATCCCCCACTGCAACCGCAGGCTTGCCTTGCTCCACAATGGCAACATGCTCCTGGTCATGAGGCGCATCCCGGACAGCATGGCGCTGGCCCAGCCGCCGCTCTTCCCCGTGGCGGCCATGTTTGCCGCGCCCCGTGGTCGTCGTCATTGACGAGCGAGAAGTAGCCAATACCGAGGCCAGTGCGGACGGAGAGGGTGGAGAGGGTGAAGGGATGGAGCTAGCCATTAGGGTGGTACGGTGGTACGAGAGACGGAGCGCCGGTCTGGAGGCGAAGGTAGAGATCCAACGCAGGCATCGCCACGGCGCCGTCGAAGGCAAAGGCATCTCCCATGCAGGCATTGTATCTCCACTACCACGTTGTGGAGGTAGTTATCGATGGGTCCAGCTATGCCGTCGGCCTTGGTGGTTCGCCGCACGCACCCATGATCACAGTCGCCACCGGGGGAGTTCAATTCCGTGCGACGCACGCGACCATGACTAGATGAGAAGCGTGGTCGCGCGGGGACGCCATCGCAGAGGTTCGGTGGAAGGAGTCGGTCGGGGACAATGTGTTCCGCCTCGTGGCCGAGCCCCACCTAGGCGCACCGCTGGCCAATGGGCATCATCATCGCCATGACGCCATCAACGAGATGTAAAGAGATCGATTGAGCTCGCTGCAAGGGGATAACAAGCTCGGGGTCCCACCTGCCACTAGGGGCATAAGGCATTTCCGTCCCATCACCCCGCAGCTGGGCAAATTTCGTTTTGGAAACGGGCAAAATTCATTTTGGAAACGAATAAATCAGTGAAAATGGCACTTTGGCTAATAAAGCATGCTCGAAAATGGCATTTTATTGAATCACATTTTGAGGATGGTATAATAATGAAACCCAGTTTTGAATATGGACAAATGTTCGGCGCTCACTGGACGCGGCCTCTACTTTTACAATATTTTCAAAAAAAAAACCCCAATGTAGTAAACATTTACGTATATGGGTCGCTTCTCGCTACCATTTGGCAGCGATCTGAATAATAATATTTTCATAAAACCCCCTAACATAGACCGCTGCCAAGTGTGCTAGCTGTCACGCCTTTTTTTTTTCTGAAATGAACCCTGGTTCGATCTCAATTCATACCCCCAACCCTTTACTCCTGCTCTGGCGCCAGTGGAATATTTTGCTCCCTCCGCTCGCGTGGCTGGAATTCTTTGCAGAGTCCTTTGGAACAAGGTTCGAGGGATTTTGGTAGGATTTTTAAAGGATTCAATTTTATAGGAACATTTTCTACATGGTCCTTTGGATTGAAGAGTTGGGCCGTGTTTAGTTTGGAAGTTTTTCTTTAAACTTCTAACTTTTGCATCACATCAAAATTTTCCTACACACACAAACTTTTAACTTTTCCGTCATATCGTTCCAATTTTAACCAAACTTCTAATTTTGTCGTGAACTAAACACGGCCTTGGGCTAGTAAATTTTCTGTGGAATCATTCATTACCTTTATTTGCCTTCCAGAGGACCAAATATCTTAAAAGTTCACCAGCTACAGTTAACATACGGCGACATTGGCTTATAAAGCAGCACAATAGCTACAAACTTCAACAATCTAATCTGGAAGCTGTGGGCACGAGAGATCTCGATAGTTGGCTTTCTTTTTAATTGCTCAGACCAAAGGTCCTGAGCCTTGGTTTTTTATTTCACATTTGTAAAGTTTACTCCTCTGTTCAAAGAAATTGGCAGCTTGTCGATTCGCTAAAAAAACAAATTTGCTGGATTTGAATATGAGCTCTAACCTTATGTTATTGATTTCCATGGAGAAGTCCAAGGCATTTTTTTTTCTATTCATCTTTCCTCCTAACTCTGTTCTAAGGACTACTTCGGTTCATAGTAATAGGAAAAACATAGAAATTGCCAAAGAATACATGGGCAAAACAAAGAGTAGGAAAAATGTAAAATAGTCTTTTGGATGGTTGGTAGGAAAAATGCAGGAATGCTTAATATTAAGTTAACATGATTTGGATTTAATCTATAAAACTTGGTGCTAAATACATATAAAAGTGAGTGCTTTGCTTCGATCCTATGTGTAGCAATAGTAAATAAGGAGAAGAAAAGACTACATGTTATAACTAGCAAAGGCCTGGTAGTAATTTACATAAAAAAAAAAGAGAAAAGACTACATGTGGGGATGGGCCTCTGGCTGGGCCAGTTCGTAGCCATGAGCAAGTTTAATCTATACATATGTAACGAATTTTTTTCATTTTTAATTTTAATTTTTTTAATATTTACAAAAATATTATACCATCCAAAATATTTACAGAAATGACCATGCCGCCCAAGTGGAGGACAGCAAGTGTGCACATTTTGTACTTAGGTCCCTTGCTGCCTTCTACAAGGGCTGCAAGCAATGGTGAAGTGCTTTTTACTCCCAGTTCGTAACCGGGACTACGAATTCGGGACTAAAGATCGCTATCTTTAGTCCCGATACAAATAACCGGATTAAAGATGGATCTTTAGTCCCGGTTGGTGTTCATTAAAGATCCCTCTTTAATAGCGGTAGTTCCAGACGGTCTCTTTTTCCTTTTTTTTATTTTCTCCCAAATCAAGTGGGAAGCATATCTATTTTCTCCATGGGAGCATGGGACATATGGGAGTAGGAGGCGAAAAGGCAGCCATCTGCGCTATCTTTCTTCCCTCCCCACCACGGCACCACATACCACCCAATATAGCACTCAGCCTGTGTGACTGTTCTGGGTCCACACCTTTGTTAATCGTCGGCTGAGAGCAAGCTTAAGTCTAAGTTTAATAGTATAGCCAACTTAATAGTCAATATAGCCAACTACTAGCTCCAAATCACATATAGTCAACTTAATAGTCAATTCATATAATAGTTACATACTACACTATTAATACCTGGTCCCACTTATCATACACACACTGTGTCTTAAAGTCCGTGCTACAGCTGGCTATAAATCTATAGCTCGCTGCTCTTCTCTCTCCTTCTTTTATCTTCTTAAAATAGATTTATAGCTAGCTTATAGCCTGCTATTGTACCTGCTCTATGCTCTAAGATCGTTCTAAATAGCGCATGTCGTCTAGCGATGTGCTATATGCTCCACAGCAGGGACGGATCCAGGAAAGATTAACAGGAGGGTCTGAACAAACTATATAAAGTTATAGTCCCTTCGTTTAATAGATGTATGACATAAAATTTTAGTGGGGTCTTTATGGGTTCTCCCATGGTTACAATACAGGTAGTGGGGTCTCGAGACCCCAGGGACCCCATGGTGGATCCGCCACTGTTTCGTAGGCTGCAGCTGGAGATAGATAAAATCAAGCTGCCACTTGGGCCTGGTTTAGTTCATAACTTTTTCTTCAAACTTCCAACTTTTCCATCACAACAAAACTTTCCTACATACACAAACTTCCAACTTTTCCATCACATCATTTCAATTTCAACCAAACTTTCAATTTTAACGTGAAATAAACACACCATTGGTTGTTTGGATTAACACTGCTCGAGCTGTTTGGAATCTTCACCTCGAGCTAGCAGGCCTGGTACGCTTCTATAGGAGTCTAGTCAAAATTGGTTATATAGCATTGAAAGTTCATGTTTTTGGTTTTATAGCACCAAAAGTTACCAGTTCACTTTAATAGCATCCAAAGTTCACCATGTTCCTATTTTTAGCACTTCCGTCAATTTTTCCATCCGTCTTGATCGTTATTATCCAGCCACACACATGATATGACATTTCTACCCCTCATTGACATGCATTATACTTGTACTTGTGAGGGGTAGAAACGTCATATCGTGTGTGTGGCTGGATCAAGACGGACGGAAAACGATCGAGAATTGACGGAAGTGCTAAAAATGGGAATATGGTGAACTTTGGGTGCTATTAAAGTGAACCGGTAACTTTTGGTGCTATAAAACCAAAAACGTAGAAACGTCATATCGTGTGTGTGGCTGGATCAAGACGGACGGAAAACAATCGAGAATTGACGGAAGTGCTAAAAATGTGAACATGGTGAACTTTGGATGCTATTAAAGTGAACCGGTAACTTTCGGTGCTATAAAACAAAAAACGTGAACTTTCGATGCTATATAACCAATTTTGCCGAGACTCGTCTATTTCTACATGCTAAATAATCTTCATCCATATAATCTGAACCACCATGATATAATGACAAACAATAAACACTTACTCTTTTCTCCATTGATATGGCGATTTATATGCCTCTAATCTAAACGTGGTGATATTTCTTTTTTATACCTTATGACAACACTAGAAAATGGACGCGCCACTTGGTGCGCGGGATATTTATTGCTCCTTTGTAGCATATAAATATTATCGGGTTCTTTTATAGAATTAATTATTTAGTTTATATTTGAAACAAAAGATATATATTCAAAATGGCTGATGCTTTATTTGTTAGCTTTTACTTATTTTTTTTAAGCCAATGATATTTTCTATTTGAGCAATAATATTTTTAAGTGATGTTTTGATAAGTATTGTTATACTTACCATGCAAAGTATTTTGATGGTACATCATGTTTTTTAATATTTATATTTTCTTTTAAACAAATAGCGATCAAGGATAAAGTGAATGTTGGGGGTATAATACTTTAGAGTTTGCAAAATTGGGGGTATAATACTTAAAGGCAATTTATATTTTCTTTTAAACATTAGCACTTAATTAATTATTATTATTTCTTTAATTAATACCATTACTAATTATTAATTCTAATCAGTATGATTAATTGCGTCATTAGTGGCCATTCCGGCCATCTCGCTCGATCGGCCAACCAACACTGGTGGAGAAACCCTTTGTAGTCCCGGTTCGTAACCCCCCTTTAGTCCCGGTTTCCAAACCGGGAGTACCAATCCGGGACTAAAGATCGCTATCTTTAGTCCCGGGTGAAATAACCGGGAGTAAAGATCGATCTTTAGTCCCGGTTGGTAACACCAACCGGGACTAAAGATGGCTCAGCCACGTGGCCGGCTGAGCCATCTTTAGTCCCGGTTGGTGTTACCAACCGGGACTAAAGATCGAGCTGACCATTTTTTTTTTTGCATGGCCCTGTTGCTGCATGGTTTATATATATATATAGTTTATATATATATATATATATAAACCATGCATATATATGTTTCAATACATATATATGCATACATATATATATATGTATATATATATATATTATATTATATTATATGTATATACATGCATAATATATATGTATTTATACACATATATATGTTATGCAAATTAATGCATATGTATATAGATATATATATATGACCAAAATATATTTACATTATAGAAAATGTGTACACATGCATATAGAAACATATGTAGTCATGTATTAATTACAATCCATTATATGTCCTAGCTAGCTAGCTATCATTTCGACGTAGTAGTACTCGCTGCTAGCTCAGAAGCTAAGGACCGGTGAATTGTGTTTCCGTCGTAGTAGAATTCACCCTTGGGATTAAGGATTTCTTCGTTGATGAATCCCATGAGTTGTTCTTGAACCGCCGTGATAAATTCCTTGTGTGTGGTCAGGTTATCCCTCATGCGAATAAACTATATGAATGTATGAAATTGATTAGTAATTAAACAAGAAATCGCTACGTAATGAAATTTTGAATTTATTTGTACGTACATCGAGCTCTCTTGTGGTGATGATTTGGTTTGCAAGGCAGTGGCAATACTCGCACACGTAATAGCCGCACAAGTTATTTCCCTGCTTTTGCTTTGCGCACTACAAATAAATGACAAACAACGAGAGATCTAATTAATATACACTTGTATGTATTTGAATCGGAGAAATATAAATATAGAGCATGTGTACTCACAGGAAATTTGAACTTCCGCCTAAGTCTTTCTCTCCATTTGCCGCGGACCAAATGACGGAACCGATACCAAGCCCTACATGGAGTTTAAAGCTATGATTCGTAGTAGCAATTAACATAACAAGATTTTCTTAATTAACAAAGGAACTTATGACGGTACCTGTCTATAAGTTCGAAAACCTTGTCAAACGTAGACTCTTTTTTATCCATTGAGTCATATACGTTGACGGTGCAGGCCTCCAGGTCGAAGAGTAAAAGCACCCAGTGGAATCTGCAATGTGCGTGGGATGCATTACATATGAAACACTTAGCAAGTTCGTACGGGAATGAAATTTGGTATGTAGGAAGACAGTAAAATTAAACTAACTCTGTGTTGTATGGCAACAGTATGAACGTCTTGTAATGCTGCGCCTTCAGGAGATGGACGAGATTGTCCTCTGTTTCTTGTGGATATTGGTCGAGCATTGCGACGTTTACTCTCCGAGGGTCGATGAATCCAGTATCGAAAACCCTCCGCCGTCGGGCCCTTTGAATCTCCATTCTACAACGATAAAAGGGAGTATATTATTTTCTATAGTCTACTTATATACAAGGACCTAATTTATTAAAGGAGACGTATAGTAAGAAATCTAACCGAACGATATACTTACAAAATCCAGCAACTCATAATAGAGACGTCGAGGGCGTCCAGCTGGTATAGTTCGTAGATTCCCTTGAAATTGATCCAGAGAATGTCATCTCCTTGCAAGAAGTCCGTGTCCCTGATCCTCGCTCCGATCATCTCTCTACCGGCGGCGCTCATCTCCATGTACAGCTGATGGAACTTGTACATTTGTGTGGGTAGGGACTGCAGCAGCTCAGGCTTGACAAGCGGTTTACCGAGTTCGTACATGTATTTCACTTCCGCCTTTTCGATTGGTGCGACTCCTAGCAATTGATCCGTAGTTAGACCGGTGTCAGTAATAAATTGTTCTATCGTCATTTCTTTACCGGTAACCAACGGCTCGATCTCCTGTTTTGGTTGCTCTCCAAGCTGAGGGACTGGTTTGGACTTTCCAGAAGATGCTTTCTTCAGCGTTCGCTCATAGTCCGATAGCTTGATGGCCTCCTTGACAGATGCAGACATACCCCTGAAGAAGTTCCTGACACTGGGGTCTATAGGAATCTTCTTTTCTGGACTTCGAGGCTTGAATTGTCTCTTGACTTCTGATGCAACGTAAGCGTCAAGCTCCTCTTGCGTGCAATCGTACCCCGGGTCCTTGTTCTTGGCGGCGTCAACTTTCGCCTTCTTCGTTGCCCTTGTGTGGGCAGGCGGTGCAGCTGGGGGGGCCCTTGACTTTGAAGGTGCCGGAAGAGGAGCTTGCGGGGGAGTAGGTGTAGGAGCACGAGGAGGAGTCGGTGCAGGATCCTGAGGAGGAGTCGGTGCAGGATCCTGAGGAGGAGTCGATGCTGGAGCCTGAGGTGGAGACGGTGCTGGCGGAGCATGAGGAGGAGACGGTGCAGGATCATGAGGAGGAGATGGCGGAGCCGGAGGAGATGGTGCACGAGACGCCGCTTGTCGCCCAGGGAGGATGATGTACCGCCTGCGCCATAGAATAATGGCATGGCTTGTGTCTCGTAGATGCGTCTCACCGTCTCCTCCAGGGTAATCCAGCTCGAGGTCCTCGTACGCGCCTTCGACCAACTCAACTTCGACCTTCGAGTATCCTGCTGGAATCGGCCTGCAGTGGTAAGTACCTGAAGGGTCCGTTGGGATGGCCATGCCCGACGCCACCTTCATGTTGTGAGAGATTATTTATTAGTAATCAACATATATAAGCAGGAACTAGCGGAATGGCTAAATCTTACCTTTATTGATAAGTTCTTGAAAGGAATATGCAGCTCACATGGTGTCCGCTGAGTGATGTCATCAACGGGACAGGTCGATTCGTCCTGTGTTTGCATGGCGTCCATGCTCTGCGATCCTACCTGCCCCGTTGAGGCGCAGCTGCTACGGTTTCCTGACGGGCTCACCATTGCAGGAGGAATGGTCGGCTGGGGATCATGGGACCGATGTGCGGCCATGCGTTCATCAACCTTCCTTGCCACCTCCTCTTGCATGTTGAGTTCGTAGCTCGATACCCGGAACTCTAGGTCTGCAATCTTCGCCTCGGTATCTCTCTTGCTCCTCATCCGACTCCTGTACGTGTGGATGTCCTCCTTGAAACCAATCTTCCAAGGAATCACCCCTTTCCCTCGTGTTCGTCCTGGATGCTCTGGAGTCTGCAGGGCGAGTGTCAGCTCGTCCCTATCTCTGTCGGGTCGGAACGTGCCCTGAGAGGAGGCTTCCACTGCATCTGTTAGTCGTTGCGCAGCCTCTCGTATCTGAACGCCGAATACCAGTGAGCCATCAGCTGGGTTGAGCGTTCCACCGTGAGCATAGTACCAGAACTTCGATCGTTCCGGCCAATTGGCTGTTGCCGGTTCGATACCCCTCTCAATCAAGCTAGCCTCCATCTCCTCCCACTTCGGCATCGCGACGCTATAGCCTCCTGACCCCAAGTGGTGATGGTACTTCTTCTTGGCGGCATTTTCTTTGTTTCTTTCCATCATCGCCTGCCCTTGTTCACCTGTCTTATATGCAACGAACTCGTCCCAGTGATCCCTTAGCTTTGGGAATGTGTCGAAGTTCGGTGTCTGCCCCTTCAGTATATACTTCTTGTACAGATCTCCCTTGAAGCTCTGAAACTGTTCTGCCATTTTCTTCAGAGTCCACCTTTTCACTTTGTCCTCTGTACCCGCAGGAAGGGTGAATGTCTCGAGCATTGTGGTCCACAGCATCTCTTTCTCCGAATCTGGGACAAAGCTCTCATGATCTCCTCGTGCCCTTGTTCTTCGCCAGTACACCGTACTGACAGGCACGTTATCCCGCACAACCCAACCGCTGTGACGTACATAGTTCTTGGCGGCTTCGGCCGGGGCACTAGGACGTCCATCTTCTTCCACTTCCGTTATGATGTGCCGACCCTCAAGCTTCTTCGCTGCACCTCGTTGCCCGCGTGCCCTCTTCTGTCCAACGGAGGGTTGACTACCACTAGCCTCCTCCTCCTGGTTCCCCTCCACATCCCTTTCCACGTGCCCCTGCTGGTTCCCCTCCGCATCCCTCTCCACGTTCCCTTCCTCGTTCAAGTACTGGTTTGGATCCTCGTTCCCCTCTTCTTCATTCCAGTACTGGCTGCTTCCCTCCGCGATTGTATCGTACAATATCTGTTCCTCATCGCGGTCAGCCATCTGTTGATACAAGAAACATCTGCTAAGTCACGAGACATTTATGTTTTAACAATCTAAGTCATGTATGCTAAGTGTAAATGTCGTACATTAGAACCCTACACAAACTTACGTGCTAAGTCTAATTACAAATCGTGATATAAGCTAAGTCTAGGTGACGTATATTATACAACCCTAGCTAGTAAATAATTATATACTAAGTCTAATTACAAATAAAGTAATCTTATATTAAAACTCAAATAATATTACATGCTAAGACTAAAATAGTCATGTATGCTAAGTGTTTCGTGCATATATGCTAAGTCTAATTAAGACAACAATAGTCAATTGCTACTTGTCGCACCATTTCCGTAGTAAATAATTATATACTAAGTCTAATCTCAAATAAAGTAATCTTATATTAAAACTCAAATAATATTACATGCTAAGACTAAAATAGTCATGTCTGCTAAGTGTTTCGTGCGTATATGCTAAGTGTAATTAAGACTACAATAGTCAATTGCTACTTGTCGCACCACTTCCGTAGTCAATAATTATATACTAAGTCTAATTACAAATAAAGTAATCTTATATATATATTCAAATAATATTACATGCTAAGACTAAAATAGTCATGTATGCTAAGTGTTTCGTGCGTATATGCTAAGTCTAATTAAGACTACAATAGTCAATTGCTACTTGTCGCACCACTTCCGTAGTCAATAATTACATACTAAGTCTAATTACAAATAAAGTAATCTTATATTAAAACTCAAATAATATTAGAACACTACACAATCTTATATGATAAGTCTAATTACAGGTCTAATAATCTTAATTAATTGCATTACAAATATAACAATCATTTATATTATTACGTCACTTGCCTGCTCCAATTCCTTCTAGGGCTAGCTCTTCCACTCAGGCTTGACGGACGACTCCGACAACACGTCTTTTCTGCAAGATACAAAAAGATGTATATAGTCAAATGCGAAGTAACATATACATATATATATATATACATATATATATATATACATATATATATATATACATATATATATATATATATATATATATATTGCATTTCACGTTAACGTTCGTCCTCGTTCGTTCGCTCGTTCACGTTCCCTAGCTCGTTCACGTTCGTTCCCTCGTTCTCACTTGTCTTCGTTCGATCGTTCTCGTTATCGCTCTCGTTCGTTCGATCGTTCTCGTTCTCGTTCACGTTCTCGCGGCAACATACATTGACGTGTTCGTTCTCGCTCTCGTTCGTTCGATCGTTCTCGTTCTCGTTCACGTTCTCACGGCAACGTACGTTGACGTGTTCGTTCTCGCTTCTCGTTCGTTCGATCGTTCTCGTTCTCGTTCGTTAATGGCGGTGTGGCGGCATCGGGGCGGCGGTTGGCGCCGTGGCGACGGCGGCGGCGTGGCGACGGCGTGGCGACGGCGGCGTGGCGTCGGCGGCGGCGTGGTGACGGCGGGGCGAGGGTGGCGTGGCGGCGGCGGCGTGGCGGTGCGGGGCCGTGGCGGCAGCGGGGCGGCGGTTGGCGCCGTGGCGACGGCGGCGTGGCGACGGCGGCGGCGTGGCGACGGCGTGGCGACGGCGGCGGCGTGGTGACAGCGTGGCGACGGTGGCGTGGCGACGGCGGCGGCGGCGGCGTGGCGTTGCGGGGCCGTGGCGGCGGCGGCGTGGCGTGGCGGCGGCGACGGAGAGAGACGGAGAGAGATCGAGCTGAGATCGGAGAGATCGAGAGATAAAGGGAGATCTGGCGGCGGCGGCTCTCACCCCAGAGATGCGGCGGCAGCGGAGGAGGCGGAGGCGGCGGCGAGGACGACGAGCTCGAGACGACGGCGAGATACGGCGGCGTCGGCGCGGGGATTTGCCCTAGGCAGTGGCGGCGAAGGAGAGAGGCCGAGAGAGATCGATCGGCCGAAAACGTCTAAGTGTTGGTGAAGAAGACGAGGGCGCACCGGGAATATATATACCCCCGGATCTTTACTCCCGGTTGTTCTCAACAACCGGGACTAAAGATATCTTTAGTCCCGGTTGTTGAGAACAACCGGGAGTAAAGAAAAGATATTTACTCCCGGTTGTTGAGAACAACCGGGACTAAAGATATCTTTAGTCCCGGTTGTTCTCAACAACCGGGAGTAAATATCTTTTCCCGCTATTTCGAAATTCTTTTTAAACCCGGTTAGGGTTAAGAACCGGGACTAAAGATTATAGCACTGCATATGATTTTCGCTTACATATGTGTTTATAAAATAGAAGTTAATGCATTAACATTATTTAAAGTACTAAAGATTAATGACAATTACTTCGAAAAATTATTTTTGTCTGTAATAAATTAAGTGGATAAATCGTAATAAGCAAATATATGACTTATAATTAATAAAAATTCCAATATATATATATATATACTTAGCATATATATGAATGATATTATTATATTGGTAAAAACTCTAATTAAGATATGTATGTACATACTGCATGATTTAAAATTAATAAAAATTGTAATCATCATATATACTTAGCGTAGGAATTATATTAAATTAAATGCTAAAAACTCTAATTAACATATGTAAATGCCACATGCATGATTTAAACCTTTTAAAAATTCGAATAGTCATATATAAGTAGCATATGAAAGATAGTAAATTAAATTGTGAAAAACTCTAATATATGAATGATAGTTTTAAAAATATATTAAATTTAATACTTTTAAAAATTCTCCAGTCAATTATAATTAGCATATGAATGATAGTAAATTAAATGTTAAAAACTCTAATTAACATATAAAATTGCCACTTGCGTGATTTAAAACTTTTAAAAATCCTCTAGTCAATTATAATTAGCATATGAATGCTAGTAAATTAAATGTTAAAAACTCTAATTAACGTACATATGAAATTGCCACCTGTGTGATTTAAAACTTTTAAAAATTGTAAGTATCACATATAACTAGCATATACATGATTTGAACTTGTTGAAACCTCTAATAATCGTGCGTAATTAACATATGCCATACATCAATTGATTTATATGGATAATCAATACATCCAAAATAGTTTACATCGTGTACACAATAATTACGGCATTACATCGGCGGTGACGGTTGACCGCACGTACTTTCTCCTCACTATTGTTCCCTCCTTGTGATCGCTGCGTGAGTAAGGGGTGTCTTCATTTGATAGGAGGATGCTAGGGTCAATCGTCACCGTGAAAGGGGGTTGCCCATCCAACTGATCGTAATCCTCGTCAGTCTTGTCCTCAACTCCGACGATTTTTCTTTTGCCTGGGAGAACCACTTGACGCTTAGGCTCATCAGGCCCTCTGCCCTTCTTTCCTTTGCTAGACATGTCCTTCACGAAAAAGACTTGCGTTACATCATTGGCAAGGACAAAAGGTTCGTCCGAGTATCCAACCTTGTTAAGGTCAACAGTTGTCATCCCACTGTCATCAATCATTACGCCTCCACCAGTCAACCTAACCCATTGGCACCGGAACAGAGGAACCTTGAGAGGACCATAGTCAAGTTCCCATATGTCCTCGATGGCACCGTAATACGTGGCAGTTGTTCCATCGTGTCCCATGGCATCGACACGAACAACGCTGTTTTGGTTCGTGCTCTTCATGTCTTGGGCTCTCGTGTAGAATGTGTACCCATTGATCTCATATCCCTGGAATGTCGCGATCGACCCAGACGGTCCCCTCGCCAGGAAGGCAAGTTGTTGGTTGATCGACTCGTTACCCATGAGATGTTGTCGTAGCCACGCGGGGAAAGTATCAATGTGATGCCGTGTAATCCATACATCGGACTTACCGATGTTCCTGGCGCGAACTAGAGCCAAGTGCTCCTCGATGTAAGGAGCTACCAATGAAGAGTGTTGCAGAACAGTGAAATGGGCTTTACGGAATAAATTGTTGTCTACCGTCATAATTGCTTTCCTTCCGAGAGTTCCCTTTCCCCGTAGTCTCCCTTCATGGCGTGATTCCGGTACCCCGATTGGGCGAAGGTCTTCGATAAATTCTACGCAAAATTCGATGACCTCCTCTGTTCCATAACCCTTGGCGATGCTTGCCTCTGGACGAGCACGGTTACGAACATACTTCTTCAGAACGCCCATGTACCTCTCGAAAGGAAACATGTTGTGTAGGTACATAGGCCCGAGAATACGGATCTCTTTCACAAGGTGACAAAGCAGATGTGTCATTATATTGAAAAATGAAGGTGGAAATATCAACTCAAAACTGACGAGACATTGCACCACTTCATTCTGAAGGGCATCTAATCTATCCGGATCGATGACCTTCTGCGAAATTGCGTTCATGAATGCACATAGCTTTGTTATTGTTGCCCGGACATTGTCTGGAAGGATACCCCTTATTACAACTGGTAGCAGTTGTGTCATCAACACGTGACAGTCATGAGACTTTAGGTTTGTGAACTTCTTCTCCTTCGTGCTTATTATTCGCTTGATATTCGTGGAGTATCCAGACGGTACCTTTATGCTCTCCAAGCATTCAAACATACTTTCCTTCTCTGCCTTGCTAAGAGTGTAGCTGGCTGGACTCAAGTAATGGCTTCCTTTCTCCTTTGGTTCCGGGTGAAGGTCGCCGCGTTGTTCCATATGCTTCAGATCATTACGTGCTTCCAGTGTATCTTTCGACTTTCCGTATACACCTAGGAAGCCAAGAAGGTTTACGCAAAGGTTCTTAGTGAGGTGCATCACGTCGATTGCGTGGCGTACGTCCAAGAATTCCCAATATGGTAACTCCCAAAATATAGAGTTCTTTTTCCACATCGCCGCGTGACCATCTTCGCTCTCTATATGCTGGCTTCCAGGCCCCTTTCCGAACACTACTTTAAGATCTTTAACCATAGCAAACACTGTTTTCCCGCTGCGATGTTTAGGCTTCGTACGGTGGTCGGCCTTATGTTCGAAGTGCTTGCCTTTCTTCCGTACCGGGTGGTTTGCTGCAAGGAATCGACGATGACCCATGTATACAACCTTCCTACAGTGCTTAAGATACGTACTTTCTGTTTCATCCATACAGTGAGTGCAAGCCTTGTACCCCTTGTTGGACTGTCCGGATAGGTTGCTAAGTGCAGGCCAATCGTTGATGGTTACGAACGGCAGCGCTCGTAGGTTAAACTCCTCATGTTTGTCCTCGTCCCACACGGGGACACCTTCCTTCTTCCACAACTGTTTAAGATCCTCGACCAGTGGTCTTAGGTACACGTCGATGTCGTTACCAGGTTGCTTGGGGCCTTGAATAATAATCGGCATCATTATGTACTTCCTCTTCATGCATAGCCAGGGGGGGAGGTTGTAGATACACATCGTAACGGGCCAAGTGCTATGGCCGCTGCTCATCTCTCCAAAAGGATTCATGCCATCCGTACTCAAACCAAACCGTATGTTTCGTGCGTCCTTTCCAAATTCTTTAAATTTTCTGTCGATGTTTCGCCACTGCGAACCATCGGCGGGGTGTCTCAGCATCTCGTCCTGTTGACGCTCTTCAGCGTGCCATCGCAACATTCTAGCATTCCCCTTGTTCCTGAACAAACGCCTTAGCCGTGGTATTATAGGGAAATACCACATCACCTTAGCAGGAATTCTCTTCTTTGTTAGCTGCCCGTCAACTTCTCCTGGATCGTCCCGTCTAATCTTGTATCGTAGTGCTTTGCAAACAGGGCATGCTTCTAGGTTCTCGTACTCCTCACCGCGATATAGGATACAATCGTTCGGACATGCGTGAATCTTATGAACTTCCAGTCCTAACGGGCAGACTATCTTCTTAGCCTCGTACGTTGTCTCGGGCAATTTGTTTCCCCCCGGAAGAATGTTCTTGACGAGTTTCAATAAATCGCCAAATGCCTTGTCACTAACCCCATTTTTTGCCTTCCATTGCAACAACTCCAGAGTGGTATCCAACTTTTTGTGCCCCTGCTCGCAACCTGGGTACAACGAAGTTCTGTGGTCCTCCAACATCTTGTCCAATTTATGGGCCTCCTTTTCACTTTCGCAGTCCTCCCTGGCGTCCTGCAACATTTGACCAAGATCATCCGCAACGTCGTTACCATCAGCAGCTATTTCCTCCTCGCCCGTTTGATTTCCTTCAAATCCAACAAATTGAGCAAAGTCCGGAATATTGTCGTCTTCCACTTCATCTTCTTCCATTTCAACACCTTGCTCTCCGTGGGATGTCCAACAATTATAGCTTGGCATGAACCCCGACTCAAACAAGTGGAAATGAATAGTCCTGGATGCAGAATACTCCTTCTGATTCTTACACTTATTGCATGGACAACAAATAAAACCCCTTTTCCTGTTAGCTTCGGCCACTCTCAAAAAACAGTGCACGCCGTCAATAAACTCTTTGGACCGCCGGTCAGCGTACATCCATTGCCGATCCATCTACATGAGTCAAAAAAACCGTACACAAATAATTATTCTTACAATAATGACAGTCATACAATAATTATAAGATATCTTTATTCATACAAAAATCATAAAATATTACACCAAATAATTCTTAAAAACTATTTGTTAAGTAATAAACTAATTTTAATGTGTTTTACTTCTTTTAATTTTCATTTTAGTTTGTTTTCTATTATTTAAGATTAACTTTCACTAGAGTTTTCCTTCTCAACTATTTTATAAAACCTTGTTTAGCAAATGAACTAAATTTCTATATATTCTTTCTTCCCCACACACATTTTCTCTCTCATCAACTTACAACTACATTTTGGAGACAAAAAAAGTGTGCAAAACATAGGTGCAAATGTAGTATGACAAAAAAAACATTGGAGGATGAAGTTGCAAACCTTTTAGGCACCTCCGATTTGTATGTAATCACCAAAATAAATTCAATAGAAATTTTGGCATGACCTCCCCTCTTTTTTGAAGAAATTTTGAAGCTTGCTCGGGCAGCTGGAGGAGGAAGAAGACATATATATAGGGGTGGGACTTTAGTCCCGGTTGGTAGCACCAACCGGGGCTAAAGATCACCGGGATCTTTAGTCCCGGTTGGTATTACCAACCGGGACTAAAGTTACCATCTTTAGTCCCGGTTGGTGTTATCAACCGGGACTAAAGATACCGGGAGGGCCTGACAGACCCTGACAGCATTCGAACCGGGACTAAAGATCATCTTTAGTCCCGGTTGGTAACACAAACCGGGACTAAAGATCAAATATGCCCGTTACCCTTTTGAACCGGGACTAAAGAACATCTTTAGCCCCGGTTTTTATTGCATCCGGGACTACTGTGGAAATCGGCCGACCGACGAAAGATGGTTTCTCCACCAGTGCAACTAGACCGAGGCCATGTCCAGCGATACTGACCGGTCTCAGCGCTGACTCATCGTGCCGTTGTCACTATCGTGCGTTAACGATTTCGTCACCAACGTTGGTCTCTCAGCACTGAGTCATCGTGCCGTTGTCACTATCGTGCGTTGGTTTTAAGATTTCGTCGTGATTTCGCACTGTCGAACCACGATATACTATTGTCCCAGAAAGATAGAGCGAGACCACACGAATAGTGTGTGACACCACTCATAATAGATTAAAATGGTGATTCCCCGCGCTTTGCAACGAAAATTAGTAACTTTTAATTTTTTTTAATAATCGAGCTAAAAGTAAAAATTATATTAGTTATTAACGACAAATAAAACTGGATTGTCAAACTATGTTAAGAGAGAAATAAATTTAGTAGACTCTGTATGAGATTGCAGATGAAATATGATATCCTGTACTTTGATTATATGGATAAATATGCTTTAAATATTATAAAAACTAGTTGGGTGTCCCGCGCAATTGCGCGGATAGCATCAATTTAAAATTATCTATTTTTACACATGATTTTATTTAAAATTATCATTCCCGTTATTCTAATAATTTTATAGTTTTTAAAAGCCACGTCAGTCGCTACCCCTTACTTCTTTGACACATTTTATTTGGTTACTCGATCTACCACTACTTCTATTCATCCTCTTTAGAACTTTACAAATTAGGCCTTATAGTTGTTAGAGTTCATTATCTTGTTGGGTTTCATTTTCATAATTTTTAGAAGTATCGTCAAACATTGCCAATTTACTACTCTACGGCCCGTTCGCAAGCACCTCTCTTTATTGTCACTGGGATTTTAAAAGTTGAATATAATTATTGTTTGTGTTCTATTTTACTTTCTATAAGTCTCGCGAAATCCTTAGTGGCTTCACTACTATACTCCTCTACAGCCCGTTGCCTCCCCCTCCTTGTTGTCATTGTGATTTTAAAACTCGAACATAATTATTATTGGGGTTTATTTTTACTCTCCATAAGTCTCGCTAACCATCGTGACTATGCCGCTTAACGGCATGCCCATCGTCACTCCTCTTAATCGTTATTGGGATTCTATTTGGGGTTTGGTTTATAGTTTTTAGATATCCCATCAACTACCAGCACTCTACTTTTTTACAGGCCTATTGCTCCTCCCATCTTTATTGTCATTTGTCATCGTTATGTTCTAGATGGACTTTTTTAAAAAAATATTGTATATTATTCATTTCGATAATTTTTATTCATAAATTATATTCCTACTTGAACTATTATAATTATTTTTCTATTTTAAAATGTATTTTATTTGTTATTTCGAACTTTAATTAATCTTGTCATGTGTTCTAGATTGTCTCTTATTTCAATAGTCTTTATTTTTTTTATTACAAATTTTAGTTATTTATAAATTGTACTCTAGTTGAGATTTTATTTTTATTTTTCTATTTTCTGAATTTATTTTATTTTTTATTTCGAATTTTAATTAATCTCGTATTGTGTTCTATATAGACTATTCTTTTAATATTTCTTATTTTTTATTTCCAATTTCATTTTTTTCAAAATTGTATTCGTACTTGAACTCTCTTTTTTATTTTTTTCTAATTTTAGATTTAATTTGATTTTTTATTTTAAATTTTAATTAATATTGTATTGGTTTCTTATATGTACTCTTTTTAATTTCGAATTTTAGTTATTTTCAAATTGTATTCCTACGTGAACTCTTCTTTTATTCACTTTCTAAATTCGGATTTATTTTATTTTTATTCTAAATTTTAATTAATCTCGTATTGGGTTCTTATATGGACTCTTATTTCAATATTCCTTATTTTTAATTCCGAATTTCAAATATTTTCAAATTGTACTCCTACTTGGACTCTTATTTTTTTTCTAATTTCGGATTTTATTTTATTTTTATTCTGAATTTTAATTAATCTCGTATTGGATTCTTATATGGACTCTTATTTCAATATTCCTTATTTTTAATTCCGAATTTCACATATTTTCAAATTGTATTCCTACTTGGACTCTTTTTTTCTAATTTCGGATTTTATTTTATTTTTATTCTGAATTTTAATTAATCTCGTATTAGGTTGTTATATGGACTCTTCTTTCAATATTCCTTAATTTTAATTCCAAATTTCAGATATTTTTAAATTGTATTCCTACATCGACTATTCTTTTTTTTTCTAATTTCGGATTTTATGTTAATTTTATTTAGAATTTTGATTAATTTCGTATTGGTTCTTATATGGACTCTTATTTTAATATTGCTTATTTTTAATTCCGAATTTCAGATATTTTAAAATTGTACTCCTACTTAGAATTTTTTTCTAATTTTGGATTTTATTTTATTTTTATTCCGAATTTTGATTAATCTCTTATTGGGTTTTTATACAGACTGTTCTTTCAATATTGCTTAATTTTAATTCCAAATTTCAGCTATTTTTAAGTTGTATTTTTACTTAGACTTTTCTTTTCTTTTTCTCCGTTTAATGTGGGAATTTCTTGTCTCCACAACGAACGTGGTGTTTTCTTTCAAGACTGTTTTAATAATATAATAGATGATGGATATATATATATATATATATATATATATATATATATATATATATATATATATATATATATATATATATATATATATATATATATATATATATATATATATATATATATATATATATATATATATATATATATATATATATATGTCAAATATATTGTGAAATATAATATGAAGGTAGATGATTGGATGTTGATTTGTAGAACTAGATGATACCCCGCACGTTGTGGCGGGACATAGTGCATACCAACGAAAGAGGGAAAACTCAATGAGAACATTTGATCCATCACAGTACATGTAACAAAATTCTATGAGAATATTTGATCAATCACATTTAACAAATAAGTGAAATTGTGTTCTTACCCCTCTTTTTAGGGTTTTTGATTTTATCTCATTTGATCAACCATAGAAAAAGGAATTTCGCAACAACAAATGTTCCCTCTTTTTTAGGATTTTTTATTTTATCTTATTTGATCAACTATAGGAAAAAGAATTTCATGACAACAAATTTTGGAAATAATAACTCAATAAGTAGAAATTCACTGAGAGATCATGAAAGTTTCGAGTATTACTGTCGGATATAAAAGGTCTGAAAATGTGTAATGATCATAAACTTGTTTGTTGCACCTAGCTATAAATGACCACCTGTAATATTCTTTTCAGCTTGATATATATGGTTGATTGATGGAGATGGGTTACATTATTTGACTGAAATAAATAATACTGCAATAAGAAAGAAACTAAGTTACGGATACAACCTTGAAATTTCTAAAATAATCACTTTAATTGAAGAGGAAAACTGAATTCTCTTCTGAATCATAACATAAGTGAAATATGAAGGTACATATTAGTGATCAGATTTACATTCCCAATTGGTGAAGCATATAATGTATTGGCACGCTTAATATGATCTACTCCAATATGAAAGGAGGGGGAATGTAACATAAAATTTCATAAAGGATAAAATAAGTGATACATGGTGTCACCAATAGACAGGCAGACTGAAAGCACACCCAGTGAACTCAACAAAAAAAAAAACCTTTTGTTTTAATTTGGTAAGCCAATTAACTCAACATGAAAGAATGAGGGAAGAGAAGAATGTACCTTATCCAACTTGAAGATTGATGAGGATAGAAAACAAGTGAACTAAACAAAAAAAAACCTTTTGTTTTAATTTGTTAAGCCAATTAACTCAACATAAAAGAATGAGGGAAGAGAAGAATGCACCTTATCCAACTTGAAGATTGATGAGGACAGAAAACGAAAAGTTGAGACCGCGCAGAAACACGAAAACGAATCTTGATCAGCTGGTGTTTGCAATGGAACGATGTCGCTGAAGGACCAATTAGTAGTGGCCATTTGCTATAATAATCCCAAACCAAGACGAAGATCGGCCAATCTGCCATTTTTCTTAAATCAAAAGAGAAGATTTGCTAGTGTGCTGCCACAATGAGTTACTCCACCTAGCAAAAGGGGGAGGCCAGCCAATATATGATGTTGATGGAAGCTACATCTAAACGAAGCCACCGGATGAATCGGAGAGGAACCGAAAGCCACCCGCCGTGAAGGTCACCTATAATATAACGACGCAACACTATGATTTAAAGGTGGGTGTCATGACAGCCATGAAACGTAGATGACGGTTTCCTGGTTTGCCATACATGAAGAAGGCATGAAGGCATCACGCCGTGGAATCTCAATGATTTGGGGGAGCGATAACGATCACGACGTTTTCTTTTCCTGCTGTTCTAGTTGATGACTACGGGAAAAGAACGATCTGTTTTACATGATGGCTGGACTGGTGTGGTGGACTTCAATGGGCTTCATTACAGGCCCGTCCACTAGAAGCCTAGGGACATGACGTTAAACACTGATCAAACCACACAATTACAATCTAATGGTCCAAAACAATTAAGTTGATGTGGCAAAGCGAGAGAGCAGGAAAATAGAATTAGTGGGGATGACTTGTATATGTATATAGGATTCGGGGCTTGTTCACTTTGCTACCATTTTCAACCTTATCAAGTTTTGGCAAAGTTACCAAAAAAGTGGCTACATTTAGTTTGTTGCTAAATTTTAGTAACTACATATGAAATCTTTGCCAAAATTTGACAATCTTACCAAAATTTTGGCAACCTTACCAAAGTTTGGCAATGCCAAAACTTGATAAGGTTAAAAATAGTAGCAAAGTGAACAAGCCCTCAATGAAATATAGATGATGTTGCATGCTTACATAAATTTATATGTAATTATTGCTAGTGCATTATGAGGTGATATGTTTGTATGTTGAGGTTTAAAATTAGTGGATTATAACTTAAGATATGATTAGCGTCATTAGCACTTAATTAATTATTATTATTATTTCTTTAATTAATACCATTACTAATTAATTAATTATAATCAGTATGATTAATTACGTCATTAGTGTCCATTCCGGCCATCTCGCTCGATCGGCCAACCAACTAGACCGAGGCCATGTCCAGCGATACTGACCGGTCTCAGCGCTGACTCATCACGCTTTTGTCACTATCGGGCGTTAACGATTTCGTCACTAACGTTGGTCTCTCACCACTGAGTCATCGTGCCGTTGTCACTATCGTGCGTTGGTTTTAAGATTTCATCTTGATTTCGCACTGTCGAACCACGATATACTATTGTCCCACAAAGATAGAGCGAGACCACACGAAGAGTGTGTGACATCACGCGATCTCGCACGGCGAGGGCGCGTCACTGCACGAATAATAGATTAAATAGGTGATTTTTCGCGCTTTGCTACGGATATTACTAAGTAACTTTAAATATTTTTTTAATAATCGAGCTAAAAGTAAAAATTATATTAGTTATTAACAACAAATAAAACTTGTGGAGAGCAGTTCAGTTTTCTTTTGGTCTTTACCTTCCTCATGGTATATCTCATATTTTTGATAATTGGCTTTTGGGGGTGGACAAAAAAAAAAGAAGAAAACTTGTTCTCATAGGAGTATCTGCTATATGTTGGGCTCTATGGTTGAGTAGGAATGATGTCATTTTTGACAAGTCACCGTCTATTTCATATATGCAGGTAGTTTTCAGGGCAACACATTTGCTCCGGTCTTGGGCACAACTACAAAAGTGTGAGGAAGATAGTGAGCTTTTAAAGGCTGCATGCCGTATTCTTGAGACAACGGTTATGCAACTTTTTGTCAATTTTGGATGGAGGTTCACAAACAGAATTCAATAATTGTGTACTCTTTATCTTGGGTTGGCAGTCTTTAGGTTGTTTCTTTTTGATGGTTGGTTTCATCTTTTAAGTTTCTTTGAACTTCACTCATTTTGAGTGTGAGATTGTAATAATTGGCTGTAGCTCTTTGAGCGGCCAGGATGCTCTACTCCATTATCTAAAAAACAAATAAAACTGAATTGTCAAACTATGTTAAGAGATAAATAAATTTAGTAGACCCTGTATGAGATTGCAGATGAAATATGATATCCCGCACTTTGATTATATGGATAAATATATGTTAAGTATTATAAAAATGATGGATATATATATATATATATATATATATATATATATATATATATATATATATATATATATATATATATATATATATATCTATATATATATGTTAAATATATTGTGTAAAATAATATGAATGTAGATGATTGGATGTTGATTCCTAGAATTCAATGAATTAGATGATGCTGCATGATTACATAAATTTTGTATGTAATTTTGTAATGTTGTCTTGTGTTCTAGATGGTCTCTTCTTCTAATGTTCCATAGCTTTTATTCTGAATTGTAGTAATTTATAAATTGTAATTCTACATGAATTCTTTTTCTTCATACTAAAATTCCAATTTACGATTTTATTTTTTTATTCTCAATTTTAGTTATTCATAAATTGTATTTCTACTAAAAACTCTCATTATTCTTTTAAAAGACCTCATTTTCCCAAAAAAAATTAATTAATCTTTTGTTTTGTTGGACTCTTCCTTTTTTTCTATGAATTTCGGTTATTTCTAAATTGTATTCTACTGTAACTCTTATTTTTCTTTTTATCCGTTAATGTAAAATTTTCTAGCCTCTAGAGTGTGATGGATTTCTATCGAGTTTTCTTAATGATATCTATACCATCTAAAAAGATGCTAGTGGTGGTGGTGGTTCTGCCACATCCATCTATTTGACAAGTGGGGACCACCATCTATCTTGTGGATCCATCATTGTTGACCAACAATGTACTAGAGTGAGAAGCTCTATTTGTTTCATACACTGTACAACACAATATTTATCCTATCATCATTAATCAGAGCTTGAGAGGTGATGAATTAGTTTTAGTTAGCTCATATAATATAATTGGAGCTTGCTTCAACGCACAGGTATTTTGCTAGTAAAAGATAGATAGATAGATGAGCATGGCTTCCATGTTACCTTGTGATATTCTATGAGAGAAGTTTGCACAGCTCCATTAATGGCCCCAGGCTCCCCCTCCTTCCACTACTCGGCACTAGTTCATTTGGATTTGCTCGTTGCGTGATTGAGGAAAGACGGTGATTCATCACCACTTCCACAAATGATTGGTATTTGATCTTGAAATATCTCAGACCATTCACATTACACCTAGGTGATATTCAGCCCCAACCTGTCACCTAGGAGATTCCTCTCCACATAGGCAACTAGCATACCCCTAGGAAAATCTCCGTCTCCGTATGAGAAACGAGTGGCACTGTTAGAGCATGTAGGAGAAAGAGAGAGGGGGAAAAGGACCTGGTAAAGTGCCACAGACGATGAGGCCATCGCCGTCGAGCTCCATATCCACCATCACCACCTCAATCTGCACCAGCTCTAGAGCAGGGTTGGAAATTTCGGTCATTTCAGTGACCCCCGATACGATATTAATTCGGTCGAAATTTTTGAATTTTTTTTCATGAATTTGGATAATATTTGTTCAAATTCAACTAAATTTATTCAAAATTTTGGACCGAAATTTCGGGATTTCGGTGACCCCCGATAGAAAACCCTAAACCGATATAGTGAACCCTGCTCTAGAGGGGTGGCCGGTGGCCCTATCTGTGAACCAACAGTAACAGAGCAACACTATCGGTTATATGCTTTTTCGCACCCAATCCCACCCAAAAGTCCTAGAACCTATCAGTAGGGATGAAAACGGATGGAAACTAGCTCTACTATATTCGTTTTCATTTTTTTTGGGGGGGGGGGCGGGGGGGGTGTATCTGAATCGAACCCGGATACGGAAATGGAATAGAATATTATCGAATACAGACTCAAAGTGAATATGGTAACAAATATTTACTAGAAAATAAAACCCCTCAAATTGAGCTTCCTTAATCAAGTAAGAGATATCGCTTGTTATTTTTATGAAATAAGATATCAACATCTTCAAAATTTATATTGTCAATTTTGTATGTAGTCTCACAATCATATGTGAAAATTTATTTTCATAGTTGTTCCCCTAAGAGACTCGTGTGTAAATATGATTATACACTTCCTAGTCCCAAGACCTCTTACTTCATGCATAGATTACTTACAATATCACTTATCAAGTTTTTGTTGTGTAGATTGAAGATGCTATCTATTTTATTTCACATCTTCGAAACTCATAAAATGGAGCACGTCTCCATTTGATGTTGTTTGAATTGTAGATATGAGATTTTGTAAAAACAAATATGGTATTTTGTAATGAATATCTAGACCCCCTAAATGATCTCAAATAATAAAATTTTCAGCAACAAAGTTGTAGATCCCGTCTAGCTATACAATTTTGATATAAAGTTTATCATCATCTGACTTTGTATGAAAAAGTTACGTATATATACATGTTTTTTCAAAAAAATTGATCCTTGTCTACGGATATCGAAAAAAATCCAGATAATTTCCAACTGTTTTCTGATTCCAACGGATAGTGTCCTTATTGTGTTTGTTTTTGTTTCCAAAAAAAAAAACAAATTCGTTTTTGAATCCAAAAATATGCGGAACTGTGTTCAACTGAACCTATATGGTTCCCAAAAAACATCCGGACAGAGACCTATATATATGTTTCCCAAAAAACATCCGGACAGATGGAAAGTATATGTACCAATTCCATCCCTACCTGTAGGTTTAAGCCATGAACCAACATTATTACTTAAAGTTGTGTAGACATTAGTGATACTCGAATTGCTTTTTCATATGAAATTGGTTATGACAAACTTTACATAAAAATTGAAGAGAATGAAGAGATGATGACACTTTTTTCATTTGAGAACGTTTACATGCTTGGATATGTATTAGAAATTCTCAAATTTATTGGAGTAGTTTATTTTTAAAAAAATTTCAAATAACTTCGAATGGAGAGAATATCTATAAAAATTTTAGATCTTGATGAGATCTATAGCTTCTTAGTTGACAATATTTTTGTTTGAAATCATTTAATGCCTAAATATACCCAAATGTGCATATACCGTTAGATACAAATCGGAGAGCTGAGATTTACCGGTCATTTATGTAAATATAACACTTAATTAATCCCAACCAACCCATCCAAACCTTAGTCCCAATGCTACCACCACCCCTATTCTCTCCACACCACCGCTGCCATACCTCTCCTCTCCTACCATCGCCTCCTTCCCTCTTGCACACCGTCGTCATCACTACCCCCCCTCCGCCAGAGCGGTAGTGGCCAATGTTGTGTGGAAGAGGACGAAGGGGCGGTGGTGGTGCATGTGGTGGGGAGGAGGTAGTGGTCAATCTCCTCCCTCTGTGTGTATATCTGTCTCCCTCCTAAGATCCTGATCGAGTAGGTGGCTGTGTGATGGGGAGGATGACATCAGGCGGCGGTGATGGGCGAGAAGGACAAGGGGGCAATGGCCGATGTTGTGGGCGAGGACGAGGGAGTAGTGGACAGTAAGGTGGGAGCTAGATCAAATTGGCCCCGAGCTAGGGATTGCCAGATCTAGCCCATGGCAGTGCGGTGACGACAGTAGCTCGGATGATGCAGTGAGGACGGTGGCTCCTGTAGCACATGTGCGGTGGCCGGTAGATCCGCGACAGGCACCGATGGATCTGGTGCCACCGAGTTCGTCGTACTGACATCGTGGAGGTCTTGGAGGAGTGTCGCCGACCATGTGAGTTTAGTTGATATTTTTTAGGTTCATCATTGGATTGATGTCGATGTGAAAGAGAAAAGTTTGTATTTGTGAGATTTATATGTTGGATCTCTAGAGAAAAATTTGTATTAAAGTGCGCAGCTACTGAACGCGTAAAAAACTGAAGCAGTGCATGAAAAAAATGAGTATAAGCGGTAACTTTCGTTTATCAGAATTTTATTGTAATTTATAGGAATTTTCACGACGATGTTGAGTACTTCAACGGTTGAACCTCATCATATACTTCCACCACATTTTATAGGAATTTTGTAGGACCTGTAAGAGGTCAATCAATACTAACAAATGGCTTTATATATACACAGGAGAGAGAAGCATTTCATTTGTGAGAGCGACCGCACCGTGTGAAGATTTTTTTTTTAATTTTTTAGACATTTTTATTTTTTAATTTTATTAATAGACCTTTTTAAAAAGTATTTTCAGATCTAAACCTTTTCGCCCACGCCACGTGCAACTGTCATGGCAGTGCTATACTATCATGCCAGCCTCTTGCCACGTCACCGTGGCTGGCGTGGCAGGACAACGCTGTGGCCAAAAGGTTTAGTTCTCGAAAATATTTTTTGAAAGGTCTATTAATAAAATCAAAAAATAAGTCTAAACAATAAAAAAAATTCCCACGTGAACGGCGACTACCATAACTCATTCCATTGTTTTAAGTCACATAATTAATCGAGGGCTGCTATACAACAGAATCTGATTGGGACGGGATGATACCAGTTAGATATCATGTCTTGGTACCTCTGAGGTATCATGTCTTAATACCTAACCGGTATCAGGCGATTCCTATCACATATCAGGTGATACCTGTCAGGCATCAGGCGATTCCTACCACGTATTAGATGATACTTGCGAGATATCAGGAGCCAGGCACCAAAGTGTCGTCACTAGTGGTCCCATCGTCCACGTCCCACGCCTGAGCTCGTCGGCGGCGGTCGCATCCTCGACAGTCCACACCACAATGGAGCTTGTCCCCGGCGGCCGCTCCTCCGTCATCCACACCCCACGCCAGGCTCGTCGCCGGCGGCCGCGTCCTCCGTCGTCAACGCCCCACGTCGGAGCTCGTCGTCGGCAGTCGCGTCCTCTACCATCACGCCGGAACTCATCACCCGCATCGCTGCATATCTTCTCCGGTGGTGTGCTCCCCGATGGAGCAGCGAGGCGAGGCAGCATGGGCCTTCTCCAACGAGCTCCCTTCTCTCCCTTCTTCCTCCGCTGCCCCAACGCTGCTCCACAGCCGCATGCATGCGCTCGTGCTCTAGGGAATGAGGAGGAAGACGATACCGTCGCAGGTGCTAGAAACGGGATACCGGTATCTAGCTTTTCCGATAATTAATTGCGAAAATCAGAGGCTGGCAGTATATATTCACATCCCACCACCATACGGCACCACCCCAGCGAGTTAGCCTTCCCCCGCGAGGCAGCAAGACCAATAATTGAAGCCATCAGTTGGGGGCCATTTACAAGGCAGGTGGCAAGTGAAATACATCTCAAGATTTGGATGGAGAGCTATCACCAGAAGACTAGAAGCTCAAGATTTGGATGGAGGGCTGGCACCAGAAGAATAGAAGCTTGATGGAAACCTTGGTCATCTGGAGAGTTTTGGGCTTCAGCAGTCACTTCTTTCTGCTGGCTTGATCACGTTTGTGTTGAGGATAGCTTTGCTGGGTCACTTCTGGACATAGGTCCTGTTTGATCGTAATTTCGGTTTCGGTCTTTTTTTTGTCCTTTGTTTAGTTTCAGCTTGGGCTTTCATTCCCTAGTTAAAAAAAAAAAGGGGGGCCATGACTGAGCTCGCGTCTGGCGCCGTGAGCTCACTGCTGGCGATCATCCGCAACGAGGCGGCTCTTCTCGGTGGCGTCCGGGACGACGTGCAGTTCATCAAGGAGGAGATGAAGAGCATGAACAGCTTTTTGGCGCACTTGGCGAAGAGCGCTCCGCAGGGTGGAGAGCACGACGAGTTGCGGGGAGGCAAACCTGATAAGAATCAAGCAACATGTGAACCTGATGTTCCACCTGATAAGAATCAAGCAACAGGTGAACATGCAGGTGTAATGGATCACAATGGAGAGGCTTATTTTACAGAAATAGAGCAGAAGATTGACGAAATCAAGCAGGAATTTAAAAAACAGCTGAAAATCAAAGGGATTATGGACAAGATCAAACATCACTTGATCGAGTACAAGATCAAACATGACTTACCGAATGAGTGCCCCCTCATTATCCTAAAATTTGATGATATGATGGATGGATCCAGATGGGAGGAGTTCAACCTTGATTGGACAATGGGTTGCAGAAGGTTTGACACTCAAGGAAGATTGGTCCAGTTCTGTGCATCAGGCAAAGATTTGATGCCCTCATCCATCGGTATCTTGTTTGTCCTGTTGATATTGGTGGCACAGGAAAGGTGAAGAGCTGTGTGGTAAATGATCCAGTTCATGGGTTCATTACCACAATTGCCAGAAAACAACATATTGTGGAGACACGCCTATCACATCATTTGGCTCGCCACTTCTCCATTTTCAATGATCTTCGACTCCGCAGCTCTGATGGAATTCACACATTCTTCCAAAGCCTCTCACGATCATCTCGAGTATCCCTACTAAAGGTGCTAGATCTAGAAGGTTCTCAGTGCTTTGGTGTTAAGAACCAGCGGTACCTCAAGGACATCTGCAGCAAGATGTTACTGCTCAAGTATCTGAGCCTAAAGAAAACAGAAATTACCCAACTGCCCAGTGAAATCAACTGCCTCCGTGAGCTAGAGGTATTGGATATCCGAGAAACTAAGGTGCCTGCAAATGCAACGGTTAATGTTCTGCTCTTGAAGCTAAAGCGTCTACTTGCTGGTCACATTGATTCAAGTCCAAGAAATTCTGGCACTAGCGTTCAGATTCCTCACAGGATAGACAAGATGGTAAACATAGAGGTACTATCTAATGTCAAGGCCCAACGCCGTGATGATTTGGAAGATACTGGAAAGCTATGGCAGCTAAGGAAGCTAGGTGTGGTTGTTGATGATAAGAGAGGTCACCTTGGGAATTTGCTTAAAGCAATCAGCAACCTACATGAGTGCATCCGTTCTCTGACAATCACTATTTCCACAACCACACACAAGGATACTCCTTCAAACCCAGAGTTACCAGATCATATTGGCTCTGACCTTCCCCATCCCAAGAAACTTGAGAGTCTAAGCATCAGTGGAGCCAGGCATCTTTTTCCATTGTTGATCAAAAGTGATAATAACAAGCTTGCCAAGGTAACTCTAAGTAGCACACCACTGAACCAAGATGATCTGGAGGTCCTCGCCAAGCTACCCAAGTTACAGTGTGTTAGGCTCCAACACATTTCATGCATAGTGAGTGAGCTCATCTTCAAGGAAGAAAATTTCAAATGTCTCAAGTACCTACTTATTGAGGGCTTTAACTTGACTAATATCACTTTTGAGGATGGATCAGCCTGTGAGCTCGAGAAAATGGTTTTATCTTCCACCAGCATAGAGTCTGTCTCTGGAGTTGATGTGCTTCCGAAATTCAAAGAGCTTGAGTTGAACAACAGCCATGTCCCGAATGAGTTGAAAGAAGCCGTTGAAAACAATAAAAGGATAATTCTTAAATGTAATGAACCATGAACTCAAGACCAGGCAAAACGGAGATGAACAAGAGGATGAAGACAATGCTGCAACATCCCCATTCTGCTGGAAGAAACAGGTTTGTCGCCAGCGGAGCATATCTCCTTTGATCCCATGGTGTGGTTTGTGTGTGCTAGTGTGGATTGCCATCTGCTGCTTGTCTGTTTATTTCTTTCTGCTGTGCGTGAGCGTGTCTTTATGTTCTGCATGATGTAATAATTCTTGTTGTACCCTGTTTTTTTCTTCCTTACTCTGTTTTGGTCTATTTCCTAGTTCGAGTCAGTGTAAGCTCAAGTCTTGATTGTTCAAGCCGGAGCAAGTCCTTAGCTAGTTGGCACAACATGCACTGGCGTGTGGGATGACACACGATTCAGCGAGCAAGTTAGCTGTGTCATTGGTGCGGCACGCCCTGACGTGCGGGATGGCGCACGAAGTGGACGGGCGTGGCGTACGTAGTGGCTTGAAGGCCACAATTTCATTTGCGTCTTGTCTATTTAAGTTTCAATATAATCGAGAAAATGCTGCCACTTGACAGCACCAAAAAATCTCTTCATGTTCGAGTTCTTCATCATCAAGTTCAGAGCAAGTTTGTTTGTTTGGTTTGTTTCTAACACTCCATGTGTTTCAACTGAGTGTGTCCGGTTACTTGCTATGCATAAGTGCCTTGTGCCTCTAATTGAGCTAAAATGGTCGTGTCTCTGCTCGGATTTGCATTTGTGTGGTTTTCATTTGTCAAACACCATATGCATTCATGGACATTTTTGTGTAATAATAAGTATAATATTTGTTTACACATTTGACTTCTAATTAATATAATGTGTGCTACATTATACAGTTTTCTTATTCCTGAAAAAGGAAATATTATGCAGCATGCTTGACTGGATTCTGAAACTCAACGATGAACTGGGTAAATGGGGGAAGCAAAGTTTTATGCAGATTACTTATGCATGATCTGCAATCTGTTTGCACCTTCCGATTGCACTGCTAGCAGTATGCATGATCAAGGAAAAACAGACGTTGTTTTCAGTCGTATGTTATCGTGCTTTTGGTTGGTCCATGTGGTTTCTCTCCGTTTTTTTTATGATGGAGAAGCAAGTATAGTTCAGAAGTTAATATAACTGAGTCCACGATTTAGCAAGCTGCATGCCTTGATCGATGGGGAAGCCAGGTCTTCAGACAAAAGGAATGATTTGTGCAGGAGGACAGCTTCAACCAAGCATTTAGCTAGCGAAGCAGCGGATATATGCATGCATACCGGAGTTATAATAATGAGCAGGAATAATTTTCAAGCAGTGAGACTACCAAGTGGCAATTACCTTGCATCAATGGCTGTCTTGGCGTGATCGACAATGTTGAAAAACTGGAGGCTGGAGTTGTTGGGGACGCACATCCTCCACCATGTGTTCACCATCAAGTCAATCAGCACCCAGCCTTTACAGCCCTGAACGGTGTTTAAGGTGTTATGTGTAATCAGCTACAAGTACTCGCTCTCCTCTGCTCCGGAATAGACGTTCTAGAATAGGGACCTGATGTCCTTTATATAGATGAGAACTCGATAGTGACGCTTCTTTCTTCACCTTTCCTTCCATGACCACTTGATCTGAGTTCCTCCCATTCTCCCCACCAATGAGCATCTCCTTTGCGCCTCGCCCGCACCCTGCCTTCCTCCTCCCATCTCCAGCGGCTCTGGCTTAACACTTCCTGCTGCACTAACCCAATGAGCTGCGACACCCCTGCCCCAACACTGCTCACACAATGGTTGACATGATGCTAGCTATAGTTTAAGAGGTTTTCTTATTAGAACCATTTATAAAGATATAACAAGATTGGAAGCAAGCAATAGTCAAACTGCCATCCTAACTGGAGTGTAATTCACTAGTAGGCTAGTAGATACTAGATACTAGATACTAGCTACAATAGTTTAGTAACAGGGCCAAGTACAACATGACACCATAACCAACCATGGGTCAGTAAGCATGGCTCAAGTAGGAAATGCAAAATATCCCAAAAGAATTTGAGAAGATAACTATCAGGATATCACTACAACATAGAAGAACAGTTTTAATTGTTGGGTAGTCAAACAAAATAGAAAAAAAGGTTAGGAGAGTAAAAAAAAAGGGGGAAATTACAAAGTATAAAAATGAAGTACAAACAGAACAATGGATACTACAAAAACTATAGATAAGTAGTTCATCATGTGCCCAATCATGATGTGTTGAGTGTTGACAAGAAGCAGAAAGGGGTAGCAAGGAGATGAAACAGCAGATTATGTGTATAATTACTACAATTTTTTACTATTTCTAGTTGTCCAGAGGAAATCTGATATCACAATACTTTCGTTGTTTACATTAATTTCAGTGCAAAAAGAACATTTATATTATCTGAGCCTAAGATATTCTTTGCATCTGTGTTTGGAAAATTTATACTTCAATTTTCAGGTTCTTAAAAGAAAACTAAAAATGACAAGTCCCGACACTTTCAGAGAAGAACCAATAGCGATGTCTCTCCTAGACACTCCCTAGTTTACATGGGGAGTAATACATTTCATGGAGTATGCTGTGATGTTCTATCCACATATACAAAAAGAAGAACAAGGTCATATGCTGAAACTCGGTTCAGTAAATATTATAACATCTTATGGCTATGGAACCTTCTTAACCAAAGTATCCAAAAATATAGAAAACTATGGTTCATCAAACTAACATGACAGACTGAAAGTTTAGCAACACTTTTAAATATTTAGTCCACATGAAACACTGAGAAATCATCCATACTTGACAATTTTCAAGAGAATTCCAACGAGCGTACAAACTCACTGTTACTGTCAAAACCCAAAGTTGATGCCTAGTGATTTAACTGAGCTCCCTTTTCTTCTGTGAGGAACTAAAGGTCCATTTTAACCCATAGCACTAGTTAGGAATCTTCACCAAGACAACTAATAACAGGGAACCAAGTCCACAGGATGATCAACACATTAGTCTATAGATCAGTATAAACATCAGATTTCCATGATCCCAAAGTACACAATCAATTGTTGGTTGTAGGGTGTCACATCCTGATTTTTGTTTCAGGATTTATAAATTATTATTAGAATTTATATTAAATGTTCATTAATTTGCAAGTGAAGTTAAATGTGGGAAATAAAATTTCCTAAATTTAAAGCATGGATAGAATTAATTTTTATTAAATTTTCCATGATTAAGTGTACTCTCTGAAATTTTCTCGGATTTTTTCGGAGCTCAATTCCTAAATGATACAAAGAACACATCGGTAATTATTTGATCATTAATGATCTAATTATAATTGTTAAGAGCTTTTCTTGTTCAAAAATCCTTAAATTATAAATTGTTGTTTAAAAGGAATTATTAGAAATGATCTTAAAAGCCTAAAAGAGAAGATCTAATTTTAATTTGCTAAATCTCAATATAAAATTGGGCTAGATAAAATTTTGTTAAATACTTCTCTTGAATCTTTAGTTCCTAGATTTTTCTGGGATTTATTTGAGCCAAGAAAGTATTTTTAATAAATGGAATTGCATTTCATGAATAATTTAAATTGAAAAAGGTTTTTAAAAGTCTTCTTTTGGCTTTGGGCCGAAAGTCGGCCCAAAACCTTCTCTCTCTCTCTCCCCGGCCCAAGCCGGCCCAGTCAGCCCGCAGCCGCCCGCGCGCGCGCGCTCGGCCGCTGACAGGTGGGTCCCACCTATCGGACTTGTCTTCCTCCTCGCGCCGTCGCCCGGCCGGAACCCTAGCCGAGCCGCGCCGCCGTCTCCTTCCAAATCCGGCCGCCCCTTTCCGTTTCCGATGGAATTAATAGAGGGGAAATGATCCCCGGGATCCCCTCTATCTTTTCTCTTATGGAATCATCGCCTAATTCGGTTTGGAAATCCGTGGATTCGATCTCGAATCGGATTCGTCTCTCTCCTCCGAACCCTAATCTTTCCTTCTCGTCGCCGGTCGCCGTGGGCCTTCGTCGCCGCCTTCCAACCCCTATAAAAGGACCCCCAAGCCCGCCGCTACCCGCCGCCACCCTCGTCTTCGTCCGCCGTCGCCCGTAGAGCCCTAGCCCCGTGAGACCTCGCGCTGCCGTCGCCGCCGCAGCTCCAGCCGTGCGCCGCCGTCGCTCCAGTCGTCATCGCTGCTCGGGAAGGTCGCCGTCGTGGTCGCCGTCGCGTCGCCGTCCTCGTCCGCCCCTCCGCCGTCGCTGTCGACCGCCGGAACACCGTCGCCATCGTCGAGCCGAAGAGCGCCGCCGCTTCTTCCTCGTCGCCGACGTCGTCCGGTCATCTTCCGCCGCTGTTTTGGTCATCAGTGAGTTCGCCGCGTCGCTCGCATCATTTTGGTGCTCTCCGTTCGCACTGCCGCGCCGTTGTTCGCCGGCGAGCTTGCACGCCCGAGCCGCCGCCGGTGGTGACGTCACCGCTGACGTCATCGTCGTCGTCTCCCGTGGTCCGGCCGTGGACCGGTCGATCTTGGCCGTCCGTTGTGGATAGGATCGATCTCGGCCGTTCGTTTCTGTGAGCCGCCGCCGTGCACCCGGTCCACCGCGAACCTAGCCGCTGACGCAATAATTCCCTTTTCCTTTTCAAAAATAATTCATTATTGCGTCATATTTCAATTAAAACCCATATAAGTGTTTTAATCCGATTTAATCTTTAAAAATTCGTAACTAATTCATCTTAGCTCGGATTTAGTTGGTTCAAGTCTCTAAATTTTTCTAAAATTGAGATCTACATGTTAAAAATATCCACATGTACTGTTCATGCTTGTTTATGTGCTGTTTTGGTGTTTTTGCTCTTTTCTGTTTAGATTCCGACGTTTCCGGAGAGTTCGTTTTCGCAGGAGAAGAATTTGAAGAGTTCCAAGGCTAGCAAGGCAAGTCACACAGATCCCAAACAACCCTTTGAGCATGTTGATCCCGTTTAAAGCTATTGTTTCTATTCAACTATTGCATTTATTTTCGAATGTCATTGGGTGGAATTAACCTATTGTTTGTTATAGCCCTTTCGTTCTTGATTACTTTATTCCTTGATACCTTGGGTTATTATAACTTGACTAGTTGAGCTTTATATATTGGTTCAGCTAGATATTAGATATGATTGCTTAGCCATGATTAGAAACATTAGCACACTATTGGGATAACTTATGACTCACTATTATTTAATGATGGCTTAATGATAGTTCACGATGGTCAATCGTGATTGATTAATTAATTAAATTGGTAATTAAAATATGATTAATGGTGGGTTGTGAGCACATGGTTTTGAAGGTCGTGCTCATAGCAATTAAGGACCGGTTCGCGAGCTACTGTTGTGAAACATTAACCGTGCCAACCACAAGCCAGCGTGGGCAACGGCTTTACCTTTTGTATAGCATGATTCATTGCGGAGCACCAGACTGAGAAGTGGCGGAGATAAGCCCACGGGGGTCGCTGGGGAGTCCATGCCTTGTTTATAAGGGGGTGATTATGATCCAGGAACGGTGCACTGTGGTGGATTGTGTTGTGCGAGGGGTACTGTCACAGCCCCTTTCCGAGGTACCGTGGTGGTATTGAGGCACATGGTGACATGTTGTGGGGCTGTGTCTCGTGGGTACAGTGGTACACCTCTGGCCAGAGTAAAACTATTCGAATAGCCGTGCCCGCGGTTATGGACGGGTTGAGCAATGTTTTTCGTGATTAGTCTCACACCTCTCACAATAATTATTGATGCTATAACTGGTAATAATTTGTTTAGCTCCTGGTTTGGAGTTAGATCTGTACAGCCGGATATGGTTGTTCAGGATGGTTGGGCCTGTGCAGCATGGGTGTGCTGTTCAGTGTTGATTAAAATTTCTGATTAATTACTCTACTGTTTTACTACTCTTAACTCTTTGCTAAATGCTGCTTTCGCAAATGAGACTATATTGTGCCATCCTTTGGTATCCTTATGCATTTGCATATTTGCTGTGTGGCTTGTTGAGTATGTCATATGCTCATTCTTGCAATAATCAATCAACCTCAGTTGAAGACATGTTGCGAAGGAGAAGACGTTTGGCTTATACCCCAGTTGAGCTGCCTGTGGGAGTGGAGCTGAAGCCATCGCTAGACCGTTAGTTCCGCTGCTGTTTTTCTTTTCTTTTGTAAGTATGTAACGTTATTATTATGATGGATTTGTATATTAAATTGTCAGTTTGTGTACCTCGGCTGATTCCTGGACGAGGATTTTATGCACAAATTAGTTCGGAAATTATTAGTGAATTTCCGGGCGTGACATAGGGCAGGAGTTACATTGCCAATATCTACAGCAAGGAGCCCCTCTGATCTTCACCGTTAGATAATTTACTCTTAACACATTAATTAAGGGTAGTAAACTACTTAACCACTGAAGACATCATGATTGCTACTAGTTTACAATCCCAATTCATATAACTTAAATGCAACCATATTAGTATAGAGTTAATCTCGGATAGCAAACTCTACTGATTATTCAAAGCTATGAAGGATCATTCTAAATCAGAAATATGGAACACGGCATCCAATCCACCCACCAAACGTCACTAATTCACCATAGAACCTACAAAAACGACATTTCTCACCAAGCAATGCACGCTAGTAAATCATCTCAAGCTCAAAATTAGGATCAGGAAACCAAGCTGACTAAATCGATCATTGCGATGGCACCCTTCTAGCTCTAAACTAACGCCCAAATCCTCATCAGTCATCACAAAAATTTATGAGATGCGGAGCAATTAAATTGGCACGAAATGAAGGCGAGGCGCCTCACCTCGGCGAGCCACCGGTCGTCCTCGGCGTCGGCGATCGCGAAGCCGGTCCACCCGCCGGCGCCGTCCTCGAGCTCTCGCACGAGCCCCTGCAGCGACGCGCACAGGCGGAGCCACGGGGAGTAGAACTCCAGCACGGCCGCGTCCCTGCCGCCCGCCAGCGCCCGCTGCTCCACCTCCGCCGCCAACCCGGGGATCCTCCTCCTCCTCCTCACCCCCACCGCCGCCTCCTCCGTCCGACGAGGGGGAGGGGAGGTCCCCGGCGACGAGGCGGCCCTGCGCCAATGTGCGGATGGACTTGAAGAGCCAGGGAAGCTCGAGGTCGCCGCAAGGCCATGGCCACTTGAAGCAGACGAAGGGAGGGGGGCGTCGCGGCGGCGGCCATCTCTCCGGCGAGAGAAGCGGTGGAAGCGCCGACGAGGCGGCGGCGGATTGGTCGAAGGCGTGGGGGATGAATGGACGGCGCAGCGCAACGCAGCACAACTCGATCCAACGGCTAACATCTAACTCACTGGAGTACTGGACGCGGCCTCTACTTTTGCGATATTTCCACAAAATACCCCAAAATTAATTTTCGTTTATAAATATGCCCTTTGGCTATGGGGCCATTGTGTGCTATAGCTGTCACTCCCTTTTTCTGAAATGAACCATAGTTCAATCTCAATTCATATCACCAACCCTTTACTCCTGCTCTCTAATGCCACTGAATATTTTGCTCACTTCGCTGGCATAACTGGAATTCTTTGCAGAGTACTCCATCCATCTCATGTTATAACTCGCTTTAACTTTTCTTTTATTTTTTAGAAAAATATAGCAACACAAAACAAACGTAGTATTAAAATATATTCAATGTGACATTTAATAAAGCTAATTTAGTATCGTAAATGTTATTGTTTTCTTTATAAACTTAGTCAAGCTAAAAATTGTTTAACTAGAAAAAATGACTTATAATATAAAACAGAGGAAGTACTTAGGATGAGAGCTCCTTTGGAACAAGGTTCCGAGGGAATTTGGTACTGTAGGATTTTTGAAGGATTTAATTTTATAGCAACATTTTCTACATGGTCATTTGGATTGTAGAGTTGGGCTGGCAAATTTTATATGGAACCATTCCTTTCCTTTACTAGATGATGTTTTGTGCTTTGTTGCGGGATATATGTTAGATAATAGAGAAATGATGAAATGATTTGGATTGAAATATTATGAAAATGATTTAAGAATTATGATTTAGCATGTGTATGTTTAGTTTTAGAATGAAATAAATTGTAGATATAATTACTATATGGTTGCATGTTGAGTTTTGTGTGCTTAGTGGGTTGATGTGGTATGCTTACATGTGTTTTAGGAGTGCTAATAAATACTTTGCTTGCATGTTGAGCTTTAGGTATTTTGTGGGTATTAGCTTTATAGAAAGAAGAGATTTGCTGAAGGATTTTTAATATGAGCTCTAACCTTATGTTTTGATTTCCATGGGGAAGTCGAAGGCATTTTTTTTCTATTCATCTCTCCTCTTAACTCTATAAGGGCTTCTTCGGTTCACAAGTTTTTCGAATCACAAGAATAGAAAAAACATAAAAATTACGCAGGAATACATGTGCAAAATAGATGATAGGAAAAAAAGTAGAAATGGACTCTCGCAAAAGAGTCTATTTCGTGGAAAAGCTCCAAGCAAACCGTCATAACATCATCGACGATGTATGCCACCCCTCCTCTTTACCATCATCGGGATTCTAAAAATCAAACCTAATCATCATTTTAGTTCTGATTTATAGTTTTTAGATGTGACATCAACTGCTGCCACCCTACTCCTAGCCTTTATAACCCGCTTGCTACCCGCTCTATTTTTTGTCATTTGCCACCCCTTATCTCACTCGTCCATCTCAACTACCGTCTCCATGCTTCTTTGTTACTCATCACTTGTCTACCTGCCTCGTCGCTTCTCATCTTTGTTATCGTTGGCACCTTATAAAATCAAACCTTATCTCATCATTGGAGTTCCTTTTTATAGTTTTTAGACATTGCTTCTACCACTTTACTCCTTTGTTACTCCTTTGCTCGCTCTCTCATGGCAATCACCACATCCCTGCCCCTGTGTTGCCTATCCACTCGTTAGCCCGATCTGCCTTTCTTCTTTGTTGTCATCGGTCCCTAACAGCTAACAAAAGCGAAACATATCTTATTTATAATTATATTAAAGGTCTCACCAGCTTTTTTTAGATCATATTTTTCTATGGACTTTCCTTGGCATGCAGTATTTCCTACCTCCGTCTCATAATAAATGTATTTGTTAGATTCAAATTCGTCCCAAAATAATTATCACGATAGAGTACTAACTATCTCATTAATCATTTTTTATCTGAATTTCTCCCTATTCTACCCTAAAACCATCATCCTACAACCTATACACAATTTAGTGAGGGACACATTAGTCTTTCTTTTCAAACCTTAATATATACTAAGCAATCTAGAATTGCAATTATTTTAGGACAGAGGTAGTACTTATTTAATCTAGCTAGATCATAGCTTGTGCATTTACGCATTTAATCGATAATATGTTTATATAACTAATGACAATGTCATTGAGTACCTCCTATTAAATTTCAACTACTATGATTTTGATCTACCATGATCTATGTCACATCCTGATTTTTGTTTCAGGATTTATAAATTATCTAATAAATTATTATTAGAATTTATATTAAATGTTCTTTAATTTACAAGTAAAGTTAAATGTGGGAAATAAAATTTCCTAAATTTAAAGCATGGATGGATTTAATTTTCATTAAATTCTCCATGATTAATTATACTCTCTGAAATTTTCTCGGATTTTTCAGAGCTCAATTCCTAAATGATACAAAGAACAGTTCAGTAATTATTTAATCATTAATGATCTAATTATAATTATGTTAAGTGCTTTTCTTGTTTAAAAATCCTTAATTTATAAATTGTTGTCTAAAAGGAATTATTAGAAATGATCTTAAAAGCCTAGAAGAGAAGATCTAATTTTAATTAATAAATTCCAATATAAAATGGGGCCAGATAAAATTTCATTAAATACTTTGCTTAATTCTATAGTTCCTAGATTTTTCTAGGATTTATTTGAGCCAAGGAAGTATTTTTAATAAATGGAATTGCATTTCATGAATAATCATAATTGAAAAAGGTTTTAAAATCCTCTTTTGGCTTTGGGCCGAAAGTCGGCCCAAAACCCTCTCTCTCTCCTCCCCGGCCCAAGCTGGCCCGCAACCAGTCCGCCGCGCCCCTCCCTCCTCTCTCTCAGCCGCTGACAGGCGGGACCTACCTGTCGGACTCGTCGTCTTCCTCCGGCCGCCGCCGCCCGAACCCTAGCCGAACCGCGCCGTCGTCTCCTTCCAAATTCGGCCGCGCCTTTCCTTCTCCGGTGAAATCAATTGAGGGGAAATGTTTCCCGAGATCTCCTCTACCTTTTCTCTTTTGGAATCATCCTCTAAATCGCTTTGGAAATCCGTGGATTCGAGTTCGATTCGGATCGGTCTCTTTCCTCCGAGCCTTAACTTTCCTTCTCGTCGCCGGTCGCCGTGGGCCTTCGCCGCCGCCTCCTTGCCCCTATAAAAGGACCCCCAAGCTCGCCGCTACCCGTCGCCACCCTTGCTTTCGCCTCTCGCCGTCGGTAGCGCCCTAGCACCGTGAGACCACGCGCCGCCGTCGTCGCCGTCGCTCCAGCCGTGCTTCGCCGTTGTTCTAGTCGTCGCCGTCGCTCGGGAAGGTCGCCATCGTGGTCGCCGTCGCGTCGCTGTCCTCGTCCGCCCCTCCGCCGTCACTGAAGACCGCCGGAGCATCGCCGTCGTCGTCAAGCCGAAGGACTCCGCTGCCTTTTCCTTGACGCCGCCGCCGTCCGTTCATCTTCCGCCGCTGTTTTGGTCGTCGGTGAGTTCGTCGCGTCGCTCTCTACGTGCTGGTGCCCTCCGTTTGCGTCCTTGCGCCGTCGTTCGCCGGCGAGCATGCGCGCCCGAGCCGCCGCCGGTGGTGACGTCACCGCTGACGTCATCGTCGTCGTCTCTCGTGGTCCGGCCGTGGACTGGTCGATCTCGGCCGTCCGTTTTGGATAGGATCGATCTCGGCCGTTCGTTTCCGTGAGCCGTCGCCGTGCACCCGGTTCACCGCAAACCCTAGCCGCTGACGCAATAAACCTTTTTTTTTCTTTTCAAAAATAATTCATTATTGCGTCATAATTCAATTAAAATCCATATAAGTGTTTTAATCCGATTTAATCTTTGAAAATTCATAACTAATTCATCTTAGCTCGGATTTAGTTGGTTCAAGTCTCTAAATTTTTCTAGAATTGAGATCTACATGTTAAAAATATCCACATGTACTGTTCATGCTTGTTTATATACTGTTTTGGTGTTTTTGCTCTTTTCTGTTTAGATTCCGACGTTTCCGGAGAGTCCGTTTTCGCAGGAGAAGAATTTGAAGAGTTCCAAGGCCAGCAAGGCAAGTCACACAGATCCCAAATAACCCTTTGAGCATGTTGATCCCGTTTAAAGCTATTGTTTCTATTCAACTATTGCATTTATTTTCGAATGTCATTGATTGGAATTAACCTATTGTTTGTTATAGCCCTTTTGTTCTTGATTACTTTATTCCTTGATACCTTGGGTTATTATAACTTGACTAGTTGAGCTTTATATATATTGGTTCAGCTAGATATTAGATATGACTGCTTAGCCATGCTTAGAAACATTAGCACACTATTGGGATAACTTATGACTCACTATTATTTAATGATGGCTTAATGATAGTTCACGATGGTCAATCGTGATTGGTTAATTAATTACTTGCCAACTAAAACTTGATAATGGTGGGTTGTGAGCACATGGTTTTGAGAGTCGTGCTCATGACAATTAAGGACCGGTTCACGATTTTCGGTTGTGAAACATTAACCGTGCCAACCACAAGCCAGCGTGGGCAACGGTTTTACCTTTTGTATAGCATGGTTCATTGCGGAGCACCAGACTGAGAAGTGGCGGAGATAAACCCACGGGGGTCGCTGGGGAGTCCATGCCTTGTTTATAAGGGGGTGACTATGATCCAGGAACGGTGCGCTGTGGTGGATTGTGTTGTGCGAGGGGTAATGTCACAGCTCCTTTCCGAGGTACCGTGGTGGTATTGAGGCACATGGTGACATGTTGTGGGGCTGTGTCTTGTGGGTACAGTGGTACACCTCTGGCCAGAGTAAAACTATTCGAATAGCCGTGCCCGCGGTCATGGGCGAGTCTAACAATGTCTTTCGTGATTAGTCTCACACTTCTCACCATAATAAATGATGATATAATTGGTAATAATTTGTTTAGCTCCTGGTTTGGAGATAGATCTGTGCAGCCGGGTATGGTTGTTCAGGATGGTTGGGCCTGTGCAGCATGGGTGTGCTGTTCAGTGTTGATTAAAATTTCTGATTAATTACTCCACTGTTTTACTTCTCTTAAATGTTTTGCTAAATGCAGCTTTTGCAAATGAGCTTATATTATGCCATCCTTTGGTATCCTTGTGCACTTTGCATATTTGCTGTGTGGCTTGCTGAGTATGTCATATGCTCACCTTGCAATAATCAATCAAACCTCAGTTGAAGACAAGTTGCGAAGGAGAAGACGTTTGGCTTATACCCCAGTTGAGCTGCCTGTGGGAGTGGAGCTGAAGCCATCGCTAGACCGTTATTCCGCTGCTGTTTTCTTTTCTTTTGTAAGTGTGTAACGTTATTTTTATGATGGATTTGAATATTAAATTGTCAGTTTGTGTACCTCGGCTGATTCCTGGACGAGGATTTTATGCACAAATAAGTTCGGAAATTACTAGTGAATTTCCGGGCGTGACAATCTAACAGTAAATATTTTTCTTTAATTTATGTGAAAATTTCTAAACCTCAAGAGTAAATTATCTTCTTTTAAGCTATCTTATTTTAGAAGATAGTATGTTACAACCCTATCTGTAGATTTACTTTCATGTTATCATAGTTTTATATGGGTTTTTAAATGTTTTGAAAATAATGATTGAAGTTATATTTTCAAATTATGCACCTGCCCGATCTGCATGCATAGATCGTACTAATGAAGATATCAGACCTTAAATTTTATTTGCCGCATGTCTTAAGGCTTTATGAAATTATGCATATATATGCTGATTTCTTGGTAGCATACTTTGCTTCGCTTCTAGATCTATTGTGAGATATCTCAGCCTAATTAATCTTTCTGGTATCTTGACATGTATGTACGGCATGATGGCATGCAGACGTATATTTGCTATCAATAGCCATGTATGCATGGCATGCATGCATATATCTTCGAGCCACATAACATTGATTACTATAATTCAATTTGTACTCTAATTACCGTCCAATCATGGATTACTATAAAATCGTTTTGTACTTTAATCAATCAACCCGTCCGACTCCTAATCAATCAACCTGCCCAATTCCCATGTTCCATGTTAGATAAAGTTGCTTTCTATTCAGACTCAATATTGTCCCGAATAATCTACACCACTAAAATCTAGTACCAGTACGATCTAACGGTGTAAATATTTTTCTTTTCTTCGATTAATGTGGGAATTTCTAGCCTCCACAGCGAACGTGGTGCCTTCTTTCAAGGCTGTTTTAATAATATAATAGATGGTTAGGTAAGATGTGAATAAATTTAGACATGAGTTAATTTATGTGACAGGTAGTTACAAATTGTAAGAAATTCTTGTATTGTGGTACACATTTCGAATCTATAATGCTTATACTTTGAATGAAAAGAGTATTTCCAGTTTTGTTGAAGTACAATTTGTATGTGTTGTTGTTTTTGTAGTTTGCCGTAAAGATCCGCTTGTTGCTTGTCAAACCCCCACTGTTCAGCTTGAAATTCATAAGGTATTTATCTATTTCATATAAAATAATTTTAATATAAACTATATTTTATTAGTTATTAATTTGGAAATTTAAAGTTATTTATTATGGTGTTATGTTTTATGTGCAACACTTGTGTGATGTACAGGGTGATGACGCATTCAATGGACAGAATTTTGGTCTTGATGTGATTTTCGACGAGTCCATGGATAATAATAAAGAGGATGAGGTAACAATGACCTATGCCCGTTACTGTTCTGCACGAGATCATGTTCGATCCGGCAAGAAAAACAAAGAGATATGTCACCCCTGCTTTTTCAAATTTGATCAAGTGGTTCCAATCCACAAGAACGAGGTTAGTATTTTTCCATTTAGTTTTCTCTCTTTTTTTTTGCTTTCCTATTCGACTCCCTTATTTGGTAACAAACTAACAATCTGTTCCTATTTATGTCAGATAAAAAGCCATATCTCCAATAAACACAACACCGATGGGTTCTTGTGCCCATCCTCTGGTTGCACTGTCAGGGCGTGCACATTGGGGGATATCGGGCTCCACCACCTGTTTTGCCATGAGAAGAAGAATGGTATGGTTAACAATTTTGTACAAATGATTAGATTCTTAACTTGGTTATAACTTTTAGAAGTGATTAACTTGGTTTTACCTTTTTAGGCTGGTGGACGTATTACCTGTAGATTAATTGGAGGAGGGTTCGGCTGTGGATAGAAAGAGGATTCGACTTGAATCGACTGAGAAAGCTTGTTCAAGGCTATTGACATTTGCAAGGCTTGTTCATACATTGTCCATGATATTAAGCGTGACTGCATGAGTGCAAACCTGAGATGATTTCCACGGGCATTTTGTTTTTCTTCGAGTTGGATTTAAAACATATATCTGAACTCTGGATTCTGTAAATCTCATATGGCTCTGGTATCGTAGTCTTGGTTGCGTGCCTTATAAGGAAGGCAGGATTCACAGGCCAAGCAGGACAATTAACTACTGATAATTTCCTGATGCTTTTCACTTCTGTTTGTTGCTATTACTACCTCGCGGTAATTTCCTGATGTTTTTGAGTTATTTTTGTTGCTATTACCTTGCTACCTTGCGGTACTGAAATTGCAGTACACTTGACCAGAGGCTTAGAAACAAGAAATTGCGGTAATTCATATGGAATATATGACGAAGCATCCAAGAACAGATGAAACTAAATTTATTATCACGAAAATCTGATCAATGCTGTAAATTGAGTAACACACCATAATCAGAGTAAAGTAGGATAAACTCATGACTCATTCATCAGAATTATAATAATTCTTGAGCATATTATCCAGATATGTTTGAACACCAGAGTACATACATAGATGACCGGAACTACTATAACATCACAAACTGTGCGTTTCCAAACTTATTTTTCTAGCATTGGGTGTCATCCAAACAGGGGGAGGCCAGTTCGACCAAAGCTGAGGTGACACAATTTCCTCAGCGCAGTTGTTTTCCAGGTTGAACACTCCAATATCACGGCAGCCATTCTTGCATCCTTTAATATAGAGCTCTCTATCATCACTGAGGTAGACATGATTCGCCTTCAGCAGAGGATATTCATCAGCACGGAGACAAAGCGATTGGTTGTGCCCAAGAATCAGCACATTCTCACCCAAGTCGCATGCTTCCACGAGCATTCTCGCTACCAAGTCAACCTTGTGTACTTTGATCATGGTGGTATTCCAAACATAAGACTCATCATCATGGTCTGCCTCGAGGTCATCCGATGCATCTTCATCCTCGTCATCCAGCGGATCGTACGATCTCCACACCTGCAATAGATCACCACACGGAGCTCGGACAATGTACATGTTCTCGCACGTAAAGCCCTTCACCTTGTTCAGGACTATCTTCCGTGTGATTGCCGGGCCACTGAGATCATACTCATAAATTTCTCCTTCTGACGTCAAGGCATACAACAACCCATCCCGGAATATGCAGTCCTCATAGTCTTTGTGTGGCGGCAGCCAGGTCCACTTATCATCCCCTGACCTCGCAATCGAGAGCTGCAAATGAGGATTGTGGATGAGCACCACAATAAAGTTTCCCCCAGATGGATCGGAAGACACGATCGCCTTGTTGAAAAGAAAATTCCGCAGCTCATCCGGAGCAAGGATCGAGGGTGAGTCGGAAACCGTCATGTCCTGTATACCATGAGTACTTGTACTTGTGGACAGCACCGGAATCGTCGAAGATGGGCTTCACCTGCTCAATGGTGGTGACAGGTGGCAGGGCGATCTGCTTGCCGGTGATGGGGTTGACAAGGTGCAACTCAGACCTCTCGTCGGCGGTGATAATCCAGCCATGGCTGGATCCGATGATAAACCTACTAGGCAATGCCGGATCCAGGAGAGTCAACATGTACGCCTTCTTTTCCGCTAGGCTGTAGAGACCTGTCGCCTTGGTGCTGTCAGACTCAAATGTGTACAGCAAGCATGGTGTCTGCTGCGGCTTGCAGTGTCCAAGGCTGCATATACTTGTGTACGCAGATCGCCAAGAGTTGCAGACGGAACCGGCCCGAATGAGGTCAAGGATCTCCAGGGTGCTAAAGATGCTCATCAAAATGTCCTGTGGGAGCTCCATCAGTGCCACTGGATGGTGAGATTTAGGGCCTGTTTGGTACAGCTCCAACTCCTAAATATAACTCCTGGAGTTGAGTATGGAGTGGAGTTGTGGAGCTGCCTAAACCCAGCTCCACAACTCTAGTACATTTTATGAGAGAGCTCCACCCAACTCCACTCCCAGTTTTGGTGGAGCTGAAACTGTTTGGCTGAGCTCCAGCTTCAGGAGGGGTGGAGTTGGAGCTGGAGCTGTGCCAAACAGGCCCTTATTAAGCAAACTACTCCCCTTGCTATCAACTTATCCTGATCTGATCCTTCAGAGATTTACTAAGAAAACTACTTGCAGTTAACTTATCCTGATCCTGAGATCCTTCAGCTGTTCAGGACTCAAATCTCGAATCCCCTTATTGGCAAAGAAGAAACCCCAACTTATTCTTGCTCAAACCTCTCACACTGTCAAAATCATGCTGCTGAATCACTGAAGGCAGCAGCAGCAGCACCCCAAAAGCAGAGTTGTAGTTCCTCCTTGTGAAAACCCCACCTCTAATCCCTAGTTAACAAGCAGCTATTCTTGCTAGAAATAATCGTCTTCCTGGTGTATGTACCTATATAGGAGTAATAAATAAAAGCAAAGCCGATCTCTGCCCGAGTAGGAGATTGACGAACTAGACTCCCGCTGTTTGATTGAGCCCTAGTCCCAAACGGACTAGGGCAAGAAATCCCCCACAACTGACATGACATTCAGATCCCGCCATTGCCCATTCATTGCCAATGCCTCGACCAACACTGGGAAGATCTATTACCGACCGAGACCAACCATGTGGAAACCTCCAGCCGCAAGGAGGCTCGGAGCGCCAGATTCTTCTTCCCGCTGCCGCGCCGGAGGAGGAAGGCCGAGAATCGGGGCCAGGGGGATTCGTGGTTCGTGGAGGGAGGAGGAGAAAGGGCGGCGGATGGGAGAGCGAGAGAGAAAATTGGCATAATCCCATCGTCAAACAGGTACCATCCGGGCTTCGCCGAAACACCATTTTCTTCTAATTATCTTTTTCCTCTAATTTTTGCTGACCAAAATACCAAGCAAACATATAGATTACATAGTACATATCACCCAAATATCTTGACATGCTATATTTTCATTACACTAAATTACAGAGTATAAGACACTATCTCCACAGCATAAATAAAAAATATTTTTTACATCACTAAAAACTGAGTTTCAGTTGAGAGTGTCTTTTTTTGATGTTGTGGAGATAGTACGCTGCATATTATGTATTCTGGTGCAGAGAAAAAAAATAAAATGTAAAAATATTTTAGCGTATTTATTTTATAATTTATGTATTTTTGATATACTTAAATTGGTTCAATTAGGGACATTTTGGTCAATAATGATGAGAGGAAAGAGAGAATTGGAAGAAAATGGCATATGGGCAAAGCCCATCAATTGAGAATGGTATTTCGGCAAATCCTAACTGCATAGTGGTATTTAGGCGAAACCCCTTTTTGACAATGGTAAAATGTCAATTTTCTCGAGACGAGATGACACAAGTATGCGACCAATCAGGCCCACGTGAGGTTCAGAGCCCACGCGGGTGCATTTCCGAGCCCGTTTAGTTCTAAAGCCCACGTTTTCGGATGCGGTTTCCCCGTTCCCGCCTCTATTTTCGATCCGTGTTCGCGAATCATAAAATCTACATAATGGCATATTGTCCTAACGGGATAGACTAATGACTACCCAATGCTCCATGCCTCATCTTGACTCGTCGTCTACGTAGCGTCATCCACCACCCACTGCGTGTTCGCTGCTCCCTCCGTCCTCTGTCCCCCTCTCCGCGGCTATGACCACTAGCTACTGGCCACCAGAAGCCGTTCCCTTGCTGCGTCAACTGCAACCCTATCTGAGCCGGTCATCGACACTATCTCCGGGAAGCCAACAGGAGTATGGCCGCGAGGAAGGCTGCATAGGGCTAGATGTCCACGGAAGGATGGAAGAAGATGAGGGAATGGCTTTTCTAGGAGTTTGTCGTCTGCATCTACTCACAATTTTGTCTTCTTTGGTTGGTGCTTTGATTTTGTGCTCAGGGTCAACGGAAGGATAGGGGTACATAGTGTTGGAGAGAGGAAGAATATGACTTATTTGGTACCAAACGATACTTCTAGGAAGTAGGAACCATACTTTTATACCTTTTTTTCGTTGTTACCTGGCCTAATATATAGTGTGGTTCACCTCGTGTACCAACCGGGACCAAAGATCCTAACTTTAGTCCCGGTTGTTGTTTCTAATCGGAACTAAAGTTTATATAGATCTTTAATTCCGGTTGGTATTAACAACCGGGAGTAAAAATCAATATACCGTATATAATCCCTTTGCACGTATCCTCAAAAATTTCTATCTCCTATTCCTCCTCACTCGTATCCTTTCCTTATCTTCCTATTCCTCCTGTCTCTCTCACACACAGTCTTATCCTCTTTTCCCACAGTGCCGGCGACAAGCGGGCGGCGGCGGCAAGAGATGCGCACGGAGGAGGGCGGTGGGTGGCGGGAGACGATGCGGTAGTGGCCGATGGCCTGCGCGGCGGTGGGGCCAGCGGGCGGTGGTGGCCCGCGCGCGCGGAGGAGGAGGCCGGAAGGGCGGCGGGCCGAGGGAGACGGCGCGGCAGCGGCCGGCGGCCTGCAGGGCAGTGGGGCCAGCGGGCGGCGATGGCCTGTGCGCGCGGAGGAGGAGGCTGGGAGGGCGGCAGGTCAGCGGTTTTTTTTTTTAAGAATTTGTGATTGGAGATCTGAGATATATTTGATTTGTGTGTGATGTATTCATGTGATGTATTTGTGATGATTTTTGTAGAGCTTGTGATGTAATTTTTTAGAATTTGTGATGTATTTGGAAATGATTGATTTGAGGATTTAGAGATATCTTCTGTTATGTGATCTGTTGGATTTGTGATATGTGATGATTTATTTGGGGATGATTTGGGGATGGAGTGAAATCAATATTCAATGTTAAAAACAATAAAAAAAAAGTAGCAATCAGTCCTGGCCTGGCTACATCTTTAGTCTCGAATTCTCTCTCTCGGTTTACTACCCGGGAGTAAGGGGGTTACGAACTGAGAGAGATGAGGAGTTCTCTAGTAGTAGTACTAGAATTAATATAAGAGGAGCGATGAAGAGAGAAAATGCCTTGGACTTCCGAAAGAAAATCAAAATAACCAGATTTGAGCTCATGTTTGAAATCCTTCAAAAATGGAGGCAAAGAATGATTCCAAAGAAAAAAAATTGCTAGCGCAAGGACCACGTAGAAAATGTTTATATGAGATTTGAGTTTTCTTTTTAGTATTGTTCAACCTTACTAAATTTGTGTAAGTTTCGATGTTACCGAATTTTTATAGCTGGTTGCATGTATTTAGTTTGATGCCTTTCTAAAATTTGGTAATGTTTTTATTAGAGGAAAATTCTGAAACTACCCACCTTTTTAGATCATATTAGTAAGATTAAAAATGGCAATAAACTGAATATGCCCATCGTGCCCCATACCAAAGTACTCCCTACTTGGGTGGTTGGTTGTGGTCAGTGACCTCTATGTTAAATTGGGTGCGTGAGTATGTGCTCATGTGGTGTTATGCGTTGCATGGAACCTATTGTAAGGTTTAAGTCTAACTCTTTGTATTAGTTTTGGTAAGGGTGTAAGCGGACAGACCTGTAAACCTGTCTATTTGTACTATAAACGGGTTCATGGTCTATCGCTTGCACCCCTAGTTTTTAACCGTACACATTTTTTTTTGTGGAGGCCGGGTTTTAACACATTTTTTAAAAACCTGGTATGTACCAACTTAATTTTTTCGTCCCATAAAAAAACAATCTAGTATCGGATGAGACATCTAGATATATCATATCCGGTTCTATATTTGTTTTTTATGTGACGGAGGGATTATATTGGAGAGGGGTGTTTTGCCAAAGAGAAAATATTATGAACGCTACCATCCTGGGGGCACAAGGGCAATTTGCAGAACTAGAGGTCGTGTCCAGAATTAGATCTTAGCCGTTGGATCGAGATGTGCCGTCCACTCATCCCACGTTCCTCAAACACTCCGGCCGCCGCCTCGCCGGCGCTTCTACCGCTTCTCTCGCCGGAGAGATGGGCGCCCCCTCATTCGTCTGCTTCAAGTGACCATGGGGCCCCGAACCCTCAAGTCCACCTGCACCGTGCCCTGCATCGCCGGGGACCTCCCCTCCCCCTCATCTGACGGAGGAGGCGGAGGTGGAGCAGCGGGCGCTGGCGAGAGGGAGGGACGCGGCCTGTGTGGGTCGCTGCAGGGGCTCGTGCGCGATCTCGAGGACGGCGCCGGCGGGCGGGCAGGCGGGCCAGATTCGTGCTCCCCGACGCCAACGACGACGACGACCGGTGGCTCCCCAAGGTGAGGCGTCTCGCCTTCTCGTGCCAATTTCATTGCTCCGTGTCCCATAGATTTGTGATGAGGATTTGGGCGTTAGTACTAGTTTTCAACTACTGCCCTAAGCCCTGGCAATGATCTACAGAGTATTAAGTCAGATTGGTCTCCTGATTCTAATTTTGAGCTGAGATGATTTACTAGCACGCATTGTTTTGGTGAGAAATGTCGTTTTTGTAGGTTTTATGGTAAATTGGTGACATTTGATGAGTGGATTGGATGTCGTGTACCATATTTCTGCTTTAGAAATTATTACATGAAAACGTACATGAATGCATATGGTGTTCGAATTTCGATATATGAGAACCACACAAATTCGAATTCGGGCATAGACACCACCATTTTAGCTCAATCAGAGGCTCAAGGCACTCATGCATTGCAAGTAACCAGACACTCGGTTGAAACAATCACAGTGACAGAAACAAACCAAACAAACGAAGTCGCTATGAACTTGATGAGGAAGAACCCGAACAGGAAGAGAGTTTTTGGCGCTGTCAAGTGGCAGCATTTTCTGGATTGTATTGAAACTTGAATACAAACAAAATAGTGGTTTTGATGCTACTGCACGCATCATGCCCGTCCTCTTTGTGCGCCATCCCGCACGTCGGGGCATGCCGTGCCAATGACATGACTAACTTGCCCTCCATGGCCGCTGCATCGTGTGCCATCCCACACGCCGGTGCATGTCAAGCCAACTAGTTAAGGATTCGCTCCGGCTTGAACAAGCAAACCTCGAGCTTACACTGACTCGAACCAAAGGAAACAGAGCAAAACAGAGTGAGGAGGAAACAGAGAGCAGGATGGAAAAACAAGGGATAACAAGAATTATTCCATCATGCAGAACATAAAAACATGCTCACGCACAGCAGAAAGAACTAAACAGACAAGTAGTGAATGTCAATCCACACTAGCACACACAAACCACACCATGGGATAAAAGGAGATGCTCCTCTGGTGACAAACCTGTTTCTTCCAGCGGAATGGGAATGTCCCAGCATTGTCTTCATCCTCTTATTCATCTCCATTTTGCTTTGTCTTGAGCTTATGGTTTATTATGTTTAAGATTTATGCTTTTATTGTTTTTAATGGCTTCTTCCACATCATTTGGGACTGAGTATCCATTGAACTCGAGCTCCTTCAACCTAGGAAGGTTATTGATGCCAGAGAGAGAGGTGAAAGATGACCAGACGATCTTCTTGAGCCTAGGAGCTGATCCAGTGATGAAGTTAATCTTGGTGATGGTAGAGCAATCAACACTAAGAAGTTTGAGCCATATGAACTCTTCTTTTTCGAAGGTAATCTGGTTCTGGCTTATGTCAAAAGAGTTTTCCAAGAGCACTAGGCAGCATATATTTAGTTCCCTGGCGATGATTCGTAGATCACCTTGCTTCAGCAATGTACCACGAAGAGTCAGCTTGGCTATTCGTTCAACATTGTAAAAACATGATGATAGCAACCTTCCGCAGCTGCTGCTGTTCAACTCAAGCTCTTCGAATTTTGGAAGCCCATGAACTCCAGAAATAGACTCTATGCAAGTGGAAGATAAAACCATCTTCTCGAGCTCACAGGCTGCCTCATCCTCAAAAGTAATATTAGTCAAGTTTGAGCCCTCAATAAGAAGGTACTTGAGGCATTTGAAATCATCTTTCTTGAAGTTGAGCACACTCTCGGTGCATGAAATGTGTCGGAGCCTAACACACTGTAACATGGGCAGCTGGGCAAAGAACTTCAGATCATCTTGGTTCAGTGGGGTGTTGCTTAGAGTTACCTTGGCAAGTTTCTTATTACCACCTTTGGTCAACAATGGAAAAAGATGCTTGGCTCCACTGATGCTTAGACTCTCAAGAAACTCAGGATGGTCTTTTAGGCGAGATGCAATATCTTGTAACTCTGGGCTTGAAGGAGTAACCTCGAGTGTGGTTGTGGGAATAGTGATTGACAGAGAACGGAGGCTTGCATGTAGGTCACTGATCGCTTTAAGCAAACTCCCAAGGTGACTTTTCTTACCATCAATAACCACACCTAGCTTCCTCAACTGGCATAGCTTCCCAATATCTTCCAAATTATCATGTTGCTGGGCCTTGACATTAGATAGTACCTCTATGTTTATCATCTTGTCTATCCTGGAAGGAATCCGGACGTTAGTGACAAAATTTCTTGGAGTTGGATCAATCTGACTAGCACCAGCAAGTAGACGCTTCAGCTTCAAGAGCAGGACATGTACTGTTGCATTTGCAGGCACCTTGGTTTCTCGGATATCCAATACCTCTAGCTCGCGGAGGCAGTTGATTTCCTTGGGCAGCTGGGTAATATCTGTTCCCTTTAGGCTCAGATATTTGAGCAGTAACATCTTGTTGCAGATGTCCTTGAGGTACCGCTGATTCTTACTAGCAAAGCACTGACAACCTTCTAGATCTAGCACCTTGAGTAGGGATACTCGAGATGATCGTGAGAGGCCTTGGAAGAACGTGCCAATTCTATCAGAGCTGCGGAGTCGAAGATCATTGAAAATGGAGAAGTGGCGAGCCAAGTGATGAGATAGGCGTGTCTCCACAATATGTTGTTTTCTGGCAATTGCGGTAATGAACCCATGAACTGGATCGCCTACCACACAGCTCTTGATCTTTCCTGTGGCACTAATATCATCAGGATAAACAAGCCACCGACGGATGAGGGCATCAAAACATCGATTTGCTTGATACACAGAGCTGGGCCAATCTTCCTTGAATGTCAACCCTTCTGCAACCCACCTTGCAATCAAGGTTGACCGCCTAATCTTCTGTCCCTTGGGGAAGATAGCTAGGTACAGCAAGCATGACTTGTATTCTTTAGGTAGATCATTGTAAGAGTACATGAACATCTTCTTAGCTATGGTGTCGAATGATTTTTTTGGAGACTGCAGGGTGCTGTGTAGCTTCCTTAACTCTTCATTGCTCCTCTTGGGATTAGCATACACAGCATGAGTGAAGATCTTCATGCAGAATTCATGCCCCTCACACTCCTCCAAGATGCCACGAAAAATCTGTGCGTTATCGTTGTCTTCATTCTTGTGCTTGCTAGTAAGCTTGAGCACCGTATAATAGTAGAGACCAACAAGAGAACAGTGATCTATAGGTTCTCGTGGTGGATAGCAATATCCTTTAGCCTGTTCTGTGCTCCCTGTGGTGAAGATCAATGCATCGGCACTCAATTCTAACAGGCTCAGAGCCTTTCTGATCTCCTCCCATCGGGATCCATCCATCATCTGATCAAATTTTAGGATAATGAGGGGGCACTGATCCTGTAAGTGATGTTTAATCTTGTCCACGATCCATTTGATCTTCAGCTGCTCTTTAAGTTCCTGCTTGATTTCTTCAATCTTCTGCTCTACTTCTTCAAAATAAGCCTCTTCGTTTTGATCCAGAACAACTGCATGTTGACCTGTTGCTTGATTCTTATCAGGTGGAACATCAGGTTCACCTGTTGCTTGATTCTTATCAGTTTCGCGTCCCCGCAGCTCCCTTAAGACATCTTGTTTTGCTTCGTTGATCATTTGTTTGATTCGTTCCTCATCCAATGTAGTGGCTGCAGTCTTTGTAGCTTGCTCGGCCACCAATTTATCTTGCTCCTGGGCCTTGCTGCTGGCGTTCTTTGTGAACACTTCTCGTAGGATTTGTTCATATTGATCTTCATGAAGATGAATTGGTTCTTCTTCATCATCGTCGTCGTCCTCCTCCTCCTCCTCCTCATCATCATCATCATCATTGCTGTCTTCATCATTATCAGCATCATGGTCTTCTTTTTCTTCCTCCTCTCCTGCTACTTGTTCTTTTCTTCCTTCTGTCTCCTTTCTTACCTCGTTCTGTTCCTCCTTCCTCCCTTCTTTCTCCTGCTCCTCCTGCTGCTGCTCCTTCCTCTCTTCTCCTCCTTTCTCCATGTCCCTCCTCTCCTCCTTCCCCTCTTCTTCTCCGTCTCCTCTTTCGTCTTTCTCATCCTCCTCCCTCTCTCCTCCTCCGCCTTGTCTGACTGCTGTTTCTTCTTCTACTCCAGTTTGCTCATTAAGCTTCTTGGTCTTTTCATCTGCTTCCATATGATCCTTCAGCCTCATGGCTAATTTTTCTATGAGGTTGTCGTTCCACTCTGGTAATTTATGGGTGTCTACTGCTTTGTTCTTCGCTTGGTCTTGCTGAGACTGGAGCACCAACAGCTGAAGGAGTACATGTAGGTCCACCTGATCCGCACCTTTCTTTTGTAGCTGAAGCAGCAACAGCTTGTTGCTCTTGTGTTGTCCTTCTCGAATGTCGCTCTTGATCTTATCAAGCTTTTCGTAAATATTCATCTTTTTTATATTCCTTTTGATTTTACCGAGCACACTTTTTTTGCTACGGTAAATGCCACATTTTTTGTAGTAATCTTGCCAAGGGTCAGGATCCTCCTCCTCCCATTCACCTTGATCTGTGGGCTGCTTCTGCGATCCGGCCGCTTCTTCCCGCTCGAGCTCCCGCAAGATGTAGTAGAGGACCTCCTTGGGTCGAAGCGGTAAAACATCAAGGTGCACCGCCGGGACGTTGACCATGATACTGCGACGGTAGTAGTAGTTTGGAGCAACCAAAGTTTCATGTGCAATAGCAAGGACTTCCTTATTATCTGCATCTGGTGCTACAATGGCGATGGACAACGTCACGATGGCGTTTCCAGGAACTCCCCCAATCCACTCCAATAACTTCGCCTCCACGTAGTCGTCCAGAGAAGGGGGCTCAAAGACGGGCCATCGAGCAGAATGATGGGCCAACGTTGGTGTTGCCACAGCAAATTGTCCTTCGCGGTCATCTTCATCTTCTTCTTCATCGTCCTCAGCAACATAGCCACCTGTTGCATCAGGTGCGGCCGCCTTCGTCGTGGCTGGGATCTCAACGCCATACCTCAGTCGTCGCTTGCCGACGTCCCGCGCCCGGTCCTTGAGCTGGCGGAGTTGGATGGCCGCTCGGTGCTGCGCGACCATCTTGCGCAGGGACCAGTAGACCCACCAGAGGTGTCGCCGGAGTCTACCTTTGGTACGGTGGATCTCCGGGTTCCCGCTGTAGAGGTAGAGGTCGATGCAGTTGTTGCAGTCCTGCGCGAGCAGGCGCACCTGGTTCATCCAGGTGCGCACCTGCTCGTCGTGCTCTCCACCCTGCGGCGCGCTCCTGGCTAGGTGCCCCAGGAAGCTGTTCATGCTCTCCATCTCCTCCTTGATGAACTGCACATCGTCCCGGACGCCGCCAAGCAGCACAGCCTCGTTGCGGATGACCACCAGCAGTGAGCTCACGGCGCCAGCCGCGAGCTCGGTCATGGCCGCTGATGGCTCCCGCTCCTTCCGTGGTCTTCAATTAAAATTGGTCTTGCTGCCTCGCGGTCGGTCGCGGCGGCAGAGGCTAACTGGCTAAGGTGGGGTTGGGGTGGTGAACTGGGGGATGTGTTCTTCGCATGGCGGCATGGGATGTGAACATACTACTACTCCTACCAAACATCCGCTTTATGGCATCAATTATTTGACTTAGACGACGGACTGAGGGTAGTCACAACCGTTCACACTCTCACAAATACTTCCCTCTCGTATTTATCTATACTCTTCTTAAAGAGCAATTAATGTACTACCACCAACTCACTGAGCATTGTACTTTTTATTTACCATCCACTTGATCATTCATGTTTTCTACCCACTACCTTATAAACTTTTATGTTATAAAATAATCTCTCTCTCTCTCTATATATATATATATATATATATATATATATATATATATATATATATATATATATATATATATATATATATATATATGATCCTATCATATTTCATCTGTACAATATAACATCTATAGGTATAAAATTGTCCCAAAAGTTTATAAGGCACGCGCCTATGAGCGCAAGGCGTCCAAGCACGGCGGCAGGGCCAAACCGCTCTGCTTGATGGTAGCGTGCTGCCGCCTTCCCGCATTGTGAGCGAGAGGCAAGCCGGGCTGCCGCGCCGCTTCATGCCGGAATCTGCCACCGGCCGGGAGATAGTCACGCTGGGCGAGGGACGCCCGGCGCCATGCTACCCGGGGCGGTCCGTCTTCTTTCTCCCTTTTGCAATGGCGGGGCTGGTTCCGCCATTTTCTTCTTTCTTCATGGATGTTCTGGAGTTTTACGATCTCCAGATGGCGCACCTCACCCCCAACGCGGTAATGACATTGGCCATCTTCGCGCACCTGTGCGAGATGTTCATCGGGGTGCGCCCATCCCTTTGGCTGTTCCGGTGGTTCTTCACCGTACAGTCGGTGTCGCCGCCGTCGGTGGTTGGTGGCTGCTACTTCCAGCCGCGGGGGCCGGTGCTGAACCGCTACATTCCCTGCGTCCTCCGCAAGAAGTGGGATGACTGGAAGAGCGACTGGTTCTACACCCCCCTCGCCGACGAAGCGCGCCTCCGACTTCCGAGCCAGCCCCCGGCGCAGGCCTCCAGCTGGCGGGCGCCGGTAGATCTGGGAGATGGCTATGACGCCGTCCTCGACCGCCTGGCGGGCCTGCGATCCCAGGAGCTCACAGGGGCCATGGTGTACGGCGACTACCTCCGTCGCCGGATTGCGCCGCTCCAGCGGCGCGCCCGGGGCGCCTGGGAGTACACCGGGTCCGAAGACTACATGAGGACCCACCAGGGGGTCAAATGGGATTGGGCTCCTGAGGACTTCAAGATAGTAGTCCAACGGGTGCTGAATCTCAGCTCCGTGGAGGCATCCCTCATTCCCCAAGGAGTCCTTCCCCTCTGCAGCGATCCAGATCGCGCCTCCATCCTGACCATCATGCTGGCGGTCGGGGCGTCGGAGGAGCGGGCTCCTCGAGGCCACGATGGCGCGGGCGGGAGCCGTAGGGGGGAACAATCTACCCCGGGAGGGGGTCGTGCTTCTGGGCCCCGCGACGGGGGCCCGGGGAGCAGCCGCCCTGCCGACGCCCGGGGGAAGAGGAAGCAGGAAGGAACCCCTCCCCTATCTCCTCCCCGAGGGGGCGGGGCGGCGAGTGCCAGCAGCAGGCGCCCGGAGGGGGCCACGCCGACGTCGCAGCCCGAGGGGGAGCGGAAGAAGAAATGGCTCCGCAAGATGGGGGGGACAGAACCATCCCGGGGAAACCTTATTTCCCCTCCAAGGTGGTCGTTTAACCGACCCCCTCGCAGGTTCGTCCCACGCCCATCGTGGCTGTATTCATTCTCTAAACGCGAGTTTTCACTCACCCATCTTGTTTGTCTTCTGGTCTTTCTTCTGTTTCAGCGAGATCCCGTCGCGTCCCTCCCGCCATTCCAAGTCCGGCCAGTCTGAGGCCGAGGATCCGGCGGCCGCAGAGGCTCGGAGGCGGGAATCTGACCGGCGAGAAGCCGCGGATCGCCTACGGGAAGCCGAGGAGGCCGCTCGGGAGGCTGCCCGGGCTCGCCAGGCCGAGGAAGCCGCTCGGGAGGAGGCCGGACTCCGCCAGGCCGAGGCGACGACATCCTCCGAGGCGACCCGTGAAACTGACCAGCAAGAGGCCGCGGATCGCCTTCGGGAAGCCGAGGAAGCTGCCCAGGTGGCCGCCCGAGCTCGCCAAGCTGAAGAAGCCGCTCGGAAGGAGGCCAGACTTCGCCAGGCCGAGGCGACGACGACTTCCGAGGCAGCTCGCGACGAGGCCGCGGGCGCATCGCTTGGGCCCACTCCCTCGGGCGACGCTCAGGACAAGCCAGGTCCGGGGGACATCCCCGAGTCCGGCACGTCCATCGGCGGCCCGAGCCGCGTGGCATCTTCTCCGAGGCGGCTCTTCCCCACGCCTTCTGTTGCCCCACTGAACGCAGAGCCCCTTCTGCAGGCCTTGGCTGTCGTAAACACCACGGTGTTGGACGGGTTAAATGCCCAGGTGGAGGCCCTGCAAGCAGAGCGGGCGGAGCTCGACGCCGCATGGGCGCGTGTCGAAGAGGGGCGACGCTCGGTGGAAGCCATGGTGGAGGTGGGCCGCAAGGCACACCGCCGGCACGTCTCAGAGCTTGAAGCCCGTCGGAAGGTGCTGGCGGAGATCGCCAAGGAGGTGGAGGAGGAGCGGGGGGCTGCCCTCATCGCCACCACCGTGATGAACGAGGCGCAGGACACCCTCCGCCTTCAATACGGGAGCTGGGAGGCGGAGCTAGGGAAGAAGCTCGACGCCGCCCAGGGGGTCCTTGACGCTGCCGCTGCCCGAGAACGGCGGGCGGCAGAGACCGAAGTGGCATCCCGGCGGCGCGAAGAAGCCCTTGAGGCCCGTGCCATGGCGCTGGAAGAGCGTGCCTGCGTCGTGGAGAGGGACCTGGCGGACCGCGAGGCCGCCGTCTCCATCCGGGAGGCAACGCTGGCGGTGCACGAGGCCGCCTGCGCCGAAGAGGAGTCCGCACTCCGCCTCCGTGAGGACGCGCTCACTGAGCGGGAGCGAGCTCTCGAGGAGGCCGAGGCCGCGGCGCAACGGCTGGCGGACAGCCTGTCCCTCCGCGAGGCAGCGCGGGAGGAGCAGGCGCGCCGTAATCTGGAAGGTGTCCGCGCCGAGAGGGCCGCACTGAACCAGCGGGCCGCTGAACTCGAGGCGCAGGCAAAGGAGCTGGACTCGAGGGCGCGCAGCGGCGGGGCGGCTGTGGGCGAAAGCGACTTAGCCGCCCGCCTCGCAGCTGTCGAACACACCATCGCCGATCTGCAGGGCGCGCTAGACTCGTCCGCCGGGGAGGTCGAGGCCCTCCGCTTGGCAGGCGAGGTAGGGCCCGGCATGCTTCGGGACGCCGTCTCCCGTCTAGACCGCGCCGGGCGGCAGGCGGGTCTCTGGGGCAGGCGGACTGTGAAGTACGCCGCCAACTAGGGGGGTCTCGCCCAACGCCTCTCGGAGATGGCCGGGACTCTCCAACGGCTCCCCGAGGAGCTCGAGAAGACGATTAAGTCATCCTCGAGGGACCTCGCCCGAGGAGCAGTGGAGCTCGTACTAGCGAGTTACCAGGCCAGGGATCCCGACTTCTCCCCATGGACGGCGCTGGACGAGTTCCCTCCCGGGACCGAGGACGGCGCGCGCGCGCAGGTCCGGGACGCCGCCGACCACATCGTCCACAGCTTCGAGGGTTCGGCCCCTCGGCTCGCGTTCGCCCTCAACTCCGACGAGGAGGACGATGACGGCGGAGTGGGCGGCAGTGGCGACGAGGCTGGCGACCCGGGCGCATCGGATTGAGCCCCCAGGCCCCCGCCAATCTTCAGTTTTTTCTTCTTTTCTTTCTTCTAAGGCCTTCGGGCCTCCTTTTTGTATAAATTAACTTAATCTGCAATCAAAATGAAGAAATTTTTGTCTCAATTTCATTTTGCTATGTGTATGAGATGAGGATGATCTGTGCCGTGGTCCTTTTGTGTCTTAGCTTGATTAAGGGCTCGTGCCCAGGTCCCAGTCCTCAAAAGGCGCGGGTCGGGGCTAGTGCCTGGGGAGATCCACGTGTCGAGACTGGCCAGGCCGGGAGCGTGGTGACCGAGGGTTATGGGTGACCCTATTGTGGGTTTTTGCCGATTCCCCCCCCCCCCGGAGTTCACCACGCCCCGGGGCACGGCTCGGTTCTGGGCCCCTTTTGGCGATTTTAGCCGACCCGAGCCCCCGAGGGCAGGATTGAGCACGAGTGACCTATTTCAAGTCAAGATTCTTCAAAAGGAAATAACAGTACAGATACAGCCTTTAGGAAATCGAAAATGCTTTTATTGAAATACAGATATAAGAGCAGATATAAAAGAAATAAAAATATGCATGTGTGGTAGCCCCCGGCCAACCCTGCACGCCCGAGGGGGGTGCGGGGTTGGCCCGAGCCCGAAACCTGACACCCGATCCCCCTTAGGGGTAGAAGCGACGAAGGTGTTCGATGTTCCATGGGTTAGGCAGCTCTGTGCCGTCGCCCGTGGCCAGCCGAACGGAGCCCAGCCGGGGGACGCCGATCACTCGATACGGACCCTCCCACATTGGTGAGAGCTTGCTCAATCCAGCACGCGTTTGGACGCGGCGTAGGACGAGGTCTTCGACGCAGAGTGATCGGGCCCGGACGTGGCGCTGATGGTAGCGCCGCAGGCTCTGCTGGTAGCGCGCGGCTCGGAGGGCCGCGCGCCGCCTTCGCTCCTTCAAGTAGTCAAGGTCATCTCTGCGAAGCTGATCTTGATCAGCCTCGCAGTACATGGTGGCCCGAGGGGACCTCAGGGTGAGCTCGGATGGGAGAACCGCTTCCGCGCCGTAGACGAGGAAGAAAGGCGTTTCCCCGGTTGCTCGGCTTGGTGTGGTTCGGTTCGCCCAGAGCACCGCTGGCAACTCCTCGATCCACGAATCGCCGTGCTTCTTGAGGATGTTGAAGGTCTTGGTTTTAAGGCCTCTGAGGATTTCCGCATTGGCACGCTCCACTTGGCCATTGCTTCTGGGGTGGGCAGGTGAGGCGAAGCAGAGCTTGATGCCCATATCTTCGCAGTAGTCGCCGAAAAGCTCACTAGTGAATTGGGTGTCGTTATCCGTAATAATACGGTTAGGCACTCCAAACCGTGCTGTGATGCCCTTAATGAATTTAAGTGCGGAGTGCTTATCGATCTTGACGACCGGATAAGCATCGGGCCACTTAGTGAACTTGTCGATCGCGACATACAGATACTCAAACCCGCCCGGGGCCCGCCTAAACGGTCCCAGGATATCGAGCCCCCAGACAGCAAATGGCTATGAAAGTGGTATGATCTGCAGGGCCTGGGCCGGCTGATGGATTTGCTTGGCGTGGAATTGACACGCTCCGCACCGCCGGACTAGGTCGACCGCATCATTGAGAGCTGTTGGCCAATAGAAACCTTGACGAAAGGCTTTGCCAACCAAGGTGCGCGAGGCGGAGTGGGCTCCGCATTCGCCTTCATGGATATCGGCAAGAAGCTCGACGCCCTGTTCCCGAGGAATGCATTTCAGGAGGATTCCGTTAGTCGCGCGCCGATAGAGGGTCCCTTCTACCAGCACGTAGCGTTTGGAGATGCGCTGGACGCGTTCACTCCCTTCGCGATCCTCGGGTAGAGTCTTATCTGTGAGGTATGCTTGGATCTCAGCGATCCAAGCAATCAATCTAAGGGAGCTGGGAGCGCTCCCCTCGGGTCCCGAGGCCTGGACTCCGACGGGCCTCGGGGGCCGGTCAGGCGCATCCGTCTCCCCTAGGGGGTCGGGTCGCGCCGACGGCTGGGCAAGCTTTTCTTCAAAAGCGCCCGGTGGGGTCTGGGCTCGCGAGGAAGCGAGCCGTGAGAGTTCGTCGGCAATCGTGTTATCCCGCCTGGGCACGTGCCGAAGCTCTATCCCGTCGAAATGGCGCTCCATACGCCGTACTTGGCGCACGTAAGCGTCCATCTGCGGGTCAGAGCACCGGTACTCCTTACAGACCTGGTTAACGACCAGCTGGGAGTCGCCTAATACCAGGAGGCGGCGGATCCCCAGTCCAGCTGCCACCCTGAGTCCTGCAAGGAGTCCCTCGTACTCTGCCATATTGTTGGTCGCCCGAAAGTCAAGGCGAACCAGGTATTTGAGGACGTCTCCGCTCGGCGAGGTCAACGTGACCCCCGCACCGGCGCCCTGAAGAGACAGGGAGCCGTCAAACTGCATCACCCAGTAGGCGGTGTGAGGCAGCTGCGAGGGGCCCGAGTTGGCCTCGGGAATGGAGACGGGCTCGGGAGCTGGGGTCCACTCTGCCACAAAGTCGGCGAGGGCCTGGCTCTTGATAGCGTGGCGTGGTTCAAAGTGCAAATCGAACTCAGAAAGTTCGATTGCCCATTTCACCACCCGTCCAGTACCCTCTCGATTATGCAAGATTTGGCCGAGGGGGTAAGACGTAACCACCGTGACCCGATGCGCCTGGAAATAATGGCGCAGTTTCCTCGAAGCCATCAGAATAGCATAAAGCATCTTCTGGGCCTGAGGGTATCGGGTCTTGGCGTCCCGGAGGGCCTCACTAACAAAGTAGACGGGCCGCTGCACCTTTCGGTGGGGCCGATCCTCTTCGCTAGGGGCCGCATCCCTGGGGCGCTCTTCGTCCAAGCGGCCTCGGGGGACGCACTCGTCTTCTGTGCCGACGACCTCGGGGTCGGAGGACGACAGGGGCGGCCTTCCCATAGTGGCCTCGGGGCCGTCCTGGGGGTCGGGGGCTCCTGGCGTCGTCGGACATGCGGGCAAAGGGCCAACTCCGGTCGTCAGGGGCCTTAGGCCACCGTTCGGCTCGGGGGCCTCTTCTCCCTGCTCTCTCCCGGGTCGAGTCGGCACAGGGTTAGCCTCGGGGCCAGAGGGCGATAGGTGCGGCCTTCCCGCAGTGGCCGCCGGGCCATCCTGGGGGTCGGGGGCACCTGGCACCGTCTGACAAGCGGGCAGAGGGCCGGTTCCGGTCGTCGGGGGCCTTGGGCCACCGTTCGGCTCGGGGGCCTCTCCTCCCTGCTCTCTCCCGGGCCAAGCCAGCACAGGGTGGGGATGCGCGGAATGAGGATTGTCCTCATCGCGCTCCACAACCAACGCTGCACTAACTACTTGCGGGGTCGCCGCTAAGTAGAGTAGCAAGGGCTCATCTGGCTCCGGGGCGACCAGAACCGGGGGAGAGCTGAGATACACCTTCAACTGAGTGAGGGCACGTTCAGCTTCCTCCGTCCAAGTAAACGGCCCGGAGCGTTTGAGGAGCTTAAATAAGGGTAGCGCCTTCTCTCCCAGCCTCGATATGAACCGACTTAGGGCGGCCATGCAACCGGTGACGCATTGCACATCCCTAAGTTTGCTGGGTGGGCGCATCCGCTCTATAGCTCGTATCTTCTCGGGGTTGGCCTCGATGCCTCGGGCAGAGACCAAGAACCCGAGAAGTTTGCCCGCAGGTACACCGAACACGCACTTATCGGGGTTCAGCTTTATGCGGGCGGAGCGGAGACTTTCAAAAGTTTCCGCTAGATCCGAGAGTAAAGTCTCTTGGTTGCGCGTCTTCACAACCAAGTCATCGACATAAGCCTCAACATTACGTCCTATTTGGCTACCCAAAGAAATTCGAGTAGTACGTTGAAAAGTAGGACCTGCATTCTTTAACCCGAAGGGCATTGTCGTATAACAATAGGTTCCTATGGGGGTAATGAACGCAGTTTTTTCCTCATCCTCCCTAGCCATGCGAATCTGATGGTAACCAGAGTATGCATCTAGAAAACACAAAAGGTCGCACCCCGCGGTGGAGTCGACAATCTGATCTATGCGAGGCAGGGGGTAAGGGTCCTTAGGACATGCCTTGTTAAGGTCGGTGTAGTCGATGCACATCCGAAGCTTGCCGTTCGCCTTGGGAACGACCACCGGGTTCGCCAGCCACTCCGGATGGATGACCTCGCGGATGAATCCGGCCTCCAGAAGTCGCGCTACCTCCTCGCGGATGAAGGCTTGACGTTCCGGGGCCTGCCGCCGCACTTTCTGCCGGACCGGCCTTGCGCCCGGCCGCACGGCGAGACGGTGCTCAATCACCTCCCTAGGGACCCCGGGCATATCCGCCGGTCTCTATGCGAAGACGTCAGCGTTTGCCCGCAGGAAGGAGACGAGCGCGTCTTCCTATTTGCCGTCCAGAAGACCACCGATCCGTGTGGTCTTCGACGGGCCGTCGCCCAGGGCAACTTCCTTGACCGGGACCTCGTCGCATGTGATCATCCGCTGCCTCGGGGCGGCGGGGACGGAGGTGCCAAGCCTCTCGTCGCCACCCTCGGGTTTGGACGCGGCGGCGAGGTGGTCCGCGCGCTGCTCCATACAAGCAAGCGCGACTTTGAGGTCGCCATGGACAGAGATGGGGCCACCGGGGCCCGGCATCTTCATCTGGAGGTAGGCGTAGTGGACCGCCGCCATGAACTTCACCAACGCGAGCCTCCCTAGGACTGCGTTGTAGGGCAGACTGAGGTCCGCCACATCAAAGCTCACCCGCTCCGTGCGGAAGTTGGCGGATCCACCGAAGGTGACCGGAAGGTCGATATGACCTAGCGGCCAAGTGTGCCCCGGCGTCACACCGATAATCGGCTGGGACGGCCGGAGCACCATCCCCGGGGCCTTGATGGCATCAAAGGCTGCGGGGGAAAGGATGTTGAGGGCCGCTCCCCCATCAATGAGGACACACCCCAGCTTCACGTTGCAAACAGTGGGGGAAACCACCATTGCGATCTGTCCTCCCCGGGCAACGCACGGTGGGTGGTCGGTCTGGTCGAAGGTGAGGGCAACCTCCGACCACCGCGCCCGGCGCGTCGCCTCATGAGTAGGGGCCGCGGCCAGAAGCTCCCGCTTCATGGCCTTGAGGCTCCGGCGGGAAACGTGAGCACACGCTCCCCCATCGACAGTGGCAATTGTGGCCCCAGGCTCTTGGAAACCTAGGTCATCATCGCCGTCATCGATGTCCTCAGCGGGGGCCTTCTGCTTGGCCTCACTTCGCCGATTGCCGGAAGGAACCGCCGGGGACTTGCCCTCTCGGCGCTCCTGCCTCCTCTCCTCCTCCCACTTCCTCGTCCGCTCAGCCAAACTTTTGACTGCGCGGCAGTCCGCGAGATCGTGAAGGGAGGTGTTGTGGACGGTGCACCACTTGCCGGTTGGGCGCTCCCTGCTAGGAGCGCCGGCCTCCTTCTTTTTGTCACTCGCAGGCCTCCCCTTTCGGGTGGCCCGCGAAGCGCCCTCGACGGCGAGGACATGACCCTCGTCGTCGGAATGGGCTGACCTCTTCTTCCTCCTCCTGTCACGCCGCCCTGTCTGAGCAGCGGATCCGGGGGCGGCCGAAGCTGCCACACCGGAACCGGAGGGGTTCCAGGTCCATGCCTCCTCCTTACGAGCCACTCGGTCCGCGAGCTGAAAAAGCTCCGCGGTAGTCTGGAGCTCTTTGGAGGCGATCTTTTCGAGCATGCGGTTGTGCCGCACACCCCCCCTGAACGCGTAGATCACTGCGTGTGCAGGGATGCATGGTATGGTGTTGCGGACTTGACAGAACCGCTGAATGTACGAGCGAAGTGACTCATCATCCCTTCGCTGTACTGCGTGTAAGTCCGCTTCTTCACCTGGGCGCGGATATATGCCTTGGAAGTTCATGGTGAACTGTTGGCACAAATCCTCCCAGGAGTGGACCGACGCGGGTGGCAAGTTCATTAGCCAACCCCGCGCCTGTCCCTTCAGGGCCATGGGAAAGAAATTCGCCATGACCCTGTCATCACCCCCGGCGGCCTCGATCCCGGTCGTGTAGACCTGGAGAAACTCGGCGGGGTTGACGCTGCCGTCATATTTTTCGGCGATGGTGGGCCGGAACCTTGGGGGCCAACGGATGTTCCGAAGGCTCGCCACAAAGGCTCTACAGCCGACACCACCAACCGGAGGCACGGAGGGCTGATCCCCGCGTCCGGACGAGGAGGCGCCCTCCGTTGCGTGGGCAGTACGTCGGCCATTACGCCGGCGCTCGATACTGATGCGGGCATCTGGCCCCCCACGCTGATCTTCCCGGGTCGGAGGTGCTGACGAAGGAGTGGCGGCCGAATGGCGAACAGCGGCCGCCGCTCGCCGTGCCATCCGTCTTGACGACGCGGAGCCGGTGGTAGCAGCACCAGAGGCCTTGGTGGCGGAGGACCGCCCACCAGCATCTAGGCGCCACCGCGCCGTCATGACCAAGTTGGCCACATCATCCAGCCAACGTTGGGCTGGAGACTCCGGGTCAGGGACAACGGGCGGGTGACGTAGGAGCGCACCCGCCGCTTGGAGCGCGCCCTGGGGCGTGCTGCCGTCGCCGTAGACGAGGAGGCGACGCTCCCCATCTCGGCGCCCTTCTCCATCACCCGTGGATGTCGAAGTCGCGGATCCTTCGACCCTCTCGAGCGCCTCCTCCCACCTAGGACTTTGGCGTGGAGGGGGCGGCGGAGTACGAGCTCGACGGCGTGGGTTCGGCTCCCCGTCGTCACCACTAACGCTCGGAGAGAGGTTGTGCGCCTTTGCTTGTTCGGCCATTGGGCTGAACAGGAAAGGCTTGGCGCACACGAAAGAATGCGAGAGCTTAGAAAAACACACGCAGCGTCCCCTACCTGGCGCGCCAGATGACGGAGCGTGGGGTGAGATTCTAAGCTCCTAGTTTGTGGAAGGTTCGCGAGCGTGGAAAAAGCACAAGACACGGGCGATGTATACAGGTTCGGGCCGCTGAGAAGCGTAATACCCTACTCCTGTGTTTTGGTGGATCTGTGAATCAAGAAGCTACAAAGAGCTGGAGAGCTCAAGAACTCTAACTCCCTTCTCCCTTTTTCTCGTCCCCCTCTCTCAGTGGGCAAGGTCCTCCTTTTATATCTCAAGGGGATACCACATGCACCACCTCTCTTTTTTGTGTGGGGACTTCTCCTCTCTTCATAAATGGACGGAGATTTGTATGGTTGCCGTCCGAATGACCTTCTGATGGGACGGCCCACACCTACCTCCACTTCCGCCGGAAGCAGGCGCGACGTGGGAATATGGTTGTCTGCTGACGACATGACCAGAGTCAGACCGGTCACAAATCGGTCATTCTTGTCCACCACGTGTCAGTTTAGCAATCTGCATGTTCGCCCTTCTTCATACAATATCTTGCTTGTAATGGTTAGGATGAAGCCTGGCATATATCTGACCGGGACCAACGTGCCATCTCCAGGAGGTAACACGCCGGCTTCGGCTAGGGACGAGTGCTTGGAGGCTCACATCCTGACGGGATGGGGCGAGGCGTGTGTCAGACCGTCTGTCGCCACCTAACCCACGATCTGATCGGTCTGCGACTGGTCACAGACCGGATAAACGAGCGCGCTGTACTGCGTTACATGCGGCGTGACGCGCTCGTCCAAATCGCAATAAATGCGGTTAGGTGAGCCCTGCTGCGCTCACCTAACCCATACACGCGGCGCGAAACCTACAAGGGGTCGGTGCGCCTCAGCCCTCGGGGCCGAAACGGGAGCGGTCCGACCCCTCGGGGAGACAAAGAGGGGGGCGGCCACATCACCCTCGGGCCCGACCCCCCCCCCGAGGGGGTCAGGCCTCGCGGGTGATTGCTCCTGCCCAAGCCCCTAATCATGATACTCTCGGTCCCATGTCACCGACAACCTTGATGCTTTAGGTTTGAATATAAGCTTGAAAAACGATTGAAAATTTTGTTCAAGTGCATAGTATGTGCATTATGAACCTAATGAGACTAAATAATTGGTGCAGAAAAATTTAACATAAATTTTGAAAACAAAACAAATGTAATAAATTTAAATTTTTATTTAAAATTTTAATAGGACAATGGATTTTTTGATTGGGAGCATTCATAAAAAAATATTGTGAGCATTAGTAGTCCTATTTTTTATAAATGCTCCTCATTTTTACATTACTTTCTTTTAAAAAAATAAATACATATTTTTATTTTATTATCTAAAAATAAATTTTATGATAAATAATGCATCGGACAACAAACTCATAACTATAATAGTTTCATGCAACAAACTTTTACATTTTTGATAATATAATTTATAAATTTCTATGTTCATTCAAAGGGTAAAATGGTTATTTTTATAGAAATTAAATGGTCAACTGACGGTCAACTTATGGGAGGGATATGGAATAGATCAAAATCAAATTTTAGAGGTATACAAGAAAGTAAGCAAAATTTAAAGGCATAGAAAAGATTAGATAAAATTTTAGAGGTATACAAGAAAGTAAGCAAAATTTAAAGGTATAGAAAAGATTAGATAAAATTTCAGGGTATACAAGGAATTAATTTTCTCTGTACATTTTTAGGATGGTTCGCTTCTCGCTACCATTTGGCAGCGATCAGAATAATAATATTTTCATAAAACCCCCTAACATAGACAGCTGCCAAGTGCCAACTCCAAGTGTGCTAGCTGTCACGCCTTTTTTTTTTTTCTGAAATGAACCCTGGTTCGATCTCAATTCATACTCCCAAGCCTTTACTCCTGCTCTGGCGCCAGTGGAGTATTTTGCTCCGCTGGCGTGGCTGAAATTCTTTGCAGAGTCCTTTGGAACAAGGTTCGAGGGAATTTGGTACGATTTAAGTCTCCCTCCGCTGGCGTGGCTGAAATTCTTTGTAGAGTCCTTTGGAACAAGGTTCGAGGGAATTTGGTACGATTTAAGTCTCCCTCCGCTGGCGTGGCTGAAATTCTTTGCAGAGTCCTTTGGAACAAGGTTCGAGGGAATTTGGTACGATTTAAGTACCTTAAGGTATTTTCTAAAGAACCGTAAAATTTATGTTAATATTAATTTAACATGATTAGGATTTAATTAATGTAACTTGTTGCTAAATACATAGAAAAGTGAGTGCTTTGTCTCAATCCTATGTGTAGCTGTCGGAGATATGGGCCCGGGGTATGCAAAGTGAGGGAAAATTACCTTCCCATCCAGCCGCGTGGCTCTACAGCCTGGCCCTACTCCCGCACCTCGCGAGTCGCAGAAGCGGCCGGAGGGCCTCGGGGTGCCACGTCGTGCCCCTCGGGCCCTCGCACTGCCTCGCCCCGAGGCCCTCGCCCAATTGCCATGTGGCGGGGGGAGCGAACGGGGAGGGGACCCAGGCTGAACAGCCATCAATGTGCGGTGCCCCAACTGTCCCTCACCGCGTTTAATGCGGTAAGGGCAGACGTGCGGTGCCGCCTGACTGACCCACGTCAATCGGACGTGACCAGTCTGTGACCGGCCTGTTGCCGGTCATGTCCGATTGGACGGGCAGCCGTGCCCCGACGTCGCCTTTGTATCCGGCGGAGTGGAGATAGGTATGACCCGTCCCATCGGAGCGTCATTCGGAGTTCCCTCCGTGAGAGGAGGACCAGCACAAGTCTTCACCCATTTATGAGGGAATGACAGGGCTGTCCCCCGTGTCAGGCGGGGGGTGGCGCTGGGTCCCGTTCAAGGACGGGCTGCTGATTAGCTTCCGGGCGAAGGCACGGATCGTGGCCAGGTCAAGGTAAAGTGGGTCCCCCTCCCATGGAAGAGTAGGTAGAGGCGGTGCATGTGGTATCCCCTTGAACTATAAAAGGAGGACCTTGCCACCGAGAAAGGGGACGACCCTCAGTAGACCTGAACTCCAGGAAGCGAAGAGCAAGAACGCTCTCCGGAGTTTAGGAACCCTTGTAACGCTCAACCACTAATCCCACACACAGGAGTAGGGTATTACGCTCGATAGCGGCCCGAACCTGTATAATCTTGGCGCTCGCACGTGATTTAGTAGCATTCAGGGCGGATACGCAATCTCGAGAGGCGAGCCCTTTCCCCCGGCCGAACTCACAAAAGGGTGATCTCACGATCTCCTGCTAGAGAGGATCATCTCCTCGACAGTAGCAATAGTAAATAAGGAGAAGAAAAGACTACCTGTGGGGAATGGGAATGGGCCTCTGGTTGGGCCAGTTCGTAGCCATGAGCTGGTACATACTTCCTCTGTTTCATAATGTAAGTCAATATTGCCCACATTCATATAGATGTTAATGAATCTAAATATATATGTGTCTCCAGATTCATTAACATCTATATGAATGTGAACAATTCTAGAAAGTTTTACATTAGGGAGTATATAACTGTTGTAAAGAAACAAAGATCTAACACTGTTAATGTAAAATGATCGGACGGCTAAGATGAAATGATGATGTGGCGTCCTGTGGAGCAAGTTTTATAGCAAAAATGACTGTGGCTGTGGCTGTGTTTAGATCCAAAGTTTGTATCCAAACTTTTAACTTTTTCCATCACATTAACCCACTGGTGGAGAAACCCTTTGTAGTCCCGGTTCGTAACCCCCCTTTAGTCCCGGTTTCCAAACCGGGAGTACCAATCCGGGACTAAAGATCGCTATCTTTAGTCCCGGGTGAAATAACCGGGAGTAAAGATCGATCTTTAGTCCCGGTTGGTGTTACCAACCGGGACTAAAGATCGAGCTGACCTTTTTTTTTTTTGCATGGCCCTGTTGCTGCATGGTTTATATATATATATATATATATATATATATATATATATATATATATATATATATATATATATATAAACCATGTATATATATGTTTCAATACATATATATGCATACATATATATATGTATATATATATATATATATTATATTATATTATATGTATATACATGCATAATATATATGTATTTATACATATATATGTTATGCAAATGCATATGTATATAGATATATATATGACCAAAATATATTTACATTATAGAAAATATGTACACATGCATATAGAAACATATGTAGTCATGTATTAATTACAATCCATTATATGTCCTAGCTAGCTACGATTTCGACGTAGTAGTAGTCGCTGCTAGCTCAGAAGCTAAGGACCGGTGAATTGTGTTTCCGTCGTAGTAGAATTCACCCTTGGGATCAAGGATTTCTTCGTTGATGAATCCCATGAGTTGTTCTTGAACCGCCGCGATAAATTCCTTGTGTGTGGTCAGGTTATCCCTCATGCGAATAAACTATATGAATGTATGAAATTGATTAGTAATTAAACAAGAAATCGCTACGTAATGAAATTTTGAATTTATTTGTACGTACATCGAGCTCTCTTGTGGTGATGATTTGGTCTGCAAGGCAGTGGCAATACTCGCACACGTAATAGCCGCACAAGTTAGTTCCCTGCTTTTGCTTTGCGCACTACAAATAAATGACAAACAACGAGAGATCTAATTAATATACACTTGTATGTATTTGAATCGGAGAAATATAAATGTAGAGCATGTGTACTCACAGGAAATTTGAACTTCCGCCTAAGTCTTTCTCTCCATTTGCCGCGGACCAAATGACGGAACCGATACCAAGCCCTACATGGAGTTTAAAGCTATGATTCGTAGTAGCAATTAACATAACCAGATTTTCTTAATTAACAAAGGAACTTATGACGGTACTTGTCTATAAGTTCGAAAACCTTGTCAAACGTAGACTCTTTTTTATCCATTGAGTCATATACGTTGACGGTGCAGGCCTCCAGGTCGAAGAGTAAAAGCACCCAGTGGAATCTGCAATGTGCATGGGATGCATTACATATGCTAAGTGTTTCGTGCGTATATGCTAAGTCTAATTAAGACTACAATAGTCAATTGCTACTTGTCGCACCAATTCCGTAGTCAATAATTACATACTAAGTCTAATTACAAATAAAGTAATCTTATATTAAAACTCAAATAATATTACATGCTAAGACTAAAATAGTCATGTATGCTAAGTGTTTCGTGCGTATATGCTAAGTCTAATTAAGACTACAATAGTCAATTGCTACTTGTCGCACCACTTCTGTAGTCAATAATTACATACTAAGTCTAATTACAAATAAAGTAATCTTATATTAAAACTCAAATAATATTACATGCTAAGACTAAAATAGTCATGTATGCTAAGTGTTTCGTGCGTATATGCTAAGTCTAATTAAGACTACAATAGTCAATTGCTAGGAGTCGCACCAATTCCGTAGTCAATAATGTCATACTAAGTCTAATTTGCAATAAAATAATCTTATATTAAAACTCAAATAATATTAGAACACTACACAATCTTATATGATAAGTCTAATTACAGGTCTAATAATCTTAATTAATTGCATTACAAATATAACAATCATTTATATTATTACGTCACTTGCCTGCTCCAATTCCTTCTAGGGCTAGCTCTTCCACTCAGGCTTGACGGACGACTCCGACAACACGTCTTTTCTGCAAGATACAAAAAGATGTATTAGGATAAATGCGAAGTAACATATATATATATATATATATATATATATATAGTAAATTTGTTTGGTGCTCCATATATATATATATATATATATATATATATATATATATATATATATATATATATTGCATTTCACGTTAACGTTCGTCCTCGCTCGTTCGCTCGTTCACGTTCCCTAGCTCGTTCACGTTCGTTCGCTCGTTCTCGTTCACGTTCGTTCCCTCGTTCTCGCTTGTCTTCGTTCGATCGTTCTCGTTCTCGCTCTCGTTCGTTCGATCGTTCTCGTTCTCGTTCACGTTCTCGCGGCAACGTACGTTGACGTGTTCGTTCTCGCTCTCGTTCGTTCGATCGTTCTCGTTCTCGTTCGTTAACGGCGGTGTGGCGGCATCGAGGCGGCGGTTGACGCGGCGGTGTGGCGGCGGCGGCGGCGGCGGCGTGGCGTTGCGGGGCCGTGGCAGCGGCGGCGTGGCGTGGCGGCGGCGGCATTGCGTGCGCGGCGGCGAAGGCGGCGGCGGCGTGGCGACGGCGGCGGCGGCGTGGCGTTGGCATGCGGCGGCGGCGTTGCGCGGCGGCGAAGGCGGCGGCGTGGCGTGCCGGCGGCGGCATTGCGCGCGCGCCGGCGAAGGCGGCGGCGTGGCGTGCCGGTGGCGGCATTGCGCGCGCGGCGGCGAAGACGGCGGCGTGGCGTGCCGGCGGCGGCTTGGCGCGGCGTCGGCGTGGCGCGTCGTCGTCGTGGCGCGGCGTCTCGTGGCGGGCGGCGCGACGGAGAGAGATCGAGATCGGAGAGATCGAGATGAAGGGAGATCTGGCGGCGGCGGCTCTCACCCCAGAGATGCGGCGGCAGCGGAGGAGGCGGAGGCGGCGGCGAGGACGACGAGCTCGAGACGACGGCGAGATACGGCGGCGTCGGCGCGGGGATTTGCCCTAGGCAGTGGCGGCGAAGGAGAGAGGCCGAGAGAGATCGATTGGCCGAAAACGTCTAAGTGTTGGTGAAGAAGACGAGGGCGCACCGGGAATATATATACCCCCGGATCTTTACTCCCGGTTGTTCTCAACAACCGGGACTAACTTTAGTCCCGGTTGTTGAGAACAACCGGGAGTAAAGAAAAGATCTTTACTCCCGGTTGTTGAGAACAACCGGGACTAAAGACTCAACAATCGGGAGTAAATATCTTTTCCCGCTATTTCGAAATTGTTTTTAAACCCGGTTAGGGTTAAGAACCGGGACTAAAGATTATAGCACTACATATGATTTTCGCTTACATATGTGTTTATAAAATAAAAGTTAATGCATTAACATTATTTAAAGTACAAAGATTAATGACAATTACTTCGAAAAATTATTTTTGTCTGTAATAAATTAAGTGGATAAATCGTAATAAGCAAATATATGACTTATAATTAATAAAAATTCCAATATATATATATACTTAGCATATATATGAATGATATTATTATATTGGTAAAAACTCTAATTAAGATATGTATGTACATACTACATGATTTAAAATTAATAAAAATTGTAATCATCATACATACTTAGCGTAGGAATTATATTAAATTAAATGCTAAAAACTCTAATTAACATATGTAAATGCCACATGCATGATTTAAACCTTTTAAAAATTCGAATAGTCATATATAAGTAGCATATGAAAGATAGTAAATTAAATTGTGAAAAATTCTAATATATGAATGATAGTTTTAAAAATATATTAAATTTAATACTTTTAAAAATTCTCCAGTCAATTATAATTAGCATATGAATGATAGTAAATTAAATGTTAAAAACTCTAATTAACATATGAAATTGCCACTTGCGTGATTTAAAACTTTTAAAAATCCTCTAGTCAATTATAATTAGCATATGAATGCTAGTAAATTAAATGTTAAAAACTCTAATTAACATACATATGAAATTGCCACCTGTGTGATTTAAAACTTTTAAAAATTGTAAGTATCACATATAACTAGCATATACATGATTTAAACTTGTTGAAACCTCTAATAATCGTGCGTAATTAACATATGCCATACATCAATTGATTTATATGGATAATCAATACATCCAAAATAGTTTACATCGTGTACACAATAATTACGGCATTAGGTACACGTCGATGTCGTTACCAGGTTGCTTGGGGCCTTGAATAATAATCGGCATCATTATGTACTTCCTCTTCATGCATAGCCAGGGGGGGAGGTTGTAGATACACATCGTAACGGGCCAAGTGCTATGGCCGCTGCTCATCTCTCCAAAAGGATTCATGCCATCCGTACTCAAACCAAACCGTATGTTTCGTGCGTCCTTTCCAAATTCTTTAAATTTTCTGTCGATGTTTCGCCACTGCGAACCATCGGCGGGGTGTCTCAGCATCCCGTCCTGTTGACGCTCTTCAGCGTGCCATCGCAACATTCTAGCATTCCCCTTGTTCCTGAACAAACGCCTTAGCCGTGGTATTATAGGGAAATACCACATCACCTTAGCAGGAATTCTCTTCTTTGTTAGCTGCCCGTCAACTTCTCCTGGATCGTCCCGTCTAATCTTGTATCGTAGTGCTTTGTAAACAGGGCATGCTTCTAGGTTCTCATACTCCTCACCACGATATAGGATACAATCGTTCGGACATGCGTGAATCTTATGAACTTCCAGTCCTAACGGGCAGACTATCTTCTTAGCCTCGTACGTTGTCTCGGGCAATTTGTTTCCCCCCGGAAGAATGTTCTTGACGAGTTTCAATAAATCGCCAAATGCCTTGTCACTAACCCCATTTTTTGCCTTCCATCGCAACAACTCCAGAGTGGTATCCAACTTTTTGTGCCCCTGCTCGCAACCTGGGTACAACGAAGTTCTGTGGTCCTCCAACATCTTGTCCAATTTATGGGCCTCCTTTTCACTTTCGCAGTCCTCCCTGGCGTCCTGCAACATCTGATCAAGATCATCCGCAACGTCGTTACCATCAGCAGCTATTTCCTCCTCGCCCGTTTGATTTCCTTCAAATCCAATATACTGAGCAAAGTCCGGAATATTGTCGTCTTCCACTTCATTTTCTTCCATTTCAACACCTTGCTCTCCGTGGGATGTCCAACAATTATAGCTTGGCATGAACCCCGACTCAAACAAGTGGAAATGAATAGTCCTAGATGCAGAATACTCCTTCTGATTCTTACACTTATTGCATGGACAACAAATAAAACCCCTTTGCCTGTTAGCTTCGGCCACTCTCAAAAAATAGTGCACGCCGTCAATAAACTCTTTGGACCGCCGGTCAGCGTACATCCATTGCCGATCCATCTACATGAGTCAAAAAAACCGTACACAAATAATTATTCTTACAATAATGACAGTCATACAATAATTATAAGATATCTTTATTCATACAAAAATCATAAAATATTACACCAAATAATTCTTAAAAACTATTTGTAAAGTTTTAAACTAATTTTAATGTGTTTTACTTCTTTTAATTTTCATTTTAGTTTGTTTTCTATTATTTAAGATTAACTTTCACTAGAGTTTTCCTTCTCAACTATTTTATAAAACCTTGTTTAGCAAATGAACTAAATTTCTATATATTCTTTCTTCCCCACACACATTTTCTCTCTCATCAACTTACAACTAAATTTTGGAGACAAAAAAAGTGTGCAAAACATAGGTGCAAATGTACTATGACAAAAAAAACATTGGAGGATGAAGTTGCAAACCTTTTAGGCACCTCCGATTTGTATGTAATTAATCACCAAAATAAATTCAATAGAAATTTTGGCATGACCTCCCCTCTGTTTTGAAGAAATTTTGAAGCTTGCTCGGGTAGCTGGAGGAGGAAGAAGACATATATATAGGGGTGGGACTTTAGTCCCGGTTGGTAGCACCAACCGGGGCTAAAGATCACCGGGATCTTTAGTCCCGGTTGGTATAGTTACGATCTTTAGTCCCGGTTGGTAATACCAACCGGGACTAAAGATCCCGGAGGGGCCTGACATGACCTGACAGCATTCGAACCGGGACTAAAGATGATCTTTAGTCCCGGTTGGTAACATAAACCGGGACTAAAGATCAAATATGCCCGTTACCCTTTTGAACCGGGACTAAAGATCATCTTTAGCCCCGGTTTTTATTGCATCCGGGACTATTGTGGAAATCGGCCGACCGACGAAAGATGGTTTCTCCACCAGTGACCTGTCATATACACATAAATTTTCAGTCACATCGTACCAATTTTAACTCAAACTTCTAACTTTGGAAGGAATATCATGTATATATATAAGAAGAAGGAATTGAATTCGTCGAGTGGCTCTCGTGCTAGCAGCTTTCTTGTCTTCTATTGCTAACGTCTTTAACTTTATTTTTTTACTGGGGAATGTATTCTAGCGGAACAATCCAACGCGTAGTCCATCATGTTTGTATCATCTTCCCTTCTCTTCCATCTACCGGTCACTACTACTACTAAACCGTTCCAAAACTGTCAATGGATTGCAAACAGTCCATGGGACATATGGGAGTAGGAGTCGAAAAGGGAGCCATCTGCGTTATCTTTCTTCCCACGGCACCACTTACCACCCTATAACACTCAGCCGTGACTGTTCTGCGTCCACACCTCCGTTAATCGTCGGCTGAGATCGTTCTATCCTACTGCTAGAACAGCGTCGTCTAGCGATGTGCTATGCTCCGTAGACTGCAGCTGGAGATGGATAAAATCAAGCTGCCACTTGGTTGTTTGGATTAACACTGCTCGAGCTGTTTGGAATCTTCACCTCGAGCTAGCAGGCCTGGTATGCTTCTACAGGAGTGTCACCAGGAAAAGGACCATTGTATCGATGCTGTCATCAAGTCCGCCTTTTCTATTTCTGCTGAATAATCTTCATCTATATAATCTGAACCACCATGATATAATGACAATAAACACTTATTCTTTTCTTCATTGATAATTTATAGGCCTCTAATCTAAACGTGGTAATATTTATTTTTTACCTTATGATAACACTAGAAAATGGACGTGCCACTTGGCACGCGGGATAGTCATTGCTCCTTTTATAGCATATAAATATTATCAGGTTCTTTTATAGAATTATTTAGCTTATTTATATATATCCCCTACTGCAGCGACGATAGAGCTTTTCGGTGACAATGGGATAAGGCGTTGAGATGAGTTCAAATGTGGCTGCGGGGTAACAGCCACCAGGAAGCAGATGATGTCTACTCACTGGTGGAGAAATGCTTTTTAGTCCCGGTTCGTAACCCCCTGTAGTCCCGGTTTTCCAACCGGGACTACGAATCCGGGACTAAAGATCGCTATCTTTAGTCCCGGTTCAAATAACCGGGACTAAAAATCAATCTTTAGTCCCGGTTGGTGTTACCAACCGGGATTAAAGATGGGAGCATCTTTAGTCCCGGTTGATAACACCAACCGGGACTAAAGATATTTTTTCTTTTTTTTTCTGCTTTTAATATTGAATATTGATTTCACACCGTCCCCTCCCATATCCAAATCATCACATATTACATAACATCTCCAAATCCTCAAACAAATCATCTCCAAATACATCACAAACTCTTAAAAAAATTACATCACAGGGTTCTAAAAAATTCATCACAGATTCACATCTCACACAAAAATACATCACAGATTCACATCTCAAAAAAAAAAAGAAAAAAAATCCGGCCGGCGGCCACTGCCGCCTCCCCTCCTCCCCTCCGCGCCGGCCGGCCAGCGCCGCGCCGGTCGCCGCCGAGCGGCCGCCCACCGCAGCCGCCGCCTCCGCGCGGCCCCAGGCGCCGCCGCGCGGCCTCCCGCGCCGCCGCGCTGGCCGCCCACCGCCGCCGCCGCGCGGCCCCCCGCGCTGCCGCGCCGTCCCCCGCGTCGCCGCCTCCGCGCCGGCCGCCTGCACTGTGGTGAAGGAAAAAAGGAAGGAGCTGAGGGGAGTTAGAGATAAGGAAAGAGATAAGAAGTTAGAGAGGAAAAAAAGAGATAGAGGGAGGAGTTTGTTGTGTGGACGAGAAAAGAGGATCGGTACTATGGATTATATAGTGTGTTTTGATTTTTATTCCCTATTTTTAGTCCCGGTTGGTGTTACTAACCGGGACTAAAGATCATAGGGCCCTGACACAGCCTGACATGGAATTAACCGGGACTAAAAATGAACTTTAGTCCCGGTTGGAGTTAGTTCCGGTTGGTAACAACAACCGGGACTAAAGATCTTCCTCTTATTAACCGGGACTAAAAATCATTTTTAGTCCCGATTTTTAATGGAACCGGGACTATTGTGGATATGGGTCGACCGACCAAAGATGGTTTCTCTACCAGTGACTGTGTCGGGTAGGCGAAGTAGCTTACGGCATTTTGCTTTCTATTTTTTCCCCTTTGATCGGTAGGCGAAGTAGCTTACGGCATTTTGCTTTCTATTTTTTCCCCTTTGATCTTTATTGTTTTCTTATTTTCCTTGATCGAGAGAGAAGGAATTTCTTTGGTTGCAAAGGGACAGATCCAATGTTCTTAAGAACCACCAGGAAGTTGGATGATGGCTACTGTGCCGGGTAGGCGAAGTAGCTTACCACATTTTTCTTCTATTTTTTCCCTTCGATCTTTATTATTTTCTTATTTTTCATGATCGAGAGAGAAGGAATTTTTTTGGTTGCAAAGGGACAGATCCAATGTTCTTTTGTAACCTCTGGAATCTCTTGCTTTTTTTTATTTTGATCAGTGTTTACCTAGTCACTAAACGCTAGTCGGACGGCCACCTACTGACTAGCGACTAGGCTGATTAGGTGGTGACTAGACGGATTAGGCGAATTAGACGTTTTTTCTATTTATTTCACACAAAAATACTGATTCTAGACATTCGGTACTCGGTAAATATATGTATTTAGGCAAATAGCATAAATCATAGTTAACTTCAGAAATCATCATACAACACACTGACACTGCACACGAAGCATTGGATTTAGTACAAATCTATAGGGATAGCGAACACATCAGTATAGCCATTGTACATGCACATCATAATTCATAAATCATAACTTTATAGATCTGAGGGGCTGGGGCTAGGAGAGAGGAAGAAAAAATTATCTAGAACTGGAAGAACAGAGGAGGTGACGTGGTGGAGGGGAGCCTGATCCCCTGATGGCCTGATCTAGGGTTGGCGTAGGCTGCTTGAGTGGTTCCATGCTTGACTGCTTCAATTGATGTGTTTGCCACCTTCCATTGACAGCAAGGATGAAGGATGAGATGGAGAGCAGGAGCAGCAAAGGAGGGGGAAGAACGTGGAGCAGCAGAGGAGGAGAGGGAAGAACGTAGCGGCACGGTGGAAGATCGATGGGCGCGGCGACGGAGCCGTCGCTCGTGGCGGTGCACGTGAAAAAGGGGTAGGCAGGGATTGCGCTCTCTCTCTAGGCTCTCAAATAAGGCAACCTAAATCCCCTTCTATACCGAGTTGGTCCCGCATGGCGCTTCTAAATTTTATCATGCCCAAATTTTGATTTCTATCGCCTAGTCGCCACCTAGACGCACTGTCCCGTTGTCTAATTGCGCTCAGGCACCGTCCTGTCCAGGCCGTCCAGGCCGCCTAGGACCGACTAGGACCGTCTAGGCGGTAAATCGACTAATTCACTGCCTAGGGTGTAAACTGGACAAATTGTCGCCGACTAGAGATTAATCACCGTCTAGACGGGCTAGGCGGCTGTTTAGGCGAACATTGATTTTGATAATGAAGGAAGAAGGATTTTCTAAAAACCTCTATAATCTACTACTGCATACTGGTGTTTTTCTATATTTACTATTTTTGCGGTCAATGGTTTTACAATTTAGCTCAGAATTTTTGTACCCAAGTAAAATATATTTATCTGAAAGTTCAATGCAGATTGCACGGGACAATGCACGACTGACTCTCTAGTAGAATCAGAGATCGCACCAGACACGTGGCTGATTTTCGTAGGAGCTAACCCTAAATTCTGAGTGAGCCACGTGGCCCAATCATATGCCTCATTTCCATCCCTGAAATCAATATATAAGATAAGATATTAAGATAACTAGCAGGATGTCCTGCACCATTGCGCAGCTAATACTGAAATAAAATTATATCATGATGTAAAATTATCTACAGTTTTTCAACGTAAAATCTTTTGAAGAAATAGATCATAATGATCGAGCATCTCCAATAAAATCCCTATTATACACCATTAAATTATGATTTTATAAAAATAATGATTACTTTTAAAATATTTTTTAGAGTCCCTGCATCATCTTTTTGCTCGTCTGCATCTTGTCTCTCCTTGTTATTTCCGTAGCCATCCCTCATATCGCCTCTGGTACCAGCTATCTCTTCCCTACTTGATCCTTTGTCCCCCATCACTCACTGCCTGGCGCTACTCTTTTTTATTAGGCACATTACAAAATCAAAAATATCAACATCGACGTTTTATTATTATAGTTTTTAGAAGCCATCACCGCCAATTTAATCCTTTGTCACCCCTCAACTCACTCTCCCATGGCAAGTGACACCTCTACTCAATGCTTCTTCTTTGTTTTTATAGTTATTTTTATTCCGAATTTTAATTAAATTGCTTTTCTATATTTATATATTGTATTTCTCTACGTAGTCTTTACCTATTTAGTTTTTATTATATTTTTTTATATTTTAATGATGTTTGAAGTTTATTTGGAATTTTTATTAAAAATCTAATTTTGGACTTTACTTTATTTATTATTAGAATTTTATTTGTAATGTTGTGTTGTGTTGTGTTCTAGATGGTCTCTTCTTTTAACGTTCCATAGTTTTTATTCTGAATTGGAGTTATTTCTAAATTGTAATTCTACATGAACTCTTTTTCTTCATATTAAAATTCCAATTTAGGATTTTATTTTTTATTCTAAATTTCAGCTATCCATAAATTGTATTCTATTATTAAAACTCTCATTAATTTTTTTAAAAGACCTCATTCTCCCCCAAAGTTTAATTAATCTTGTGTTTGTCTTGGACTCTTCCTTTTTTTCCCTTTAATTTCGGTTTTTTATAAATTGTATTCTACTTTAATTCTTATTTTTCTTTTTATCCGATTAATGTGAAATTTTCTAGCCTCTAGAGTGTGATGGCTTTCTATCGAGTTGTCTTAATGATATCTATACCATCTTAAAAGATGCTAGTGGTGGTGGTGGTGCTGTCACCTCCATCTATTTGACAAGTGGGGGCCACCATCTATCTTGTGGATCCATCATTGTTGACCAGCAATGTATTAGAGTGAGAAGCTCTATTTGTTTCATATACACTGTACAACACAATATTTATTCTATCATCATTAATTAGAGCTTGAGAGATGATGATTTAGTTTGAGTTAGCTCATACAATATAACTAGAGCCCACTTCAACGCACATGTATTTTGCTAGAGATAGATAGCATTGCATCCCTATTACCTTGTGATATTCTATGAGAGAAGTTGTTTGCACAGCTCCATTAGTGGCCCCAGGCTCCCCCTCCTTCCACTACTCGGCACTAGTTCATTTGGATTTGCTCGTTGCGCGATTGAGGAAAGACGGTGATCCATCATCACTTCCGCAAGTGATTGGTATCTGATTTCATAATATCTTAGACCATTCAAAGTACACCTAGGTGACATTCAGTCTTAACCTGCCACCTAGGAGATTCCCCTCCACATAGGCAACTGGCGTACCCCTAGGAAAATCTCCATCTCCCTATGAGGAACGAGTGGCACTGTTAGAGAATGCAGGAGAGAGAGAGAGAGAGAAGGGGGGGGGAGAAGGACCTGGTGAAGTGCCACACAGTCGATGAGGCCATCGCCGCCGAGCTCCATATCCACCATCACCATCTCAATCTGCATCAGCTCTAGAGGGGTGGCCCTATCTGTGAACCAATAGTAATAGAGCAACACTATCACTTATATGCTTTTTCGCACCCAATCCCACCCAAAAGTCCTAGAACATGTTGGTAGGGATGAAAACGAATCGGAAACGGATGGAAACTAGCTCTACAATATTTGTTTTCATTTGGGGGTACCCAAATCGAACTAGGATATAGAAATGGAATCGAATATTATCAAATACAGACACAAAGTGAATACGGTAACGAATATTTACTGGAAAATAAAAACCCCTTAAATTGAGCTTCCATAGTCAAGGAAGAGATATTGCTTGTTATTTTTTCTGAAATAAGAGGTCAACATCTCCAAAATTTACATCACCAATTTTCTAGGTGGTCCCACAACCGTATGTAAAAATTTATTTTCAATAGTTGTTCCCTAAGAGACTCGTGTGTAAATATGGTTATGCACTTTCTAGTCTCGAGACCTCTTACTTCATGCGTAGATTACTTACTATATTACTTATCAAGTTTTTGTTGTGTAGATTGAAGACGCTATTTATTTTATTTCACATCTTCGAAACCTGTAATGTTTGTTTTTCACTTCAAATATTTTTAAACACAAATGTCATAAGCTACAAAGTAGTAGGTCTCATTGAGCTCTACTACTTTGTTATGGAGCACATCTCCATCTGATGTTGTTTGAATCGTAGATCTAAGATTTTGTAAAAATAGATATGGTATTTTATAATGAATATTTAGAAACCCCCTCCCTCCCCCCAATGATCTCAAATAATAAATTTTTCAGAAACAAAGTTGTAGATCCCATCTAGCTCTACAATTTTGATATAAAGTTTGTCTTCATCTGACTTCATATGAAAAAATTATGTACATATACATGTTTTTCTTAAATTGATCCATGTCTACGGATATCGAATAAAATCCCGGATAATTTCCAACTGTTTTTCGATTCCAACGGATAGTGTCCTTCCTGTGTTTGTTTTTGTTTCCCTAAAAAAAACAAATTCGCTTTTGAATCCAAAAACATGCGAAACTATTCAACTGAACCTATCCGGTTCCCAAAAAACATCCGTAGACAGAAAGTATTTGTACCAGTTTCATTCCTACCTGTCGGTTTAAGCCATGAACCAACATTAGTACTTAACGTTGTGTAGACATTAGTGATACTCGAATTGCTTTTTCGTATGAAATTGGTTATGACAAATTTTATATAAAAATTGAAGAGAATGAAGAGATAATGACACTTTTTACATTTGAGAACGTTTACATGCTTGGATATGTATTAGAAATTCTCAAATTCTCAAATGGAGAGAAAAACTCTATAAAAATTTTAGATCTTGATGAGATCTATAGCTTCTTAGTTGACAATATTTTTGTTTGAAATCATTTAATGCCTAAACATACCCAAATGTGCATATACCGTTAGATACAAATCGGAGTTGAGATTTACCGGTCATCTATTAACTTATTAAAGCAATAGAAAAAGGAGCCTCAACGCTAGCTCTCACGGCCTAGAAATTCTCACATTAATTGGGGAAAAAGAGAAGTAGAGTCCATATAGAAATATAATTTAAAAATAACAAAAATTCGGAAATAAAAATAAGCCATATAAGAAGAGGAGACTAGAGTCCATACAAGTATACAATTTAGAACTAATTGAAAATCAGAACTAAAAGAAATAATAAAACTAAACCTAGAAGTCAGAGTCCCTATATAAACACAATTTAAAAATAACTAAATTTGGAACTAAAAAATAAGAAATATTGGAAGAAGATTCTATAGCCCATATAGAATATAATTTATAGCCTCCACGTTCACTCTCACGACTTAGAAATTCTCACATTAACCGGGGAAAAACGTAAAGTCCATATAGAAGTAAATTTTAAAATAACAAAAATTCGAAACTAAAAATAGGGAATATAGGAAGAGGATACTAGAGTCCACAAGTATACAATTTAGAACTAATTTAAATTCGGAATTAAAAAAAAGAAAACTAAAACTAGAATTCAGAGTCCCTATAGAAAAAAAATTAAAAATAACTAAAATTAGAATTAAAAAATAAGAAATATTGGAAGAAGATTATATAGCCCATATAGAATATAATTTAGAAAAACTGAAATTCGGAATTAAAAATAAATAATACTAAAAATATGAGTTTAGAGTCCATATAGAAATACAATTAGAAACAACGGAATTTTGGAATTAAAAAGGAATATTGAAAGAAGAGTCTAGAGTCTGTCGACGTTTCATGTCACGACTACGGTATTTGCATAGTATGGGGATCGTTGGCACCAGGGTATATGCGAGATTGAGGTAAAAGATGGAGACGAGGATTTTTATATAGGTTCGGGCCCCTGAATTGTCAGGTAATAACCCTACTCCTGTTGGCCGAAGCTGGACGCTGCTCTTATTCATCATAATCATACCAGTATAATATTTGGGGTAGCCTATCTTTCTATTGTCGACTTGGCGGCCATAAAACCATCCCGTAGTCGCCAACAGAGTAGTCTTCCTCCTCGAATCCATGTCCGGCGAGATCAGAGACAACGCTAGATCCCTCCTGATGGTAGTCGTAGGTATCGTATGGGGACTAACTAGGCTTATCTCCAATGTCAATACCCGGCGGCTTGTCTTGGCGTATGTTGGCTTGTATGTTGTATCTTGATCTATTGCTCCGTGTCCCCCCTCCTCCTAGAGGGTCTTGTATTTATACCCATAGGTGTCCCCTTGTCCAAGTAGAAATAGGGAGACCAATATGGATACAATTCTAGTAGTCCTTGTCGTTTCCATGTAGAACTCTATTTATCATTCCTTATCTGGAATCCCTCCTATATCCGAAGGTTATTTCCGTATAAGACATGGTATGTGGTGGGTCCAGCCGAGATTTAGTCAACTACTATTGGGTATGTAGTATCCATAACTCTGACAGTAGCCCCCGACTTCAAAGAAAATGAACGAGTTCATATTCCCAATCCGAAGACCTCGGAATAACTGTTGTCAAGCTCACGTGACCGTTCTCAGTGAGTTCAGAGATAACGTTAGACTTCCCTTATCAGCCTCGTGCGGGCACCGTATAGGGTTTGTCTGAGTCAATCTCCGACGTCAACCAAGAAAGTACAGAGCATGCGACTAAGTCTCCCGTCTTGCCATAATCGTGAATTTGGATTGAAATCAAGAAATTTTATCTCGGCGGGTACACCATCTCTTCATTCCGTATTCCTTGTCGAGATCCACCAACCGTTCTCAAGTGATCGAGAAGGCGCTGAGTCTGCAACGAAGCCTTGAAGTCTGACTTGACTGTTCCGATATCTGATTTTCCTGAAATCATTACTCAGAACATTTGTTGTACTCTCTTTAGTCGATCTCGGAGTTAACCGTAGAGACCAGGAGTCTTTGACAATGATGAATGGAACTTTCCTGAAATCAATACTCATAAAAGAATATTAGATAGAAATAACCCCCGAGCAAACGCTCAAAGGGTGACATGTTATAATATGTATGGAAAATTGAAAATGAATTAAATTTACAGACCAATGTTTTGTGTACGAGCGTCTTCTATTTTACCGATTTCGATCAGTCAGTTTGTCAAGTTATACACTCTCCCTAGCCCCCAGCCTTGTCATCGAAGATATTTTCTCGAAGGAGAAGGCTCTAAGACCTTTGACCTGCCTTGGTTGAAAATGCGCTTACCCTAGCCCGCAGCCGTGAAGTTGGAAAACCCAATTTCCGATTACACGGCTTGGTTAATACGCACGGTGAGCACTCTTACATGATCAGGTCTTACATGATCGTTCGGCTCTGCATTACCTGACAAAGCCTTATCCGCTCTAGACATCCCCAGCTGAAATTCCCTTAGGTTTCTCGGAGGCTTTGTCAGGGCGGCGTAAAGGGATAGTAGGATTGGATTCAACTCGAGGTGTCTTCGTAGTAAGGGATCTTTGAGCAAAACACTTGGCGATATTGTGTACCTGATATCAACTTTATTGAAGTAGAGGTAGTGGGAGAATCGCTACACCACTGGTCGAAAACCAGGGGTAGTCATAACTCGATCACTCGAAGTGGAGGTAGTGGGAGAATCGCTACACCGCTGGTCAAAGACCAGGTGTAGCTGTAACTCAGACCACTAGAAGTCGTGGTGCGAGGTCCGCTACGCTATAGCCATAGTCATACCTCGACCATCTAAAGTCGTGGTGCAAGGACCGCTACGCTATTGTCGTAGTCGTACCTCAACCATCTGGAGTCGTGGTGCGAGGACCGCTACGCTATTGCCGTAGTCGTACCTCGGCCATCTAAAGTCGTGGTGCGAGGACCGCTACCCTATTGCTGTAGTCGTACCTTGACCATCTGGAGTTTAAGGCGCGAGAGATCGCTACATCTCACCTATAAGGGCGCTAATGTTGGTTTATTACATGTGTTTGTCATGTGGCCAGCATGACTCACATACCCAACTTATAGCACATCAGAATGTCTGCTCGCAATCATGTCGGGTGATCAAGCCGACAACGTTCGCGAGGAATTATCCGTTAACAATCTTTTCTCGAATAGCCCAGCCATGGCTGGTGCTATGAAATAGGTCGTCGGTCTTCGTTGGTAGGTTGGGTGCGATGACTCTGCATTTGTCGAGAACGTTCTCGATAATAGGGTGTACTTGACCACAACCTACTCGAGTGCTCAATTATTCCTGAAAAATATTTTCTAGAGGGCTAGGCATATAGCAGATAACATCGAGTGTATACTCAGAAAACTGCATGAATCTTCTAGTATTATTAGGATATAACGAGCAGATGTAAATATAAGACATTATGTAAACCGTAAACAAACATGATCTATATGGAAGGAAATAGAGCGAGCCCCCAGCGTTAAACCGTAGTCAGTTTAACATCAGAAATACTCGCACAATAGATATTGTATAAAAAACATGCTCTAGGTAAACATAATAAATTATTGATCTGACAATGTTGTATGATCTTGAAAAAAGGTACAATAATTTTCATATGAAATATTGCGTACCTTTGTAGATACATGCCGGATGTATCTACAAAATTAGTAGATCAATTTAAAAAACCAATCTACCAATTACCTTACTGCGTACTCGTTCGACGTCATACGGCCTGACATCTTTTGGTACACCGCGAAACTTGAGGCTTGGATGATCTCGAAAGACCAAATTGTTGATGACGATGGTTCCGATTTTGTCGGGGCACGTACTCTGGTCGGGTTAGACTTCCCAGATCCAAAGTAGTTGAAATATCTCTTGTCAAAAAATCCATAGTGACGATGACTTGGCAAAGCTTGACGAAGATCCCGATCCGTCGGAGAACGCACTTTGTTCGGGTCATATCACCCAATATACGAAGTCGTTGAGTAGTTTGCTGTTGAACAATACATCTTCTTGAACCCATCTCGTCAAAACCCTGAAGCACCAAAATCCTCCTAACTGGTGTGCCACTGTCGACGTTTGATGTCACGACTACGGTATTTGCATAGTATGGGGATCGTTGGCACCAAGGTATATGCGAGACTGAGGTAAAAGATGGAGACGAGGATTTTTATACAGGTTCAGGCCCCTTAATTGTCAGGTAATAACCCTACTCCTGTTGGCCGAAACCGGTCGTTGCTCTTATTCATCATAATCACACCAGTATAATATTTGGGGTAGCCTATCTATCTATTGTCGACTTGGTGGCCATAAAACCATCCCGTAGTCGACAATAGAGTAGTCTTCCTCCTCGAATCTGTGTCTAGCGAGATCAGAGACAGTGCTAGATCCCTCCTGACGGTAGTCGTAGGTACCGTATAGGGACTAACTAGGCTTATCTCCGATGTCGATACCCGGCGGCTTGTCTTGGCGTATGTTGGCTTGTATGTTGTATCTTGATCTATTGCTCCGTGTCCCCCTTCCTCCTAGGGGTCTTGTATTTATACCCATAGGTGTTCCCTTGTCCAAGTAGAAATAGGGAGACCAATATGCATACAATCCTAGTAGTCCTTGTCGTTTCCATGTAGAACTCTATTTGCCATTCCTTATCTGGAATTCCTCCTATATCCGAAGGTTATTTCTGTATAAAAAATGGTATGTGGTGGGTCCTGCCGAGATTTAGTCAACTACTATTAGGTATGTGGTATCCATAACCCTGACAGAGTGCATATAGGAATTTAGAACAAATTGAAAGTCAAAATTATAGAGTTTTGAGTCCATATAGAAATACAGTTTAGAAATAACTAAAATTCAAAATTAAAAAATAAGCAATATTGAGAAAAGAGCCCAATGTCCATATAAGAATATAATTCATTTTGGAATTAAAAAAAGGAACATTAACGAAAACTTATATTCCATATAGGAATACAATTTATAATAACGGAAATTTGGAATTTAAAAATAATAATATTGGAAGAAGAATATAGGGTTCATATAGGAATTTAGAACTAACTGAAAGTCAGAATTAAAATATTTTAAAAAATTAAAAGTAGAATTTAATGCCCATACATAATTACAATTTATAAATAACTAAAATTTGAATTTTAAAATAAAAGCAAGATTGGGAAAAGAGTCTAGAGTACATATAGGAATACAATTTGGAAATAAGTAATAACTAACAATACAATACAAAATTCAAAATTGTGTTGCTATTTTTAATATATTTTAATAATAAAATATGAAAATATTTAAGCTATTACTATATGAGAAAAATATAACGATACTAATCGTGTAATCTGCGCGGGCCACCATGCTAGTTTATATAAATATAACACTTAATTAATACCAGCCAACCCATCCAAACCTTAGTCCCAATGCTACCACCACTCCTCTTCTCTCCACGTCGCCGCTGCCATACCTCTCCTCTCCTATCATCGCCTCCTTCCCTCTTGCACACTGTCGTCACTGACCCCCCCCCCCTCTCCCCTATACAGGCGCCACCGCCTCCTTCTCCCCCTTCCACGAGCCAAAGTGGCGGTGGCCAATGTTGTGTGGAGGAGGATGAAGGGGTGGCGGTGGTGCGTGTGGTGGGGACGAGGCGGTGGTCAAGCTCCTCTCTCTTTGTGTGTATTTGTCTGTCTCTCTCCTAAGATCCTGATCGAGTAGGCGGTTGTGTGATGGGGAGGATGACATGAGGCGGCGGTGATGGGCGAGGAGGACAAGGGGCAGTGGCTGATGTTGTGGGCGAGGATGAGGGACTGGTGGACAGTAAGGTAAGAGCTAGATCAAATTGGCCCCGAGCTAGGGATTGCTAGATCTAGCCCATGGCAGTGCGGCGACGACAGTAGATTGGATGATGCGGTGAGGACGGCGGCTCAAATGGCGTGGCGAGGACGGTGGCTCCTGTAACACATGTGCGGTGGCCGGTAGATCCGACGACAGGCACCGATGGATCTGGTGCCACCAAGGTCGTCGTACCGACATCGTGGAGGTCTTGGAGGAGTGTCGCCGACCATGTGACTTTAATTGATTTTTTTGGGTTGATCATTGGATTGATGTCGATGTGAAAGAGAAAAGTTTGTATTTGTGAGATATATATGTTTGGATGTTGTTTTTTTTTTGTGAGATTTATATGTTGGATCTCTAGAGAAAAATTTGTATTAAAGTGTGCAGTTACTGAACGCGTAAAAAACTGAAGCAGTACATGAAAAAAATGAGTGAGCGGCAACTTTCGTTTACCGGAATTTTATTGTAATTTATAGGAATTTTCATGATGATGTTGAGTACTTCAACGGTTCAGCCTCTCATCATATACTTCCACCACATTTTATAGGAATTTTGTAGGACTTGTAAGAGGTCAATCAACACTAACAAATGGCTTTATATATACATAGGAGAGGGAAGCATTGAGACTCTACACACTTTCCCGTAGGTGCCATATAAACTTACATGATAAGGTGAATGAGAGATATAAAAGGAGAGAGAAAGAATCACCTCTCATGTAAGGGGTAATCTCTACATAAATCCAAGAGAGATAAGAACAAGAGACCCATAAATTGATAGGAAACAAATAAAGTAAAATTAATATGATGTATTAGGGCAAGTGTGCTAGAGGTGATTTGTTCTATATATTGACTCTTAATTAATGAGTTGATGATGTTGACTAAATTAAGGTGACTATCACCTCCACTATAAAACTTGTCCTGAGAAAGCGACCGCACCGTATGAACGGGCCCTGACTGCCATAACTCAGTCCATTGTCTTAAGTCGCAAATTAATGGCGGAAAACGGAGGCTGGCAGTATATATTCACATCCCACCACCACGGCACCACCCCAGCGAGCTAGCCTTCCCCCGCGAGGCAGCAAGACCATTATCCGAGCCATCAGTTGGGCGCAGAGTTGGGGGGCAGACTTACAAGGTAGGTGGCAAGTGAAATACATCTCAAGATTTGGATGGAGGGTTAGCACCAGAAGAATAGAAGCTCAAGATTTGGATGGAGGACTGGCACCAGAAGAATTGAAGCTTGATGGAAACCTTGGTCATCTGGAGAGTTTTGGGCTTCAGCAGTCACTCTTCTCTGCTGTATTAAAGTCACTTCTTTCCGCTGGCTTGATCACGTTTGTGTTGAGGATAGTTTTGCTGAAGGGTCACTTCTGGACATAGGTCCTATTGATCGTAATTTCGGTTTCGGTCCTTTTTTTTTTCCTTTGTTTAGTTTCAATACTTGTAAAGCTTGGGCTTTCATGCCCTAGTTCGAAAAAAAAAAACCATGACTGAGCTCGCTTCTGGCGCCGTGAGCTCACTGCTGGTGGTCATCCGCAACGAGGCGGCTCTTCTCGGCGGTGTCCGGGACGACGTGCAGTTCATCAAGGAGGAGATGGAGAGCATGCACAGCTTCCTGGGGCACCTGGCCAGGAGCGCTCCACAGGGTGGCGAGCACGATGAGCAGGTGTGTACATGGATGAAACAGGTGCGGCTGCTCGCCCAGGACTGCAACAATTGCATCGACCTCTACCTGTACTCTGGGAATCCAGAGATTCACCGCGCCAAGGGCAGACTCCGGCGACACCTCTGGTGGGCTTACTGGTACCTGCGCAAGATGGTCGCGCAGCACCGCGCGGCCATCCAGCTATGCCAGCTCAAGGACCGGGCGCGGGACGTCGGCGAGCGACGGATGAGGTACGGCGTGGAGGTTCCAGCCACGACAAAGGCTGCTGCACCTGACGCAGAAGGTGGCTATGCTGCTGGAGATGATGAAGACTATGAGGATCATTCTGCTCGAAGGGCCGTCTATGAGCCCCCCGCTCTGGAAGACTACGTGAACGCAAAACTATTGGAGTGGGCAGAAGAAATTCCTCCAGACGCCATTGAGACGTTGTCCATCGCCATTGTGGCACCGGATACAGATAACAAGGAAGTCCTTGATCTTGCACGCGATACTTTGGTTGTTCCAGGCAACTACTACCATCGCAGTATCACGGTCAACGTCCCGGCGGTGCACGCCGATTTTTTACCGCTACGACCTAAGGAGATTCTCTACTACATCTTACGGGAGCTCGAGCCCGGATCCCAGAAGCACGTCACATATCAAGGTGACCCTTGGCAAGATTACTACAATATTTACTGTGGCAAAAAAAGGGTGCTTCATAAAATCAAAAGGAATATAGAAAAGATGAATGTTTACAAGAAGCTTGAGAAGATCAAGAGTGATATTAAAGATGGACAACATAAGAGTGACAAGCAGCTGCTGCTTCAACTACAAAAGAAGGGTGTGGATCAGGTGGATCTACATGTACTCGTTCAGCTATTGCTGCTCCAGTCTCAACAAGACCAAGCAAACAACAAAGCAGTAGACATGTATAAATTACCAGAGTGGAACTACGATAACATCATGAAAATAGCAAGGAAGCTTAAGAAGCATATGGAAGCAGACGAGGAGCTTAATGAGCAAATTAGTGTAGAAAAGAGAACAACTAAGCAAGGAGGAGGAGGAGAGAACAAGGAGGAGAAAGACAAAGGAGATGGAGACAGAGAAGAGGGGAAGGAGGAGAACGAGAAAGACAAAGGAGAAGCAGACGGAGAAGGAGAGCAGGAGGAGGAGATGAAGGACAAGGAAAAAGGAGGAGAAGAGAGGAAGGAGGAGCCGCACCACGAGAAGCAGGAGCACAAGAAGGAAAAGGAAGTGAAAGAAGAAGAGAGGAAGGAGGAGCAGAACAAGGAGAAAGAGGAGAGGGAAGGGACAGAAGAAAAACAAGTAGGAGGAGGGGAGAAAAAAGAAGAAAAAGAAGACGGTGATGATGATGGCGTCATCGACGACAATTACGATGAGGAGGAGGAGGAGGAGGAAGAAGATGACGACCCGATTCATCTTCATGAAGCTCAATACGTACAAATTCTACTAGAAGTGTTCCCAAAGATCACCAGCAGCAAGGCCCAGCAGCAGGACAAATCAGAGGCCAAGCAAGCTACAAACACCGCAACGACTACATTGGATGAGGTACGAATCAAACAAATGATCAATGACGCAAAACGAGATATCTTAAGGGAGCTGCGGGGAGGCAAATCTGATAAGAATGAAGCAACAGGAGAACCTGATGTTCCACCTGATAAGAATCAACCAACAGGTGAACATGCAGGTGTTCCGGACCAAAATGGAGAGGCTTGTTTTGAAGAATTAGAGCTGAAGATCGAAGAAATCAAGCAGGAACTTAAAGAGCAGCTGAAGATCAAAGGGATCGTGGACAAGATCAAACATCACTTACAGGGTGAGTGCCCCCTCATTATCCTAAAAGTTGATGACATGATGGATGGATCCAGATGGGAGGAGTTCAGAAGGGCTTTGAGCCTATTAGAATGCAGTGCCGATGCACTGATCTTCACCACAGAGAGCACCGAACAGGCTAAAGGATATTGCTATCCACCGCGAGAACCTATAGATCACTGTTCTCATGTTGGTCTCTACCATCATACAGTGCTCGAACTTACTAGCAAGCAGAAGAATAAAAGCAACTATGACCCCCGGATTTTTCTTGACATCTTGAAGGAGTGTGAGGGGCATGAATTCTGCATGAGGATCTTCACCCATGCTGTGTATGCTAACCCCAAGAAGAGCACTGAAGAGTTAAGCAAGCTGCACAGCACCCTGCAGGATTCACAAAAATCATTTGACGCAATAGCTAAGAATATGCTCATGTACTCTTACAATGATCTGCCTAAAGAATACAAATCCTGCTTGTTGTACCTAGCTATCTTCCCCAAGGGACAGAAGATCAGGCGGTCAACCTTGATTGGACGGTGGGTTACAGAAGGGTTGACATTCAAGGAAGATTGGCCCAGTTCTGTGCGTCAGGCAAATCAATGTTTTGATGCCCTCATCCGTCGGTGGCTTGTTTATCCTGCTGATATTGGTGCCACAGGAAAGATCAAGAGCTGTGAAGTAGGTGATCTAGTTCATGGGTTCATTACCACAATTGCTAGAAAACAACACATTGTGGAGACACGCCTATCACATCACTTGGCTCGCCACTTCTCCATTTTCAATGATCTCCGACTCCGCAGTTCCGATAGAATTCAAACGTTCTTCCAAAGCCTCTCACAATCATCTCGAGTATCCCTACTGAAGGTTCTAGATCTAGAAGGTTGTCAGTGCTTTGGTGTTAAGAATCAGAGGTACCTCAAGGACATCTGCAACAAGATGTTACTGCTCAAGTATCTGAGCCTAAAGGGAACAAATATTACCCAACTGCCCAGAGAAATCAACTGCCTCCGTGAGCTAGAGGTATTGGATATCCGAGAAACCATGGTGCCAGCAAATGCAACGGTTAATGTCCTGCTCTTGAAGCTGAAGCGTCTACTTGCTGGTCACATTGACCCAAGTCTAAGAAATTTTCGCACTAGCGTTCATATTCCTCACAGGATAGACAAGATGGTAAACATAGAGGTACTATCTAATGTCAAGGCCCAGCGCAGTGATGATTTGGAAGATATTGGAAAGCTATGGCAGCTGAGGAAGCTAGGTGTGGTTATTAATGCTAAGAAAAGTCACCTCGAGAAGTTGCTTAAAGCAATCAGCGACCTACATGAGTGCATCCGTTCTCTGACAATCACTATTCCCACAACCACACTCGAGGGTACTCCTTCAAACCCAGAGTTACCAGATCATATTGACTCTAACCTTCCCCATCCCAAGAAACTTGAGAGTCTAAGCATCAGTGGAGCCAGGTATCTTTTTCCATTGTTGATCAAAAGTGATAATAACAAGCTTGCCAAGGTAACTCTAAGTAGCACACAACTGAACCAAGATGATCTGGAGGTCCTCGCCAAGCTACCCAAGTTACAGTGTGTTAGGCTCCGACACATTTCATGCACAGAGAGCATGCTCATCTTCAAGAAAGATGATTTCAAATGTCTCAAGTACCTTCTTATTGAGGGCTTTAACTTGACTAATATCACTTTTGAGAATAGATCAGCCTGTGAGCTCGAGAAGATGGTTTTATCTTCCACCAGCATAGAGTCTATCTCTGGAGTTGATAGGCTTCCAAAATTCAAAGAGCTTGAGTTGAACAACAGCCCTGTCCCGAATGAGGTGAAAGAAGCCATTGAAAACAATAAAAGGATAAATCTTAAATGTAATGAACCATGAACTCAAGATGAGGTAAAACGGAGATGATCAAGAGGATGAAGACAATGCTGCAACATCCTCATTCTGCTGGAAGAAACAGGTTTGTCGCCAGAGGAGCATATTTCCTTTGATCCCATGGTGTGGTTTGTGTGTGCTAGTGTGGATTGCCATCTGCTGCTTGTCTGTTTATTTCTTTCTGCTGTGCGTGGGCGTGTCTTTATGTTCTGCATGATGTAATAATTCTTGTTGTACCCTGTTTTTTCTTCCTTAATCTGTTTTGCTCTGTTTCCTAGTTCGAGTCAGTGTAAGCTCGAGTCTTGATTGTTCAAGCCGGAGCAAGTCCTTAGCTAGTTGGCACAACATGCACTGGCGTGTGGGATGGCACACGATTCAGCGAGCAAGTTAGTTGTGTCATTGGTGCGGCACGCCCCGACGTGCGGGATGGCGCACGAAGTGGACGGGCATGGCGTACGTAGTGGCTTGAAGGCCACAATTTCATTTGCGTCTTGTCTATTTAAGTTACAATATAATCCAGAAAATGCTGCCACTTGACAGCACCAAAAATCTCTTCATGTTCGAGTTCTTCATCATCAAGTTCAGAGCAAGTTTGTTTGTTTGGTTTGTTTCTAACACTCCATGTGTTTCAACTGAGTGTGTCCGGTTACTTGCTATGCATAAGTGCCTTGTGCCTCTAATTGAGCTAAAATGGTCATGTCTCTGATCGGATTTGAATTTCTGTGGTTTTCATTTGTCGAACACCATATGCATTCATAAACATTTTGGTGTAATAATAAGTATAATATTTGTGTACACATTTGACTTCTAATTAATATAATGTGTGTTACAGTATACAGTTTTCTTATTCCTGAAAAAGCAAATATTATGCAGCATGCTTGACTGGATTCTGAAACTCAACGATGAACTTGGTAAATGGGGAAAGCAGAGTTTTATGCAGATTAAGTATGCATGATCTGTAATCTGTCTGCACCTTCCGATTGCACTGCTAGCAGTATGCATGATCAAGGAAAAAGAGAAGTTGTTTTCAGTCGTATGTTGTCGTGCTTTTGGTTGGTCCGTGTGGTTTCTGTCCGTGCATTTTTTCTGATGGAGAAGCCAGTATAGTTCAGAAGTTAATATAACTGAGTACACGACTTAGCAAGCTGCATGCCTTGATCGATGGGGAGGCCAGTTCTTCAGACAAAAGGAAATGATTTGTGCAGGAGGACAGCTTCAACCGAGCATTTAGCTAGCGAAGCAGTGGACATGTGCATGCATACCGGAGTTATAATAACGAGCAGGACCACTTGATCACTTGATCCTCCCATTCTCCCCTCCAATGAGCATCTCTGTTGTGCCTCGCCCCCACCCTGCCCTTGTCCTCCCATCTCTGGTGGCTCTACAGTCTACACTTCCTACCGCACTAATCCAACAAGCTGCTAGCCCTTCCCCAGCACTGCTCACACGATGGTTGACATGATGCTAGCTATAGTTTAAGAGGTTTCCTTACTAGAACCATTTATAAAGATATAACAAGCATGGAAGCAAGCAATAGTCAAACAATATCCTAACTGGAGTGTAATTCACTAGTAGGCTAGTAGATACTAGATACTGGCTACAATAGTTTAGTAACAGTGGCCAAGTACAACATGACACCATAACCAAGCATGAGTCAGTAAGCATGGCTCAAGTCAGAAATGCAAAATATCCCGAAAGAATTTGAGAAGATAACTATCAGGATTTCACTACAACATAGAAGAACAGTTTTAATTGTTGGGTAGTCAAGCAAAATAGAAAAAAGGTTAGGAGAGTAAAAAAAAAGGGGGGGGATTACAAAGTATAAAAATGAAGTACAAACAGAACAATGTATACTACAAAAACTATAGATAAGTAGTTCATCATGTGCCCAATCATCGTGTTGAGTGTTGACAAGAAGCAGAAAGGGGTAGCAAGGAGATGAAACAGCAGATTATGTGTATAGTTACTACAAATTTTTATAATTTCTAGTTGTCCAGAGGAAATCTGATATCACAATACTTTCGTTGTTTACATTAATTTCAGTGCAAAAAGAACATTTATATTATCTGAGCCTAAGATATTCTTTGCATCTGTGTTTGGAAAATTTATACTTCAATTTTCAGGTTCTTAAAAGAAAACTAAAAATGACAAGCCCCGACACTTTCAGAAGAACCAATAGCTATGTCTCTCCTAGACATTCCCTAGTTTACATGGGGAATAATACCTTTCATGGAGTATGCTATGATGTTCTATCCACATATACAAAAAGAAGAACAAGGTCACATGCTGAAACTCGGTTCAGTAAATAATATAATATCTTATGGCTATGGAACCTTCTTAACCAAAGTACCCAAAAATACAGAAAACTATGGTTCATCAACCTAACATGACAGAACTAAAGTCTAGCAACCTAACATGACAGACTTAAAGTTTAGTAACACTTCAAATATTTACTCCACATGAAACGCTGAAATCATCCATACTTGACAATTTTCAAGAGAATTCCAACAGAGAGTACAAACTCACTGTTATTGTCAAAACCCAAAGTTGACACCTAGTGATTTAACTGAGCTCCCTTTTCTTTTGTGAGGAACTAAAGCTCCATTTTAACCCATAGCACTAGTTAGGAATCTTCACCAAGACAACCAGCGGCGGAGCCAGCGTGGAGGGGGGGGGGGTGGCTCGAGACCCCGCTACCCCGCTGGACTCCATGGAAATGTGAGGGAGGAGAGGGGGGGAAAAGAGGGAGAGGAAGAAGAAAATGGGGGGAGAGAGGGGGCTGAAGGAGGAAGAAGAGGGTTGAGCCCCCCCTCTCCTCCAAACCTAGCTCCGCCACTGAAGACAACAAATAACAGGGAACCAAGTCCAAAGATGATCAACGCTTTAGTCCATAGATCAGTATAAACATCAAATTTCCATGATCCCAAAGTACACAACCGATTGTTGGTTGTAGGGCAGGAGTTACATTGCCAATATCTACAGCAAGGAGCTCCTCTGATCTTCACCGTTAGACAATTTACTCGCAGCACATTAATTAAGGGTGGTAAACTACTTAACCACTGAAGACATCATGATTGCTAGTTTACTACAAAAGGGATGCGCCTAACATAGCAATTTCCAATCCCAATTCACACAACTTAAATGCAACCACATTAGTATAGAGTTAATCTCGGATAGCAAACTCTACTGATTATTCAAAGCTATGAAGGATCATTCTAAAGCAGAAATATGGAACACGACATCCAATCCACTCATCAAACGTCACTAATTTCACCATAGAACCTACAAAAACGACATTTCTCACCAAGCAATGCACGCTAGTAATCATCTCAAGCTCAAAATTAGGATCAGGAAACCAAGCTGACTAAATCGGTCATTGCGAGGGCACCCTTCTAGTTCTAAGCTAACGCCCAAATCCTCATCAGTCATCACAAAAATCTATGAGATGCGGAGCAATTACATTGGCACAGAAAAAAAAAAGGCGAGGCGCCTCACCTCGGAGAGCCACCGGTCGTCCTCGGCGTCGGCGATCGCGAAGCGGTCCACCCGCCGGCGCCGCCCTCGAGCTCGCGCACGAGCCCCTGCAGCGACGCGCACAGGCGGAGCCGCGGGGAGTAGAACTCCAGCACGGCCGCGTCCCTCCCGCTCGCCGGCGCCCGCTGCTCCGCCTCCGCCGCCAATCCGGGGCTCCTCTTCCTCACCCCCACCGCCGCCTCCTCCGTCCGACGAGGGGGAGGGGAGGTCCCCGGCGACGAGGCGGCCCTGCGCCAATGTGCTGATGGACTTGAAGAGCCAGGGAAGCTCGAGGTCGCCGCAAGGCCATGGCAACTTGAAGCAGAGTAGCAGACGAAGGGAGAGGGGTTTCGTCTTCGCGGCGGCGGCCATCTCTTAACGGTGGAAGCGCCGGCGAGGCGGCGGCGGCGGCGGATTGGTCGAGGGCGTGGGGGATGAATGGACGGCGCAGCGCAGCGCAGCACAACTCGATCCAACGGCTAACATCTAACTCACTGGAGTACTGGACGCGGCCTCTACTTTTACGATATTTCCACAAAATACCCCAAAATTATTTTTCGTTTATAAATATGCCCTTTGGCTATGGGGCCATTGTGCGCTATAGCTGTCACTCCCTTTTTCTGAAATGAACCATAGATCAATCTCAATTCATATCCCCAACCCTTTACTCCTGCTCTCTAATGCCACTGAATATTTTGCTCACTTCGCTGGCATAGCTGGAATTCTTTGCAGAGTACTCCATCCATCTCTATAGCAGGCCAAACGGGCGGCCCGGCCCAGCACGGCACGGCACACTGACGGCACGGCCCACTAGGGCACGGCCCGTTAGGCACGGCTCCTGTAGCGGGCCGTGCCGTGCCGGCTCACGTGCCAAGGCCTCGGCCCAAGCACGGCCCAAGGAGGTGCTGGGCCGTGCCGGGCCGGCACGGCTACTGTAGCGGACCGTGGGCTGGTAGCCGGCCCACTAGTACATGTGGCCCATAAAAATTAAAATTTGAGGGGGAAAAAAAGAAAAAAGGCAGAAAAAATATAATATAAAGGAAAACATTATAAATATAGGATAAATGTGAGGAAAATTTAGGAAATATATCATAAAATATATGGTACAAATAGGATAAAATGTGGAAAAAAATAAAAAATATGAGAAATATATGGGAAAAATTAGAAAATCGTAGGAAAAATAAATGGGCCGGTGGGCCATGCCATGCCTGGGCCGTGCCGTGCCGGCACGCTACAGTAAACGTGCCGTGCCGTGCCGGCCCACGGGCTGAGGCGTCGGCCCAAACACGGCACGGGATAACGGGCCGTGCTGGCACGGCCCACAGGCTGGCGTGCCGTGCCGGGCCTGGGCCGGCTACAGTACTGCCGTGCTCGGGCCGGCCCGGCTTGGCACGGCCCATTTGGCCAGGTATATCCATCTCATGTTATAACTCGTTTTAACTTTTTTTTATTATTTTTTAGAAAAATACAGTAACATTTTCAACACAAAACAAAGTATTAAAATATATTCAATGTTATATTTAATGAAGCTAATTTAGTATCGTAAAAATTTTTTTCTGTAACTTAGTCAAACTAAAAATTGTTTAACTAGAAAAAATGACTTATAATATAAAACAAAGGGAGTACTTAGGATGAGAGCTCCTTTGGAACAAGGTTCCGAGGGAATTTGGTACTGTAGGATTTTTGAATGATTTAATTTGATAGCAACATTTTCTACATGGTCCAATGGATTGTAGAGTTGGGCTGGCAAATTTTATGTGGAACCATTTCTTTCCTTTACTAGATGTTGTCCTGCGCTTTGCTACGGGATATGTGTTAGATGATGGAAAAATGATGAAATGATTTGGATTGAAATATTATAAAAATGATTTAAGAATTATGATTTAGCATGTGTATGTTTAGTTTTAGAATGAAATAAATTGTAGATATAATTACTATATGGTTGCATGTTGAGTTTTGTGTACTTAGTAGGTTGATGTGGAATGCTTACATGTAGCTTTTAGGAGTGCTAATAAATATTTTGCTTGCATGTTGAGTTTTAGGTGTTTTATGGGTATTAGCTTTATAGAAAGAAGAGATTTGCTGAAGGATTTTTAATATGAGCTCTAACCTTATGTTTTGATTTCCATGGGAAAGTCGAAGGCATTTTTTTTCTATTCATCTCTCCTCTTAACTCTATAAGGGCTTCTTCGGTTCACAAGTTTTTCGAATTACAGGAATAGAAAAAAATATAAAAATTACGCAGGAATACATGTGCAAAATCTACCATATAATTTAACAAGTTGTTTTACTCATTCATCATGTGACACATCCAACGATCGAAAATCATCCAACGCATGAGATCCGACGACAGTGCACGCACGCGGGATCACCGAGATGGCGCACGCGGGGTCACTGGCCGAAAATCACGCACGCCAGCGAATCAGTCGCACGCCTCCCTCCGCAACCTTCATCCGCTCATCGCCGCGCTCCCGTCCCGTCCGCCGCGAGTTCGCCTAGATCGGCGCTCGGTGGTCGCGTGGATCAAGCGCCTCCTCCGCGTCAACAAGACTGGGCACAGCGGCACGCTCGATCCCAAGGTCACCGGCAACCTCATCGTCTGCGTCGACCTCGCCACCCGCCTCGTCAAGTCGCAGCAGGGCGCCGGCAAGGAGTACGGCTGCGTCGCGCGCTTCCACGCCGCTGTCCCCGACACCGCCCGCGACGCGCGCTCGAGGCGCTCACAGGCGCCGTGTTCCAGCGCCCCCCGCTCATCTCCGCCGTGAAGTGGCAGCTCAGGGTGAGGACTATCTATGAGAGCAAGCTGCTCGAGCACGATGCCGAGCGACACCTTGCCGTGTTCTGGATCTCCTGCGAGGCCGGGACGTATGTCAGGACGCTCTGTGTCCACCTTGGCCTGTTGCTCGGCGTCGACGCGCATATGCAGGAACTGCGCCGCGTGCGATCAAGGATCCACGGGGAGCAGGATAACATGGTCACAATACACGATGTCATGGATGCGAGGTTAGCCATGTATTGCTGTTCCTGTTTTCAGTTAATGCAATGAGTTTTGCTTACACCTCACAGTAATGCAATGGGTCATGTTTACTGTATCTTTATGATATTGGCGGCCATACCATTCTGTGATCCATTCGTTGATGTTCTTGGCTGTTGAATAGTATGTAGTGGGTAGCAATTCTTAGTTGAAATTGTTAAATTTCGGTTTCCCTGTAGGCAGGAGTTTACTTCTGAGATCCCTGATGCTCTGAATAAACTTAACACATACTTTGCCTTAAACCCAAGGCAAACAATTGGTCCATAGCGTCTTGTGTTTTTCTTTGCTAGAAGCCTTAGATGATCTGATCATGGTGTTGTGGTATTTGCTGACAAGCCACAACTCTCTGAATGCTATCTCTTTCTTCCCCTTGAAACACCGATATATAATTCAAGGGTGTTTACATCCATGGGTGTAAAGTTTTGCCGTGTCACATCGGATATTATATAGGGTATCGCATGTGGATGTTCGGACACTAATAAAAAAATAATTACAGAATCCGTAAGTAAACCGTGAGATGAATTTATTAAGCCTAATTAATCTATCATTAGCAAATGTTTACTATAGCATCACATTGTCAAATCATGTAGCAATTAGGCTTAAAAAATTAGTTATTTTTTAGCGAATATTTAATACTTTATGCATGTGTTGAAACGTTCGATGTGATAGGGTGTAAAATTTCGATGTGAGATCTAAACAGGCCCTCAGTTAGTGCAGTGAGTTTTGCTTACACCCTTACATTGGTTTACTGTTTGATAATGGTGACCAAATGACTATATCAATCATTCCATCAGCCAATGTTCTTGACACTTGAATACTCATAGGTATCAATTCTTAGTTAAATTGGTATATTTCTATTTCCTTGCAAGCGGGAGTTTTATTTCTGAGATACTGATGCTCTGGAGTCTGGATGAACAACGCAGGCCATTGGTCCAAAGTGTCTTGTGTATTTTTTTTCTGCTGGAAGACTAGATGACCTTATTATACTGTTATTTGTATTTGCTGGCTGCCGTTATTCCGTACTTTTGGCAAAATCCATGAAACTTACAAGCCTCGATCCTTGGCTGGAGTTTTTAAGAACACTGCTGGTCCTTTTCTTATCTGATGATATGTGAGGATGAAGAAAATTCTTGTCTATAGCAATGGTTGATGACCAGTGATTAGGATCAAACTATTCCAGAACCCATTTTGTAATTAAGTTTAGTACAAATCACAAAAGTAAAGCAAGAGGTTATGTCTGTTGTGGAATAATTTGTTTCCATTGCAGGATCAACCTACGTTACCATGAATGGTAGTAGTCTGATTGTTCAATATGGCAGAATATGTATAATTGAAAATTACTGAAAATAGGTGCAGTGAATTACCTACCTTGTAATTTGCCTTAATTATATGGCATAATTTGAATTAAAACTCCCATTAAACTGATTATTTTTTCTAACACAAAATTTTAGTCATTTATTTGAAAAATATTAAGGATCGTAGCGTTAGCACGGGTATATTACTAGTAGATGATATGAAAAAAAGTAGAAATGGTCTCTCGCAAAAGAGCCTATTTCGTGGAAAAGCTCCAAGCAAACCGTCATAGCATCATCGACGATGTATGCCGAGTTTGTAGCTAGTTATGAGGCCACAGGGCAGACAAAATGGTTAAAGAAGTTTGTACCCAGGTTGAAAGTGGTCGACAGTACTCAAAGGCCACACTTAAGATGTACTGCGACAATGAGCCAGTAGTGTTTTATGCTCACAACAATAAGTCAAGTGGTGCTGCCAAACACATTGACATTAAGTTTTATGTTGTGAAAGAGAAAATCCAAGATCAGACAATTAGTCTCGAGCATATAAGAATAAAGGAGATGTTAGCGGATCCGCTTACAAAAGGCTTACCACCCAGTGTGTTCAGAGAACACTTAGCTAGCATGGGTTTATAAGAAAACCTATGATCCTTGGATTACAAAAGGCCCTAGTATTTATTTCTAGATGGGGAGGTGCATTGTAGTCGTTGCGTCTGATGGTTTAGTGGTGACTGTCATGATGAAGCGTGCTCTATACATCAATCTATTTAGACGTAAATGATAATTAATAGAATGTTATAGTTGCGATCTCTGAGGGGATCGAGAAACTAATCCTCCCCACTCTGCCTACGCTCCCTGATTGGGGGCACCAGCTGTTCGTGGCTGTAGGCCCCTCTCACGCAGCGCAATACAAAAAGGGGGGAGTCATCGGGCACGCAAACCAACGTTTGCCGTGCACACACGCTCCCACACAAAACCCTAGCAAACCCACCGATCCGGGATAGGCGCTGAAGTGAGGGGAAGTCCGCCGCCGGCCGTCGCCACTGCCGTCGTCCACACCATCACCATCGTCCACAAGCCCATCACAAGGCCACCGCCACACCGTCGTCATGGCCGCTTCAACCTTTTAAGGCGAAGGTATGTGTCTCTCTCTCTCCTCGTTCACTCACAAAAGTCATGTCTATTTATTGCTATATGCTAGAGATCAACCCCTAGATCCGCACCTAGAAATCCTAGAATTCTAACAAAATCTACACAATAAGAAATTTATATACTTGGGTCATGTTTGCGTGTTGTCTCTCTTAAGGAGAATCCAGACAGACTAGGAAGCATTTTTTTTACAGGTTGAAGCCCTCCTTCAAGTTATAGCCATATATCCTATCAGGTGGCTTGTTTCTTTATTGCTAGGGCTAAGTTCAATTTATCCCCCTCAACAAAAATTTACCTCTCAACTATAAAAACGGACAAATTACATTCCTCAACTATTTAATCATGAAACTATTATATCTTGCGAAGTTTGGCCAGCGAGGAAAGGCATATGGCAGGTCAAATGGTTTGGCAAGGATGGAGATTGTTTTGGAAAGATATTTTGCGCCATACATGCTAAATTTCGGCATAGAGAGCCAAATAACAACGGCTCTTGGAGATGCTCTTAATTTGTGCTAACAATCCTGATTGGAAGAAAAAAAATTCCGCTTAGATGGCACTCTATTTAATAATTTAATTGGTTTAAAGGTGTGTATATATTTATATCCGTGTTAATGTATCCTCATCCAATAATAACAATATAATTGAGTTTGTCTTGTACAACTAGTTATACCTTTTACTATTTTCATGGTATATTATGATTAAAATCCATGATATATTTTATGTACTGGAAACTATATAAAACAGGACAAAGACTTATACTACATTCTAGTTATTAGGAGGGAGTATCCGTTCAGTATTTGACGGTAAAGATTCAATTAAACTTTTAAAATTTAACCATCAATAAATTTTCAAATACCTAATTATAAAACAAAAGAAATAATATACATTAATTTGTTTGGAAAATGTACCATTGATGGTCCCAATTTAAAATATTTGGCCGAATCTTACCGCAAACGTTGTCAAATACTCGTGATTAAGAGTAACAAAAAAGCAAGTGAATTTGCAATTTTGAAGGGTATTTACGTAATTAGACAACTTGCTAGGGGCAATATTGGAATCAGGGTACTTATATAAGTACACGCTCCTTCGCTCGCTGCGTGCACTGCGCCTCCGCATTTCTCGCCTCGCCCACCCCCACACGCAACCGACCGACCCATCCTTACCACCCACCCCACCCCACGCTCCCCTCCTCCGCGGGCTTGGCATTTCAACAAACACCTCGCGTGCACCTCCCTCGCCGCCACCTCCTCGCCGCGCGCCGCCTCCCACTCCTCCTCCTCCCGGCCTCCGCGCGCCACCGGCCTCGGCAGCTCCCCGTGGGACGCGGGGGAACAAGACGAGCCCGAGCAGGAGCAGGAGCAACATGGACTGGGACAGCGCCACCCCCGGCTTCCGCGCGCGGGTGAAGGACCTCACCGGGCCACTCCCGGCCGAGCGGGAAGGGGTTGACGTCAAGGAGGAGAGGCTCCATGAAGCGGTGGAGCTCGCCGTCGACTTCCACTCGGCGCTCGCGTACCACGTCGTGGGATACGTGCGCGCCGCGCTCGGGGAGGACGAGTTGGCGCTCGATTCCCTTCGCCTCGCCAGGGATCTCGCCCCCAGCGACCTCGGCATCGCCTTCACCCTCGCCAAGAGGTACGCCGCTAGGGAGCAGTTTGATCTGGCGGTGGAAGCGTGCCAACGCGCGCTCGGCCGAGGTGACGCTGATCTCGTCGACCCGCAGCTAAACGCCGTCTTCGAGTCCCGCCACTTGGAGCCGAGCAAAGAGGCGCGGATCTCCACTGCTAAGAATGGCCTCAAGCAACTCCTTATCTCCGCCTTGTCGAAGATCGCCATCCCGATGGCCCGAGATCGTTGGAACGGCATGAGCGAGGAGACGCGCCGCAGTTTCCTGACAGTGGGTATTGACGAGATGGTAGCATACTGCTGTGCTAAGCCGTCTGACGAGTGTCAGATGAGTGCTCTCACTGGTGCACTGGACTTTGTGAAGGACAATAGAGAATGGATCTGCTGGCTGTGCCCTCAATGCGAAATGACTTTCCTCACTGCGAAGACCTTCCAGTTGCATGTTGAGGATGATGAGTTCTCCCGGTCCCAGGAGTTCAAAGAATCGCTGTTGTTTGTGCCGGAGAGGATATCTGATGAACAGACAGAGTTTATTAAGTGTTGGACTCTGCCATCTGATGTCAATCCTACTGAAGAAGCTGAGGGAGAAAAGATCTTGACCAAGATCAAGAGTACATTTCAGTACCTCAAGGATAAGAAGGCTCTATCTGTTGATCTTTTTGACAACCTGATCAAATTCACGAAAAACCGGATTGAAGAAGCTGTTACCCAAAATTATAGCTGCATTACTTCTCTGGACCCTGGAGGGCTTCTGTTGCTGGGGACTTATCTGGATTTGCTTCGATTGAGGGTTGGTGATGCCGAGCAGGATAGCCGTGATAATTTTGGTGGGGGAGTTGTTCAAGACGCTTGCGTTCTATCTATAGGTACTGATGAGAATGTGCTAAGAATTACTGATGGTTCTAGCAATCAAGATGCTCTGTTTAGCTGGCTATCTAGACCTTCAAGACAAGACCCATTTACATCATGGGACAACATGAGGCAAGCCTGTCTAGATAAGGGAACTCATGCCCTTGGAAAGTTGAATGGAAGGGCCGCTGCATTGATAGAGAAAGTTAATCTGAAACGTGGCTTAACAGCGACGCAGACTTATGAAGCTTATTTTGGTGAAAAGGTTCCTTTTACTATATCCTGAATTTCTGTTTGCTCAATATCCTTTCAGATAGTGTTTGGACCTTCCTGACCAATCTTTTAAGCTTGGCTGTAAAATGTGCAGGCTAAAATAGATATTGAGATCATGCAATTGGTTGCCGAAGTTGATAATTTGAAGAAAAACCTCTTGGAAGTCTGCACTTATGATTATCGTGAAATCATTTTACCAGCTATGAAAGATTTCCTATGGGTTAGTCTAGTTCTTGTATGTTATTTGACTTTGATAAATAATACTACTTTGCTTATCATTGTTTTCATGGTTGCACTCATGCAGGCTAAACTGTGTAATGTTCCACCTAAAGGGGTCTCAAGTTCTGAGGGTGATAAAGTTTCTGAGGCAAGTATTGAAAACAGAGATCCAGTTCAAGAAGATATTAATGTAAGTTGTAACACGAACATGATGTTCTTTCTTTACTCTGAAGATATATCAGCTTTGATTAGTTTCACTTAATCATCTTTGCATGATTGTATGCTTAACAGGCAGGTCTCAATATCATCAGTCCTGAATCAGTCTTACAAGAAGATGATGGAAAAGCTACCGAGGACAATCTACAGGGTGGAGATTCAACTGTGCCCGACTGTAATGGTGTCGAAGAGCTTCCAGGCGATAGTAAAGTAATTAACGGTTCAATATTTTCTTACTTAAAAAAATAACAGTATCATCGTGCTTTAGCTTCTCATTCACTGCATGCACTGGCTTAGTTTCATTTCATGCTTTACAGTACTGAACAAAGAAAAATGTTCTGATTTTAGGTACTGCAATCTGGCAAGAAGCTTGAGTTGCCTCCAAGAGCTAACACAAGGTAAGCATGCTTATGTTGGGTGTAGCTTGCTTCCTTGAAATTGTTATTTGCTGGATTTCGCTCTTGTTTTAGACTATAGCTTTCTGGACTTGTTCCACTATATTATGTTCCCATTTTCCTATTTAATGTATTTTCTGTAAAGTTTATTGAGCTTTCTGTTATGCTTTTGACCCAGTGAGTATATCTCATATCACCATGATATATATATCCAATGATGTATATATCCATGTCTAAGGGTTATCTCAATATTTTTTTCTGAAAGAAAATCGGTAGTTCTGCCTTATCAATTAAGGGGGAGAAAGATAGGGACGACTACAGAGTTCAGTTTACAAGTTTTGCAAAGAAGAAAACCAACTAATACTAACTGTTAACAAACTACCCTAATTAAAAGGAACGGATGAGAAGGTTCTCTGGCACAAATCTGTTTGACACCAGCTGTTACAAACTACCCTAATTAAAAGGAACGGATAAGAAGGTTCTCTGGCTCAATCTGTTCGACAGTATTGCTATATATATCGAGTCTAGGTCCTGCTTGACAAACTTTGCATCTTTTGGATCGCTATATACAAAAAACTTAGGGCCTTCAGGAGTTCTTCTGCGCAGTCTCTCCTTTGCACGGGAGAAGATTCGAACGTGGGGGAGTCCAGCATAGATAGGGAACCTATCTTGATTTCCAGACAGCAAGAATCGTGAGTAAATCCCATATGTACCATGTGCAGCTGCCTGCATGGATCTGGTTATACCTAAAGGGAAGGAGTCCGATGGAAAGGGCATCGCTGCACCTAGCAAATTTATCTTGGTCATTTGTATATCAATTACTTGCTGATGATTGAATCCGACTGGAATACGTATAATTAATGGGGCTGTTCATCCAAACAGTACATTGATGGGCTACATTGAGTAAATAATGAATTCAGTCAGTTTTCCTACTTTGAGTCTGGGTCGCCCAAGTAGAGGCATGGTACAACTCAAAAGGGCTCAATACTTCTATACTATATAATAGGTACTCTTAGGTGCGTAGGAGCATATGCTTTGTAGTATTTGACAGATTACAGCCCAAATTTCAAAATTATATTTGAGAGGGATTTGCTTGGATTCTGAATGTTTTTTCAAAACAGACTTACAAGTTCTTGGCCAAAACTTGTGGAGAGTAACCTAATTTTACAATTGCAACCGTAATTTGTGCTTGAATCCAGGTGTTTTTGCTTACTGGTTTTTCATTCTGATGGTTTGGTTGGATGATATAGGAGCAAGTGGCATCGTTGTTTGTTTAATGTGTTTGTAAAATTTGCATCATTAGTTATCTTATTCCGATGGTTTAGGTAAATTTAGATTCCCCTGAATAAGTGCTAGGGATTAAAATATGATCCAGAAGGGTATTCCGAGTGTAACTTTTCGGCATCAACAATATTTTACTAGAGAAAATTTGAATGCCCTCCCTGTCTCCCTCTGGAATATTTAGTGCACCAAATGTCCACACTGTTAGATTAATTTCTTCATATTCATGAACCTGCATGGGGAGCCATGTGTTATTTTTTTTAAATGTGAAACAGGAGGGAAGCGCCTATCATCTGTTTGCATATTCCTGGTCCTTCATTAACACAGGACATGTTACTAACTGCATGTATGTTTGGCACAGCACCTTGGGAAGCTCAGAGACTCCTATGGAAAAGGAAAACAAGACTTCCTCACCATCTGGTATATGTTTATTATATTTTTTCTATATCTTATGTCATCCAGAATACCATGGTAACCACATGTGGTTGTAGGCTTGTACCCATTGTATTTCAGTATTTCACATCCACTGTGGACTATACAAAATAAAATGATGTGCTTTACCTGATGGACTGTCATGAAATTCTAGCGACCACTATCTAATGCATCGCTATTCATAAGAAACTTCCTGCCATTCTCTCACCAGTCACCAGTGAAAACACTCATTTGTTCTGGCTGGGAAAATCTTGTAAGCAGATTACTCTGGCTCAAATGAAGGGAGTGCAAACATTTCGAGCAATGGAGTAACTGGAACTGCCTATCCAAATAGTGAAAATGAACTAAAGTCCTTGTTTTCGGCTCTCCTGGTAACTCCTTTGTGACTCTCCAGATTCTCTTATTTACCTATTATTTTATGATGTTTCTCATAGCCTCCAAACACCCATGCAGTCATTGTGGCACTTAAGGCCCTTCACTGATAAGTTCATGAAGAAAGCACCGCTTTATCCTCATTTTGGAGTTTCTGGAAAAGATCGGAATTGTATGCTGTGCTACTTGTTCCATAGTTTCAATGCTTTTAGTGATAAGAGTGACTCTACAGCAACTTATCGACTGAGCTGTTTGAGACCTTCTTTTATCAAGATTTTAGAAGAGGCGAATGTTTCGTTGAAGGTTTGTCCTTCAGCCTCTTGTGCCTTTTTTTCTGACCTTTTTTTTTCTTGCTATCTCCTGAAAAAGAATAGATCAATAACTTTTCAAATATTATTTTCTTCACTTATAACTCACTAGAAAGTATAATCAAGAAAAAACTTAATTATAAAAAAACTATATTTGTTTAAATAAACTATTCCTCCATATTGTCAGCACAGAAAATTTGGCTTCACTAATCAGTAGGAATTATCATGATGCAAAATCTTCATTCCAGCATGAACTGGATTGGTTTTAGGCACTACTTATTCCCCAGCTATTGTTACTGTAGTTAGAGAAAAATAGCAAGAAAACATCCCAAATTCCAACTACCTAGCACATTCTAGCAGTCTTCTTTTTTGTCACTGTGGTTTCCAGAACTTGTATGGCGTTAACAATTTTTCTCCAGAACTAGTACAACTTAATAGGGAAAAACAAATCAACTATTAAAATGCTCTATAGACCAAAGGTTCATGTTAAACTTTTTCCCCTCTACCTAAATGATCTTACCTGCTATAAATTCAATTCAAGTCCAAAACAGCATCGCTACTTTTGTTCCTGACCTAATTGCTTTGCTACATCCTAAGTGGATAAACTCTTGCAGAAAGAGCAATTAAATTACTTCTAGAATGAGGATCTTAGCATAAATGTGCAATGTTTCATAATACTAACAATATTTTATTCTGGTTGCAGGAGGAAACAAATTTGGCAGTGAAATATATAGAAATAGTGCTTAACATGGTGCATACATCAGAAACTGCTAAATGTATCAGCAACAACAGTAAAAACATTCTGTACAAAACAACACTCTTCTCCAGTTGTCCTGATCATAGATGCCTCTCGCATGAACTTTTTGGGATGCACAAGAATGCAACAGAGAGCACATATTTTCTCAACGTTGGTGCAAGTGAACTGCGGAATATTGAGGTGTGCTTCAGTGCTTTCTTGTTTCCTTGTTGGATTAGCTTGTTGTAGATAATGCGTTTGTAAACTTTGTCATTTATTAAATTGACTTATGCTTCCTCTCTAGATGAACACTTTTGCCGATGTCATAAAATCTGTCGACAAGAAGTTTCACTGTAATACTGAGAGTAATGCTCACAATCATCCGCCATGTTACTTCACAACTGGTAATGTTGCTTGTTTCAATTAAGACTGAAGTATAATCATGTGACTACATTTACACTATATAGTTGAGAACGTACTGATGGGCAGTGGAAATTAAATGCGGCCGCTTTGGTCTTTTGCACTAACCAAATCAAACCAACTTTACTGGTCTGCAAATGACATCCTTCAGTATAGTCAATGCAACATAAATAACTAGAGATTTTTGACAAATATTATTGGACCGACTAAACACAATAAATCATTATGTAATTCATGTTATGTTCATTTTGTGGTAATTTACACTAAAACTAATTTTGTTCTCTTTGTATATTGCTTTGTCACAGCTTTTGGCTATCCAAGTGAGAATGATAGCCATCTTGTCTCTGGATTACTGGTCAGCATAGCTGCCCCCTTGGACATTAATCCTGTTTATGAAGGCCTGCACTCAGAATGCAAGTATACTATGGTTTCTGCGGTATGTGCAGATCAAAACTTTTATTCTCGGATTCATATTTTTAAATCAATTTGTCCAATATTATATGGCAATGGCCCCAGGACCTGTTCCAGGTTTAAGTCAAATATTAGAAATTTTTCTGTTTACAAAGAGTTTTCCGTTTCAATTTTCTTCCTGATTGAGGTTGATCATCAGGTTTGCTAACAGGTGAGAGCTTGTGTGATTGCATTTAGTGATGCTTTGTTGAGTTCCACTAGTGTTATAGTCTTGGGTATGCAAATTGGACGTGTCTGTATACTCTTGCGAGAGGGTAAAATGGCATGGCATTTGTTACATTTGTACTTATCAGCTGTTGATGTTCTTGCAACCGTCCCAAAAGTGATTTTCCTATAGTTTTGGTCATAAACCATTGATCTTATGAACTTAGCCATGACATTGCAATTCAAACTAGAAAAAACAGGGATTTAGCTGCATTGTTTTGTTGGCATCAAGGTGAAACGCAGAATTTGATTTAGAAAGCAATCAAGCTTAGCCACCTTATCCAGTAGAACGGAATACTAGTACAGGGTATTGGGACATGAAAGGTGGAGCTTATTCTCAATCGAAACTAAGAAGAAGAGGGCACATTTTAACATAGGGGACATGCAAACAATGTCAAGAGCAAATTTGCCGCTCCGCTGTCACATGGGTATTATGCAATTATTTCTTCATTCCGGTTTCTTTTGTTATACACAACATATTGTGTGAACTGAATATTTGATTGGAATAGTTCCGTTGGTTCCCTTGGGTCAATGCCATTGTAGGTAATATAATTAAAATTTCTCCCTCAGGATATTTTGTCCATTTTATTCGTCTCATCACCCTGAAACTTCTTTTCTTTCATAATTTCTTCATAACAGTATACCACCAGCTTGACCAATTACCTTTTTGTCATAGTTATGTTTTTCACCTCTGTAAGTACATAGTTAAAATATACTATTACACAAATGATCAATGCTTGACATACAATCTACTAACATTATCAGGTATTTCGTGCTGAGGGGCGAGATATCTGCCTTGCTCGAGAAGAGGAGAAGTGGCTTGTATATGATAACTCACTCAGGGAAGTCAAGGCAAGTTTGACTCGCATTTATCCTGCATTTTCTTTTGGCCTTTTGCCAGATAACCCCTTTTCATGACGAGACTTTCTCCATGCAGGAATTTGATTCATGGGAGAAAGTGCTTGAAGAATACAGTCGTTCCAGTTTCTGTCCACAGATAATCTTCTTCGAGCGTATCGACCCAGTTTCAGAGGCCGCGGGCACAGAAGTCACAGTCTAGACAACTGCTTACAGTTCTACCTGGAAACCGAATCAGGGGGCTATTTTTGATGGCTGAGTAATCACCTTTTTAGTTAGAATACAGATAGCTTGATGACGCAAAGCTGAATTTTCTGTCATGTACTGTCGATATGGCTTTCGTCTCTATATGCCTTGTCCTTAGCTTTACAGTTCTACTACCAGATATCATACGCAGCGCAGGGTAGTAAGTATTCCAGTTATGCACTACTTTTAGGATGATATACCAGGTATCTTAATTACTTCGAAACAGCTTTTCTTGAGTCCAGTTCTTGCACGAGTGTGGCCTTGGGACTGTTGCTGTGATTGAGAATTGGTCCTTGATCAGTTGATCCTTCCCTGCAGCGAAAAGTTTTTTTAAAAAAAATGTTTGATGTGGCTATAGAATTGTAGGTTACCATTGAATGAGGCAGTCCTCTGATCCTCTCCCTGGAGCACACCAGGGATTGCAACCGTTGCTGAATCTTTGTTCTGATGCTGATTGTGCTTTGAGATCATCACACCGGCGTGGCACATACGTTCATGTCGTATATACTGGAGTTTACATAATTTGCTTGGCGAGATCGACACTTTTTTGCTGACCTTGATCATCTAGGCTAGAAGAAAGGTATCCCTGTCGTTTGTTTGTTCTTTCTGGTTGCTACATGCTCCTGCAAAATTGCAAATACCGTGATTGCCAGAATGAATGTTGTGGGCTTACAATGAGTAGAGACCAGATATCCTATTCTCCTGTGCTTTTATGGGGCACAATCATGTAGTATATAGTCTATATACCAACTTGTGTGTCGTCTATTTCTTCTTCTGGTTGCGTTGTAGAATTGCAATTTTTGCCACTACCGTGATTGCCGTACCAGGGATTTTTGGGTTTATAACAATATATTATCTGAAAGCAAAATGCACTGCGAAATGAACGATATGACAAAATGCACTGCAAAATATACAGTATGATTTGCGTCGTTGATGTCCGAAAGGTTGCTGGACTCGATCACGACGAGCATTGAGCGAGGGAAACGGCTGGTTCACCCGGGCTGGAGGTAGGGGTGAAAACGGGTCGGGTTCGGTCGGATCTCATCCTTTCCGTATCCTAACCCACATTTTAAAATAGGGATCGGGTCGGGCACGGATATTATCGGATACGAATACAAGCACGGATAATGTCGGGATTAAATACGGAACAAATACGTACCAAGTCGGATACGAACACTATCGGTTACGAATCCTTATTCGGATATCAAATCAAAGCAATAACCATATATACCACATAGGCAATAGTCGTTCAATCATTCCATATACGTATAATATGAATATATATTAGAGACTTAGGGAATGGTAATACCTATCAGCACAACAGAACCAAAGTAGGCGTACAGACTCAAATACTCAATGGTGTAGACCATAGTTCACGGTTCAGCATTTTGCTTTACGTTGTTGCTCCTCCACACTTGTAACTTTGTCCTTGACACAGATACTAGTGTTTGCATTACCACTAGCCATTCTATCCTAATCCTATAGCCAAACAGTAAAAGTAAAATAAAACACTGAACTTCAAGTCGTAAGGTGATGTTGATAAAGCAATAAAACACTGAACTTTTGCTCACCTGGATGAGCTGCTGAGAGGTGACTACCGGAAGAGATGGTCGGCGCCTCGGCGGTGGTAGGCGGGGCCTTGCGACGGTGGTCGGCGGCGGTCAACAGCGGCCAGCGGCCAGCGGGCGCGGGCGCGCAGCAGCGTAGCCACTAGCAGCTAGCACAGCGCCTAGCGGCTAGCATGCACGACGCCGGCGGCGGCGCCGGCTGTGCGCCTGTGCCTCAGTGCCAGTGGTTGGTTGCTCGCGTGCGGCATGCGGCGCCCTCAGGCTGATGCCTGCTCGTCTCCCTGGTGGTTGTAGCAGTTCGGGTCATATACGGGTAGTTAACCGGCTAATACCCGCATAATTTACCGGATACTCTGTATCCGTCAGATACTATCCTCCCGAACCCGATCTCGTATCCGCTAGAAAAAATTCGTATTTGAATCCGATATCCGTGAAAGTACTCGGGTACCCGAATTTTTGACCCAAATTTATCCCAGATTAATACGGGCGGGCGGCGGACGGGAAATACCCGCCCCGTTTTCACCCCTAGCTGGAGGCAGACGCATGAACAGACCTTCAGGATTTAGATGCTGAGATTCAATTGCTAAGTAGTCGCTGGTGCGAATCTAGATTTTAGCTTCTAGATTCTATAGTTACACATTCTCAAAATTTAGATGAGAATCTTAACCATTTGGAAGAGCAACCTGGAAATCTACAAGTTACGAGAAACTATCATAAATAGAACCTCAATCTACCACCATCCTGGATATTTGCACAGTTGCACTCAATCTACCATCGTGTTTACCATTGTGTTGACGGTTCTAGTCCCGAGCATTTTGTTCAGGTCCTCATCGGTTGCCTATTCCCTAATAAGCCAAAACTTTTTATTAGGAAATAAAATTTATAATTTATAAGTAAAAATTTTATATACATGTTTTAGCAACTTAAAAACTAGGGTAATTTAGAACCATGCCATTATAATTTTGCAAAGTTTGAGATATGCCATCGGTATCTCAATGACATGCAAGATCTACATGAGTCAATGACATGTGGGTTAGGATGGCATATCTCAAATTTTGCAAAATTATAATGGCATGGTTTCAATTTTCCCTAAAAACTAATGCTATTAAAATTATCGTAAAATCAACTTTAAAACTAAATTTAAAATTTAAAATTTTAGTTTTGGCTTTATCTATTACTCCAGCCAACGGAGCTATCAGTTTTACTTATCTCCAAAACAAAATCTGGTGCAGGAAGCCAGGAATATCTCTCTGCGGTTCGAGCCTTGGGCCCCGTAGGCCCAAGTCCATCCTCCCCCTACCGCTGCCCCCTATAAGTACACGTCACCTTTGCCATCTAGACATCCACGATTCCACGCCTCATTAGTCATTAAACCCTCTTCTATCCCCCCACACCACCGCTTCCCCCCAATCGCCGCCGCTCGCCGCTCGCCGCTCGCCGCCGCCGTCGCCTCGCCTCCTCGCTCCAACCGCTTCGCCGCCGGCGAGCGGGTTTGACCCCTCCTGCGCCGCACACCTCGGCCGCGCTGCGATCCCTTCCTCCCGCTCTCCGCACACGCCTCGACCTCGCCGCGGCATTTCGACGAGCACCACGCGCGCTAGCAAAAGCAGCCCCCGCGATCGATCGATGGCCAACGACGGCAAGGACGTGAGGAAGGTGGCTAGGGCGGTGCTGATGCGGGACTACGACGGGGACCACGGGGGGGCGCTGGAGCGCGCCGGGAAGCTCGCGCGCGACCACCCCGGGTCGGCGATCGCGCTCCGGCTCGTCGGGGACCTCAACCACGCCGCGGCGATCAGGGTGCGGAAGGTGATCGAGATCGGTGGGAGTCTGGGCCGCGCCGCGGAGCGGGACGCGAGCGCGCACCTCGCGGCGGCACGCGACGCGCTCTCCGAGGCAAGGCGGCTCGTCCCCGACTGCGTCGGCATCGCCACCGCGCTCGGCGACGTGCTCGTCGGCTCCTCCATGGCCGAAAAAGCGGAGCAAGCGTACACCTCGGCGCTGGCCATCCCACTCCCCGTCGACCCGGCGCTGCACAACGCGGCGTACTGCCTCCACGGCCGGGACCGCACCACCGTGAACGCGAGGGTGAAGGATGCCAGGGAGAAGGCCAACCTCGCCTACGGCCGCTTCAAGAAGAAGGTGGTCGATGAGTGGGTGGCCGAGATGCTCCAATTCCTTCGCGGCGATCTCCTCCGGAAGAACCCGCGCGCGTCGGCGAAGGAGATCCTCAAGGCGCAGCGCGACGCGATGGTGGAGGCGCGCAAGAAGGCGAAGAGCATGGTCGACGCTATGCCGAACTCGGCCCGCGCGCAGTGCTTCCACGGCCTCATGGACCTCAATTTCGTGTACCTCCTCGACGAGGCCATCGACAAGCGGAGCGCCCTGCGGCGGAGCACCCTGGCCATCTTGGACCGCGCCGCGGAGAGGTTCCCCAAATCGTTGGTGATCGCCTCCTTCCGCGCCAAGCTCCTGTACATCCTGGGCGACTACGACGCCGCGGAGCGCGACTGCCGGCGAGGGTACACCATGAAGAATCCCGATGACCCAGCGGATGATTGCATCCCACCTGGTTCCATAGGCGGGGAGAACAAGGGCGACAGGCTGATTACTCATGTCAGCGAGTTCCATGAGCTGATCAACAAGATCGTGAGGACGGCCAATTTGTACTGGAATTCCATGACACAAGAGCAAAGGGGCGAGTTCCTAAGCGTGAGGTTCGATGAACTACAAGAAGACTACAACAAGGTTGATCGATCTTCGTTCACCATGTCGGATGTGCTGAGATTTGGGGAGAAACACAATTCTTACAGGTTCTGGGTTTGTCCCTTGTGTGGTAGTGGTAGCAGTAGCAAGAAGCATACAGACACCGTCTCGCTGTTGTCACACATGTGCAGCAAGCACCAAAGGGCAGTATTGCCGAGGCTGCGGTCAGTTCTAGATCAAGAGCTGGATCGCAGTGCATTTGAAGATGATGAGTACTCTTTCAACAAGGTGATTTTCTCTCAAGATTCTGATCAGCGCAACATTGTCTGCTTCGAAGAGAGAGATCAGATGTTCAAATGGCTGTTTGATAAACCCTCAAGTGGAGTACGAACACTGGCGCTCACTGAATTAATAGAAACAAAACGCAGGACAGGAGCTTTGCTCCTTGACAATATCAAGGAGAAGTTGAAGACTTTGGCTACAGATAAATCTAGTACTGAGGTTTGACATTTTTATATCTAAATGGATCCTTTTTTGCTGGTATTAATTTTACATGAGATCAATTTGTTTATTTGCATTGCAGTTCGCCGAGGCTCTTCCAGGAATCCAGGAATCGTGGATTAAATTTGTTAAAGAAACTGCTGTGGATTATAGAGCACTCATCTTGGCGATTGGAAGATCATTGTTATGGGTTTGTTTATGCTGAATTTGCTTGTTTAGGTTCAGTTATGCAGGTACTTTCTGATAGCATGTGATCACTGAATATTGCCATCACCATTGCAGAGAAAATTAAAGAAATGCATGTCTGAGGACCCAGAAGTAGGTGCTAGGAGGATTAGTGCTGCTGATATTGATGAAGTGTTTGTTATTGTTGCTTATAATTCTGGTAGCAGTGCTGTTGAAGACAAGACAGAAGCTCACATGGTTTGTTTTGTTCATCTTGATATTCTTCTAAAAAATAGTAGCATTTCTCTGCTGAACAATTCCTAATTAATTTGTATTATTGGTTCATTAGTATCTGCCAGTTAACATTAGTACTAGAGCGACAAAATTCTTTTTCAGTCTTAGTATTGTATTATTAGTTGATTCAACAGAAAATAAAATTACTAACACACAAACATTCTTTCAGTCTTCACACTCAGATGCAGCTCAAAAGATGAATGGGAATCATCAAGAAAGGTAATATTATTAGTGTATTTCTATTATTATTTATTTCTTGACAGGACTACCCTGTCTTTTTTAAGGAATTATGTATTTAGCTCTCATTTTGTTCATGTCCAGTATCTACAGAATTTTCTCTCTTTTTTTCATATATGCCGCACTTCAGTATTTTTAAACTTTATTTGTTCATTGATTATGTGCCAATTCATGAGTATACGCTGTATGGAATAAACATACATTATATTGTTCAAGACTTATATACTGAGGTGGCATCATTACACATTTATCCTATAATGAAACGTGTTGGGTTGTGGTGCCTACCGAATAATATGAAGCCCTTTTAGTGTTGCACTGGACTTTCTGAAACATTGGTGTGATAAAGGGAGAAAGTACTTCTTAATATGTAAAACTGAGATGAAATGATAAATCCCTTCTTGTGTCCATGTAAGCATGAGTTCATTTCAGCTTCTATATACTGATTTAAATTTGTAGTATGGTCAAGATCCATGTGGCTAATCTATTAACTGGAAAGAAAAGATTTATACTTCTTTATTTGAGTAGGTAAGACAAACAAACAAGAGTGACATTCTGAAAGGGCAAAACAGAGGCATTATTTAAAATGAAATGGTGTTTCCTTTCAACAATCTAAAAAATTGTGCTGATTTTATCAGAAGTAGGACACACACTCTATTTAAAGCACAAACAGCTATTAGATGAGTGCATCACTATATTCTGATGACCCCCTTCTGTATGAAGCCTTGATTACTAACAAAAGCATATTGATACTAGTACATCACTATATTCTGACATCACATTGGTGATATCTTTCTTATTACTAATAAAAGCATATAGATACATGTGAAACTGATTATCAGGAGAAATAACATCAAACCGTGGTCACCAAAGTTGTTTCCTTTTGAAAGTTTTATTATAGATTCTAGACAATGCACATATATGATTCCCTGAAATTTTGCATCGTTATTCCTCTATTATCATTTATTTCCTCGGACTCTTAGCTTGCAAATTTCATTATTCCTGCAGTGACTTTCATGCTGAAAATAGAAGTTCTGGGACCATTGTCGACATGAAACCACAAGATCCGCCAACCAACATGGAAGGAAATGGAAATAAGCTAGATGAACAGATGGAAAAACTGGATATTGATCCAAATTCTGTCCGATCAAGTGCAATTCCTCAGTCCAGTACACCAAATGGAAATGGTTCCCCCCACATATTAGGTACTGCTTTTTTTATTTAATCAGAATAGAAGCATGGATCATTTATTGATCTTGCTTTCTTGGATTGCATTAATTACTGGTAGTAATGCTATTTAGTTCATATATCCTATCTTTTGCAGATAAAATCATTGATATTGTCATGTGAAAATGACTCTAGCATGCATATGTTTTTTGTGTTATATAAACACGAAACTATATGTAAGCTAAATGATCCTGGGAACAACCTGAAGAAAGTCATCTCTAGGAGGCTGTTAAACAAAATCTTGTGGAACTACGTGGTGCTTTAATTTGGAGTTCAAGTATGGGTCTGTCCATCGTTCCATATGATCTCTTGACAGGATGTTATGCATTATATCTACGCTTGGTGCATAATATAGTGTACTTTATATTGGATTCAGATCTTGTAATAGGGATTTTAATCTTGTCAGACCAAATGTAATATGCATCCACTTGAGCTCTAATGCATGTTATTTTCCAAGTATAGTTGTCAGATGGTGATTGAACTCTTCACTGCACCTGCAGTGCGACATTTTTCATGATCTAACCTATACCTTTTCTAGAGATCCATTTTAATGATTAACGGTATGTGATTAATTGTTTGCACGGTACAATAGTCACATTGCTTACAGGCACTTCCTGTGCAAAAGGTAATAGCGAATTATGATGTACCTATTGGTCAGTACTAAACACAACAGAAACTTCTGTGCTGCTCTAATTTTTGCAACTCTATTCACTTATTCAGTAACGCGGCAAAATATTTGTTTTAACTTGGAAATCTCATAAAGCAGGATCTTCTAGCCAATTTTCAGATGAATCAGCACAAATTTCCATCTATCAAAAAGAGTGTTGATGTTCTCAACCAAAACAGTGAAGACATATTTTTCTTGCATTTGATCATACAGGTACTTGACGGTTGCAGTGTGGTTATGCGTTTTTGACATCACTAGCTAATAATTTCGTTTAATTTGCATCTTGTGCAGACAATGTGGAATTTGAGGCCTTTCAGGGATGATTTTTTAAAGAGGCCACCTGCCAGTTTCCAGTTAAGACATAATGGCTCCTGCTTTTCTGATATATTCTATGACATCTTCTCTGCTTGGGAGAAAAATGATCACCACGAAACATACTATTCACTGACTTCTCTGAAGAACAATTTGTGCCAAACTGTAAATGTTAGAAATATATTTGAAAAGGTATGCTTCTCATACTTTCTTATCATTATGAAGATTTACAGCTTCCCAAACAATATATGGATGTGGCAATTACATTCATTCATTGTATAAAGCACCTCAAACCTTGCATGAAAGACTTCAGTTTTCTTGTCTCAGACCAGAATCAACTTTTGTTTCTTGTTTCTTGTGGGCACAGTTAGCATACTGTTATCATGCATCATTTATAAGTGCTGTCAGGCTTTCCCTTTTCTTTGTTTCTTTCCTTTTATCATATGATGTTACTTGTTCCTTTATATTATGTATGAATGAGTGAACCTGTGCTTTCAATTGTGTGTGTTTACAATCGTAAACCTGGTGAATCATTTTCAGCTGCGGGCTGGAAAATATTTTGCTTCTGTGATTTTGGATTTAGTTCTCGACGAACTGCACGTGTCAGAAGCTCCTTTGCATTTCTATTTCAACAACAAGATTCAGGGACAAGTAGTAAGTCCAATCACTTGTGAAGGCTGTATATGCCGAGCGCATGTTCTTTTTGGGATGAGGTTCCTGGTGCGAACGAGCTGTAGGTGTGGAGCATGTTTTGATGAAGGAAAATACAGTACACTTATCCATAAACTTGATGCAGGTTTACCTCAAACACCAAAGGTGCATACACTGTAAATTCTCTTCCTAGCCAACATGGTGTATGTAAGCGTGTGTACATTCTCGCAAGTAGTAACTGTTGCAGTTCTCTTTGTCCTTTTTATGCAGATCAAGTCCTTTGCAGATCTTCCAGTTGCAATTGATGAACGGTTTTGGTACCTGCAGGACGAATGCCAGTCTTGTGGAAATCTGAAGAGTGTTGGCCACTTTCTTTTGAATACACCGCACTTCTTTACAGTAGGTAAGCTTGTTCGCGTAGAATAATACGGAGTACATTGCTATTTAAAATTCTTGTGGTAATCTTCCTGCCTCTACTAGACGACAAAAAACCCTGACAACAGTACACATAAATTGACTAATTAGTTCAAATCAAGCCAAGAAGGCAAGAAAAACTACAGTAGTTAGTTTTATATGACTCGCTACCCTTACTGATAACTGAAATGCATAAAAGGATAAAAGAGAAATATATTCATCAAAAGGAAAAGGAACTGTGAAGTTGTGTGTGACTTTCCATGCATAAAGTAACTAGTAGTAGTAAGTTCCCTTTGTGTTGTCTCAAGAATTTGCTGCAACACTCAACCTTTTCTCCGTTCGAAGTCGAACTAGTTTGAATGAAATGGTTGTTTTATTGTCTCCTTTTGCAGTTTTGAAATGCACGGATAGTAGCAAAAGCCATGTCAGCCTGTCTGAACTTCTAGTTGGCTGCACATCTCCCCCTGATATTACACTCGCAACTAAGTATACTCTGGCCTCAATGGTAAATGCACACAAATCTTTTTTATTTTCCAGGTTTGACTTTTCTGATGAAACTAGATAAACAACCTACAATCCTGATGTTTAAGGGATTCAGAAAGGGAAGGAGGGAGGGGGCATTACGAGTTTTTTTTTTAAAAAATATTGGTTTATATGCATTTTCCCGAGAGATCTACATCAGTTTACAAGTTTGATGTTATTTATTTCTTTTCTGGTATCGTTGCTCGTTAATTTTGAAAAATGCACAAGTATATTGACTCCCAGCATACATATTGGATGATGCTTCTAATCTGAGAGGTCACAAAAAATACATTATTATTTAATATTTGTAAAGTTGGTGTCGTTCTGAAGGCTATGGAGGTTTGTTTATTTTTGGATAATGAATTGGAGCAAGGTTATGAAAGATATTTATACCGTGTTGCAAACTTTTTTTTTCTTTTCAAAGAAAAGGGCAGGACCTCTGGTCTATTGCATTACAGATGGAAAATAGGTTTAAAATTAGAAAATGAAATGAGAGCAAGGACTTAAGAGTAAAAGAGGTTTAAATTAGAAATGAAATGGGAGTAACTTGGTTCAATCATGTTGGACCTCCTTTGTTCCTCAACCTTTTTGGTTTCTTTCCTTTGTTATTTTCTCGGTACAGAACATGTGTAAGCATATCTTCTTATTTTACCTGCATGCTGACTTAAAATATCTGTATTCAGTTAAATCAGAATCTAAAGTTTATCCGTAATAACCGTGTCTGGCAAATATAATTTACGTACGACTTATGTATGTATCAAAATCTCCAGATCTGCTGTTCTGACGGGCAGTATGTCTGTATTTCTCGGGACCAAAACAAATGGCTCATATATGACACCAAGACTATCGAGGTAACGAAACTGTTGAACACTGCATCCTTGATTCTCAACTGCTCCACATGTTATATTGTAATCTGCTTGATTTTCTGGAGGTATGATCTGGGTTCCTGACATATATATGCAGGCAGAAGATTCCTGGGAGCGTTTGGTACAGCGTTTTACAGATAGCGAGCTCATACCTGAAGTCATCATCTTCGAGGTCATCAAGTAGCTATAGATAGATTGCATTCCGTTAGCAAGTTTATTCTCTCACAGATTCTGTTGTTGACAATTTTAGTTGATGTGCTCTGTAATTCTGCTGCTTACATACTCATGTGATCTTGTGTGGGTAACATGGGTGATGGATCATGGATGATGCTGATAAACACAAATGATGTTACGTGTGATTTGTAGTTTGATAGTTAAGCTTTAGAATAGGGTCAAATAAGCAATTGTCCCTTTCAAATAACGCCAAACAATATGCACAAATTAAAATCCCCCCTCCCTGATATGATATTATTCTAACCGAAATTTTTAATTTTGTTGTGAATTTGGTAATGTTTTGTTTAAATTTGATCAAATTTTGTTCAAAATTTCGGATCGAAAATTCTGAAATTTGGGTATATCAGCGTCCTCTGATACAAACGCCGAAAACGAAAGATTGAACCCTGCAAATTACTTAGCCAGCACGCTGCGCGCCCAAATTCTAGTGCGCTCGGAGATACTACGGACGGGTGGATCGGATCGCCCGTCAGGCAAACATCCAACGGCCTTGATTTAAACTGGTCGCGCACCTGTTGTGCCCTTGGACGTACGCCTTCGGCCCAATAAAACATCATACTATACCATGCAGTTCTTTCCTTATTATATCATCGTTATCAATCGTCAAAGCTGCAACACAGCACCTGGAAATTAAAAGGCAGGCGACGAGTGACTCGTCGATCGATTTGGCGCGTGCCACACTTAATTTTGTCGGTGTAAGCACAGGTTCGTTCACTATGTCATGGTATGGTACAATTTTGTTTTCTGTAAGATGTAGTTCTATTTGGTTAAAATTTGTCTAAATGGGTTATAGCTTTTATAAAAGGTTTTTTTTTTCACGATGGAACATAATTTGATATGATTTGTGCGGCCCCATCTTTTTTATGTGCACTTAGCTGAATATCTTCAAATATATAAGGGATATATTACGTTGCGCATGTGTTGTGTCAGATTCGTGACGTTTATACCAGATATATACCAATTCAATCACTGCTTCTAAAATTACTCGTGCTCGCCAATTTGGCTACTCATAACGTACATAAAGGAGTCGTCGTTTCGCTTATTCGCGAAATAGGTGAAACGGCATATTTGCAAACAAAAAGTGATTTGTAAGTAAAATTTTTATATATGTGTTCTTAGTGATCTAAAAGCAAAGGCTAAAAATAAACTTTGATGAAAAAACCTTAGAATTAGCTTTAAATTTAAGGTTGAAAATTCAAATTTTAGCTAATAAGCATAAGTATAAGCGAAAAGATGAGGCCCTAAAATTTTTATCCTCGATATTATTCATACACACAAATGCAGTACAAGGTCTTAGTTTATCAAATCTTATATACCTAATGTAAACAGTGAAAACAAATTAATATTTGTGTGACGCTTTTTTATAGCATATAAATGCTTGATTACATCATCACTAGTTATTCATTTCTAATCACAGAAACAAAATCTCTCAAAGAAGGTGCTAATCTTTATGCACTTGATTCCCCTCATTTTAACCTTTACTATAAAGAAAAAAAAGAATGCCCATGATTGTCTTCGTATTTAATTGACCAGTTTATATAAATCACAAATTCGTATCCCTCCGAAATATTAAGGTTTTTTTTTTGAGACATCCGAAATATTAAGGTTGAGAGGGAGACATTCCCTTTCCAGTCACATCACTAATCAAATTTAAAACTGTGAACGATTTATATCCTCCACAAGCATTCGATTGGCTAAAAATGCTTAGATTTCGGTACAAAATGCTTGGCTTCCTATGTATTTAGAATTGTTGTAACATAAATATTTATATTATATAGAAAGTACTTATATTTACCAACAGTTGGAACAATTAAATAAATATTACTCACCGGAAACGCCACCGCCATCCCTGCCTCCTAATCACTCCTCTAGGAACCCACGCCACTCGCCGTCCTGAACCCAAATCTGCTCCCCACTGGTCTTCCCAGTCTCCGGCGCCCGGAAACGCCACCGCCATCCCCACCTCCTACTCACTCCTCTAGGAATCTACGTCGCTCGCCGCCCTGAACCCAAATCTAGTTTTTTTTTTAGTTCGAGAAAATCAATGGCACCAAAGCGGAGGAAGAGTTGTACATATGCTTAAAAAACTAAAGTAAGCAAACATTCATCCAAGTCCTCTACTGAAAAACTTGTACATATGCTGGTTCGGTAGGATCATAAGAGCATTTTCCATCCTAAAAGCTAGCTAATAAGGTGAGTGGTTCCCCATTTATATATTAGGTCTCTTGGCCTTCCAAAAGCAATGTGGAACTATTCAACAATCTCTCCCTTCACCCCGACGGCCCCTCAAGTATACAGGCCCCGTAGGCACCACGGTCTATCAAGTCTTCACACACTTTATCCATCAAACAAAATATGTTGAATCAGCTAGGCTCTTACTTGCCCTTCCATAACTAATTAATGTGAGACTATTGAATAGGTTAACCTACCCAAGATCAAATAAGTATGTGCCATGTCTTAGAGCATCATCCATAATGTGTAGTTCATGTGAGGGTACTAGAGGTGGGGCACACATCAATCATAGTAACTAGAGAAAATTGTTGCAATGTACTACTATAAAACACTCCTTAAAATCATTATGGGACCATGTACTACCTCCGTCCCAAAATAAGTGTAGCCATAAATTTCCGCGCCCAATTTTGATCGTTTATTTTATTTAAAAAAATTTTATAATTAGCATTTTTGTTGTTATAAGATGATAAAACATGGATAGTACTTTACTCGTGACTTATGTCTTTAATTTTTTTCAAAAAAATTTCAAATAAGACGAATGGTCAAAGTTGAGCGCTGAAAACCATGGCTGCACTTATTTTGGGACGGAGGTAGTATTTAATATGTGGGCCCAAAGATACTCTCTCACCATTGGAACCAGCCACTAGTACTAGTACTTGGTCTTAGGATGAGGCCTCCTAAAAAAACAGCCACAATGTATACATAGGCTAGCACCATGGTCTTCTCTCTCCTCTAGTACCCCTCTAAAACCAACCATGCAGATGCTCTTACAGGTCAGTCGATCCAAAGGACGGAAAGAAAGAAAAAAATAACACTTGAGGATTCTAACATTAATCGTATTATTCCCTCCGTTTTATATTGTAATACTTTCTAGTATTACCTATATTCATATAGATGCTAATGAATCTAGATACATATATATGCCTAGATTCATTAGCATCATATATGGACAATGTTAAAAAGTCTTACATTGTGAAATGGATGAAGTATATTATAACACATCTATACCTAATTAAAAAATAAGTAAGGCTTCCGGTTGATTTTTTTCGTCCGTCATTAAAGGGTGGGCCCACGTGATTATTTCGCCGCTAATCCGTGAATCCGGATGCATTACGGCGATCGATCTCTGACGCTCCGCAAACAAAAGAGAAACGAAAAAAAGAAAAACCAAGCGAGCAGCCCAGCCAAGACGGCAGCAGGCCGGCCCAACAAAAAGCAAACGTAGCCCAGTAGCCAGCCCACGGAGCAGAGAAACAGTAGCCCAGTACAACATAGTTCTGTGTGATACCGTAGCAAATAAGCACTGTAGCACGAATAATACCACCTAAATAGGAGGCTTGCCTGATGCTATCTATATCTATAACTAATATAAATATTCGTATTTTTTCTTTCGTCACATCTAATTTTCGTCCGTACACAATCCGATTTGGTTAGCAATAGCCATGGAAAAAATTGCAAAAAAAATCCACCGCACCTGTCATTGCTACACCGTGCCAGCGAGACAGGAAGGAGAGCGGGAGAGGGAGCGCGGACGCCGTCGACACCGCCGTTGGGAGGGCGCCGTCTCCGCCGCACCCCGCCGTCACCGCGCCGTGCCGGTGAGAAGGGAGGGAGAAGAGAAGGGAAGCGGCGCCGGTGGGGGGAGAGACGACGCTGGTGGCGGGGGAGGCGGTCGGTTGGGGGGAGGGGGAGAGGTGGAGAGGGAGCGGCGCCACTGGAGGGGAGGGGAGGGGAAGCGGTGCCGGTGGGGAGATGGGGAGGGGAGGAGGCGGCCGGCTCGGCTCGGCTGGGAGGGAGGGGGAGGGTTAGGGTTCTTATCAATTTCAAACTGATCTGAGCCGTCCATCAAAACGAAAACGAACGGTTGAGATCGATCGAGAGTTTGGGCCGCACCACTTGGGCTACATCACTTGGGCCGCACGCGGGCCGTCGGTCGCTTGCGGGCTGAAGAAGAAAATGGGCTGAAAAAGGCTCATAGAGAAAAAATAATTTTTATTTAAATAAATGCTGAAATGATATTTGTATTATCAAAATTAGCAATTAAGCTATGTAAATTCCAAGAAAATTTCAAATCAAATAAATAGTTCAAATCAAAAAATATTTCAATTCATTTTCTTCATATAAATAGTTCAAATCAAAAGTTCAGTCACCATATCATTATCCGGTGCAACGCACTGGCATTTTGCTAGTTACTATCTAAAAGTAGTAAATGCTATAGTCGTCTATACAAAAGCTAAAAAAAGAACACAATCCCAAAGACAACTGCAGTTTGCAGGGCCTTGGCAATGTCCCATTTTACTGAACACAATCAATACGTGGATGAGCATATACTTAATTTATCATCAAATAAAATAGTCTTAACTTATATTTTTACATATTAATATTAAATTTTTGAATATGATGAAAACGTTTTAAAAAATCAACCACGCCATATATTTTCATATATTTTAAAAATGAGGTAGTATACAGTAGCAAAATGAAAATCTCCTTCCCTCTACATATGCATGCAGTACTAGGAAGCATGATTAACAGCAAAAATACAAGGCTAATTAGCTTTTCGCAGATAAAGAATCACCTCGCGGCATTGTCAACTATCCAGATTAGACAACCTAACCAAAGTTTACGTTCTCCGGTGACGGTGAACATGAAGGGACATTTGTGAATTGTCCATTCTAACGTACAGTACTTGAAGATCGTCCATGCGAGCAGCATCCAAGAGACCAAAACCCCTCTCACCTTGTGTAAATAAATTTGCATTGACCTTAAAAAAATAATTTTGCATTTGGTTTTATTGGAGTGCGGGAACAGTACGTAGTCTAATGTCAAGTAATATAATCCTGACAGAAGGATTAAAAAACAACGCTCCCACCATCTTATAAAAACAATCCAACTTCATATTCGTAGCTAGAAATTATTTTTTATGAAACAGATGGAGTATAAGGCTACGTTCGCTTCTCTCATTTCCTAACTTATACTCCCACTTTTTTTTTTCATACGCTTCCTTAACATTAAAATGATGCCTTTTTTACAAAAAATTATAGAAAAATTGCTTTAATAATAATAATAATTTATCTTTCAAGTTTCTTTTAAGCTAACCCTTAACATCTTTTTAGCAATTATTCATTCAAAACGACAAAGTTCAAGTGATCCCAATATAAGCAGCGCCTAAAATCCAAAACGACGGTAGCGTATCACCATCCATATCCAAACAAAATGCAACTAGAAAATCAAACCATCGTTTATCACGCACAAAATCCCTTTATCCATTCAAACAAATTTTGCAGCATGAGAATCCTTAAAGCCCTTTAGAGCCAACTACTAGCTTCAATTCATTTATAGCCAATCTAATAGCTCATTCATACAATAGTTTTATACTACACTATTAATACCTGGTCCCACCTGTCATACACACACTGCGTCTTGGAGTCCGTGCTGCAGCTGACTATAAATCTGTAGTCCGCTGTTCTTCTCTTTTCTCATTTATCTTTTTAAAATATATTTGCAGCTGGCTTATAGCCTGCTACCTGCTCTTATATCCATTCAAACAAATTTTCGCAACATCTGAATCCTTGCGTCTCCTCTTTCCCCGCCCCGCTATATAAATACCCCGCCGCCTCTTCTCCTCCTCGCCTCCCCAAACTCCCCGCATTCCCAACAACCTCGCCGCCGCCGCAGCCGCAGCCGCAGCCGCCGCCGCACGCCGCCGCGTCCACCGAAACCACCGCCGCCGCGATCTCCGCCTTCTACTCCCGCGTCGCGCTCCCCTCGCCTTCCTCCACTCAGGCGGCGCTTCTTCTAGCGTCTTCGGCGGGGGTCGGCATTTCGACGAGCACCTAACCCGCGCGCGCGCGTGCGGTCAAGCTCCACCCCCCAACGCGGCGCGATGGCGACACGAGACGCCGCGGACTCCGCGGCATTGCGCGAGGAGGCGGCGGGGATCCTGAGGCTGCACCACGAGGGGGGTTTCGCGGCGGCGATGGCGCGGGCGGTGGAGCTCGGGCTGAAGCACGGGGGCTCCGCGCTCGTGCTCAACCTCGTCGGCACCCTGCACCAGGTCAACTACACCGCCTGCAGGGTCATGTCGTGCTGCAGCGGCGGGGGCGCCTGGTCCGGGAAGGAGGGCTCGGCCGAGGACGAGGAGGAGCACAAGCGCGCCGCGCTCTCCGCCTTCGCCGCCGCGGCGTGGCTCGCCCCCAACTGCGTCGACATCGCCGTCTCGCACGCCGAGATGCTCTCCGAGGTCGAGAGGTACGAGGAGGCGTACGTGGAGCTCCTCCGCGCCCTCGGGATCTCCGACCCCGCCGACCCCGCGGCGCACGACGTCGTGTATGACGTGTGCGACGGCGAGACGACCCTCGCCGAGAGGTTGGGGAAGGCCAAGGTCAGGACTCACCGCGCCATAGAGCGCCTCGCCGAGCTGATCTGCGCACGGTTCATCCCGGCGGAGTCCTTGCGAGTGCTCGACGGCATCAAGCTCGGCGGGGACGCCGCCGCCAGAGCGCGCGCGCGAGCGAAGCATCTCGCCACGACCTACCCGTTCGCGCCGCGCGCCCACCTCCTCCGCGCGCACGTCGACCTGGAGCGCGTCCGTGGCTTGGACCCGGCCATCGACAAGAGGCGATTCCTGCGCCGCACCCTCGACATGGTCCAGGACACCGCGTATGAGTTCCAGCGATCGCTCGTGATCGCCCTGTTCCGCGCCAAGCTCATGTTCGTCCTGGATCAGTACGACGATGCCGAATGCGAGTGCCACAGGGCGCTTGCCATCGAGAGCCCTTTCGACCCGGTGGTGGATGACTTGCCTCCAGGATCTGTCAGTGGAGCAGATTATGATGCCAGAGTGTGTTTTGTCAGGAATCAGCTTCGTACACTGATCAAGAAGATCATATTCTCGGCTGCAATTTACTGGCGCACTCTAACAAGCGAGGATGAGGATAGCTTGATATCAGTGAGGGTCAAGCCATTGATTCAACTATGCAATAGAACTGACATGTCGTCTGCAAAGACCATAACGGATGCAGTGCGCTTTTTCAAGGGCAACAATTCATGGAGTTTCTTGATTTGCCCTCTGTCGAGTCGCTGTGATGGCCGGAAGTTTGTGGACACTTCTTCACTCTGGGGACACCTGTGCAACAAGCACCCAGAGGGGCACTGGAGAAAGCTCCAATCAGTTTTGGGTTCAAAACTATCTGAAAATACATCAGTGGGGGACTGTTCCTTGGAATGGATAACTTTTGGTCAAGATTCAGAGAAGCATGACATCTTCCGTTTAATAAAGATAAACGATATGTTCGATTCCTTGATTCGTCTGACAGCTGGTGGAACAGAACCAGATTTGGTGGAAATGCGTACAGAGAAATGCAGAGAAGGGGCTGAGATCCTTGAGGGAATCAAGAAAAGGTTGGGGACTTTGCCTACAGATACATCTAGCTCTCAGGTCTGTTACTAGTTACAGTCACATGATGATATGGCATGATTTTAAGTTTAGCATTTGTACTTTGTGTGCATTTTTGTGCTTACAATTATGTTTACCGGACTGAGAATTCACTTGCCTTTGCATTTCAGTTTGACGAGGCTCGAGTCGGAATACAAAATATGTGGCTTAAGTTCCTCAAAGTATCTGTTTTGGATTATCGTGGCGTCATATTTCCACTTGTGAGATCGTTCGTATGGGTGTGTTACATCAGGAACTCCTTTTTTGTCTTTGTTATTCAGCTGCTTGTTCATATTGTTTGCTCACTGATAACCATCTTTGCAGGGGAAATTAAAGAAACGCATGGCTGGAGATCCAAATATTGTTGGCCATATTAGTGCTTCCAAAATTGATCCTATATTTGATGATGCTCCTAGTGCCCGTTGCAGGAATGTTTCTGTAGGACATGACTCCAATCCCTCCGATGCAAACAAAATGGGTACAGCAAGCCAACAGAATCTGAAGGTTATTTTTGCTACAAGCATTTCTGTCAAATTTCAGTGAAATAACATATATTTTTTGTTAATTTATCTATCTGAAGCTGACAGTAACACATTAAAATTGCTTAACAGACTTCATTCTCAAATGAGACACTTAAATCTGGCAAAGATCACCAAGAAAGGTATTAAATGCAGTGGTACTCTTATCATTGTCTGAAATATTTTTATAAGGTTATATTTGCACTCTACTTTTTTTTCGTGAATCATATTTAACGTACTGTTTGTTTCCATGTGTTTCATTAATGATGCTTTGACAAAATACTTCCATTTGTATGTGAAATAACCTGGTACTATATGGAATGACTGGTTATTTTTCTCATTGGGAAATATATGGAATTAATAGTGTAGAAAACAAAGTATTCCATTTTTTAAAATTTATGGCAATGTTTACACAGAACAGCACTGTATTCAGTACTTCTCATCTTTGATAATGTGTGACAATGTGGAGTTCAAAAAATATAATGAATTAAAAGCAATTTCTATTTGTCTGCAAAAAAATAACAATAGATGAATGAGGGGAAAAATGGTAAGTGTAAGTAACTAGAATTTTAAAATAGTAGCTTTGAGATTAGGTGTGTAGTTATTAGAATTTTTATTTGATATAGACTCTAGGAAATGCAAGTAATTTGATGACTTGAACACCTTTTATTTTTCAACTGTAAAGATGACCCCTCACAATTTTTAATCTTTTACTATGTGTGCAGTGAGGTTTGTGTTGAAAATGGCAGTTCTGGGGCCAAGGTTGATACACCAATGGATGTGGAAGGAATCGAGATGGAGATAGCTGAAATACTGGCTAATATGGAACAGAATTTACAACTAGAAGGTGACTTTTTCCCCTGCACACAGCGCCGTAATTACATTGATAGTCTGAATTACCTATCCAGCTCAATAAGCACTTCTTTCCACTTAGTAGATAATACCACTAGGAAAAGTAAAATTGCTGTAAAAGTATAATTTTGATGAGAACATGGATGCATGACTTATATTCTGAAAGTATATTCTGAGACTAGTTTTCTAGTATTTGTACTCTGCTGTCCATGCTCCCTCAACAAATAGTGCCATGTTTATTTAATTATTATGATAATAACTCCTCAAACATTATCATTTTGATGGCATAATCCTGTACAAACAAATTGTATCATTCCTTCTTAAATATTTAAATAACTATATAAAGCTGTCGTTTCAGACTCTAAGCCATAAGCCCATAACCATTTTGTCTTAGATTGTGTGATGAGTACGCTATCAAATACTTCCCTCCGTTTCACAATGTAAGTCATTCTAGTATTTCCCATATTCATATTGGTGTTAATGAATCTAAATAGATATATATGTCTATATTCATTAACGTCAATATGAATGTGGGAAATGCTAGAATGACTTACATTGTGAAACGGAGGGAGTAGGTAATAACTTTCTTTCCTATTATTACAATATGGATTTAATCCATACCCCATATAATGGCTTTCACACAACATGTTGATGCCGCAAAACTTAGCGCAACAAGTTGGCACAAAACAGATCCTGACAATTGGCTAATAATTCTATGATGCCATTGCATTGTTTTTCAGTAATCTCAGTTGACATCATACATCAACAATAGGAATAGGTTACTCGAATTCTCGATACTCTTTCAATACAACCAATGTCTTTGTTACAGCATCTACCGCAGGAACACTTTCTAAGTAGTACTAAAGAAAAATTCAGCCCACATGACTTCCATTCAAATATAGAAAACCAGCACTTTAATTTAATTTCACAGTGTGAGAATGTAGTATATTTGTTTGTGCGAATGCAGTATTTTAACTCTTCATTAATAACCTGGAATGAACCAGCACATTTACAGTTTATTAAAAAAAGTTCTGGTTATTTGCATATGTGTGGATATATTTGGTAGTATTAACATTACAGAGTTGCTTTGTTTTCAGGAGAACTTTAACATTCCCTATCCAAAAGGTAATTATTGCATGTCTAATCATTTCTGAAAAAAAAACAGATAAATATCCTGTAACTATTAGTTGTATCTGTGATTTCCTTGTAAATGTGATTATTATGAACATACTAAGCTCACAATTATTAGTTATATCTGTAATTTTGTTAATGTGAATGCAGTGATCTGTGATTTATCATTTTATCTATTATTGTGAACGTAATAATCTCTTCATAATTACAAAATCTATCCATGCCCTAGCAACACAATCTGTTCGCCATTTTTCAATTTTTGTTATTTAATGTGGTTATTGTATGTTTTTATGGATAATTACCCAGAAACTGATAGCAAATCAACTGAGGAAATGTCAAGCACCACCGGCAATGAAAATGTTGATGTTAACAAAGAAATAACCGACAAAGACCTGTTTATCCTTCATCCAATCATACAGGTAGTAAAACCTTGCATGCAGATATTTGTTTTGTCTTGTGCTAGCCTCTGAGTTCTGATTTCTATGCATGACTACTTCTGAGTTCCGATTTCCTATGGAATATCCAGTCATTGTGGAATTTGAGGTACTTGAGAGATGAGTTTTTAATGGGAAAACCTGCATGGATCCTGAATATCAGTGGGAACTGCTGCATTGCTGACCTAATCTATGGAATCTTCTCTGCTTGGGAGAAAAATGAACACGACAGAGTGGCTGTTTTGCTAGCTTCTGTGAAGTCCAGTCTCTGTAAAATTGCAAATGATAACATGTTTCAGAAGGTATGGAGGTTAACAACATACCGTATTCCTTCACATGGTCATTTGTTCAAGCAATAATTATCAATCCCTGCATTGCCTTAATATAAGGATACCATGTTTTCCTAGATTTTTTTTTCAGCCAGGACGATGTTTTCCTAGATTCAAACAATTATTTTTTCCGAGAATTAAATCAGCGTACATTGCACTTATTGGCAATATATTATTAATGGAACTAATGGTAAAATGCCAATTTGCAGATCATGCTTTACAAAAATAAATGTAGGGTCTAAAAATTTAGGTTTACAAAATGCACTATAAAAATAATTATAGATACTAATTTTTTGTTGTACCATACAAAAGCTGAGTCTATAATTTTGTTTTCTGTTGGCGCTACCTTCGATTGATTGCATTTTCTGATTCCTTAAATTATGGAGATTATGGAGCATTCATGTTGTTTTCAGTATGTGACATTTTTTTACAAAAAAAATATCTGAAGGATCAATATTTGTTATCTCTTGTTCCATATGACTACAGTTGGTGAATTTGGACACACGAGTACCATTTTATTCGGCAAGCCCTATTATTTTTTTTTCTGATATAACATGTAAAGTGTCAAAACGATTTCCACGGAGACTTATTTTAGACATGCGAGTCTCATTTTCTGCTTCAGTATTATTTTACTCTTCATGCATATTTTTCTGCCTTCACAAGGCTAAATCTTGTTGATCAATTTCAGCTCCAATCTGGAAAAAGAATTGCATCTGAGGTTGTGGCAACAGTTTTTCAAGGGCTGCATATATCGGAAGCTTCTTTGCATTTTTGTTTCAACAGTGAGATTGAGGGGCGTGTAGTAAGTCCTATCAGCTGCCGAGATTGCATATGCCGAACACATAATCTGTTTGGAATTATGTTCCATGTGCGAATGAGCTGCAGATGTGGGAAGTCTTTTAGTGAGAAAGAACATACCACAATTGTATATAGACTTGATGCTGGTTCACCTCAAACAACAAAGGTGTGTCACATTAATTAGATATCCTGTATAGCTAACTCTTCATCATAGGTGGATATATTTGCCAAAGTATCCTACAAATAGTGATTGCCAACCTTTTGCAGATCAATTCCTTTGCAGACCTTCCTGTTCTATATGATCAGCAGTTATGCTTTGAGGACAATTGCGAGTATTGTGGAAGTTCGAAGAAAGTTGATGTTTCTCCGTTTAACACGCCGCATTTCTTTACTATAGGTAGAGGTTCTTGTCTGCAATAGTAAATTGCAATTTAACATTTGATGCCCCCTTTTCCTGCCTAAACAGAAAATACTATTGGAATTTTACATTTGGTGTCCCTTTTTCCTGCGTAAACATAAAATTATGTAGGAGACATGCATCACGACCACTTGTAACTAAAACAGAAATTGAAACTTGAAGGCTAACTTCTAGAATCCGACAAAACTGAAGTCTCTACATTGTTAGGTGTGATATAGCTCGGTATTATGCTGGTTAAGAGGCTTTTGATCCATTGATATTTTTTTTCTGTACTGTAAAGTTAACGTCAAGCTGCTTGTTTTGTTCCCTGTGTTTGGCATTTTATTGTAGGTTTAGACTGGTTTGGTGGCAGTGAAGACCAGGGTCGGCTATCTGAACTTCTGGTTGGCATTGCACATCCCCTTGACATTAAACTTCTCTGCAAGGGTGTTCGCTTCTCAGCAAACTATTCTCTGGCCTCAATGGTATGAGCACTCAGAACCTTTTCTTTTCTTTATGAATTACATTGTTATATAACAGAAAAAATAATGTTATCCTTGATTGTCAATTGTCATTTTAAGGAATCCAAAAAGGAGGGAAAAAGCAATGAGCTACTTGGTATTGGTTGATATCTGTTGTCAATTGTGTTTCTTGACTCGTATTGTATCTTAATATCATCACCACATATTATACTCAAGGCGAGGGAAGTCACAGGGAATCAAGGTTTTACTAGAACTAAACGGACCAATATAGTGGATAATGGGTTGAAGCTATGATCCATCTGAGTTGGCCATATAGTATTTTGGTGAATATTTCAATGGTTTTGTTGGCGAATGTTATTCTGCAGAAACCTTACTGATCTCCAGCATTTGGAATGCTTCAAAACAAAGAATTTTATCAAGAGTTTTGTATGCAGAACTGGCAGCAACAAGCCAACAACTAACATCTTGTGTAATTTCACAATCTCACTGAATGTTTTGTCAGGCTGTCAGCATGTTTCATTGATTGAGAATTGAAATGGAGTAATATGGCAGGGTGATCTTTAATGGGCTTGTTTCAATCTCTGTTACTCCCAGTTATTTATATTCATCCTTTGGTTTATATCTCGATACCAAAATGTCACCATCAGAAATCACAATCAGTGGTACAGAACTTACATTGGTTTTGTTTTCTATTCAATAAATTTATTATTCTCTTGCAACGAGTTCTACTTCTTTGGCCTTTTGCAAGGTTTGTCAGTTGCTTATGCTTAACAACACAACAGTGTCTAGCAAATGCAGTATATTAGTTTTCTATACCCCCAGCTTATTAACTCCCTGCCAACCAAAAACTCTGCAGATCTCCTATGCTGATGGGCGCTACGTCTGCTTTGCTCGCAATCAGGACAAGTGGCTCATCTGTGATGCTGAGAATGTTGAGGTGGGTAACTAACTTCTTGGCCTGTGCAGCGCATCATGTATGTATGTATGCTTCTTGATTCTGATCTTCTCTCTGTTATTCTGAGCGGTTAAACTCTATACAGGCAGCAGATTCCTGGGAGCTGTTGCTTGAACGCTTCAGTGTCTGCAGGCTCCAACCTGAAGTTCTCTTTTTCGAGGTCATCAAGTAGATATACGAGTGCCTGGAACAACCCTTTCGCAACATTGTGTTTGTATCTTAATTCTGGCATTCTTGCAAGGAAATAGTTGTTGCTGCATGTCACCGACTCGCTATCCTGCTGCTATCTCTACATCAGGAAAGGCCTTTAGTTTGAAACGCAGCGTTTTTATGGATTTGGTGGAGATCTTATGAATTCTGATCAACTTGTACGATCAGTCCACATTGTATTGTGATGAATGATACCATTTCCTTTCAACCGTCACGAGTAGAAGTCATGTTTGATATCAGGCTATTAGTTATACTGTGATGACTGATGAATGATACCATTTCCTTTCAACCGTCACGAGTAGAAGTCCTGTTTGATATCAGGCTATTAGTTAACCAGTATGTCATATCTGTACTCTCTATCTCATATTTTAAGATGCTTTAACTTTTTTTTTATGTTTGACCAAATTTATAGAAATATATAGCAATATTTTCAACACAAAATAAACATTATCAAAACATATTTAATGTTGAATAATACAATACACAAATGCAATACACATTTTTTTTGTTTCGCACAAGAAAAAAGGATGTCCACAAACAGCGCGCAAGTGCTCAGGAGGCAGGACTGAGCATCGCCAATGGATTGGATAAATTGTTCCCAATCCAAGATTTTTGGGAATTTGGGCTAAAAATCAGCTCCAACATATTTCCTCATCTGCTGCTAAAAATTTAGAGTTCCCTTCCCTGAGTTTTACGATCTCTACTTGTAGGGACGTGCGAGGGCTCCCAATCCCTCCTATTCCGCTGCTTCTAACATCCCTCGTCGGGCTGGGACAAGGATGGTGATGGGAGTTGAGGAGATATGATTTCTGTTGATAGTTTAACGGAGGTCCGGATCTACTCTTTTGTCCTTGAGAAGAGATTACTTGTGTGATAAATGAAACTAATTTGGTGTTGTAGATGTTGCTAAGTTTTCTATAAATTTGGTCTAATATAAGGAATTTTGACTAGGAAAAAGTTCAAAGCGACTTATAATATGAAACAAAGATATTATTTTTCTTTTTATTTTCTGGTAGTTAAGATATTCCTGGCAGCGTCAAACCTGAAGTCGTCATCTTCAGTTGTACACTACCATTTCGATCATTTTAGTTTCAAATTTGATGTTACCTTATTGGTTTGCAACTTGCAGTTAATTTTGGCATTCATGCAAAGAAACAGTTGTTATATGTTCACCATCTTGGTGCTATCTCTACATTGAGAATTCCCTTCCGTACTGACATCAAATGTGCGATGAGAATGATGCAAATTCTTAGAATTGAGCTACACCCAACGAACTTCAGAATTTTCACCCAAATTCATACAAAATTTTGGATGAACAGATAAACGCTGGATGGACGTTCATTTCACGTCCTTCGTATCTTCAGCAACTCAGTTGTTAGCCAAATTTGTTGAATTTTGGATGATCAATAGATAAATGCGTCCTCCGTATCTTCAGCAAATCAATTGTTAGCCAAATTTGTTGAATTTTTGGATAAAATAGATAAGGGGCAATTGCGATTTTGATCCTATTTTGAAACCTAACTACCAATTTAACTTTACTTTTTAGGTTTGCTTATTTGACCCTTATTTTCAAAACCGAAGATCATGTCTGACTCTCTTTTGTGAAGTCAATATAACTGTGCTAACTTAGAAAAAAAAAGATGATGTTTCTGTCCTTACTTATTTGACCCTGTATTAATTATCCCTTCTTAAAGATTTTGTTTGTTTGATCCAGATTGCGGTGGATAGCCTGGCGGCCGACTTCCCACGGCCACATCGGTGAGCACCGCACCGCCGCCCATCGTCATCTTCCTCCTCGTTCGGATCAAAGAAGAAAAGCACCATCACCCCGCAACCTTCGACCGCGCCACCGTCCTCTCTGTTTGGAGCGAGAAGGAGCAGTGCCGCCGCCCGCCGTGCTTAGGGGTATTTTCATTATTTTAGTCAAGATGAAGTGAAACCCTAATGGTTAAGTAGAAACATGGTAAAACGACAACTTCAATTTAAAAAAACGAGGTAAAATAAACAAACTTAGAAAAAGAGATCAGATTAATAGTTAGAAGACTTCCAAAGGATCAAATCAGCAATTATCCAATAGATAAACACTACTCCGTTCGTTTATTTTGACGTCATCGTATCTAAAGCTATTCCGTTCGTTATCCCAGTTAGCTAGCTAGAATCTCTCCGAGAGATCATCCCCTCCCGATTCGTTTCCTCCTTCTAGATTCTAGAAGCTATTATAAATACCCTCCTCTCGCCTCGCGAAACCCCAGAACCACGCCGCGCTTTCCCATCAATCCTTCGCCGTCATCGCCGCCGCCGCCGCCGCCGCCGCATTTGTACGAACACCTCGCGCGCGATGGGCAGAGGCAGCAGGGCTCAGCGGAAGGAGGCCGCGGAGCTGGAGCGGCGGCGGCTCGAGGCGGAGAGGGCCCTGCGCAGGGAGGCCGTGGCGGCGCTGCGGATGTACCGCGAGGAGGGGCGCCACGACGAGGCGATCGCGCGCGCCGAGGAGCTCGCGGCGGGGCACCCGGGCTCCGCCGTCGCCGCCCACCTCGCCGCGGTCCTCCACCACGACGCCACCAACCGCGCCGTCGACGGCGCCTCCGGCCAGCAGCCCTCCGCCGCGGGGAAGCACCTCCACCCGGCCCGCGACTTCTACATCCGTGCCGCGCGCCTCGCCCCCAACTGCGTCGAGATCGCCACCAGCCTTGCGACGGTGCGGTTCGCGTGCCTCGACGACGACGACGCGGACCTCGACATCCGCCGCGCCGTGACCATCGACTACCCCACCGACCCCGCCGACAACAACGTCGCCTACGACCTCGACGACGACGACGGCGCCACCCCCAAGGACAGGATCGCGAACGCGAGGGCGGCCGCCATCGAGCGCTACAACCTGATCATGGCCTTCGTCATCGCCAAGGTCATCCCCCGCGCCGTCCGCGGCGTGCTCGACGTCGCCGAGCGCGAGGGCGCCGCCAAGGCGGTCAAGCCGGCGAAGGCGCTCGCCGCGCGCTACCCCTACTCGGCGCGCGCGCTCTTCGCCCACGCGCACGTCGACGTGGAATTCGCGCGCGGCCTCGCCCCGGGCATCGACAAGCGCCCCTTCCTGGACCGCCTCCTCGGCGAGCTCAACGGAGAGGCGCTGCGGTTCGACACCTCGCTCGTCCTCGCCGCATTCCGCGCCAAGCTCGTCTTCCTCTTGGGCTCGTACGTCTCCGCGGAAGGCGAGTGCAGCCGTGGGTTGCACATGGTCGGAGCAGCTGATCCCGCCGACGAGGATGTCCCCCCTGGATCTGTCCCCGGAGAGAACTCTGAAGATAGGCAATCCGCTGTCCGTGTAGAGCTCGGTCGTTTATTCCAGAAGATTGTCTTGGCGACCAAAGATTACTGGTCCTCGTTGCCAAGGGAGAAGCAGGACAGATTTCGGTTTGCGGGATTCAATTCGATGCATCAACACTATGCCAAGAACTATGATGACACGCACGAGGGCGCAAAGACCATATCTGATGCACTCAGCTTTGTCAGGAAGAACAGGTCGTGGAGGTTTTGGATTTGCCCCTATTGTGTTGGCAAGAAGATCCCGGACACCGATTCGCTCTTGCAACACATGCGCAACAAGCACCCGGAAGGGGGTGTGTGGCTGAAGCTGCTGTCGATTTTGGATCCAAAATCGGTAGATTCATCTGAGGGCGACTATTTCTTGGACGACGTAGCTGTCTGTCAAGATTCAGAGGAGAATTATGTCCTGCGTTTCGAAAGGATGGATCATATTTTCAAATACTTGTTTCTTCGGGCAACTGGCACAGTTGAGCACAAGCAATTTTCTGAACTGCGAGAGACTAAATGCAAAGAAGGAATTGAAATCCTTGAGATGATGAAGCCAAAGCTGAAGAATGTCCCCACAGATATTTCAAGCAGTGAGGTTTGATAATCTTCCGTTTTTCATGGCCTTGTTTCAACATTTTCCTTTGTTAGATTCACTCCCATACTGATATTCATCTTGATTGGACTAAACACTGTTGCAGTTTAATGAGGCTTGTGCTGAGATCCAGGACATGTGGAATGACTTCCTTGAAATCTCTGTTCTGGATTACCGTGTAGTCATCACACCCCTTGCAATATGTTTCATATCGGTATGTTTACAACTGGAGGTTCTTGTTCACGTCTAGCTATCTGTCTGTTCACTCTGTACTGATCTATAAATCTGTAAACCAATTTACAGGAACAATTACTTCTTTCCATGAGTAATGATGAAAAGGCTGCCAGTAAGAGTATTGATGCTGCTGATATTGATGCATTATTTCCTAATGTCGATGACACTCCTGATATTGATGCAATATTTCCTAAAGTTGGCGATGCCCCTAGCGCTGCTGATACATCAAAAACAGGTTATTCGGATTTTGGTTCCTCTTTCAATGCAACCTGTCTTTCTTTGATACAGAGCTTGTTGCCTTGTTGTTCATGCAGTTGTCAAACTATATATGTACTGCATCTACTTGAGGCATGCTTGCTAACTACTACATGGCTTCCATTCAAATACAAATACAAATACTATTAATCACTTCAGTTTAATTTCATAATGTGATATTGTAGTAGGTATTTGAACTCTATTGATAACCTGCAATAAAGCATTAAGCATCACATCGACATTTTACTTTTTTTAAAAAAAAATCTAGTTATTTGCAAATGTGTGATTACTTATTTTGTAGTATTAACATCACAGATTCTTTGTTTTCAGGAGAACTTTAACATTCCCTATCCAAAAGGTAATTATCACTTGTTTTATTCATCCCTGAAAACAGACGAAGCTTTTTGAATTATTAGTTGTACCTATAATTTTTTTTTGGTTGATGTGAATATATTAATCTTACAATTATTGGTTGCACATGCAATTTTTTTTTGTTAATGTGAACGTAGTAATGTGTGATTGATTTCTTAATGTGAACAAATTAATTTATTCATAATTACAAAATCTATCCATGTCCTAGCAAAACACTCTGCTCCCATTTTTCAACTCAGTTACACAACATGGTGATTATATATTCTTAGGATAATAATCTCATTATTATCCAGTAACTTAAGCCCAATCAGGTGAGGACATGGCAAGCACCATCAGCGACGAAAGTATTTATGTTCTCGAAAAAGACAACACTGACAAAGACCTGATTATCTTGCATGTGATCATACAGGTAGTAAAAATTTGCATGTAGCTTTTTTCGGTCATGTGCTAGCATCTGAGTTCTAATTTCCTACGAATATTTGCAGTCATTGTGGCATTTGAGGTTCTTCAGAATTGACTTTTTAAGGGAACGGTCTGTATGGATCCTGTGTATCAATGAGGATCACTGTATCGCTGACCAATTATATGAAATCTTCTCTGCTTGGGAGAAAAATGAAAATGATAGAGTGGCTGTTTTCCTGACTTCCATGAAGGCCAGTCTCTGTAAAATTGCAAATGATAACATGTTTCAAAAGGTATGTGGGCAAGACCATTGTATTCCTTTCCGTGGTCATTTTGTTCAAGCAATAACTATTACTCCCATATAAGGAGACCATGTTTTCCAGATAAAAAAATGATATTCTTTTTTTTCTGACTATTAAGTCTGCATTCATATGACCATGATTTTGCAGTTATTGGCAATATTTTTTTTACAAGAATATTGGCAATATGTTGGTGGGAATTAATTAATGATCAAAGTGCAATTTTGTCAACCATGCACTGCAAATATAAACTGAGTCTAAAAATAAAAACAGGGCCCGAATTTTTTTTAGTGCTATCTTTGGTTGGTTGCATTTTCCTTTGTCGATTCCTACTTTCCAGACTTGTTTTCAGTATCTGACATTTTTTACATTCCACAGAAGGAAACACCCAAACGTTAAAATGCAATTATGCGTTTTTTTTTAAAAAAAATCATCTCAGAAGGAGCTATATCTCTCCTTTTTTTTGTTCCTTATGCACTGGAATGAGGGAATTTAGATACACACAAGTCTCTTGTTCTTTTGCTTGCAAGCTCTATTAGTCATATTTTTGTTGTTTGTATTTTTTTTTTATTAACATGTAAGGCGACAAACTAATCCATTGGAGACTACCAACATCTTCATTCTGCTTCTGTCTTATTTTAGTTTTCATGCATATTTTTGTGCCTTCACAAGGGTAAATCTGGTGAATAAATTTCAGCTGCAGGCTGGAAAATTAATTGCTTCTGAGGCTGTGGCAATGATTCTTCAAGGACTGCATATGTCAGGAACTTCATTTCATTTTGAGTTCAACAATGATATTGAGGGACGTCTAGTAAGCCCTGTCAGCTGCAGAGATTGCATATGCCGAACACATAATCTTTTTGGGGTTCAGCTCCAAATGAGCTGCAGGTGTGGGAATTCTTTCGATGAGAAGGAACATACTACAGTTTTCTATAAACTTCATGCCGGTTCACCTCAAACAACAAAGGTATGTCACATTTTACTTTTTATAGGCGGATATATTATGCAAGAGTAACTTAGCAAATCGTAACTGGAAGCATTTTGCAGATCAAGTCCTTTGCAGAGCTTCCGGTTCTATATGATGAGCAGTCATGCTTTGAGGCCAATTGCGAGCATTGTGGAAGTCCAAAAAACACTGATGTTTTTCCTTCAAATACACCACATTTCTTCACAATAGGTAAAGGTTCTTGTCTACAATAGTAGATTGCACTTTACTATTCAGTGTCCTATTCCCCTGCCGAATCGGTATCTCAAATACTGAGGTCTACATTAATAAGTGTGATATGATTTTGTACTATGCTGGTTAAGAGGCTTTTTATCCATTCATAATTTTTGTTATAAAGTTAATATCAAAATGTTTGTTTCATTTTCTGTTTTCACCAACATGTTGCAGGTTTAGACTGGTCTGGTGGCTGTGAAAACCAGGTTGAGCTATCTGAAGTTCTGGTTGGCATTGCACATCCCCTTGATATTAAACTTCTTTGCAAGGGTGTTCACTCCTCAGCAAACTATTCTCTGACCTCAATGGTATGTGCGCATAAAACCCTTTTTTTTGTATATGAATTGAATTGATTATATAACAGAAAAAATAATGTTATCCTTGATTGTCATGCTAAGGAAATGCAAAACGAGTGTGAAAACCAGTGAGCTGTATTGTATTGGCTGATATCATTGTCTTGAGAGTTCTGTCTCATTATGTTCCTTGACTGGTATTATCTTAATTATTTGGATATACTCGTAAGGTGTGAGAGGTCACAAGGACATTGCGTGTAATGCTTATCTTAAAAGAGATGGTGTTAGTCTGAAACAAGGTTTTTGCTAGAATGAAGTGAACCGAAGTTATAGTAATTGGTGTTTACTAGATCCAAATTGGCTAGGCTTCTGTGGATAATGGATTCGAGCTATGAATCATAATGTTCATATCTGAGTTGGCCATATACTCATGATGATTTTGGGAAATATTTGAGTCCATCTTGTCAGCGAAGTTATTCTTTCTATACCTTACTGATCTCCAAAATTGGAAAAGTTTGAAGACAAGAATTTGAGCAAGAGTTGGCAGTCCGTGTAGGCAGTACTGGCAATTGCAAAGAATATCACGAGTGATTTCACTCTCACTGAACTTTTTATCAGCATGTTCATTGATTGAGTATTAAAATGGAGTACCATGGCTGGGTAAAATCTTTATTGGACTTCTTTTTATCTCTGTTACTGTCCAGTTGTCTTGATATATTTGTCCTTCGCTTTTTGTCTGAATTCTAAATTATCACCATTAGAAATCATATGTTGTGGAGCAGAACTTTTGCATCATACTGTTCTTTTTTTTTTGTTTCAATAAATTATAAAGTTATTCCCTTGGTCTATTAATTTTTACTTCAGCTCTTCTGCATGGTTTTTTGGGTGCTACTTAACCTGCCCTGCTTATACTTACCAACATAACCATGCCTGATAAATATATCACGCTTTTACATGTCAAAGTTATTTATTCCCTATTATTTAAACCTCTGCAGATCTCCTATGCTGATGGGCGCTACATCTGCTTTGCGCGCGACCAGGACAAGTGGCTCAGCTCTGATGCCAAAACTGTTGAGGTAGATAACTTGCTCTCCTGGCCTCTGCAGCAGCAAAGTGAGACCCTGTTTAGATGTGACTAAAACTAAGTCCCTATCACATCGGATATTTGGACACTAATTATAAATATTAAACATAGACTATTAATAAAACCCATCAATAATCTTGGACTAATTCGCGAGACGAATCTATTGAGCCTAATTAATCCATGATTAGCCTATATAATGCTACAATGCTACAGTAAACATTCTCTAATTATAGATTAATTAGGTTTAAAAAATTTGTCTCGCAAATTAGTTTTCATTTATGTAATTAGTTTTGTAAGTAGTCTATATTTAATACTCTAAATTAGTGTCTAAATATAGAGACTAAAGTTAAGTCCCTGGATCCAAACACCATCTGAGGCTTCTTGATTCTGATATCCTCTCTGTGATTCTGAGCTTGTTAACTCTGTACAGACAAAAGATTCTTGGGAGCAGTTGCTTGAACGCTTCAGAGACTGCACGCTCCAACCTGAAGTTCTATTCTTCGAGGTCATCAAGTAGAGATCATCGACAAATTTGCCTGGAAGAACCGTGTCATAACATAACTTCAGAGTTAAATTTGGCTTGTTGTTACATGTCACCATCTTGATGCAAACTGTTCTGATACACAACCTCCTTTGTTGTAAATGCGTGATAACATTTTCTTTCCGGCCATGTCATGGTAAAGGAACGTCTGATATTGAGCTGAAACCATTTGCTACCAGGGTATTATTATCTAACCAGTTGCTCAAGTCTTGTGGGTTTTAAATTCTGAAAGTCTTGTCGATTTTCTGATAAAGCCATTTTCTCTGTCCAATCTGAATGCATCTCTGCCTTGCCTTTGCAGGTAAAGACCTAGTCCATGTTTTTATTGCTTTGATTTGTGCATGGGTCACAGACTTTCTGCTGTAGAAAACATTCTAATGCAGAAATTTCCTGTTCAAAATCGTATATTTCAAACGGCCCTTTTTGAAACCTACAAATCCTCTGTTTAAAACAAAAGGAACAAACTGATAGATCCTGCTATTGAGTTGTTTTACCAACCTTTCGGCCGGTGCACTAAAAAGTAAAGTGCTGTTAGTCTGCTTGTATCTTCAGTGTTCAGGAATATTTTGGGCCGGGCTTTTCCATTCTGGGCCGAAGGAATTTAATAGCATGAGAAGCTTTCGGCCCGGGTATGGCTAAGGCTTCGGCAGCTCGGCACGTGTTTGCTGATCTGCTGGCTCTGCTGACTGGGTGCTACACACTATCTAAAAAAATCAACTCATGGTTACGAATCTAGACACAATAAATTAATTCATGGCTATAAATCTAGAATACTATGTTTAGATAGCTAAAATTTGATTAATTTTTTTTATAGGACGGATAGGGATTAGCTTGATGAGTAGGATGTTTGGGACGTTATTTGAATGAGCTCCTTGCCATATGTGGATCAAGATAGTATTACTCAACATCTCTGTTGCAGCCACTTCCCAAATCCTTAGCTCTCCGAACAGTCTCGATTATATCTCCATCTTGTTTATCTTTATGTAAAGAAGCTGAAGATGTTAAGTAGCAGCTATTGAGTATTCCATTTGTGAGAATCTAGTTAAGCTGAGGTTAATTACCTAACCGGTTAACTAGTTTATTTCTATAGTTCTCCATCAAAATATGAAGAATATTCTAGAATATTCAGGAGAGTTTTCGAGAGCAGTTAGAGCTTTGAGAAACTCTCCAAAAGACCATACTGTCAATACCACTAGATAAATTTATAGCATGTATATTTTATTTAGGGCTTATTGAGGTATAGAATATGGAAAATTTACGTACCTCTTATTGAGGTATATTTATCGGACGCGACTACACAGCCAGTGGTAGCTGATTCGTCTAAACCAGCTACCACTCCATCTATGAAAGACACTATCCACCTATATTTCAAATACAATTTTCTCTTAAACTACTCGTCCGATCTACGATCCGATTACACCGTTGTGTTCGTAACAATTAAATCTTTATAACAAGATCTCACATGATTATATTTTGATAAAAAATCATAAATTACTTTTATAATATATCTAAATTACTTTTAGATTTTACTAAGCTACTTTTTATATGTAAATTCAATAAAGTCTAAAAGTAATTTACATATATCATATAAGTAACTTAGAAAAAAAACGAAGGTAACTTTAATTAATGCCTTTTTTCATTGAACAAATTATCATATATATAAGTTACTTTTAGATTTGATTAAAATACTTCATATACATTCATAATGCTCTGAGGTGATTACTTTTTTTTATTGTTTTTAGTTAATTCCATAATTTGTGCCGATTAATTTAATTTCTTGATAGAGTCGTGTTTTTATCTCTATAACGGACTTACTTCAAATGACATGCCAAAGTTACCTTCGTTTTGTTCTAAGTTATTTCTATAATATATATAAATTACTTGTAGACTTTACTGAATTTACTTTTATATGTTTAAGAAGTAATTTAGTGAAATCTAAAAGTAATTTAGACATATCATAAAAGTAATTTGTGATTTTTTTATCAAAATATAATCATGTGAGATCTTGTTGTAAAGATTTAATAGTTACGAACACAACAATGTAATCGGATGAGTAATTTAAGAGAAAATTTTATTTGAAGAATAGATGATAGGAATATTTTCCCTACTTGTTTAATGGATTAGTACTATAAAAGACATGCACGTTGACATAATAGGTTAGTATAAATCCATACCAACCTAGCCTTAAACTGTGGCTTAGATTTCTCTCACTGGACCGTCGCTGCTTAGTACTAAATCGAGAGCGTTTTCGGTTTAGATTTTACGATATTTATCACTCTAGCAAACTTCATATCAAATAATGAGATGCGGCAATATCATGTTTCCTCAAAACTGTGGCAATTTTATTAACCAAAAAATGGTGTATACGGTAAAATAGTAAAATGCACATTCAAATAAATTTTTTGTTTTAAACACAGTACAAACATATACGCCCACAACGCGCATACACTCATACCTATGAACCCTATCCATATGAGCATATTCAAAATACTGGGTGGCATATTTTGAGATTGACAAAGTCAGCACTGCTCATAGGTGCATCGTTGTTGATGGATATGTTGTCTAACACTAAAAAAAATATTAGCCGTAAATACGAGCACTCGTCGTCTGGGCTAGTTTCACTACGAGTAATCTAACCAGTTGAGTTACGCTCACTTCGCATATTTGAAGAAATATTGGTTCTTAGCATTGCTAATTTTCATTTAATCTTTCACCTTATTTCTGTTATTTAGTTTTTTTTATTATTTATTTGTAGAAACATATTTCTTCATGGTCCTCTATGCACCCTTGGCCAGTTGTCCTGAGAACGCAACAATGCAAAATGTTGTAGCAACGGCGCTGGACGACCAGGGCTAGGGCAGGCATGTGCGATTGGGCTGTACACGCCAATGCATTTTTTTTAAATTTCACGGTGAAACTTCCAGTTCCCGCCTACTAGTAGTTTCCTCCACATGGACACGTGTCAGATTCTTGGCTAGGGCATTGGCAAACTTACGGAGCTCCACGTGGCCGAATAGTAAGGTAGAGCTTGGTCCCTGAAATCGGTTTTAAAGATTGGAGCATTCGGGTGAGAATTCGTAATCTCTCCTACTACTCCTTTATGCCACATCTCTATCTCCCTCTCTCTCCCTCTCAATTCCTAATTACTATCTCTCTCGAAAACGAGTGACGTGGATGGGTAAGAATATAATTGATAAGGAAAAGCATTATCCATGCTTTGTGGGAACCTTTTCCTTTTAGGAAAAAAAAGTTGGAAACTCACCATTTCAATCAACTAATCCGTCCGAAAGCACCACAAAAGATGATGATTTCAGCCGCAACATGATCCCTCCCAACTAAGCTGGCCACACCTGCAAATGGACAGACTAAGAATGGTCCAGTTTGGACAGTAAATTGTCCGAGTTGTAATTAAATGAGAACCCAGGGGCCTAAATATAATAAAGCTCTGGGTGTTTATTCTGCTTGAGGATTTGGCTAATTTTGGAAAAATTAGTAAATGATGATCATGCTTCCATTCTTTAGTTTTCGGCTCAATCTCAAATTGTAGGTAAATGAGTTTTCCAAAAAAAAAAGGTCAATGTGAATTAATCAGCAACGTACTACTACTCTGGTTATAAATATTAGATGTTTGGAATAAAATATCGTGAAACGTTGAAAACTTTGATCATCAATAACAGCTGAGATGTTTAAGAAAAAAATGGTAGGTTTGGATTTGTCTTAAAATGTACTATCATAATATCATCAACTTAATATATATGGCAGTCAAAGTTTCAAAATTTTGATAGGATCATGTCTTATCCGTTAAATGTTTATAATTGGAGGAAGTACTCCCGCCTTCCCAGAATATAAGTATTTTTAGAGTTAGACACGGTTATTAAAAAAGTGGGTAGATTTAAATGAGAGAGTGTCATGATTGGAGAAGTGGAGGTAGGTGGAGGGTTGTGATTGGTTGATAAGAGAATGCTGGTGGAGAAGTTATATTTTGAAACAAATTCTAAAAGTTAGAAGTTGTTATATTTTAAAACGGAGGGAGTACTTAATAATTCAACTGGGGAACAAGCAAATTAACATGGCTGTCCTCGTTTGTGACTCACTTTGTTCTTTCCATTCCCAACCACTGATGGGTGGATGATCTTCGACCAAAGAAAATTGCTTACTATCCAAGTTTCTGTCAACTCCGGATTTGTTAAGCAGTTTAGCACTTTGTTAACAGTGATTAACCAGCTGATCACTTAATGATTATGATTGTGATTTGCGAAACCAGGCAATGGGTTTAAACGGCTCTCGATGTGTCATGTGTACGGTTGGTGTACCTATTAGTTTCAATCCCTTCTTATCATGATTAGGAGCTGCTATACATACGACTGTTCACGTACAATACTCGATCGTATGACTAACGTTTTCCGGCCAAAGCCCATAGCATTTTTGAAATCTTTTCAAGCGATGCAACACATGTCGCCATCAGTTAGAAATCGTACTAGGATCGTACATAGAAGCTCGTATGCATAGTATTTTCGTATCACGATTACCCCTTATAAAGATATATATTATCGTTGATTATGATTTACTACGCCATCGTTTACTCTTCCGTTTATCAATCTTAGTTTATTTTAAACCGTCTTCCAATTTAAATTTTAAAACTTACTTATTTTTATGGTCTTTTATCTGGTTTACTTTTCAACATTGGATTTTAAAATCGTTAAGAATATACGTATAAATATTTTATGTATAAGTTAATTTTTTTGTCGTTAATAAGTTACAACTTATAATCAGTTGTCGGTAGGGTTGGGTTGGTAGCTACAGGAACTTGTTTACAGTAGGTGACACCACAATTCCCTGTCATTTTTTCGTGTGGAGTAGTCACCCATGGAAACAAATAACCATCGATAACCTTTTTTACTTCCTCCGTTTCACAATGTAAGTCATTCTAGCATTTTTCACGTATATATTGATGTTAATGAATCTAGATAGATATGAATGTGAGAAATACTAGAATGACTTACATTGTTAAACGGAGGGAGTACATAGCTATTTTCTTTTGACCATGTGTCTCATTAAACAAAACCTAATCCATCTCATTATCTTAACACGAGTAATTAAAGCTACTAATCTCTTTTTTCCACACTTCTACGTATGTCGTCCGAGTGTTTGATAGAAGAAGGAAGAAGAAGATTGATAATATACATAAAACAAGGTGAGGTGAGTCATTAGTGTATGATTAGATAAATATTAATTATTTTAAACTTAAAAAATAAATTAATATGATTTTTTTGAAATAATTTTTGTATATTTTTTTTAAAAAAAAACACACCGTTTAACATTTTAAGAAACGGTCGCGCAAAGAACTAGTGAAATCTCTACTCTTTTGTCCATCGATCAAACGCATAGCCATCCGACGAACTGGGAGCCACTACCTCAGTAGCACTACACTGTACACGTCATGCATACGTGTGCTAGCATCACGGTCCATGGAATCTTTGGGACACAAATAATTTGGCATCTGCAAAAGAGAGACAATCAACACACCTCATGTCCCCATCATTTCGCACAATGATCCGATCATTATTGCCATTTGGCGATCGATCCAGGGCCACACACATTATTTGTCCCATTTTTAGTTTTAGAGATACACTATTATAATAGTGTAGTGATAAGAAGCGTATGGTTTTAATTCCGAGATCTTATTTTTAATTTTCAACGCCCTTATAATTTCTTTTGAAAATGTTTGGAGGGACATCTCTTTCTCCGAATCTCGTTTTTCTTACCCCCTCTTTTCGTTTTGAAGTTCAATTATAGTACTAAACTTAAATATTTTGAGGTGTGTTATTCAGTCCTTGTACAGTTTTCTCGTCTAGATGCATCCATCAATCTGTCCTGATTAGGCGATGCAACTCCGGCGTGTGTTTCGTACACGACACAAAATTATTTGGACTGAAAAAACAATCTCTGATGGGTGACAGATACCTGTAGCACGAACGAACCAAAAGGAGTTTTAACTGCATCATGGATCAGACAAGAAGGTTAATTAGCTCTAATCGATCTAGGAGGAGTAGCTACTATTTTGGAGCTAGTGTGTGTCCTTGCTAGAGTAAGTTTAATTAAGATGTGTGTGCAATGCGTGTGTAGTAGATTACTATGTAGTTAGGCATGTTCATGTTTTTTGATTGGTACAATGTGATGATGCTAGTACAAACGTGCTTAGAGAGGGAAAGATAGAAGGGGTATGGAGTCAACCAGAGTATCTCATCTGATAGGAGATGTGTGTTTTACTAGCCTATTAGCGTCAGCGCTTAAAAAGCACTCTATCGTTGATAGATCAACGCTACCTTCCCTGATGGTGGCGCAGACTGGAAATTTATAATGCCCGAGTAAATCTAATTGGAGCACTTAATATTGAAGATAGCTCAAAATGTAAAGGGCTGTTCACTTTGATGCTAAAATAAACCTTACCAAATTTTGGCAATACCAAAATTTTAGCAATAATGTTGGTAATATTTCAAATTTTAGCAGGATTTCTTATGTGTTTACTAAAATTTAGCAACAAACTAAATGCAGCAGGCACTCTTTTAGCAACTTTGCCAAAAAATGGTATGGTTGAAAATGGTGTCAAAGTGAGCAGCCCCTAAATACCATGTTCGCTTTTAAGGCTTAAAATTTACCACATTAGTAGAAATAAATTCAAACTGTTACTCTATCCGCCCCTAAAAAACCAACCTATTACCTGATATAACACATACTAGTACTATAAATCTAAACAAACTGTAATTTACGTCCAACGATGAAGCTATAATGTAAGGAATATTGAGGGGTGCTTAGCTTAGGGAAAATATTACTCTAGAAATGTTTATATCTATAATAATAAATTTTAAACGATAGAAATGTTTATATTGGCGAGCGGATGAAATGCTATTCCATTATACTACTCCCCCGTCCTAGAATATAACAACCTAGAATTGGATAGGACATATCCTAGTATTTGATTCGTAGTACTATAGATACGTCCAATCCGATTCTAAGTTGCTATATTTTGGGACTGAAGGAGTATTATGTACTATATATAATGAGTGGGTTTTCTCCAAACCTTTTGAAAAATCTGCAATCACGTTGATAGGCGACCATTCCATTGTCCCCAACTGGCAGACCATTTAGTGATCATTTGTCAAGCTTTACCTGCCTTTCTCTTTGACGGCGCACACACACACACACGTGTACACTGTACACAACACACAAGACCAAACCCAGAAATAATCGCCCCCAATGTCGTCAACACAAGACGCCGTCGCAGAGGATCCACGTGCGATCGCAGAGCCCGACACCACCACACGGGCTGGGAAAATTCATGTGCCGTACGCTCTTTTTTTTTTTTCGCACGGGACCTTCTGCGGCCGGCCGTTTCCTAGCTGCTGCTGCAGCCGCGGCCACATGCTCGTCGCTGTCGTCGTCGTCGTCGTCATCTTCCTCTTCTTCCCCCTTTTTATTTCTCTTTGAGGTCGTCATCGTCTTCTTTGGCTTATGCATTATGTCACTGCACATGATGTAGATCTCTCTTGGATGTGGCACATTGATCGAACACGCCTCAACGGAAAGCCTTCTTGATATGTCGAAAGCGATGCACAGATCTCGCAACTTTGATGATGTTGAAATTGTTTAATTCGTTACGATTTCTAGATAGTTCGTGTTACGTAAGGATAGCCTACCTATAAACATGGTTATAGAGTCATGAGCAACACGGACAGATGGTTGATTACAACACTGACAGTGTGTTTTTTTTTCTCGACGATTTGTGGTAAATTTTCATAAGAAAACAATACGGAACACGTTTGAACTCTCATGATTGCTACAGTACCAATTTGACTGTATGTTACATACTTCCTCCGTCCAAAAAAAAACCCAACCAAGGAGGGGTCCCTTCTTAAGAGGATGAATATAGACAAAAGATAGTCCAGAATCATTCTGCTAGGAAGGGTCACATCCCCTCCTAGGTTAGATTTTGAGTAAATTGCATCGTCGGTACATGAACTTGTTAGGTGGGTGCAATCTAGTGCACGAACTTGTAAAATGCTCGTTTTGGTGCATGAACTTGTCTGGTGCGTGCGGAGGAAGGCGAAAAGGACCCTACATAGCTAATCTTATTGATTTAGGGATTGATTAGGATACTATGTAAACATATATATGAGAAGTTTGCTATTAGACATACACATCTTCAATATCAATAAAAAAAAATAGAATAAGATATAGTGATGGTAGAATTTTTTTTTTAAAAAAATAGCAATGATATAAGGGTTAGAAATATACAAAATACATCTTTTCTTTGATGAATGATAAAGTAGAGACCAAATTATAAATATTGCATGTCTTATACATACTCACTACTGTGCACGTAATATTCTAATCAACATCAACTTCATAAATTAACATTGCCAAGTTATTTTTATCCTCGTTTGCACGAAATAGCCAAGTTCGTGTACTGAAACGAGTATTTTACAAGTTTATGTACTAAATTGCACCCACCTAACAAGTTTGCGTACCACCTATGCAATTTACTCTTAGATTTTTTTTGACAGAGGGAGTATAATTAATTCATTAATTGTGGGGGGTCACGTTGGCATATAGTGCTGGTACTGTCGGGTAGTAGCCCGGCCGTACACCCAATTTTTTTTTCTAACCAAACTGGGAATATTTAGAGGAATAAAACAAGGTATTGGTAGGATTTTAGCGTGCTTATGGAAGATTAAACTTTTAGTTTATTCCAAGCTGCTCTGCACGGTGGCCATCCAGAGTGCGAAGTGGCACACAATTCGACAAAAGCATTTTTCAGTCACGCCCACGCGACGGGAGAAGAGTTCAGCGGACGAATGTCAAACAGCTTTGAGATTCGTGCAGGTAACAACAAAGGAAAATGTCAAATAAAACATGCTTAAATTAACAAGTTTAGTATTAGCCGGTGATCGGATAAAGAAGCGAATTGCATTATTCCTGGCTACCAAATAATTAGCTACAGCTCTCTATTTTCTTGTATGGTTTTAGACCTTACCCCATTGTTAGAATATTGATATATATATATATATAGTCTATGATGTACATGTTTTACCATTTTACATTTCTTTATATTTATAAAATGCCAATATCTTTTCCTTGAGAAATATAAAATACTAATCTAGTTCTGTCGCTTTTACATATCAAAGCACGATTTTTATTACTACATACTTTTATTAAGAATATAAGAGAATTAATGGATAAAGTATAAGAGTTGGAAGTCAATATAAATTGGGCATAACTGCATTTCATATACACATGGTCCCCTTTTATTAATGGGACTCAAATTATAAATCTAATCTCCTCACGTACATGCGAACCACACGTACTACCTAACAAGAAAATCCAGTGCACAATGATAAAAAAGAGACAAGAGGAGTAGACACACCGTACAGCCATCAAGGAGGTGCATATATATGGCCAAGTGTATTTTGTCAAGATGCCACCTACTTCTCCCCTCCTGTCCACTTGTCCACCACCTCATCGAGCGCTGACGTGGCGGCGCCACCGTCTCGGAGGCCATCCGTCGCCATCTTCTGTAGCTCAGCTACCTTAGCACGCACCGCCGCGCCCCTCCCTTCCCCTACCATCATCTCCCTGACGACCGCCGCGATCTTCTCCTTCCCCTTGGACTCGGGCACCCGTATCGCGGCCCCGGCGCCCTCCGTCAGCATGACGGCGTTCTGCCGCTGCTCGGCGAAGAGCGGCCAGGCCACCATGGGCACCCCGTGCACGAGGCTCTCGAGCACCGAGTTCCACCCGCAGTGCGTCAGGAACCCTCCCGTGGCCCGGTGGGCCAGCACCTTCGTCTGCGGGGCCCACGAGGGCACCAGCAGGCCCACCTCCTTCGTCCTCTCGACGAACCCCTCGGGGAGGTAGCCGAAGGGGTTCTTCTTCGTCTCAGCGTCATAGTAGTTGGCGCTCACCTCGCCCTCGTCGCTCGGGCTCCGCACCACCCACAGGAATCGCTGCCCGCTGAGCTCCAGCCCGAGCGCAAGCTCGCGCATGTGCTCCGTCGGCAGCGCGCCGCCGGAGCCGAAGGAGACGAAGATGACCGACCTGTCCGGCTGCCGGTCGAGCCAGTCGAGGCACGCGGCGCGCGGCGAGGGAGGCGCCGCGGCGTCGTCGTCGCCGGCGCAGTGCGTCTGTATCAGCGGGCCGATGGGGAACACCGGCGGGACGCCGGGCTTCGGGTGGCGGAGCACCCTGGCGGCGTCGGGCTCGACGGCGTCGAACGAGTTGACGAGGATGGCGTCGGCGTCGCGGTAGCGCGTGCCGTGGTGCACCATCCACCCGTAGCACGCCCTGGACTTGTCCTGGAGCGGCATGAGGATGTCCTTCCCCGGGATGGGCACGCAGCCGGGGAGCCTGACGGGCTCGTCGAGGTCGCGGAACTCGCCGGGGATGGAGACGTCGAGGTCGGGGAGGTGGAGGAGCAGCGTGAGCGCGTGGAGGTTGGTGGGGAAGAAGAGGTACCTCCTGGGCACGCCGGCGTCGCGCGCGGCGTCGAACGAGTCCGCGCCGAACAGGTCGGCGACGAACGCCACCAGCCGCCGCCTCTCCCTGATCCCGGACAGGATCGCCGTGAGCGCCGGGACCAGCCGGACGCACTCCTCCGACATGAGCGTCTCGATGGCGGCGTCGGCGGGGAGGTCGGAGAGGTCGACGGGGGGCAGCGACACCGACTCGATCGCCGGCGGCAGCGACGCCAGGAACTCCCGCTGCGTCGCCGACGCCGTGGAGGCGAACGTGAGCAGCGTCGACGTCACGCCGTGCCTCGCCGCCAGCCGCTTCGCCAGCTCGGCCAGCGGGATCAGGTGCCCCATCCCCGGCGTCACCAGCATCGCCACGTGCATCGCCGCCGCCGCCGCACCGTTGCACTTGGTGGTCGACGACCCGTTGCACTTGCCGTTCTCCATGTAGCGACGGCGTACGGTGGTTTTGGGCGATTTGGAGGGGATTTCGGGGCGTTTTTTGGGCGTGTGGCGGGCGGGTGGTGGAGGAGGCGATGCGGTTGGGTTGTGTTGCGTTGTGTTTGTGTTTTGTGTGTGCGTGTGCGTGTGTGTTGATGTGGTGGGGGTATAAGAAGGGGGGAGGGGGGGGGGTGAGCGTTGTCGTGTGGTGGGGTTGGGGTGGTGGGATGGGATTGATGGGGGCGCAGCAATAATGGAGTGATGATGGTGACGTCACCCCGGCGTCATGATTACGCACGGGTGAGAATCGAACGTGAATGGAAGGAAGCATATATAGGGATTAGGGGAAGGTCACGGGCGGAGGCAAGATTTCATCTAGAGTAGGACCGAGCTATGCTGTTTTAAAATTTTCATTGAGTTTCTATCTAAATTTTGGTATTTTGCCATTGAAATTCTTTGCCACGTGTGGGGCCCAAGCTACGTGGCTCCGCCCCTAGGGAAGGTAAAGGGGTTGCTGGTCTAGTTTTCGTATTGAGTATTTCTTTCCTTTTTCTTTTGAGAACTCGTGATCAGGGACGGATCTACCCATTAGGCATGGTGGATCGATCAATCCAGTTACGATCTGTGTCGTCCCACACCCTCAAGACATTCCTCCCTCCTTATAGTAGTCAAGACCATCAAAATTAGATATAATAAGATGTGAATGTCCAACGGATTAGTCCATATCTTCACAACATACGCACTCCGCAAGCAATAATCGATTCAGTTATGCGACTGAACTGTAAATACGATATGTGTTATTTTCGATTGCTCTTATCGAGTGAACATCTATATTTTAAAGCTGCGTTCGCCACTGCTCATAATAGTTGTAGGAATGTGTTTGGTTCGCCGTTATAGTTGTGACTTGTCATAGTTTTCCAATAGCATGTTTCATATGCCATAGACTATATTTATCTTTGATAATTTTGTCACACTTTGAGGCTTATACATGTGCTCTTCTATCTGTAAAAAGACTAAAATGACACTTATTAATACTCTCTCCATCTCAAAATATAACAAATTTTGAGTGGATAGGATATATCTTAGTTTTACGAATCTGAATAGGTATCTCTGTACAGATTCGTTGTACTAGGATATAACATACCTATCCAGATTTGTCGTTTTAGGATATGTCGTATCCACTCAAAGTTTACTATATTAGACAGATAGACATGTAATTTTGAAGCAATAAAATTTTTCGATTTGCAGATTGATGGTGGATAAGAGGGCAGTGATGGGTTTATTTTGGGATAAACAGATTACAGCCAATTAGATCACTTCGTTTAGAGTGCAATGCAATAATGGAATGTGTATATGTTATGATTAAACACAATGTAAACAAGATCATTTCATTAGTTAGCCAGAATGTTTGTAAAAGACGTCGGGTGCTACGTACGTTACAGATAGGGTTGTACTTAATTAGTCTTGTACGACATTTGGTATTTATATATCATTAAAAGAGTATTTCGAATCTTTTGTGTTTGATTTAGTTTAGTTGTCACAATAAGTAGGACTTTGGATTACATCCTTGTTGGTTGAACTGTCCGGAAGGAGTCAAACGGGGTTTTTTTCTTAATTATTTATTTTGTTCATGGATGAGGTCAGCACGGCCGTAGAGTAAGAAGGTTCTTTTTCTCTCTACACATTTTTAGTTCAATAATCAATATAGCTTTCTGTATTTCAAAAGGTGTCATTAGCAATAGCCGTTAATGGCTGCGCGCCCGTGAACGTGATGCTAGCAACGCAAGACTGATGTGTCATGTCATCACCAAGCTAGCCAGTCCAACTTACTTATCTTTGACTATGTTTATAGGAAAATTAGTAATATTTAAATAAAATTAGTTTCGTTAAATATTAATTATATTAAAATATATTTAGATAATATATTTTTATAGGAAATATTTCTATATTTTTTATAAACTTAATTAAAGTTTAAAAATTTAACTAGAAAAGAAGTAGAAACAACTTATAGTATGAAATGGAGGTAATAGCTGCTAATACGATTCTCTCCATGATGATGTTGCAACCCATGTGACAGCAACACAACTTGTCAACTTGGATTTTTCCAAAGTATCAGATGATGTAGTAGTACGTGTGGTTACTAGTAGCTTCATGGCACACTTGATGAGCCCTTCTTAATTTACCTTTTTTTTCCTCTTAGTGCTGATAGCTGTTACTGTGCATTCTTGATCAGTTGATTAATTAGTTCGCACGGTACGGTTACTAAATCCTGGGGTTCATCTACTACATATCCTCTCAAAAGTACAACGCACGTTTAATCCTTTTTATAGCTTAGCTACTAATGGTACTAATCAATTAATTAATCAAGGTATTTTGGAGGCTTCTCCTACCTGGCAGGGGTTTAGTTACGGTCTACTCACTTGATCCCTTAATACAACAAATTTAGATATAAGATTATTCAGATTCATTATATTGGAAGGGTCATATTCCCTACTAAATTAAGTTTTTTTTTTGACGAAAAAGTACGTGGATAGCTTAATCTATATTTTAAGAAATAGCTCGGTGAGAATTTAACTGGTGAAAATATATTAAAAAATTGCACGCACAGATAGTACGATATAGGCCAGACGTCGTCGATTTCTCCAAGTCTTCTTGCTGCCGCAGCCGCAGTATTCTGACGCAGTATAACTTGGTGGCCTGTTTGGTACGGCTCCAACTCATAAATTTAGCTTCAAGAGTTGAGTCTAGAGTGAAGTTATGGAGCTGCCTAAACCCAGCTTCACAACTCTAGTATATTTTATGAGAGAGCTTCACTCAACTCTACTTACAGCTGTTTGGCTGGGCTCCAGCTCTAAAAGGGATAAAACTGGAGCTAGAGCTGTGTCAAACAGGCAGGCCCGTAGTACGTACGTCGTCTCCTACTACGTACGGTAGAACAGTGGCGGCTTCGATATGCAACCACCCTCGATGCATTTCGGTGGCTGCGCGTACGTGCATTTCTGGCCACCTTCAGCTGGGGTTGCAAACTTGGAATGGGAGCACAGCGGATGGAAGAGTAATTTGGTTTCTTATATACTCTTCCCTTTTTAAGTATATAACACCACTATTTTTTTCATATATATTTGACGAATTGTTTTATTGAAAAAATTATATAATTACTATTATGACTTGATCTATAAGGAAAGACTCTTTAAGTATAAATTATATTTTGCATGTTTGCATAAAATTTTTAAATAAGATAAATGATCAAATGCATATAAAAAAAGTCAATAACATCATATTGTAAAACAGAGGTAGTATTATCTACTCCTCCGTCCTAGTAAAATATAGCTAATTAATGTGGTTACGGTATGTAATTTTTTTAGCATATTTACGATGAGGCAGAGAAGGGGGTTTGATTTCAGAATGATTTTTTCTTTTGAAAATGAATAAGTTTTAACCATTTTGACCAATTTATGACTAAATTAAAAAAAGAATAATTCCAAGTGAAATAGTGTCGTGTGGGACAAGGGGGTGGGGTCTGAAATACCCAGAATTTCAAAAATTTTGGACCAAAATTACAAACAATGACCATGGGTTCAATTTTTATCTATAGTTACTTCTCCCATTACTACACTCATCTCAACGAATAAAAATCAAGACTTATATTTGAAAATATATCGTTCATGTTTTTTTTTCTCAGAAATAGTCTTGATATAAATTTTTTGACATAAATATACCACCGATATCGCTAAACCGCTGCGCGAAACTGACGTGGGTTGACGACACGGGCGGTCTCGCACAAATAGGACGCGAGACCGCGCGGTGTTGCGCGGCACGGGCGGTCTCGCATGGTGGGTGTGCGAGAGCGTTTTGAAAATTAAATGATTAACTATTAATTAATAATAATTAGTGATTAATTATCTTGATTAGTGATTAAGTAATAATTAATTAATTGCTAATCAAGATAATTAATCACTAATTAATCAGTGATTAGCGGAAAGGATCGGTATCGCTACTGGAGTCTGCGAGACCGCTCGCTCTTGCTGGTTGAGTTGCGAGACCGCTCGCTCTCGTGAACTTACCACGCGACGTCGAGCGGTCTCACGTTTTTATTGTGCGAGATCGTAATATCAACGGTATATTTGTGCAAATAAAATTACAACCCAAATATTTCTGAGAGAAAAAATATAAACGGTATATTTTTAAAATTTTGTTCTCAAAATCAACTCTATTTAAATTTCTACGCCTACTTTCCCATATCAACCGATCACAATCATCCTCCATTTAGTTTAACCTATGCCATTAATTCCCATAAAAAATTTTCGCAAGTCCTTTTAGGCTAAAGGAGTAGTTAATTATGTTGCATTTTTCGACAGAAAATGTACACAATGCAGGGAAACCCGTTCCCATGTCACCAAGGCAACAATATGATGGCTTCCTTCTTCCTCGGTGCGGCGATAGCTCCCTCCCCCTCTCGCACCCACCTCGAGCTCAGATACATCTTTGATTTTGTCTTTTACTCGTATTTCTTTTTACATGAAGCATCGGTTCGAATTGTACCGAGTCAGGTCATTTTTTTTTAAATCGTACAAATTTATTGGTGCTGATTCTACCTCATTAATACCGAATAAGCTATACTACTGGTTATGGGACCGGTACTGTTATCCCTTTTGGAACCGACAGCCACTATAATGGTTAGAAATACACCTTTAAAGACAAAACTACATCGTGCAATTTATTACAGCTGGATCGACCGAAACATCGGCCAGCCAATTTTATTACGAACAAGGGTGAAATGAACTAGAAAACATCCTAGGTCCGGTTCCATTTTATCTTTTGTGGTTGAAGCTAGCTTTCTTGGCCGTGGATGAGAATTTTAACCTACGCAAAAAACTTTTTATCCTGTCATATCGAATGTTTAGACATATGTATGGAGCATTAAATATAGATAAAAAAACTAATTACACAGATTACGAGACAAATTTTTAAGCCTAATTGTTTCATGATTTGACAATGTGGTGCTACAGTAAAACCGTCTCGCAGTTTATATGCGGAATCTGTAATTTGTTTTTGTTATTAGTCTACGTTTAATACTTCAAATATGTGTCTGTATATTCGATGTGACACGCTAAAACTTTTCACCCCTGCATCTAGACACAGGCTGTGTTCGTGGGAGAATGTTCCCAACCAGCCATTAGTGTACGAAAAACAAAATGATCCATTAGCGCGTGATTAATTAAATATTAGCTATTTTTTTTAAAAAAATAGATCAATATAATTTTTTAAGCAATTTTTATATAGAAACTTTTTTAAAAAAATGTACCATTCAGTAGCTTGAAAAACGTGCGCGAGGAAAATAAGAGATATGTGTTGGGAAACTTGGGGTTAAGAACACACCCAGGTTAGCGAAAGCACGGTCTTGTATAGCAGCCGGCTGCCGGGCCATCCACTGATCCACATTGTGAGATCTACAGGATGGATGCTTCGCAGGTATCGTCTGTGTGCTACAATCCGAACAGTAGAGTCCTGTGGTGACGACTACTGATGACTTGATGAGTGATGTGATGCCGTTTGGGTTGGACTGTCCCAACTCCCAAGCCTCTGTATCGGTGGCTGGCGGCAGCAGCCAAGATGCATGGAATCTATTGGGGGGCAAATAAACTGTGTCACCATAGAGACAACCATGAGAAAAGTCACACTTCTTTTGTTGCTGGAACAAGCACACACTGGGATGGGGATGGCCGTTTTCACCTGGAAACATCGTGTAATTAAGGAATTTTACCCATCTAACCATATAGATAAAATCTATTATATTTTAGAACAGAAAATAAAGACGTATTTGAGGCCCATCACTTGGATACTGCTAGCTATTTACCCGCTACGTATCCTAATACTATGAATCTACATACGATCTTTCTCGAACCGAATCTAGATATGATCATTTCTAGATTACGGATATATTTCTGAGCATATGTAGATTCGTTGTATCATAATATGTCATGTCTTGTATATACTCTCTCCGTACCATTTTAAGTGCAGCCATAAGTTTTCGCACTCAACTTTGATCGTCCGTCTTATTTAAATTTTTTTTATAATTAGTATTTTGGTTGTTATGAGATGATAAAACATTAATAATACTTTACTCGTGACTTATGTTTTTAATTTCTTTCAAAAAAATTTCAAATAAGACGGACGGTCAAAGTTAGGCGCGAAAAACCATGACTACACTTAAAATGGGACGGAGGGAGTATTAGGTTTATCTTTTACAGAATGGAGGGAGTACTTCATTCATTCGAAAGCACTCTCTGCTATTATCTATTCATTAAAAAAATGAGGGAGTAGCTGTTATTTTAGAATTTAAATTTTGCTCAAAAAAAGTTGAAGTTCCTTTTGTCATAGGAAAAAGTACAAATTACCCCCTCCACCTCTCGAACTATTGTGACAGTACGAATTACCCCCCTAACCACAAAACAGACATATTACACCTCGAACTATTGATACCGGATGAATTACCCCCTCCCCCCGACTCAATTCTGAGTGGTTTTTCTCCTACGTGGCACCGACGTGGAAATCCAATCAGCAAAAATAAATAAAAGAAAATATAGGGCCCACCTGTCATTACCTCTCTCCCCACTCCCCCCTTCTCTCTCTCTGGGGCGCGTGGATGGGCAATGGGCGGTGGCAGCAGAGCGCGGGAATGGCACGGCGGGCGGCGCCGAGGAGAGCGTTGGAGGAGGCGGGCTACGTCATCATCGTTATGGGGAGAGGGGCAAATGAGGTTGGAGGATGCACCGGAGAGGGAGCGCCCTCCTCGCCACAACCCGCTGCCTCTCACGCCCTCTCTGTGAGTCCGCGACGCCATAGCCCCGCCGCCTCTAGCGCACTCCTCGCCAGCGCCTGTGGCCCGTGGTCCGTGTCCCGCGCCGCCGCCCACCACCCGCCCCCGTGCAACACCGTGCGTGCCGACCCTCCGCCGCTGCTCGATCTGCGCTGAATGACCCGAACCCAAACGAGAACGTCACCATGAACGCCGCCGCCGCCACCGCCGCCACACTCGTCGCCGCCGCCCACCACTCCCTCCGTCCCAGAATATAAGAACTTTTAGGGTTGGACACGTGTATTAAGAAAGTAGTTAGAATTAAATGGGAGAAAGTTATGATTGGTTAAGGAGTGGAGGTAGATGAGAAAATTGAATGGTAGAGGATTGTGATTGGTTGAGAAGAGAATGTTGGTGAAGAAGTTATTATATTTTAGGATGGAGGGAGCAGCAGACATTGTGATTATTTTTCGAAACCTCAAATCTTTACGTAGAACGAGGGATAGAAAGGTGGTACTATCAGATTTCTCCTGCGAATGAAAAATCAACACCATTCGCCTATAGTTTACGGTCTTTGTGTGCGTGCATCTGTCTAGTTTCAGTAGGTGGTGGACTACGAATAATGGTGGTCAGCACGTACGTGGACGTTTAATTAATTAATTAATTAATCTTGCTTGCACGCACGTAGCCGATGGAAGGTGCGATGCACGCACGTACAGCCAGTATAAAGTGTATGTAACCTGAATTTAGTTGCTTTGGAGATACAAAACGTCATTTTTTCTTGACTTCTCTTCTACAGTTTGATGATCATGACGCAGCAACTAAGATGGCGGTCGTGTACGTTGTCACAGTGCCGGCTTAGATCAATGGATCGATCGATATGCATGCATGAATCCGTGATTTTGGGTTTCAGTATGTTTGGGGAAGTTTGTAGCAGCTACAATTTTTCTTAAAATTAGAAGCTTCGAAATAGTTTTGCTTTTCGTTTAAATTCAAAGAAGCTGTAGTTTTAGAATCCAGAATGAACTAGAAGATATAAGTAGAAAAACTTAACGTTTTCAGATTCTTAGAAACTGGCTACCAACTAACCGTTTCTTAGAATCTTAATTAAGCTTTCCAGTCATGTCCTTAGTCGCCGGTGATGGACTCATGGTGGTCGAGTTGACGACGCCGTGAAAACGAAACGAGGCTCATTCACAGTGTACATTTCGGCGGCATTCGCAATTATTTTCTGGGCGGCTTCAGTTGGGGGATGGGGATGAGAGCAGTGGAGGGAAGAATAATTTGTTGGTTTGCTACATTATATTTCGTTAGTTGTACATTAGTTTGAATCCTATCTTGTTCTCCTACTATTTTTTAGTAATTTGTAGTACTTTTAATTGTACATTTATTAACTTGTAGTATTTTTAAAAAGAAATGTTCCATTAAATATGTTAATAGTTGACAACTGATATATACTTTGTTATTCTCCCTGGACATTTGATTGATATAGCAATAAACTGCTACGGGTCTCAAACTAATTAATTAATCTACTTTAATCAGTTGTTGGTTTCTTGCATCAGAAGCTAATAGGATGAATTACCCATAATTATAGCTAGCTTCTGATGAATTAATTTAGAGGAGTACCTTTGAAGCAGACAACAAAACCACATATACACATATTAGCCAGCTGCGTTGTTGTTGTTGCCATAGTTGATGAGAATGTAGATGAAAATTAAATAATTGCATGCAAAATGAAAAAAAATATTAACGTATGACTAATTAAGTTTTAACCATTTCAAACTTAAAAGTAAATTTATCTGATATTTTAAAATTTGAAAAGTTTTTAAAAACACGTTAATGAAAATTGAGATAAAATATTTGTCGTAACCAGAAAAGAACAGGATTAAGATCGTAATCAGAAATAAACAGGATTAAGATTAAAAGCGGGCACGTAAAATGAGAAAGTTATTAACGTATAATTAATTGAGTTTTACTACCTCCGTCTCAAAATATAACAACTTTTGGCTATGAATCTAGACACACGATTGTCTAAATTTATAGCTAAAAATACTTATATGTTGGGACGGAGGGAGTAATTAATACAAGTATTTGATATTTTAAAACAATTTTCTTATAGTTTTTTTTTCACGAAACGTATCGTATAGTAATTTGAAAAACGTGGTAATGGAAACCATATATATGGTTTGCCATGGACGCACGCACAGTGCGAGATACATCTAAAAGAGGCGACAATTTCTCCAAGCTTTTTGCAGCCACGGTTTGACGCGATAGAGTGGTAGTCGTCTCGTACACAGAGACAGTGTATAGTGGCGGCTTCGATAGGCATGCAATGCATGATTAGTTTGGATCGGTCAAGCTAGGCGGATTGTCGATTAATTATTGGGGGGGATCAGGGATGGGACTCGGGAACAGCTGAGGGAAAAAGAATTTCATTTCCTATATATATAATCGTATATCTCATATATATATATATATATATCTGTTTGAATGATTGAATCCTATCCACTACTCTATTTCTCCTAAATATTCCCATGTTATTTATGTAAACAGCTGACAACTACGTACTAACATACTCCCTCAATCCCATAAAAAACCAACCTAATACTACATGTAACATATCCTACTACTACGAATCTAGACATACATATGTATCCAGATTCATCGTATTAGAATATGTCATATCCGATTCTAGATTTGTTTTTTATGGGACAGAGGGAGTACGTTATTATCCTTTGACAATTTGATTATTAAGTTAAAGATTTAACGGATCTTTGCTATATCAAACTTGGATAGAAAACTCAGGCTAGATCTTGCAAATCGCTTTGATCTTTCTATTAGCTCCATGATTCGTCCTCCAGCGATCCTCTATCTCCGACAGCACCATAAACTCTGACTACAGTGAGAGGGGTTGTGGGCAGAGAACCGGAGCACGAGTGTTATAAAAAGGAGAGGGATGTGATCGAGGACGTTCGGTATAAATCCGATGGCTACAAATCGAATAAGGGCAAGTACAACAATGCAGACAGCTGCTGTCTTTTTGGCACAAACAGACAGCTGAAAAGACATTTTGTACAACAGTGTGGACAGCTGCTGTCTACAGGGTAATTAAATTTCCAACGTAAAAAGACTTCTTCACCTCACGTCGCATGTCCCCGCGCCTAGGATCACGAGCCACAGCCGTAGCTGAACCAGACGCCGGCTTTGCATCGAACGATGGTCGCGGGGGGGTGTTTGCAATTTTTTTCTGCATGTCTACGGCAAGGGACAGTGCGTTGTACCTGCCCTAATATGAGCACCCATCGCTACTAGCTAGAAAACGGTTTTCGCATGTGGCCAAAACTCATTTACACAGTCAAACGTTCCATCTGCTTTTCAAGGCCATGTAAAAATCAGCGACCGCCTGTGATAATGGGTCTTTGAAGCCGGCTGCTGGCCGGTCATCGAATCCCGCCGTCCACAACTACGCGGGTGGACCTTCAAGATCAAAAATACGACCTGCCTACATAGGAAAATGGGACTCGTGGTCGAAAATCGTTTTTCTACTAGTTCTCAAAAACCATCGGAAAATTATGTAAGAAGTTTACCTTCATAAGTGTGTCACTCAACGACTTTGATTTGTTCGTACCATTCTGTCATCGATCACTGCTGGGTAGTAAGGACTTGGTTTTCTTACCACTGTATCCGAATTATCCCTTTCCCCTTTGCCGAGTCAGGAAGAAGATGGATTTACAAACTCTAAGGCTGCGTTCGTTTCCCTGGGTTGGGAACGCTACCCTCCGGCACAAAAAACAAAACGGTCCATTAGCACGTGATTAATTAACTATTTACTAATTTTTTTTCAAAAATAGATCATTATGATTTTTAAGCAACTTTCGTATATAAACTTTTTTTTTAAAAAAAACACACTATTTAGCAGTTTAAAAAGCGTGCGCGTAAAAACGAGGGTAAGGGGTTGGTAACCAGCTGGAACGAACGTAGCCTTAAACCTTCCATATTGCTTGCTTTAACTAATTCTTGACAAGAAAAATAATAACTGAGGCCCTCTCGTCGGATCATCGTATTTGTCATACCTCCTCGGTTTAATTTGTCCCAAAGAAAATGGGCATTGACCTTGCAGGCCATCTTGTGGATCATTGTGTTTGCCCCAAAAAAGAAAATGGATGACTTTTCTTGGCCATCCTTGGTGGTTGTCTGCCCCCAAACAAATTCCATCTTGCAGTAGGAGATTTCACCTAATGAGAACTGGAGTTAAGCTTATAGTAGTTATTAAATCAAGTGTAGCGTGCATCTTGAGATAGAGGTTAGTTAGTTCGCTTTATTTTTTTCCCAAACATGTCCATATATAACATATTGGCAGCTAATTAAACAGTCAATTATATATTTCAACAATCTCATAGAGCTTTACACAACTGCAGTCTCTTATTCAAGCAGTTGAGTTTGAACTCACAATCGAAAATTTCAAATTCTAATGTAACCTCAATAGTTGGGGTATGCATTTTCCTGCTAATCTACTAACGAGTGAGCGATAGGCAGGCAGTAATGAGCGAAGACAGGAGTAGGGCAGCTCGACTAGAGTCCTAATCCTTGACCTAAATAAAATTATGCTTTAAATTTTGAAAACAGGGAAGATACAAAGATAAATTTATATAAATTACACTGGTGCAACTTTACTCCATCCATCCCAACAAAAACAATATAATCTAAAATATGATGCGATGTTTTCTAGTACAATGAATCTGGATAGGTTTTTATTTAGATTCGACCCTGTTTAGATGGGACTACAACTTTTTAGTCCCTATCACATCGGATGTTTGGACACTAATTATAAATATTAAACGTAGACTATTAATAAAACACATCCATAATCTTGGACTAATTCGTGACACGAATCTATTGAGCCTAATTAATCTATGATTAGCCTATGTGATGCTACAGTAAACATTCTTTAATTATAGATTAATTAGGCTTAAAAAATTTGTCTCGCGAATTAGCTTTCATTTATGTAATTAGTTTTGTAAGTAGTCTATATTTAATACTCTAAATTAGTGTTTAAATATAGGGACTAAAGTTAAGTCTCTAAATCCAAACACCATATCATTATCCTAATAAACATTACATCTTATCGTAGGTTGGTTTTTTATTGGGATGGATAGAGGCTGTGTTCGGAATCGGACGTTCCCAGCGTGCACAGTAATTACGGAAAACGGAGCGGTCCATTAACACATGATTAATTAAGTATTAGCTATTTTTTTAAAAAAAATAGATTAATTTGTTTTTTAAAGTAACTTTCGTATAGAAATTATTTATAAAAAACGTATCATTTAGTAGTTTGAAAAATGTGTGTGTGAGAAACAAGGGAGGAAGGTGGGGAAAGTTTTTTTTTTTTTTTTTTTTGGGGGGGGGGGGGAACACACCCAGAGTATTCTGGAGCAAATCGTAGCTCCGGCCTGGCAGCTGACACTGACAATGCAGATGTCTCAGTATTATTGAGTATAAACAAAACAACAGTCTCAATTTGAAGTTAGGTAATGTATCACTCACGTACCATTTTTAACCTTCACTACAAAAGGAAAACATATATTAAAGATATGCCCTCTTCCGATCAGTCCCAAAGTAAATGGGTTGACCCTTCAGACCATCTGGTGTGCTTATCAAAAACACAGAAAGAGAGAAAGAAAATGGTTGACTTAAACAGATTCCATCTTGCAGTAAGAGGTTTCACCTGATGCAAACCGGATTCAAATTACTTAAACTTATATTTTAGTCCTCCTAACACCTAGCGGCGTAACGCAATACATGCATGATTATTCCTTCCTAGTTTGATATTGTAGTAGAGTACAACTACAAAATTGGACACATTCAGTCGATCATTCAGAGGTTGTTGAGATCTAGGGGTAAAGTTTTGGCGTGCTATATCGGGTATTATATAGGGTGTTGTAGGGATGTTCGGACACTAATAAAAAACCAATATTACAGTATCCGTCAGTAAACCACGAGACGAATTTATTAAGCCTAATTAATTTGTCATTAACAATTATTTAATGTAGCACCACATTGTCAAATCATAGAGCAATTAGGCTTAAAAGATTCGTCTCGCAAAGTAGTCGTAATCTGTGCAGTTAGTTATTTTTTTAGCATATATTTAATACATCATATATGTGTCCAAATATTCGATATGATAGAGTATAAAGTTTTAGGGTGGGATCTAAACATGCCCTTAATATGTACCGGAGTACCATGAATGCACAAAGAATCTTCAGACTAAAATAGGAGTGACTATTATTGTAGCTTTAAATTTGTACTCTAACATACATGCACCATGTTCACGTTCAAAACGTAACACTGCAAGGAAATCAATTACGTAGAGCTAGTATAAAATGAAAGGGGTTCCATTCACTTGTTTTACTTTTCTTTATTTTAGATCAGGTTTAGGTTGATGTGGATGTTTAAATTTGAATTGAGAAGATACATATATGAAAAAAATAGATAAAGTACTATACTTAGGGTGTGTTTGGTTGAGCTGTGGCTTTTGGAAAAGCTGCTGTGAGCTGTGGGCTGTGGAAAAGCAGCTGTTGAAAATCAGCTGTGGGAAAAGCAGAAGCCCGTTTGGTTAGAGCAGCTGTGAAACTGTAGGTTGTAGAAGAAATACCTGTAATACCCCTAATGGCATGTGGGACTGATTATATGCAAATTACTCGTACAAACCTAATCTGTTCAATATTTTATATTTGAATGGCCAATTTTTAAAGAAAAAATGTATAATTTTTCCATCAATCAAAGTTTTTATCAACATATATTAGTTTTTTATCCATCAAAGTGATATGGTCCACATAAACAGAGCAAAAGATAAATGGTTCATACAATGATGCCATATCTAAAAATAACTATCCTCCTCTTGCACTAATCAAAGCATCAGCTATCCTAGTACGAATAGTATTCATGGTATCATCATTCTCTGCATCTTCACTCTCATCGTCTGACGTGTCACTGGTATCTTCTAGTAAGTAGTCCTCATCAGCATCACATCTCTCAAACTCCTTATCACGTAAATTGCTATCACGGACGAAGTTATGCAAAGCAAGACAAGCCATGATGATATGCTTCTGAGTAGTATGTGAGAAACTTGGGATGCCCTTCAAAATACGCCACTTTTGCTTCAAGACTCCAAAAGACCTTTCAATAACATTTCGAAGGGAGGAATGCAAGAAATTGAACACCTCATACTTTCCTTGAGGAGGTCCCGAACGATGCCGAAATTCTGGTATATGGTATGTGGTTCCTTTGAAAGGTGCAAGATACCCTATTCGGTTTGGATAACCTGAGTCGACGAGATAATATTTTCCTATAAAACTAAGTTAGTAATGCAAATAATAATACTAGTGTACAAATATTAAAATTAATGAAGGAACCACTTATACCTGTAGGAGGCATGGGAAATGAAGGAAAATTAGCCAATGCATGACTGAGGATGCGCGAGTCATGTGCAGAACCTGGCCAACCAGCAACCGCAAAGATAAACCTCATGTCAAAGTTATAAATAGCTAGCACATTCTGAGATGTATATCCATGATGACATGTGTGGCTAATTGTTTCATCCAATAGCACTACCACTGAAATATGTGAACCATCTATTGCTCCAATCGCATCTTTAAAGTATGGCCAAAATCGATCCTCTCTCAACCTTCCATGCTCCATAGAAAAAGTAGGATCTCTAGGAGTAATATTGTCTTTAGCTAACTTGCGCAAACACTTCAACACTTCATGAAACTTGGTGTGAACCGTCCAAAGTGACCGTGTGAAATGACTTTCAACTTGTGAAAATGATTGTGGCCCTCCGACGATCCACAAAAACATCGCCAATGACTCAATGGATGAAACATTGTTGCTCGAGCTCAATCCGTAGGTAGAGACTAGCAAGTCATGAAGTGCATGAAAAATCTCAGGGCTCATCCGAAACATCTTATAAAAATACCTTGGACGATCCATCAACCTCATCACCCATTGAATTCCAGTTTCTGGCGTTTGTCTGTATGCACCTTTTTGCAAATACCGCTCAGTGTACAAATTGGCCATTTCTCCCATAATAGAAGCATGTTGGGCAAGGTCAGCTAGCATCAATAATCCCTTTTGCCCTTCTTTGGCTACATCTACTAATTTTCCATCCATCTACAGAAGATATAGTAATAATTAACGGCAAACAAGTACAACAACAAGTATAGAACATAACATCACATAGGGAAGCAAATATTAGCTCACAACATGGAAATAACGGTTTTACATGTCCAAGCAAATATTGGTTTACAACATAGAAATAAATAACTCAAAGTGTTCTCACATAGAGAAGCAAATATTGGTTACAACATAGAAATAAATAACTCAAAGTGTTCTCACATAGGGAAGCAAATATCACATAAACAAGGCAACAATCGATAAAAATAAAATTTTAACGTAGGGAATCACTAAGGCTTCATCATCTCCTTTTCATGCTCCCTCTCGATCAAATCGAGTCTTCCTTCATTTGTTTCTAGCTAGCTAAAGACCTCCCTAAATTCAGGCTTCATAATCAAAGTTGTGGCTGTGTGCATTAGAGCAGTTTTTTCTTCTACCCCACAATCTTTCACCATCTTCATAGCCTCTTTAATGGTAGGGACTACATTGCATGGAGAAGCTGATGATGCTTCAACACTTGTACAAATCTTTTCTGCCGCCGTTTCTATTTCAAACAAGTGTTCTTGTACATACGAGCGAATGGGCTCTTCTCATCCTTATCTCGAACAATAGTGGATGACCCCTTGCGTTTATTTTTTCCGGGGTTCACTGTCTTTGCAGGTTTTGGTACCTCAGCCACATCATCATCACTTGCCTCATCGGAGGATACATCTCCAGGACATGATGCTGAAGCCCCACTAACATGTGACTTGCCAAAAATGATATGCAAATCATCTAGGAATTTTGGTCCTTGTTTGCGAAACTTCACATGATTGCATTTGATTCCTTTCTCACGATTGTTGCATCTCTGAAATTAAATAAATAAAGTTAGCAAGGCACACTATAACAAAGAATAGAAAAAAATATCACAGGGTGAAAGAATAGTACTTACAGCAAGGTGTTCTTCCCACCATTCCAGCGAACAGACAATAGTTTGTTTTGCCTCATCCCATCCAAGACCAGTGGCACAATTCTTGAACTCCATAAACATTGTATATTCCTTTTTCAACACATCTAACTTGTTCTTCAATTGTTTTTTGGTTCGCTTGTCACCCGATTTTTCTGCAAACTTGGAAACAACATTTTTCCAACCTGTAGTGGTGAAAATTCCCATGGGTCTATTCCCAGCTTCTATCTCTTCTTTGCAAACATCAAACAAATGCCTTACAAAACCATCACCCCAATCTGCCTTGTCACCCATTCTTGAACCAAATAAATTTTTGTTCAATCAATTTGCACGCCAAAAATCAATTTGCTGTAACATTCTAGGGGCAACACATGCATCAACACAAGAGCAGGAGCATTCGGCCTCACCTTTCAGGCCGGCCGGAGCAGTGGCGAAGGAGTCGTAGCAGCGTCGGGCGGCGTGGGGCGGCGTCGGGCAGGGGTGGCTTCGGGCAGCCTGGGGCAGCGTCGGCCGGCGTCGGGGATCGTCGGCCGGCGTGGGGCGGCGTCGGCCGGCGTCGGGCAGGCAACGAGGAGACGGCCGTCGGCCGTCGGGCGACCTGGGGCGACGTCAGGTGGCGTGGGGGCGGGCAACGGGGAGACAGGCGACGGAGCAAGCCGGCACCGGGAGATGCGGCGCGCGACGACGGGACCACAAGCGGGAGCACCCGGCGGTGGAAGCACGGCGGCGCGCGCTGGCGGCGGCAAACCCTAGCGCCGCGTCAAACCCATGGCCAGCGCTTGGCCTCGTGAAAGGGGAACGAGAAAGAAAGAAAGAGCGAATCGTTTTCTTCCGTAATGGTATAAGTGGGTAATTTTTTCCCACAAAAGCCAGTGAAAGCAAGGGTAGGGGCTGCTTTTGGATTTGTACTGCACTAAAAGCAGCTTTGGAGCAAAAGCACTTGTGGCTTTTGGGCCCTTTGGTTAGTTTTTGGCTTTTGCAAAAGCAAAAGCAGGTTAAAAAACCCAACCAAACACACCCTTAAAAACGATTTTTAAACCGGATTCTTGGATATCCTCTCTTCTATGTAGCTCCGCCCCTGCCGGCTGCCGTGGAGCCAATCTGGAGCTTGCATCTTCAGAGATGAGATGAAGGTGAGGGCCAGAACCTTCTTAGCTTAACTTCCTCAAATACAAAGGACATCAGATTTGAAGACCTACTTGTATTGACCCTCCCGTACTTACGGTGCTTAATCGATACTCCATATATGAAAGTTTCAAATTGATAAGCCATGGAATTCCAGTGGGCAGCTTTCCGTTCAGAGATCAGATCGACCAACTTTTTGCTTAAAACATAATGGCACTAAACTTTCTCCGTAAAAAAAAACACCATATCCACATTCGTATCCAAAGTATATTTTATAGACAAAAGGAGTAAAAAACTAGTAGACGAATCCAATCCACTTTCTCCCTCGGGACCACCTATACATTTGTCGACAAATTTTCTCCTAAAAATTTGACAGATGTAATTATAGTACAATCGTAGTGTAATTACACTGTAATTTATATGTAATTACACTGTAACTTGCATGTAACTACACTGTAACTTATATGTAAGTTTCACATAATTTTGAATCGTTAGATCTATTACAAGATTTGTTTTGGTGAGAAAGAAAACAAATCATAGTACACACATATGTGAAAGAATTTGTTCCCACGACCTTCATTTTACCGAAATAACATGTTACGGAGAGATTTTTGAAAGTTACATACAAGTTACACTATAGTTACAGTGTAATTACATGTAAGTTACAGTGTAATTACACTACGATTGTACTGTAATTACATCTGTCAAATTTTTAGGGAAAAATTTATCGATAAATATATAGCAAAATCGAATGGGACATATCCCATCCAAAAATACGGATTATCTGGGTAGTAGTTGGACTGGGCGGTTTTCAGTGGGAAAAATGGGCCAGGCCTAGTCAATCCACAATGCGGCCCGTTAAGGACGCCAGCTAGCTTTTCGGGGATGCTGGGCCGGCCTTCTGTCCACCTACGTATACAGCCCATGCAAGTCCTTTGGATGGGCTCATGGGCCGGATGCTGCCTGCCTCCGAAAAAGCTAATGGGCGGCTAGTCACGCGCGCCCTCGCCCGCACGACACGTGTGGCGGCGGACGGCCCGCCGCGACTGAGGAGCGATTTTTCCGTTTTTTTTTTTCCGTTTCTCTTCTGTTTTTCAGTCGCGATTTTTCCCTTTTTTTTCCGTTTCTCTTCTGTTTTTCTGTTTTGTTTTTTTCGTTTCTCTTCCTTTTTTTTGTTTCTTTCGTTTCTCTTCCGTTTTTGGTTTTCCCCCCTTTTTTTTAAGACGTACGTATTACAAAGTTTGTATTCGTGTGTATATCAAGTTTTTATTCATACGTATACAAATTTTGTATTCGTATTTTTTTCTCTCGGTTTTTAATATGTACATATACAAAGATTGTATACATATATGCAAAGTTTGTATACACGTATGCAAAGTTTATATACGTGTATGTAAAGTTTGTATACGCGTATGCAAAATTTGTACTCGTGTATATAAAATTTGTATATGTGTATATTTTGTATACATCAATTTTTGGTACACATAAAAATTATATATACACGTATGTATATACTTTGTATATATATACATAAACTTTATATTATTAATACAAAATTTATACGTATGTATATAATAATACAAAGTTTATATATATGTATACAAAGTATATACATACTACATACACATTTACATACATATATATATATATATATATACACACACGTAGTAGTAGCAGTAGTAGCAGTGGATGTAGCCCGCGCGACCGCGCGACTGATTGCGCATTAGGTGCGCCCCCCTGCCTCTTCTTTTTCTTGGCCAATGGAGCAATTTTCCCTGTTGCAGGGTTTCAAAAAAATTTTCCCTGTTGCAATATTGACTAGGATAGCTAGCAAAGCTCGATCGATTGGCGATTGTGTATTTGTGTTTGCTCCCAAACCGTCTGCAGTTCTTTCACCTAACGCAAACCGGAATTAAGCTTAATCAAGTGTGGCAAAGTGAAGCTAAATTAAATACGAACGGTCAAATCCAACCCTCACTTGGAGCTTTACACAATCGTAGTCTCCGATCTTTTGTTCAAGTAATGGAGTTTAAATTCACAATTCGGAGATTCGAGCAATGGGATTTAAACTCAATTTTACGTCGAGTTTGATTCACATCATTAATCTCAAATACAAGGAATATTTACGGAAGATGAAAACGGCGAGGACTAAAATGAGAAAGGAAGTAGTTCAGCAAGACGACTGCGGTAATTCAAACTTGAAATCTCGTGGACTTTCTTTAAACTTTGAGCTCAAATTATAAAACTTCCGATTTTAAAAATAAAACTTCTATAACTTAAAAAACTGAAAATCTTTCTAAGCAATTCCTTGAACTTTCAAATCAAAATATTTAAATTTTTTTTATCTTAGCATTTACAACTTTATATCTGTAACTTAAACTTTCTACTCATAACCTTAATTTTTTAAACCAAATTGGAAAACTTTTGCCTTGAAAATCTCAAACCTTTTAACCAAGGGCATGTAGCTCACATGTGGACAACGGCTCTTGGCAAGGTGGAAGAAGAGGGAGATCCAAAGCTCGCCAACGTCTCAGTGGGTAGGAGGAAGAGAGATAGGGTGAGTGGCACGAACACGTTAGAGAGGAGGGAGAAGGAGACTTTGGTTTGCTAGCGTGCTTGAGTTGGCGACGCCCTAAGAACCAATGACGGTTTTGCCTGGTTGAGGCTAGAAACAAGGAGAAAGGAGTCGCAAGAGGTATTGAGACAGGAGCGAGGTGTAGATCATGCAAGGCGTTGGGGAGGGATTGTTGCTAATGTGTGAACAAGGGGATACAATATTCGCTAGTATAGTTTCGCACTAATTAGCATTAACTATAGTGCTCTATGTAATATAATAGGTTTAAAAGATTATGTTAGAAAATTCTTGGTGAAAATAAGGCAGAGTTCTTCCTGAGCATATTTTTTTTATGAAGGGTGATGATTGTTAGAGGTATGTCATGAGGGCCTTCGGCTAACTTGCCGAAACCACCTAAGCCACCAAAGACATCGCCCAAGTCCTTTGGGCGAAACCCTTGGGCAAAACCGTAGGACGAAGAGCAAGGGGTCCACCACCAAGCATCGGGCGAAGTCTGGCGATAAAGATTGATGGGTTCGCTACCAAGCTTGGTGACCGGCCGAAGGCTTACCAAAGGCGAAGGGCGTCAAGTGAAGCATGATGCCGTCGTTCGGAGTACAAGATGCCTTCGGCTAAGGGCCCAAGAGGCCTGGTGCCCCATGGAGGCCCTTTGCCACCTAACGGGCCGGCGCAGGAAGATCATCTCGGGGCCCGTAAAGACAAAAGACACTGTATACCCATTGCAATATCATAAGGGTAACCATGTAAATTCTCCTGTACTAACCAAACCCTAAAGGGTATGAATTTGTACTAGGATTATAAATAGTCCCTAGGGCCAAGTAATGGGGGATCCCAAAATTTTTAACCAATTAATATATTGCTTTACTATTCCAACCACCCAACAGGTTTTCACGTCCTTCGACGTGACGCGGTTGTCATTCGACAACAGTGGTCATTGTGTTGCATCCCGAGTTCTCGTTCTCAACAATGATTCCTCGAAATATTACACCACGCATCACCACCGAAACGTTCAAAAAAAAAGAGACCAAACTGGAGAAGAGCACAAGTCCAAATCCAAATCTAAATCCCACACGAACATGTACATGTATTGCCTTAAATTATTCATATTTTTCTGGATACAAAGCAATTGATGATAGTATCAATATTAATATTATCAAACAATTTCTTATCTTAAAAAAATATATCTAAGAATTTTCTTCTTATTTAAGGCATAAAGCTATCTTATTTTACAAAAATATCTAGTAGCATTTTCTTCTCAAGGAATAAAGTTGTCAAATTCGTTCGACCATTCAACTTCTCGTTATCGACAAGTACTCCTCGAAATATCACCACACGCGTAAAAAACACACACACAAACACATCACCACCGAAACGTGCAAAAGAAAAAAAGAAAAAAGAAAAAAGAGAGAAAGAGACCAAACCGGACACAAGTCACAGAATTAACACAAGCCCCAAACCCAAATCCCGCACGAACTCCACAGATATTTCACGGCTTTTCCCCGTGCACCGTCCATATTTTTGTTTATATTTATGTTTATTAGTTAAAATTTAATTTTTTTACTTTTAAATTTAGAGCTGTTTTTAAGATTTTCTTATCAAAGTTTATTTTTCTTTTACATCATTAAGAATATGTGTATAAAAATTTTATTTATAAATTAATTTTCATTCGTAAATATGTCACGAATAAGCGAAACGGAGGTACAAAATCCAATTCCACCCACCGACGCGCCGTCCGGTCCCCGTCCGTTCGCTCCCCCCCCCCCCTCCCATTGTTAGGTTTTCACCCCCACCTCGCCTCGCCTTCGTTTTGAGCCTCAGAGAAACCAAAAAGAAAAAAAAAAATCACACTCCTCTCCTCCTCGTCCTCCTCCTCCCAACAACAAATTTCCTCCCCTTCTCGAGAATCCGCCAGATCCGTCCATGGCGACCCCCTCCCGCACCTCCTGGGCCGACGTCGCCGACGCCGACCCCGCCCCGGCCCCCGCCCCCGCCGCCAACGGCCCCGCCCGCCCCGACCGGAGCTCCTACGTGCCCCCCCACCTCCGCAACCGCGGGGCTTCGTCGGGTGGGGGCGCGGCGGCGCCTCCGCCCTCATCATCCTCCTCCTCCGCGCCGCCCCCTCGCGCCGCCCCTGGCCTCCTCGCCCCCCGCCCCGCCGCCGCCGGCATGGGGAGGATGGGCGGCGGCGGTGGCGGCGGAGGATTCGGTGGGCCAAGGAGGTGGGACCGGGAGCCGAACCCGTTCGGGAACGACGGCGACGCCGCGGCGGGGGCGGGGGACGAGCCGGAGGTGTTCGACGCGCACCAGAACACCGGGATCAACTTCGACGCGTACGAGGACATCCCCGTGGAGACGAGCGGGAGGGAGGTGCCGCCGCCGGTGGGCACGTTCGCCGAGATCGACCTGGGCCAGGCGCTCAACGACAACATCCGCCGGTGCAAGTACGTGCGCCCCACGCCCGTGCAGCGGTACGCCATCCCGATCTCGCTCGCGGGGAGGGACCTCATGGCGTGCGCGCAGACCGGGTCCGGGAAGACGGCCGCCTTCTGCTTCCCCATCATCAGCGGCATCATGCGCGGCCCGCCCGCGCAAAGGCCCCAGCGCGGCGGGATGAGGACCGCCTGCCCCCTCGCGCTCATCCTCTCCCCCACCAGGGAGCTCTCCATGCAGGTGATGGATGCGAAGAAAGTCTTTGTTGCTTTGTCGGTGCAGGATATCATCTCTGATTTGATTTTCTTTGACATGCATTTGATGGGCGCTTTGTTATATTTGTATGCTCTTGCAGATTCATGAGGAGGCGAGAAAATTTTCCTATCAGACCGGTGTCAGGGTGGTTGTTGCATATGGAGGAGCACCTATTAATCAGCAGGTCTGGTTCCGGATCTTTCCACGAAATTTCAAATCCAATTATGTGTCAATTCAAGTTTAGAAAACTGCTTGCTCGGTATTTTAGGATGGTTAGAACTTGATAAACTTGCATGATAGGACAAGCAATTACTTCTTCCACATAGGCCACGCAGGACCTTTGATTTGTGGCGTACGGTCATGGCCCATGTGAAGGGTAAACAATGAGATGTATAATTTAGGTCTTTCTATTTGCTGATATTGCCATTTTGCGTTCAACATATTTGTATTAGTGAGGATGATTATTTGTGAATCTTCATTTTTTTGCTAGCTGGTGCCTTTACACAGGTTAAAAATGTTTAGGCCCTCTACAGTGTCCATCGTAGGTTTTCCAATATAATTCATAGTTATGGTTGATAGCAACATCCCCCTTGTTATGGCATAATTTTATCCTTGTCCCATGTTTAATCTAAAACAGTTGAATCATTGCCGGAAGAATTTTCTGACCAATGTGAAGCATTCGTTGCTAGGTTAGCCAATCCATTAGTTCCTAGCCTTGTGGTTCATTCATCACAAGTTAATCCAAACAAGAACTTAAAACAATATGAAATGACATTTTTAGGACTTCTGGTCAATGTTTTGTCTGCATATGTGGATAGGGTGTGCTTGGCAATCATCAAACTACCTTATCTTCTCAAATTGTATGATATCGTAAACCGAATATTGAATTTGTTTTTTGCAGTTGAGAGATCTTGAGAGGGGTGTTGACATTCTTGTGGCTACTCCTGGCCGTTTGGTTGATTTATTGGAGAGGGCAAGAGTATCTTTGCAATCTATCAGATATCTTGCCCTTGATGAGGCAGATAGAATGCTTGATATGGGTTTTGAACCGCAAGTTAGGAGAATTGTTGAGCAAATGGACATGCCTCCGCCAGGTGCCAGGCAGACAATGTTGTTCAGCGCCACGTTCCCAAAAGAAATCCAGGTAAGCTGTTCATGTTAGTTTACTGTCTTCATACTCAATATGCATTTCAACTGCATCACGGCATTTTATCAATTGACTGGATCTTGCTAATAGACTTCATGTCCTCACTGTAGTTGCATATTTTACTGATTGATTTATTGTTTTGTCTCTTCCCTTACACATTCCCACGTTTGGTTGGTATTTCTGTTCCTTTGCCATATTTTCCTTAAATAGGGTAACATTCGCTTTTGTGCTGGCTGAGCTTCAATATGCGAGTAATATAGTGGGAACCTTTAGTATGCGTTGCACTTGTTTTGTTGGTTACACATGAAATAATTAAGAAATACACATATTCTTTACACTTGAACTTATTGGCTATATCCTAGTCACGAGGACAACCAAAAAGCTCTGCTAGAAAAATACATGGTGGCTAAAAACTTGGGGCAAGCTAATTTGGGTCTGTTTGGTTTAACTCCCAGACAACCCACACCCAAAAAAGTGGCAAGACCAAGGGAATGGCTTGTATTAATGGTTTGCTGCCAAAAAATTGGTGTTTCCAAATTTTGGCCATAAACCAAACACCCACACTTTGCCAAATTTTTGGTAAGACTCAAAATGACAACGATCAAAACAAGTCCTTCGCTTCACAAATTTTAGGAAGAACATTGCCTATGTGTTAAGGTAAAGCAAAATTTGCCATGAACTCAAGTGAAGGCCAAAATATGATCTGATAACCTTTTTGAGAAGCTTTTCTTTGCCTTGTTATTGACATAACTACCATCACTTGCTGTATAATGTACTCCCTCAGGTACATAGCTAAAGGTTGCTCTATTTTGGGACGTCGGGAGTATATATTTGGGAAGTTACAGCCTTTTTTGTTATAACTTTTTTCTCTATTCCTAAAGAAAAGTTTCTATTAGTACACTCAAATCATTTATTTATGATAAAGATAATATTATGTGTTCGGATATTATCTTAATGATAAGCAGTTTCTCGGGGGTTAAGTAGCCGCTATCCTAGGTACATATTTGAACTTATATTTGGTGATACTTATCATTTGGCATCATTACATCAAGTAGTTTCTTAGTGCTGACTAATGTTGTCTAACTTTTTTTTTTGTTGTAATATGGTTGCGTCTATATCTGATTCTATGCTTGTCATTTTACCTTGGTGAAACGCTATCTAATTCTCTTTCGTGTTTATTTTCATCTGTATACTGAATGAGGTTTTGTGATTTGCTGATGAACACAGAGAATGGCATCTGACTTCCTGGAGAACTACATATTCCTGGCTGTTGGAAGAGTTGGGTCAAGTACAGATTTGATTGTACAGAGAGTTGAGTTTGTGCAGGAGGCAGACAAAAGAAGCCACTTGATGGATCTGCTTCATGCACAAAGAGACAGTGCTACTCCAGGAAAGGTGATGCAGAAGTAATATCTGTCTGCAGTTCTATATTACATCCATGATTTAACCACTTCCCCAGAATGTCCTGGTGTTTTTCATGAGTAACTTTCCTAAGATTATCTGTGGAATTGCCATTTGGCACTTAAAGTGAATAGTGCAATTGCCCAAAGTACTGTTGTATTCACTGTTTTTTTAACCCTGGTGCAGCCAACTCTTACACTTGTCTTTGTGGAAACCAAAAGGGGTGCTGATTCGTTGGAGCACTGGTTGTGTATGAATGGATTTCCAGCTACTTCTATTCACGGTGATAGAAACCAGCAGGTTCGTTCTTGTTCTTTTTTCGCTCATGCTATTTGGATTTCTAGCATTGTTTAGCTATACTTATTCTCTGAAATGGTTAAACCAATCATTCATCTGATGATGAAATGTATGCTGTCATTTTGAGTCATCTCTTTCCTGGTTAGTTCTAAAGAAGATATGCATGTACATCAATATCATTTCTATACATTGATATTACATAGCAGAGTTGTCTAGTTCTTGTTGGTTGACTCATATATGCAACCACACCATTTCAGTAGTATTTGCTTATTACCATTGAGCAGTGTGGAACTTGTGCCAAACAAATTATGGTGATGCTTTTGTGCACGAAGTGTTTGCTTTGCTGATGTATTAATGTGATGTTGCTTGCAGGAAAGAGAGTATGCTTTGAGATCCTTCAAAAGTGGACATACTCCTATTCTAGTTGCAACTGATGTGGCAGCCCGGGGCCTTGACATTCCTCATGTTGCTCATGTTGTGAACTTTGATCTTCCCAATGATATAGATGATTACGTCCACAGGATTGGGAGGACAGGGAGGGCAGGAAAAAGTGGTCTTGCAACTGCTTTCTTCAATGAGAATAACTCTTCCATGGCAAGGTCTTTGGCTGAGCTAATGCAAGAATCTAATCAAGAGGTACCTGCGTGGTTGTCTCGCTATGCTGCTCGCCCATCTTATGGTGGGGGTGGTGGGAGGAACAGAAGGTCCGGTGGTGGGAGCCGCTTCGGTGGCCGTGACTTCCGCAGGGATTCTTCCTCTGGAAGAGGTGGCGGTGACTACTATGGTGGAGGCAGCAGCGGTGGAGCTGGTGGATATGGTGGTTCCTCTGCATATGGGGGTGGCGGCTATGGTGGCGGCGCGGGTGCTCCAAGTGCCTGGGATTAATTTATAGTTGCTCCCTATTAGGGTCCGTCAGGTCTAGGTTGCGTTTTACTCTAGTTTCCTCAATAGTATACATTTTTGGTAGGAGCTGATATACAGCGACAATACAAGGTGAACTGTGTCATCCCCTTTTTTTTCTTCTGGTTGCTACAAGGTAGTCTTATCTCGCAGATGTCCATTATGGAGAGTCTTGAGGACTTTCAAGCACACACAAGATTCCTAGTTAGGAATAGTTTTTCCGGGGACTGAAATTCCTAGTTAGGGATAGTAGTTGGTATTGGTAGACTGACATTTGGTGCTTGATGCCAAGTTTCTGCCTTTTTGCCGTTTCCTTGGTCCATGTCTCATTTTGGTGGTCGGTTGGTTGTAGAGCTTGTGGTGAGGGAGGCTTTTGCGGCTTGATTTTTGACCGAAGTTTGATTTTGATACCCAGGTTGAACAAAGAGGTAGGAGGATATGTAGTCCTTTAGATCTTGTTGTAATGTATATACTGTGAGGTGAGGCTGGGAAAGAATAAGTTTTGTCTAGGTTTATAAAGGAAGAAGGGGGAAATTCTGTGATGTTTGTTCCTTGAGAGGATACATGTTGTGAATTTGTTTTGAATGGATGAGTGTCAATTATTATTATATTACTCGAATGCCTGTCTCCCGTTTTTCTACTACCTTGCAATTTCTGTGGCCAATTGATGATGTGATGATCATGTTTTCTATTAATGTTTCGTTGATGTGATGCAACATATCAGATGCCTGTTGCGTTGAATTATACATGATCACGAACTTTGCGTATCTTTTTAATTTAAAAAAAAATCTGCCACTCCAAAACTTTCACTCGTTAATTCACAGCAATTTCGTCGTGAGCTCATGGCTAGCAATTTCGTTGTGACTTATTGCTCTGATTGAGAATACGGATATGTTCCAGTAATACGGATATTGTTGGGGCCAGTATTCACGTAATAGGATATTACACATCAAAAAAGAGTTCACGTAATAGGATGTTCACATCCAAGATGGTTCAGCTTTTGTTACTGACGTTGATCAATTGGGTGCTATTTTTGGATTCATAGTTCACTATAGTGATTCACGCATCTTAGGACTCCGTCGTTTTGCTTATCGATGGAATAAAATGGAAAATAATTTGTAAATAAAATTTTTATGTACGTGTTCTAGCTTAGCGATCTAAAAGCAAAGGCTGAAAAATAAAGTATGATAAAAAAACCACAAAATTAACTCCAAATTTAATTAAAAGTCTAAATTTGGCTTATAAGCATAAGAAAAAAAAGATGTGGTTAGTCCTGTATGGCCTGTAGAGGGACATCATCTAATTGTGGCACTTTGCGGGCCTCTTCACCTAGCATGACAGCTTGTTTCTTTACAAGACTGGGATCAATTACCAATATTTCCTTTCCTGATGCATCTCAATCCTACAAAGACTAGCATGGTATTCTCACAGTCAATACACGTTTCAGTCGTGTTGATCTTCTTATTTTCCTCCATTCTCCTTTTTCTTTCTGCTGATTTTGGTGGTGTAATGGGCAATGGCCGTGTGTATTCTAGTTGTTGCCGACGCTGGAAAGTTGTCACTGAATTATCTAAAAGAATCTAATTCTATACAAGTGTTTGTTATAGTCGGAAATGCAGCCTAGCTGCTATGAGCATTCTACGGGCATCAGATTGCAGCCACTAGAGTTCTTCCGCTGGAGGCTGGATCATACATATTCTAGGCTGATGCTGTGTATATATATATATCTGTATATATATATATATATATGTATATATATATATACATATATATATATATATATATATATATGCATATATATATGTATGTATACATATATATATATATATATATATATATATATATATATGTATATATACATGTATATATATATATGCATATATATATATATGTATATATATACATATATACATATATATATATATATATGCTCATCCACTCATTGATTGTGTTCAGTAAAATGGGGCACTGCCAAGGCCCTACAAATCATTAAAATGGCAAGGCCGTGGAACTAAAATTGTCTTTGGAATTGTGTTACTATCTCCATCCCAAAATATAAGCATTGCTGGCTATTAATATGGATAAATGGTTGTTTAAATCCGTAGCCAAAGGTTATTATATTTTGGGATGGATGAAATATTTTTTATTAATCTTTTGTAGACATGACTCTAGCATTCTGGACAAATCGTTGTCCAAATTTTTTTTTAAAAATTCTTATATTTTAGGACAGAGGAAGTATTTGCTGTAGCTTTTGTAGACACGACTCTAGCATTTACTACTTTTTAGATATATAGCAATGTGTTAGAATACAATGAAGCAGATCGCACAAAAAGAATACATAACTAAATTGTCATATCAGATCAACTAAGTAGAACAAATCTTTCACATAAGCACACGTTTTGGCCAAATTCAGTCCCTCATTTGATCCAAAGGATCAATTCTTCAAGACAGGTGCATGCATCACATTCTAGTGTTCGACATCCATGTTCCTTTGTACATCATGTTGTTACGATGGACAAGACTTTGAGGTATCAGTGTATACTTGCGTAATCTGCACGCTTGTGTATTACAGGGAGCAGTTGAGGATAATTGCAAGATTCATATCAGTGAGATCAATTAATGAAGCAGACCAAGGAGAACAAACCCGGCATTTCTTATCAGATGATAGTAATTAAGAAATTACCCAGAATGGGAAGCCCATCTGCCAAGCTATGCTAAGAATGTCGACAGTAGTACCAGTTTTTACCTAGCATGCCATCTTATGTGTGTTCAAGCGCTGGATCAAGAAGTTATATTTTCTTTCATGATGCATCCCAATCCTACAACTAGCATGGAGTTTTCATAGTCGCTATAACATGGCATTCGCGTTAGCCATGTTGATTCTTTTTTCACTTTCATTTCTTTTTTAAGTTGATTTTGACAGTGTAATCAGTAATTAATGGTTCTTTTTATTCTAGCTGGTGCTGATCGATGCAAGAAGTTATCACTGTATTATCTGGAAAATCCCAATCCTAAATCAGTCTTCTATTATAGTCGGACAACCTTTGAGCATTGTATATGATTTAGTCTCCACTCTCCAGAGTTCTTCAGCTGGAGGCTGGAACATATATATACTAGGCTGATATATATGATCATCCACTCATTGATTGTGTACAATAAATGGTTGGCCAAACACCTACAAGTCCTTCAAATGGGAAGGTCTATAGTACATTAGGACCTGTCACCACTAAAAAAAGCTTTTCGCTGGCAGCTATTTTATATTTTTGCTGGTGGCCAGTGCAGCCGCCAGTAAGCAAATGCCAGTGAAAATAGAGTATTTTCACAAGCGGGAATTAGCTGCTAGCAAAAATATATTTTCCCTGGCGGCTACCTAAAGAGAACAGCTAGCGAAAATATGTTTTTCACTGGTGGCTACCTAAAGAGAACCGCCAGTGAAAATCATACCAGTAGATCCAAAATCCCCCACACCAAATCCCATATCCCCTGCCCAAAAATCCCTCACCCCAAATCTAAAATCCTCTGCCACCGTAATCCATTCACAAATCACAAATTCATCACAAATCTCATAATCAATTCAACAAATTCATTCAAAAACATTCCAAACCAATCACAAATCAAAAATTAAACTCACATTCATTCACAAATCACAAAAAGTAAAAAAAAAACATTGTCGTTGTCGCTGCACTCCACAATGGCCACCGCACCCGTCGCCGCTGCCGCCGCTGCCGCCGCCGCCGCCGCCGCCGAGGTCATCGCTGCACTCACCGCGGTCGCTGGACCCTGCCGCAACCACAACCCGCCGCCACCATCGAGGTCGTCGTCCCCACACAAATCCGGTAATCACGAGGCCGGATCCGTGCCGATAGCGGCAGCGGCGTCTCGATCTCGCCAGTGGAGAAGGGGAGAGCTCGAGATCGAGCGTCGCCACATGGAGCTTGACGTCGCCGCCACATGGAGTGGGGAGGACCTCATTGCGGCGGCGGGGAGGGAGCCCGTCATGGCTCTCTCGCGGCCGGATCCGCCGCCCGCGGCCCAGCAGCGGTCGCGTCGTCGTCGCGGCAGCCTCCCCCATAGTAGCGGTAGTGGATCCGACCTCCCCTGTCATGGTGGCTGCAGATCGGGCTTCCCCCGTCATCACGATGCCGGATCCGGCCTCCCCCGTCGTCGTGGCGGCTGGATCCGGCCCTGAGCTCGCGGCTGAGAGGCGACGGCAGCCTCAGCGGTGGTGGTGACGACAGCCGACAGAAATGACCAATCACTTTGTCGGATGAAGAAATGATCAAAATAGAAGTTATAGATCTTGATGATTATATAACTTTGTTATTGATGACTTTTTCAGATGAAATTATTTACTGCTTCAAAATATTATTTGAAGTTTTGAAATTCAAATTTTTAATTGATAAAACAAAGCCACAAGAAAAAATAGCCAAAATAATACCAGTAAGAACACAATAACATGATAGAGCATTATTTTAGAATCATTTAGGAAAAAAAATCATCCAATTTGGAGTTCATATGAGTGAGATACACTAGTTTCAAATTTTTCAAAATTTTCAAATTTTATTTTCACTAGTTTCAAATTTTTCAATTTTTTTACAAAGTCACAAGCTCATTTTTGCATGCGGCTCTCTTAAGAGGCCCGTATGGGAAAAATCGATTTTTTCATACAGGCCACTTAAGCAGCCGTTTGGGAAAATGAGCCTCGATTTTTACAGACGCCATTAGTTATGGTCCGTTTGCAAAAATCATGGGGCCTCGTACAGAAAAATCACTTTTGTAGTAGTAAGTACTACTTATCTCATCAATCACATCTCATTCAAATTTCTCCCAATTCCACCCTCAACCACCCATCTATCCTCATCCATAAATTACTTTATAAGGGTATTATAGTCTTTTGTTCCAAACCTAAGAATATTCCAAACAACCTTAAAAGACAGTAATTTGAGACAGATGAAGTACCAAATAAACCTTTATATTTGTATTTTTTCTTTCAAACGGTCAAGCCGTTACCGACGTTTTATATATAGAAGGTGTTTCTTTTAAAGAGAAAATAAGATTAAATCTTACGGTGCATAGTTAATTATAGAAACTGGGCAAAAACCACAATTATAACAAACTCACAACTAGCTAACTTAAACTACAAGGCCGCAAACACAGAACACAGAACAACTAGGTACATTAACAAAACACTGTTCACCACAAGATCTGCATAAAGAAACAAGCTAGAAGACAAGTAAGGCTCCCCAACACGGGTAGAAACAAGGAGTTATCGTCATCACACCATCACCCATACTCGATGCCGGCCACAACTACTAATCAACAATTTTATAATTAAGGATCAAAATGGTTGATAGGTTTACTAATCAAAAAAATTCTTTTTTTCTTCCCACACTACAAGAATTTTAGAGTTCATATCTAGCCAAAGGGGAGTGTACTCATTTTTGCAATATTAGATTGTACACTTGTACAAACAAGACATAAAACCCCTCTAAATATAAATTTTATTTTGTAGAAAGTTTATACCTATAAAGTTTATAGGAAGAGAGTTTATAGCTAAAAAGTTTTACAAGCAGAAAGATTATACTTATAATCTTTGTAAGTATAAAGTTTACAGGAAGAGAGTTTATAGCTAGAAAGTTTTACAAGCATAAAGATTATACTTATAAACATTGTAAGTATAAAGTCTTATATGCAGAAAGTTTATAGCTATAAAGTTTATGTGTGGAAAGTTTATACTTATAAACTTTATAACTCTAAAGTTTTATAGGAAAAAGTTCATAGCTATAAAGACTTTATGTGGATAATGTTTTTTACTCTCTATGCCTGTATATTTTTTCTATCACGATGTGTACATGAATGCTAACTGCAGTTTCAGTTTGTTCTTTTTTTTTACAAATTTATTGCTTCAATTTGTTTTTATGTAGGAAGCTGCACAAACATCTTTTGATATTTGGTGCCAAAAAAATGGAGGAAATGCAGTGGTGCCCTTTTTTTACATTATTTGATTTCTATTAGCTTATCTGCAAGCATAGCATGAAAGAGAAAAAAAATCCACGTTACCATCTTTCTTCTTTCGGTGTTATAATTTATATATAAAGTTTCTGGTGATTTATACATTTTTTTATTTAAAAACCAAAACATATTTTTTTTAGAATTACACAGTACAACACAGACACTCACAACGCACGTACGCAAACCCTACCCCTATGAGCATCTTCGAAGATTGGGCTGGCAAATCCTGTAGAGATTAAAGTCACCACAGGCGCCTCGCTGTCGACGGGTACGTTGCCTACCACTGAAAGCACAACGCCGTTAAATCCTGGAAAATTTGCTCCCATGGGGAGTCGAACCCAGGACCTCAGGTGCTACTGAGGCTCTTGTAACCACTAGGCTACATGCCCTTTCGCAAAAACCAAAAGACATTGATGCTACAAAGTTTATATTTATTAGATTGAGAACTAAAATCAGCACATTTTCTGGGAAGTGCTAGTTATATTTAAATGAAAGTTACTTTCATGAGCTCCCCACCCGTTTTATCCTTTCATTACCCCATCCCAAAAATAAAAAAGGAAAAAGGACTAGCTAGGCTAGAAAAGAACACTAGTTGGGCGAAAAAAAAAATCTCAAGTCTACGGTGGCCACGGCGGATGTAGGCGACGGAGATGACGGCTGTGGCGGATGAGGCGACAACGGTGGACTAGGCGATGAAGATGACGGTCATGGCGGACGAGGGTGGTGACGATGGCGGCGGCCCAATGGAGTGTGACGACGGATGGACTAGGCGATGAAGATGACGGTCATGGCGGACGAGGGTGGTGACGATGGCGGCGGCCCAGTGGAGTGTGACGACGGATGGACTAGGCGATGAAGATGACGGTCATGGCGGACGAGGGTGGTGACGATGGCGGCGGCCCAGTGGAGTGTGACGACGATAGCGGCGGACGTAGGCTGAGTAGATGGTGACATGGATGCGGAGGGCAGATCATCGCTCCTGGTGGGCCCCCGTTGCTTTGGGATGAGCGTGTAGTCAAGCCTCTTGGTTCTCCTCTCTCTCTTTCGCTTTTTCCTCCAGCTCATCAAAAAATCTTCTATTATATACTCCATTAAGTTTCCTACAAACGCTCTTAAGCCGTCATGTATAACTCCTACAAATACTCCTAAATCGCCACATGACGTTTTAACAAATTTAAAGGAATATCTAATAATTCTTAAAAAGGAAAACCATAAAGTGGACCCACTTTAAATCCGTATCGTGTATCACCAGTGCACGTACTGTGTGCACGTACGTACGCCACATATATCCTTCCCCTACTCCTCTTCATGCTATATATTATGTACTCCATTATACATAATACATCATTATCATTAGATCATTAGATTATTTACCACAAAATTTATAGTTTAAGACCCAAACTAACTATATTTAGTAAAAGAAATAAAACACGTTTATACGGAAAATCATATAGATATTTTAACAATCTATTTAACAACACATATATTGTAATAGAACAATATGCAATAATAAACAGTTTTAATTAGAAAATAGATATTTAATAAGTACATAGTTAACTTTGGATATTATTATGTTTGTAAATATAAATAACTCAAGTTGGTGAAACCATTGAATCTATCTCAAAGGAAACAAAACTCCTCTCATCCTAATGTCGAACCACTGGTGGAGAAACCCTTTGTAGTCCCGGTTCGTAACCCCCCTTTAGTCCCGGTTTCCAAACCGGGAGTACCAATCCGGGACTAAAGATCGCTATCTTTAGTCCCGGTTGGTGTTACCAACCGGGACTAAAGATAGAGCTGACCTTTTTTTTTTGCATGCCCCTGTTGCTGCATGGTTTATATATATATATATATATATATATATATATATATATATATATATATATATATATATATATATATATATATATATATATATATATATATATATATATATATATATATATAAACCATGCATATATATGTTTCAATACATATATATGCATACATATATATATATGTATTTATACATATATATGTTATGCAAATGCATATGTATATAGATATATATATGAACAAAATATATTTACATTATAGAAAATGTGTACACATGCATATAGAAACATATGTAGTCATGTATTAATTACAATCCATTATATGTCCTAGCTAGCTACGATTTCGACGTAGTAGTACTCGCTGCTAGCTCAGAAGCTAAGGACCGGTGAATTGTGTTTCCGTCGTAGTAGAATTCACCCTTGGGATCAAGGATTTCTTCGTTGATGAATCCCATGAGTTGTTCTTGAACCGCCGCGATAAATTCCTTGTGTGTGGTCAGGTTATCCCTCATGCGAATAAACTATATGAATGTATGAAATTGATTAGTAATTAAACAAGAAATCGCTACGTAATGAAATTTTGAATTTATTTGTACGTACATCGAGCTCTCTTGTGGTGATGATTTGGTCTGCAAGGCAGTGGCAATACTCGCACACGTAATAGCCGCACAAGTTAGTTCCCTGCTTTTGCTTTGCGCACTACAAATAAATGACAAACAACGAGAGATCTAATTAATATACACTTGTATGTATTTGAATCGGAGAAATATAAATGTAGAGCATGTGTACTCACAGGAAATTTGAACTTCCGCCTAAGTCTTTCTCTCCATTTGCCGCGGACCAAATGACGGAACCGATACCAAGCCCTACATGGAGTTTAAAGCTATGATTCGTAGTAGCAATTAACATAACAAGATTTTCTTAATTAACAAAGGAACTTATGACGGTACCTATCTATAAGTTCGAAAACCTTGTCAAATGTAGACTCTTTTTTATCCATTGAGTCATATACGTTGACGGTGCAGGCCTCCAGGTCGATGAGTAAAAGCACCCAGTGGAATCTGCAATGTGCGTGGGATGCATTACATATGAAACACTTAGCAAGTTCGTACAGGAATGAAATTTGGTATGTAGGAAGACAGTAAAATTAAACTAACTCTGTGTTGTATGGCAACAGTATGAACGTCTTGTAATGCTGCGCCTTCAGGAGATGGACGAGATTGTCCTCTGTTTCTTGTGGATATTGGTCGAGCATTGCGACGTTTACTTTCCGAGGGTCGATGAATCCAGTATCGAAAACCCTCCGCCGTCGGGCCCTTTGAATCTCCATTCTACAACGATAAAAGGGAGTATATTATTTTCTATGGTCTACTTATATACAAGGACCTAATTAATTAAAGGAGACGTATAGTAAGAAATCTAACTGAACGATATACTTACAAAATCCAGCAACTCATAATAGAGACGTCGAGGGCGTCCAGCTGGTATAGTTCGTAGATTCCCCTGAAATTGATCCAGAGAATGTCATCTCCTTGCAAGAAGTCCGTGTCCCTGATCCTCGCTCCGATCATCTCTCTACCGGTGGCGCTCATCTCCATGTACAGCTGATGGAACTTGTACATTTGTGTGGGTAGGGACTGCAGCAGCTCAGGCTTGACAAGCGGTTTACCGAGTTCGTACATGTATTTCACTTCCGCCTTTTCGATTGGTGCGACTCCTAGCAATTGATCCGTAGTTAGACCGGTGTCAGTAATAAATTGTTCTATCGTCATTTCTTTACCGGTCACCAACGGCTCGATCTCCTGGTTTGGTTGCTCTCCAAGCTGAGGGACTGGTTTGGACTTTCCAGAAGATGCTTTCTTCAGCATTCGCTCATAGTCCGATAGCTTGATGGCCTCCTTGACAGATGCAGACATACCCCTGAAGAAGTTCCTGACACTGGGGTCTATAGGAATCTTCTTTTCTGGACTTCGAGGCTTGAATTGTCTCTTGACTTCTGATGCAACGTAAGCGTCAAGCTCCTCTTGCGTGCAATCGTACCCCGGGTCCTTGTTCTTGGCGGCGTCAACTTTCGCCTTCTTTGTTGCCCTTGTGTGGGCAAGCGGTGGAGCTGGGGGGGCCCTTGACTTTGAAGGTGCCGGAAGAGGAGCTTGCGGGGGAGTAGGTGTAGGAGCACGAGGAGGAGTCGGTGCAGGATCCTGAGGAGTCGATGCTGGAGCCTGAGGTGGAGACGGTGCTGGCGGAGCATGAGGAGGAGACGGTGCAGGATCCTGAGGAGGAGATGGCGGAGCCGGAGGAGATGGTGCACGAGACACCGCTTGTCGCCCAGGGAGGATGATGTACCGCCTGCGCCATAGAATAATGGCATGGCATGTGTCTCGTAGATGCGTCTCACCGTCTCCTCCAGGGTAATCCAGCTCGAGGTCCTCGTACGCGCCTTCGACCAACTCAACTTCGACCTTGGAGTATCCTGCTGGAATCGGCCTGCAGTGGTAAGTACCTGAAGGGTCCGTTGGGATGGCCATGCCCGACGCCACCTTCATGTTGTGAGAGATTATTTATTAGTAATCAACATATATAAGCAGCAACTAGCGGAATGGCTAAATCTTACCTTTATTGATAAGTTCTTGAAAGGAATATGCAGCTCACATGGTGTCCGCTGAGTGATGTCATCAACGGGACAGGTCGATTCGTCCTGTGTTTGCATGGCGTCCATGCTCTGTGATCCTACCTGCCCCGTTGAGGCGCAGCTGCTACGGTTTCCTGACGGGCTCACCATTGCAGGAGGAATGGTCGGCTGGGGATCATGGGACCGATGTGCGGCCATGCGTTCATCAACCTTCCTTGCCACCTCCTCTTGCATGTTGAGTTCGTAGCTCGATACCCGGAACTCTAGGTCTGCAATCTTCGCCTCGGTATCTCTCTTGCTCCTCATCCGACTCCTGTACGTGTGGATGTCCTCCTTGAAACCAATCTTCCAAGGAATCACCCCTTTCCCTCGAGTTCGTCCTGGATGCTCTGGAGTCTGCAGGGCGAGTGTCATCTCGTCCCTATCTCTGTCTGGTCGGAACGTGCCCTGAGAGGAGGCCTCCACTGCATCTGTTAGTCGTCGCGCAGCCTCTTGTATCTGATAGCCGAAGACCAGTGAGCCATCAGCTGGGTTGAGCGTTCCACCGTGAGCATAGTACCAGAACTTCGATCGTTCCGGCCAATTGGCTGTTGCCGGTTCGATACCCCTCTCAATCAAGCTAGCCTCCATCTGCTCCCACTTCGGCATCGCGACGCTATAGCCTCCTGACCCCAAGTGGTGATGGTACTTCTTCTTGGCGGCATTTTCTTTGTTTCTTTCCATCATCGCCTTCCCTTGTTCACCTGTCTTATATGCAACGAACTCGTCCCAGTGATCCCTTAGCTTTGGGAATGTGTCGAAGTTCGGTGTCTGCCCCTTCAGTATATACTTCTGGTACAGATCTCCCTTGAAGCTCTGAAACTGTTCTGCCATTTTCTTCAGAGTCCACCTTTTCACTTTGTCCTCTGTACCCGCAGGAAGGGTGAATGTCTCGAGCATTGTGGTCCACAGCATCTCTTTCTCCGAATCTGGGACAAAGCTCTCATGATCTCCGCGTGCCCTTGTTCTTCGCCAGTACACCGTACTGACAGGCACGTTATCCCGCACAACCCAACCGCTGTGACGTACATAGTTCTTGGCGGCTTCGGCCGGGGCACTAGGACGTCCATCTTCTTCCACTTCCGTTATGATGTGCCGACCCTCAAGCTTCTTCGCTGCACCTCGTTGCCCGCGTGCCCTCTTCTGTCCAACGGAGGGTTGACTACCACTAGCCTCCTCCTCCTGGTTCCCCTCCACATCCCTTTCCACGTGCCCCTGCTGGTTCCCCTCCGCATCCCTCTCCACGTTCCCTTCCTCTTTCAAGTACTGGTTTGGATCCTCGTTCCCCTCTTCTTCATTCCAGTACTGGCTGCTTCCCTCCGCGATTGTATCGTACAATATCTGTTCCTCATCGCGGTCAGCCATCTGTTGATACAAGAAACATCTGCTAAGTCACGAGACATTTATGTTTTAACAATCTAAGTCATGTATGCTAAGTGTAAATGTCGTACATTAGAACCCTACACAACCTTACGTGCTAAGTCTAATTACAAATCGTGATATAAGCTAAGTCTAGGTAACGTATATTATACAACCCTAGCTAGTAAATAATTATATACTAAGTCTAATTACAAATAAAATTATCTTATATTAAAACTCAAATAATATTACATGCTAAGACTAAAATAGTCATGTATATGCTAAGTGTTTCGTGCGTATATGCTAAGTCTAATTAAGACTACAATAGTCAATTGCTACTTGTCGCACCAATTCCGTAGTCAATAATTACATACCAAGTCTAATTACAAATAAAGTAATATTATATTAAAACTCAAATAATATTACATGCTAAGACTAAAATAGTAATGTATGCTAAGTGTTTCGTGCGTATATGCTAAGTCTAATTAAGACTACAATAGTCAATTCCTAGGAGTCGCACCAATTCCGTAGTCAATAATGTCATACTAAGTCTAATTTGCAATAAAATAATCTTATATTAAAACTCAAATAATATTAGAACACTACACAATCTTATATGATAAGTCTAATTACAGGTCTAATAATCTTAATTAATTGCATTACAAATATAACAATCATTTATATTATTACGTCACTTGCCTGCTCCAATTCCTTCTAGGGCTAGCTCTTCCACTCAGGCTTGACGGACGACTCCGACAACACGTCTTTTCTGCAAGATAAAAAAAATGTATTAGGATAAATGCGAAGTAACATATATATATATATATATATATATATACATGTATATATATATACATGTATATATATATATACATGTATATATATATATATATTGCATTTCACGTTAACGTTCGTCCTCGTTCGTTCGCTCGTTCACGTTCCCTAGCTCGTTCACGTTCGTTCGATCGTTCTCGTTCTCGTTCACGTTGTCGCGGCAACGTACGTTGACGTGTTCGTTCTCGCTCTCGTTCGTTCGATCGTTCTCGTTCTCGTTCGTTAACGGCGGTGTGGCGGCATCGGGGCGGCGGTTGGCGCGGCGGCGTGGCGACGGCGGCGGCGGCGTGGCGTTGTGGGGCCGTGGCGGCGGCGGCGTGGCGTGGCGGCGGTGGCGTGGCGTGGCGTGGCGGCGGCGGCGTGGCGTGGCGGCGGCGGCATTGCGCGCGCGGCGGCGAAGGCGGCGGCGTGGCGTTGGCATGCGGCGGCGGCGTTGTGCGGCGTCGAAGGCGGCGGCGTCGAAGGCGACGGAGAGAGATCGAGATCGGAGAGATCGAGATGCATGAAGGGAGATGCGGCGGCTCTCACCCCAGAGATGCGGCGGCAGCGGAGGAGGCGGAGGCGGCGGCGAGGACGACGAGCTCGAGACGACGGCGAGATACGGCGGCGTCAGCGCGGGGATTTGCCCTAGGCAGTGGCGGCGAAGGAGAGAGGCCGAGAGAGATCGATCGGCCGAAAACGTTTAAGTGTTGGTGAAGAAGACGAGGGCGCACCGGGAATATATATACCCCTGGATCTTTACTCCCGGTTGTTCTCAACAACCGGGACTAAAGATATCTTTAGTCCCGGTTGTTGAGGAAAACCGGGAGTAAAGAAAAGATCTTTACTCCCGGTTGTTGAGAACAACCGGGACTAAAGATATCTTGATATCTTTAGTCCCGGTTGTTGAGAACAACCGGGAGTAAAGAAAAGATCTTTAGTCCCGGTTGTTCTCAACAACCGGGAGTAAATATCTTTTCCCGCTATTTCGAAATTCTTTTTAAACCCGGTTAGGGTTAAGAACCGGGACTAAAGATTATAGCACTGCATATGATTTTCGCTTACATATGTGTTTATAAAATAGAAGTTAATGCATTAACATTATTTAAAGTACAAAGATTGATGACAATTACTTCGAAAAATTATTTTTGTCTGTAATAAATTAAGTGGATAAATCGTAATAAGCAAATATATGACTTATAATTAATAAAAATTCCAATATATATATATATTCTTAGCATATATATGAATGATATTATTATATTGGTAAAAACTCTAATTAAGGTATTAATGTACATACTGCATGATTTAAAATTAATAAAAATTGTAATCATCATATGTACTTAGCGTAGGAATTATATTAAATTAAATGCTAAAAACTCTAATTAACATATGTAAATGCCACATGCATGATTTAAACCTTTTAAAAATTCGAATAGTCATATATAAGTAGCATATGAAAGATAGTAAATTAAATTGTGAAAAACTCTAATATATGAATGATAGTTTTAAAAATATATTAAATTTAATACTTTTAAAAATTCTCCAGTCAATTATAATTAGCATATGAATGATAGTAAATTAAATGTTAAAAACTCTAATTAACATATGAAATTGCCACTTGCGTGATTTAAAACTTTTAAAAATCCTCTAGTCAATTATAATTAGCATATGAATGCTAGTAAATTAAATGTTAAAAACTCTAATTAATATACATATGAAATTGCCACCTGTGTGATTTAAAACTTTTAAAAATTGTAAGTATCACATATAACTAACATATACATGATTTAAACTTGTTGAAACCTCTAATAATCGTGCGTAATTAACATATGCCATACATCAATTGATTTATATGGATAATCAATACATCCAAAATAGTTTACATCGTGTACACAATAATTACGGCATTACATCGGCGGTGACGGTTGACCGCACGTACTTTCTCCTCACTATTGTTCCCTCCTTGTGATCGCTGCGTGAGTAAGGGGTGTCTTCATTTGATAGGAGGATGCTAGGGTCAATCGTCACTGTGAAAGGGGGTTGCCCATCCAACTGATCGTAATCCTCGTCAGTCTTGTCCTCAACTCCGACGATTTTTCTTTTGCCTGGGAGAACCACTTGACGCTTAGGCTCATCAGGCCCTCTGCCCTTCTTTCCTTTGCTAGACATGTCCTTCACGAAAAAGACTTGCGTTACATCATTGGCAAGGACAAAAGGTTCGTCCGAGTATCCAACCTTGTTAAGGTCAACAGTTGTCATCCCACTGTCATCAATCATTACGCCTCCACCAGTCAACCTAACCCATTGGCACCGGAACAGAGGAACCTTGAGAGGACCATAGTCAAGTTCCCATATGTCCTCGATGGCACCGTAATACGTGGCAGTTGTTCCATCGTGTCCCATGGCATCGACACGAACAGCGCTGTTTTGGTTCGTGCTCTTCATGTCTTGGGCTCTCGTGTAGAATGTGTACCCATTGATCTCATATCCCTGGAATGTCGCGATAGACCCAGACGGTCCCCTCGCCAGGAAGGCAAGTTGTTGGTTGATCGACTCGTTACCCATGAGATGTTGTCGTAGCCACGCGGGGAAAGTATCAATGTGATGCCGTGTAATCCATGTATCGGACTTACCGATGTTCCTGGCGCGAACTAGAGCCAAGTGCTCCTCGATGTAAGGAGCTACCAATGAAGAGTGTTGCAGAACAGTGAAATGGGCTTTACGGAATAAATTGTTGTCTACCGTCATTATTGCTTTCCTTCCGAGAGTTCCCTTTCCCCGTAGTCTCCCTTCATGGCGTGATTCAGGTACCCCGATTGGGCGAAGGTCTTCGATAAATTCTACGCAAAATTCGATGACCTCCTCTGTTCCATAACCCTTGGCGATGCTTGCCTCTAGACGAGCACGGTTACGAACATACTTCTTCAGAACGCCCATGTACCTCTCGAAAGGAAACATGTTGTGTAGGTACATAGGCCCGAGAATACGGATCTCTTTCACAAGGTGACAAAGCAGATGCGTCATTATATTGAAAAATGAAGGTGGAAATATCAACTCAAAACTGACGAGACATTGCACCACTTCATTCTGAAGGGCTTCTAATCTATCCGGATCGATGACCTTCTGCGAAATTGCGTTCATGAATGCACATAGCTTTGTTATTGTTGCCCGGACATTGTCTGGAAGGATACCCCTTATTACAACTGGTAGCAGTTGTGTCATCAACACGTGACAGTCATGAGACTTTAGGTTTATGAACTTCTTCTCCTTCGTGCTTATTATTCGCTTGATATTCATGGAGTATCCAGACGGTACCTTTATGCTCTCCAAGCATTCAAACATACTTTCCTTCTCTGCCTTGCTAAGAGTGTAGCTGGCTGGACTCAAGTAATGGCTTCCTTTCTCCTTTGGTTCCGGGTGAAGGTCGCCGCGTTGTTCCATATGCTTCAGATCATTACGTGCTTCCAGTGTATCTTTCGACTTTCCGTATACACCTAGGAAGCCAAGAAGGTTTACGCAAAGGTTCTTAGTGAGGTGCATCACGTCGATTGCGTGGCGTACGTCCAAGAATTCCCAATATGGTAACTCCCAAAATATAGAGTTCTTTTTCCACATCGCCGCGTGACCATCTTCGCTCTCTATATGCTGGCTTCCAGGCCCCTTTCCGAACACTACTTTAAGATCTTTAACCATAGCAAACACTGTTTTCCCGCTGCGATGTTTAGGCTTCGTACGGTGGTCGGCCTTATGTTCGAAGTGCTTGCCTTTCTTCCGTACCGGGTGGTTTGCTGCAAGGAATCGACGATGACCCATGTATACAACCTTCCTACAGTGCTTAAGATACGTACTTTTTGTTTCATCCATACAGTGAGTGCAAGCCTTGTACCCCTTGTTGGACTGTCCGGATAGGTTGCTAAGTGCAGGCCAATCGTTGATGGTTACGAACAGCAGCGCTCGTAGGTTAAACTCCTCCTGTTTGTCCTCGTCCCACACGGGGACACCTTCCTTCTTCCACAACTGTTTAAGATCTTCGACCAGTGGTCTTAGGTACACGTCGATGTCGTTACCAGGTTGCTTGGGGCCTTGAATAATAATCGGCATCATTATGTACTTCCTCTTCATGCATAGCCAGGGGGGGAGGTTGTAGATACACATCGTAACGGGCCAAGTGCTATGGCCGCTGCTCATCTCTCCAAAAGGATTCATGCCATCCGTACTCAAACCAAACCGTATGTTTCGTGCGTCCTTTCCAAATTCTTTAAATTTTCTGTCGATGTTTCGCCACTGCGAACCATCGGCGGGGTGTCTCAGCATCCCGTCCTGTTGACGCTCTTCAGCGTGCCATCGCAACATTCTAGCATTCCCCTTGTTCCTGAACAAACACCTTAGCCATGGTATTATAGGAAAATACCACATCACCTTAGCAGGAATTCTCTTCTTTGTTAGCTGCCCGTCAACTTCTCCTGGATCGTCCCGTCTAATCTTGTATCGTAGTGCTTTGCAAACAGGGCATGCTTCTAGGTTCTCATACTCCTCACCGCGATATAGGATACAATCGTTCGGACATGCGTGAATCTTATGAACTTCCAGTCCTAACGGGCAGACTATCTTCTTAGCCTCGTACGTTGTCTCGGGCAATTTGTTTCCCCCCGGAAGAATGTTCTTGACGAGTTTCAATAAATCGCCAAATGCCTTGTCACTAACCCCATTTTTTGCCTTCCATTGCAACAACTCCAGAGTGGTATCCAACTTTTTGTGCCCCTGCTCGCAACCTGGGTACAACGAAGTTCTGTGGTCCTCCAACATCTTGTCCAATTTATGGGCCTCCTTTTCACTTTCGCAGTCTTCCCTGGCGTCCTGCAACATCTGACCAAGATCATCCGCAACGTCGTTACCATCAGCAGCTATTTCCTCCTCGCCCGTTTGATTTCCTTCAAATCCAACATACTGAGCAAAGTCCGGAATATTGTCGTCTTCCACTTCATCTTCTTCCATTTCAACACCTTGCTCTCCGTGGGATGTCCAACAATTATAGCTTGGCATGAACCCCGACTCAAACAAGTGGAAATGAATAGTCCTGGATGCAGAATACTCCTTCTGATTCTTACACTTATTGCATGGACAACAAATAAAACCCCTTTGCCTGTTAGCTTCGGCCACTCTCAAAAAATAGTGCACGCCGTCAATAAACTCTTTGGACCGCCGATCAGCGTACATCCATTGCCGATCCATCTACATGAGTCAAAAAAACCGCACACAAATAATTATTCTTACAATAATGACAGTCATACAATAATTATAAGATATCTTTATTCATACAAAAATCATAAAATATTACACCAAATAATTCTTAAAAACTATTTGTAAAGTTTTAAACTAATTTTAATGTGTTTTACTTCTTTTAATTTTTATTTTAGTTTGTTTTCTATTATTTAATATTAACTTTCACTAGAGTTTTCCTTCTCAACTATTTTATAAAACCTTGTTTAGCAAATGAACTAAATTTCTATATATTCTTTCTTCCCCACACACATTTTCTCTCTCATCAACTTACAACTAAATTTTGGAGACAAAAAAAGTGTGCAAAACATAGGTGCAAATGTAGTATGACAAAAAAAAACATTGGAGGATGAAGTTGCAAACCTTTTAGGCACCTCCGATTTGTATGTAATCACCAAAATAAATTCAATAGAAATTTTGGCATGACCTCCCCTCTTTTTTGAAGAAATTTTGAAGCTTGCTCGGGCAGCTGGAGGAGGAAGAAGACATATATATAGGGGTGAGACTTTAGTCCCGGTTGGTAGCACCAACCGGGGCTAAAGATCACCGGGATCATTAGTCCCGGTTGGTATTACCAACCGGGACTAAAGTTAAGATCTTTAGTCTCGGTTGGTAGCACCAACCGGGGCTAAAGATCACCTGGATCTTTAGTCCCGGTTGGTAATATCCCGGTTGGTATTACCAACCGGGACACCGGGATCTTTAGTCCCGGTTGATAGTTAAGATCTTTAGTCCCGGTTGGTCCTACCAACCGGGACTAAAGATCCCGGGGCGGCCTGACAGGTCCTGACAGCATTCGAACCGGGACTAAAGATGATCTTTAGTCCCGGTTGGTAACACAAACCGGGACTAAAGATCAAATATGCCCGTTACCCTTTTGAACCGGGACTAAAGATCATCTTTAGCCCCGGTTTTTATTGCATCCGGGACTATTGTGGAAATCGGCCGACCGACGAAAGATGGTTTCTCTACCAGTGCGTACATATGCACGTCTCCGGGAAGCAAGATCAGGATACATATATCTAATCTGGTCCATTATTAACAATAATATTTTTTAAGATTTGTTGAAAAAAAGTCCCAAAACATTCAATTTTAAAAGAAAAAGCACCTTATTTTTAATTTTAAGTTTAGCTCCTTTTTAAATGATGAAGAAGAAAATAATAATTACTTATAGAGATGAATTAAATATTACATAGTATGAAGATAACAAATACCTAATAAAAATTATTTAAGCAAAGACAACAAATAAATTTACGAAGAAAACGTACTTCTGAAGCTTGGCAAGTGTTATATGGTTGATTTTTAATCCTTATAAGTTTTTCAAATATAGGCTTATGATATACATGCCCGCGTGAATACGCGGGCTACCATCCTTGTTGTATGTAAACCTTATCCAGCTCATTATTGTATCTACTCTTAATGCGCACTTCGGTCGCGTTTGTTCCTGTATCTAGGATGAGATAATATCTCGTTCTCAGTGAGCATGATTCCCGAACTGCTAAACAACATATATATTTTTCGTACAGAAAAAATCATATAAAAGTTTCTAAAAATTCAAATAAATTTATTTTTCAAGTTTATTAATCATATGCTAATTGCTTGCTCCAGTTTCCATCTGGGTTGTTCAGCGCGGGAACAAACGCAGTCTTAAGTACCTATAGTATATTTCTTTTTTATATTAAACGGTATATTTCTGACCTTGTTAAATTTCTAATATTGCTATTGGTTATTGAAGATGTACATGTACCTGCATGTGCATTATTGGCGAAATGACCAAACCAAATAATTTCAGCACATTGACCTAGACTATATACATTTCTTTAGTGATGTCACGGAACCTTCTCATGTCCTAGCTGGATCTGCCAACGGTTATATAAACAATTTGTCAGTTGTGAGCAGCAAACGGTTATATATACACACACAAATCATCTCCATGAACAAAGCAGCTGAAACAAACGTGTTCATTGATTCCTCGCAGAAGCAAAGCATTCGACAGACATGGCGGCGGAGGCGGCGCAGGAGCCCAACCAGGAGTTCCTCGATGCCTGCATGCCGTCGCCGTCATCGGCCAGGGAGGCGGCCCGCCGCCGCGTGCCGCCGCTCAGCGACGACGACATCGGGTGGTTCCACTGCGAGGCCTGCGACGAGCCGAGGCTGCTGTACGACCGCCGCCGCGTGTCCGGCGGGTGCGCGCACGAGCTCTGCGTCGCCTGCGTCGTCGGCCACGTCGAGGCCCGCGTCGCGGCGGGGGAGGTGCCCGTGCGCTGCCCTTTCCAATTCCCGGCCGGCTCCTCCCACTGCGACGCCGTCGTGCACCCGGAGGACTGCAAGGACCTGCTCTACATAGGCGACTTCGACGCGTGGTGCGTCGCGCTCTGCGAGCTCGCCGTCGGCGGCCCGGGCGCCTTCGCGCGCTACCCCAACCCGGACTGCGGCGAGCGGCTCGACACCGGCGCCGGCGGCGAGCGCGCGGTGTCCGGGGCGACCTGCCTCCGCTGCTCCCGCGCGTTCTGCCTGCGGTGCGAGCAGCCGTGGGACGAACGCCACCGTGACGGCGAAGGCTGCGTGCCTCCCGGAAATGGAGACGCTGCCGCGCCATGATCATCACGGATGCATGACTCACCGATCACCATTACTCCGATTTGGTTTATTTTCATCATTGCTCGTATCTATGTCAAACCTCGAAACTTGTTTATGCAATTTGATACGGAAAATTGCACTCGCATGTAACGCATCTATATACAGCTTTTCTTGGAAATAAAAATCCTTGAGCTCGAGTGTTCGATCGACAATTTGCAATCCACTGACATATGAGCCCTACAATCATTTTAATTATTTATTTTGAATTTTTGCTGTCAATGGGCCCTATATAATTGTTTTAATTATTTGTTCAAAATTTTTTGCTTTCATGGATAAGTAGGTGCCACGTCGATGCCACCTAGGATGAAAGACCAAATCAAATAAGCCACATAGGTATCACACGTTAGCTTATCGGACTCAATATTATCTTGGAACCTCACTTACACCGGTTTTGCAGGATAATGATGTGTTGTACTTAGTTTTATGGTTGAGTGATATATAAGATTGAAATTCGGCTCATAGAAAAGGGACATATGAGTGAAATTTTTCATTTCAACGGAGTGACACAATTGTTCTTGCAGGTAGAAATCGGCGGGTGACCCTAATGAGCGGGAGCGTGGGCGCGCGACCAGTCCGCTCCTACTGCTGCTGCTGCTGCTACCGCTCTTCTAGTAGTACTACTACTACTCGTCTACTCCTACTCATACTGCTCCTGCTACTACTACTGGCGCGCGCTGCTGCTGCTGCTACTACAGTAGTACTACTACTACAACAATACTACTACGTGTATATATACGTGTATATATATATACACGTATATAAACTTTATATTGATAAAATACAAAGTTTATACATATATATACAAAGTGTATATATATATATATACACACATGTATATATAATTTTTATGTGTACCAAAAATATATATGTATATAAACTTTGTATACGTATATACAAATTTTGTATACGCGTATATAAACTTTATATACGCGTATACAAACTTTGTATATGTATATATTAAAAACCGAGAGAAAAAAACACGAATACAAACTTTGTATATATACAAGTACAAAATTTGGTATACATATGAATATAAACTTTGCATAAATACATCTTTAAAAAACGGGAAAAAGAAACTTTGCATAAATACATCTTTAAAAAACGGGAAAAAGAAAGAGAAAAAAAACCGAAAAAACCAAAACAGAAAGAGAACGAAAAAGAAGGAAGAGAAAAAAAAACAAAACAGAAAGAGAACCCAAAAAAACCAAAACAGAAAGAGAATCCAAAAAAGGGAAAAGAAACAAAAAAAACAAAACAGAAAAACCGAAAAAAAAACAAACAGAAAAACCGGAAAAAAACACTCGCGCGGGCGGCGGACCTCCACGCGCGACACGTGTCCAATCACGCGTGAGAGGGCGCGCGCCACTGGTCGCCCATTAGCTTTTTCGGAAATCGGGCGCGTACGCGCTGCTTAGTCACACCCAGAAACGGTTTGGGTTTCCTGTTTCACTGTTTGTGGGCCATGCATGCCATGACATTGTGTTGGGCTGTCCAGCTAAGACAGTTTGCCTAAGCCTACCAAAAAGTTTTCTTAAGCCTACGGCCTACCAAAAAAGCAGCCCACGTACCTTAGTCATGGTTAGAGTAAAATGAAACCGGTTGAATTGGTTATAACAGTGAATGATTGATAATGTCAAGACTTTTGTTATCCTTATAAGGTATAGAGATATACACACATCATGCTGTTAGGTTGAAGATATATTTTTTTTAGATAATGGAGGTTGTCAGTGATATGGGCCCGGGGTACGCAAGATAGAGTGAAAGAATCTTTCTGTCTGACCACGTGGCCGCGCGACCTATTACCCCCCTTGGGGGAGAGCGAGCGGTCGTGAGGCGGCCAAGCGGCCTCGGGGTGCCCTGCCGCACCCCTCGGGCCCGTAGGGCGCGTTGCCCCGAGGCCCTCATCCGGCTGCCATGTGGCGGTCGAGCGGGCGGAGAGGGAGGCGCGGCCGAGCGCCTTAAATGAGTGGCACCCCAACCGCTCCTCGCCACATTTAATGCGGCGTGGGCGGACGTGAGGCACCGCCCGACTGACGTGTGTCAATCAGGCTTGACCGGCCGCAGGCGGATGGAACAGGTGGCAGCACACCCACGCCCGCCCTCTGTCAGGCGGAGTGGGGATAGGTATGCCCCTCCCATCGGCACGCAGCCGAGCGTGCCTCCCATCGGAGGACGACGCTGGGACCCACTCGGGGACGAATGGCTACTTTGCTGCCGATCGGTGGCATGGACGGCGGCCTGACCCAGGACATGTGGGCCCCCATCCAGTGATGGATTGTGTAAGGCGGTGCATATGGTATCCCCTTAAGCTATAAAAGGAGGACCTTGCCCACCGAAAGAAAGGACGCCACTCAAGAAGCTTGAGACTAGGGTTAGAACTCCCTTGTAATAGCACAAGCTTAATCACACACACAGGAGTAGGGTGTTACGCTTCTCAGTGGCCCGAACTTGTATAACCCCCGGTCTTCCATTCTTTCGCGATCTATCTCACCAGCTAGATCCATAGCGGAAGTACGCTCTTGATCATCGTGCCATATCCCCCGGCCGAACTCACAAAGGGGGGGGGGTCTCACGATCTCCCACTAGAGAGGATCACTCCTTGACAGAGGTATACAGGAGTACTGGGTTTTTCGCATTTTGATCCTTTTAGATATTCTACAAATTGATCCCAAGAAAACTTATTTTAAAAATGGTCCTTTTCGCGGCGCTAATGTTATTGGCACCATGGTCCAATATGATGGCTCCAATGACATTGGCGCCATCCCCTCCGTCCTCGGGTGAAAGCTAAGTCACTAATGTGAAGGGATGACGCCAACGACATTTATGCCGAGGACCAATTTGCAAAAAAAATTGAAAATGACTTATTTGTCATTAAAAAGGGATCATTTGTAAATAAAAATATTTACAAATAGATTCTTGGCGCTAGCTTCATTGGCGCCGAGGACCTATTTATAAATATTTTTTATTTACCAGTAGGTCCTTTTTTACAAAAATACAAATTGGTCCTTGGTGCTAATAACGTTGGCGCCGTCCTCCTTCATATTTATGACTTAGCTTCCACTGGGGGCTAGGGCGATGGCGCCAATGTCATTGGCGCTGTCATGTTGGACCACGGCACCAACGATGTTGACAGCACAAAAGGACCATTTCTAGAATAAGTTTTTTTAGGGGTCTATTTATAGAATAAGTTTTCTAAAAGTATTAAAATGTGAAAAATTCAGTAGGATTGTGATGCACAAGGACATTACCAGCTTCTTGTTCATATCCATTTCTTTTCTGTACGACGACTGATCTGTGTAAGACACATTGCACAAACATGTTGATCTTCCGGTTTAGCTCAAACTAGCATAGTACCAGCTTGCATACTTCCCCCTCTTACAAATATACACATTCAATATTTTTTTTAGAGATTAAAGATGAAGGGAAAAAGTCTCTGATGCCTCTCATTAAACAAAGATGGTTGTGGATGACACAGTGGGTGGTTACAGATAAGATAGGAAAGCAGCAAATGACGGGTGGTTCATGGAACAAGTAATACTACAAAAATCTTTATACTTTTAGATAAATTTTAAATGCGGAATTCATATATTTGTGGACAGATAAGTACTTTAGCTAGTTGTTTAGCATGAACAAGAATGTTCAACAAATGAGAACTATTTGATATTTCCAATGATCTCAAATGTTCTAACGTGACAAAAATATTCAAGGGAACACTACATTAGCAAATCAATATGTTCAACAAATGTTTTAAAAATGGCAACATTATTAGTTTATTAGACACGTATGTCAATGTACTCTACCATTGTGCATATATGGAGCATGGGATTGGGATGTGTCAGGACTCAAGAAGTCAGGAAACTTTCATTATGCAGGTGATAAGCCAAATTGTCAAGTGAACGAAACATGCATGTGGGAGCTCATCGTTGTTCTTCTTCAGCACATGGTTCTACATCGTACTAATTTTATGTTGCCGTGGCACATTCTTGATGTAACTTCTCAATTCTACATGTGAAAAAACGAACATCATCAATTACAAACCCGGAACAATTTGCAATTGCCACTTTCCTGATACAACAAAGATCTGTCTCCTTCAATGGTGTATATATAGGATGTCTCTGAACTCGTCTTGCATGATCACCACAGTCTCTGCCACGGTGTTTGGCTTCTGGTAATAGTTGTGGGTGCCAATGTCGACCTCCTATGCAGTGTTGTGGGTGCCAATGTCGAGGACGGTGAGATCACATCGAACTTCCAATTTCAGAGCTCTGGCTTACTTTGGCAATGAACAAGCTGGTAAATATCCTGATGCATCCCAATCCTTGCCAGATTTCGCTCCATGGTTTTTATTAAATTACTTTGACAGCCACGAAAAGGAATCACAAACTCATCATTCCATAGACATGAGGCAGAGAAACAAGTGATATATATACACAGCGATCTCACCTTATACATCATCAGTATCTCAGTCGAAATAAGTTTTAGAGCGGTGGCCTGGTTGGAATTTAAAGTGCAGTGATGACACTTGTACAAAAAGTAGATGCATATACCAGTGGAGAGAAAAAAAAGAGAAAGGGAAAGAAAAAATCGCCACCAACTCACCACCGTAAAAGGGGAAAAGGGCGAGGTGAGCCGTGAGTGAGGGGAGGGCAGGAAGTGTGGTTACGGTTTGAGATAATCCATTGTATGCCACTGAGTTTGTCATAGGTCTACAATTTGCCACTGACTTTGTCACGTTCTATAATATGCCATTGATTTTTGCTTAACTCCTACGATTTACCACCGCCATCCGGTTAGTCTCCGTTAGTACTGTACACTTTCATCCAAATGACCAAAATACCCCTGAGACAAAAACTTTCAAATTTTGGATAAAAATTCTGAAATGTCAGACTTTAAATTTTTGGACAAATTTTGAATGTTTACAATCTTATGCTTATAATATGGTATTTCGGAATTTTTGTCCACATTTTGGAAGTTTTATCCCAGGGGTATTTTGGTCATTTGGACAAAATTGTACAGTACTAACGGAGACTAACTGGACGGCGATGGTAAATCATAGAAGTTAAGTAAAAGTCGATGGTATATTATAGAACGTGACAAAGTCAGTGGCAAATCGTAGAGCTATGACAAACTCAGTGGCATATAATGGATTGTCTCTTAGGGTTTCGATCCTCCCCCATGGACACCTGCGACGCTAGGGGCTACTCCTCATCTTCCTCTGCCACGACTAGGCGCTTGCAATCTCTCTACTCCTTGTTTGGTGGGAAGTACACCGCGACTGTGCAAATTGCTCAAGGAGCGGCAGGGTCGGGCGACTGTGCAGATTGCTTGGTGTCACGCCCAGAAATTCACGAACCAGAATTTCTAAGCTGAATGTGCATTAAATCCCTGTCCAGGACCAGCCAGGGTACACAAACGACAATTGTTGACATACAGATCCACGTCTTACAAAAATATAAAAGATTACAAATACAGCGGAAAAGACAAAAGCGAGCTAAGCCTGAAGACTTGACTCCTGCAACGAGGCGACTCCATTCCACAGGCATCCTTGACGGCAGTGACGAAACCAACTTCTTCGAGACATCTCCAACTGAGAAGAACTTCAACTCTGGGGTGGGGGAAAAGAGAGCAAGACTGAGTACTACCCACTGTATTCAGCCAGTCATACCGGAAGGGAAGGTATGATGCAGGATATATCCAAGGGAGGCTAAAGGTTCTTTTGCATAAAGCTAGCATTTAAAAGCAGTAGTTGAAAGCAGTAAAACAATTATAGTAATTAATCAATATTAACTAATCACTGTCCAACGCTACACCACGTTGCAACAGGCCCAACTAACCACCTGAACTACACCAGTTCATTAGCTAACTAGGGTGAGACTAATCACGGTGAATCTGGTCGACCGCCCATAACCGCGGGCACGGCTATTCGAATAGTTTTACTCTGATCAGAGGTGTACAACTGTACCCACAAGACACAGCCCCACGACACGTTTTCATGCGCCGACATGCCACCACGACATACCGGAAAGAGGCCGTGACAGGACCCTTCGCATAACCCCCTCTAACCGATCGCACCACAACTTAGGGTTCGCCCCCGTCCCCAGCAGGCAACGGGCAGCCCCCCTTTCGTGCCGCGGTGAATCCGGAAGCCGATCAACCAGACACCCCGGCCGACCCAACTCCATCACGCCCACCCTCGCCTGGGTACGTCGGCTAGAGGAAAGCTAGACTACAAGCCCAGGCGTTGCCCACGTTGGCTTGTGGTAAGCACGATAAATTCTTCCAGGGTTTCCCGCGAACCGGTCCTTAATCGCCATGGGCACAACTAGCAAAACCATGCACCCACAGCCCACCATGTAGTGTATTTTAATTAACTAACACCATTGTGGTGGCACTAATCCAAAACTATGCCAATAATCAAAGTCTATGCATTAATGTGATCCTCTTTGTGTACTAATAGAACTAAGCATGGCTAAGCATCTCCTAAACCAACATCTAGTCATTTTAATACTCAAGTTATCAATTGCGTAAGGGAAACAACATATAGCTGAGTACTAGGACCCATCCCACATGATGTTGTAAAACAATGCAACATTTAAGAGAAATACGGGACATTTGTAAATTGGGTACAATATGATCAATTGTAATGTATGACTTGCCTTGCTCTCGCACTGATGAGGCCACAGCAAAGTCTTCGAGAAACCGCGGATCGACGAAACGGCCGAAATCTACGCGACAAACAAAGCACACAAGCAAAACAGGCTATAAGACTACTGAAACAGGAAACAAAACCATTTTTAATGGATTCTATGCATTTTTATGAATTTACTGAGACTTGAATGGACTTAATCGGAGCTCGGATGAATTAGATATGAATTTTAGAAGATTATCTGTGTTTTTACTAATAAAGAAAAGCCTTAATGTATTTATTGCGCAATATGTCCCAGGGCTGACGTCATCCAAGGGGTGGGGCGGCGCCGACAGGCGGGGCCCACGGGTCAACGGCACAAGAGAGAGGGAGGTGACCTGGCGGGTGGGCCCCACTAGGCGGTGGCTCAAAGGGGAGGAGGAAGGCGGCCTGGCTCGGCTCGGCTTCAAGCCGGCCGGCCGGTTATGGCGAGGGCGGCGGCGCGCGCGTGTCGCCGGCGATGACAACCGGCGGCGAGAGGCGGCGGCGGGCGGTGCGAAAGGCGGCAGCAACCGGCGCGAAGGGCGGCGACGCACGGCGCGGCCCGGCGCTAGGAGGGAGAGGAAGGGAAAAAGAGGGGAAGGGAGACCTCACCGGGGAAGTCGGCCAGCGTGGGGGAAGTCGACGGCGGACGGCGGGGCGCGCGGGGTGGACGAGGTGGCTCTCGACGTCGCGAGGCCAACGGCTGCAACGGAGCGGCGCGGCGACGGCACTAGTGACGGCTAGCGGCGGTTGGAGGCGGCGGTGGGCAGAGGCACGTGGGGAGGCCGGTGCGGTGGCGGCGCGTGGCAAGCGAGCGGCGGCTGGGATAGCTCCCGCGACGGCGAAGCTAGCGGCGGTGACAACTTGGTGCCGCGGCGGCTATAGCGGCGGCGGTGCACGGCCGGAGGCGGCGGCAAGCGGCGGCGCTAGCGGCGAACGGCGTGGCGGCGTTAGAGAGCGCGAGAGGAGACGGCGAGTGCGGAAAAAGAGAGAGGGAGACACGGGGAGCGTTTTATAGGGGCTCGGGAGGGGCGGACGGGGCCGGGGGCGGCCGGATTTCTCGCCGACGACGTGGGAGGTGGAGAAAGAGAGTGGGGGGATTCGAATTGAATCCCGCCCTTGCGGGCGCGCGCGCGCGCGTGGGCGGGAGAAGGCGGGGCGTGGGGGCGGCGACGTGGGGGTGTATGGGCGCGGAGTGGGGCGTGGATGCAGAGGAAGCGGCGGCGTGGGCGGCGGTTTCGGTGGCGGCGCTGCCGTCGGCTGGAGGTGGAAGAAGGGGCCGACAGGTGGGCCCCACCTATCGGTGACCCGGAGAGAGGAGGGAGGGGACGTGGGCCGGCCCAGCAAGGAGGAGGGCGGCGCGGGAGGAGTGGGCCGACGGCCCAAAGGAGGAAAAGAGGAAAAAAAAAGAAGGAAAAAGGAAAAAAGATTTTCCTGGGATTTAAATAATGCACATGCTCATTTTTAATTGGTTAAAATTATTTCCAAGGCTCTGAAAATCCCACTAAAAATCCTGTTAGCATATTTTGACATGGAGAATCCAAGAAAAATTCCACATACCGATTCCGATTATTATTTACATTTATTAATTTAGGGTTTCTCTCTTGCCTTTAAACAAATAATTTCTTGCAACAATTTATTAATTGAATTTTTACTAGGGAGAAGAACTTCAGGGCGTGACACTTGGGGAGCAGCGGTTGGTGTCGATGCCACCTACGATGAGCTGGAGTGCAAATGCCCCTAATGGCCTAACATCCTTGGGGTTCATGTTCAGTAAGTTAGTTTTTTTTACCAGTGGATTGGTTTCCTGGAAGAAATTGAGCCATTACGTGTGAAGTCCTGCATTTAAAATTAGCCCGTATTGATTTCCTCATCCAGCTGTGCTGCTTAGCCTCTTACTCTGCTAGCTAACCACAGCAAGAAGCCACCGTCTCTGTTTGGACCTTGGAATGCAAGAATTTCTTTAATTGCCACAGGAAACTGAAGTTTCCTATACAACTATAGGGCCTAAGCATTCCTATTTGCCTTTTTTTTATGGCAGAGTAATCTAAGGTTTTCTTTTGTTTTGGGACAACATCAAATATTCTACTTTTGACATTACTTGTGCTAATTAAGTTTGAATTTATTTCAGGAGCATGAAAAATGTTAGGAGGATGATACTTTTGTGCCTTGGTTGCTGAAATGTGCTATAGACATAATACATTTTGGATGTAACTTACAGATGTTTAGATGTAAGTTTAATTGTTTTTATAAAAGTAACTTACATGATTTAAAAGTAACTTTTAGAAACTTGTTTCAAGTATAGATTCATATTTTCCCCTTTTTGTTTTTTCTTTTTCCAGTAGTGCTTGAAAGAGAGGTGAAGTCTGTGATGGATTGTACATAATATTAGTAGGGTAACTAATGAGAACTAATCGTGTATAACATCTGAAGTCTTTGGGCTTTAGAAGTAAGTTTAGTAATTTTTAAAAGTAACATAATTGTTACTAAGAAGTAACTTTTACATAGTTCAAAAGTAACTTTTTATATTGATTCATTTTTTATTTTCTTTATGCAGTATCAGCAAAGATATTCAACCCTATGATGGATTGTACATACCATTGATGGAGTAACTAATAAAACTAATCATTTATAAGAACGGTGCAGAGTTTTAGGTCTTTAGAAGTAAGTTTAATAATTTTTAAAAGTAACTTTAATGTTAGTGGGAAGTAACTTTTGATAGTTTAGAAGTAACTTTGTATAAATCTGTTTCAAGTAGAAATTAATTTTCCCATATACTTTTTTTTCATGCAATGTGAGAAAGGAGGATGAAGCTTATGATGGACTGTACATAACATTGATGGAGTAACTAATGAAAACTAATCATTTATAAGAGCGATGCAAAGTTTTAGGGTTTTAGAAGTAAGTTTAATAATTTTTAAAAGTAACTTCAATGTTAGTGGGAAGTAACTTTTGATAGTTTAGAAGTAACTTTGTATAAATCTGTTTCAAGTAGAAATTAATTTTCCCATATACTTTTTTTTCATGCAATGTGAGAAAGGAGGATGAAGCTTATGATGGACTGTACATAACATTGATGGAGTAACTAATGAAAACTAATCATTTATAAGAGCGATGCAAAGTTTTAGGGTTTTAGAAGTAAGTTTAATAATTTTTAAAAGTAACTTCAATGTTAGTGGGAAGTAACTTTTGATAGTTTAGAAGTAACTTTGTATAAATCTATTTCAAGGAGCAAATAATTTCCCCATATACTTTTTTTTCATGCAACGTGAGAAAGGAAGATGAAGCTTATAATGGATCTCAGATAACATTGATGGAGTACCTATTGAAAACTAATCATGTATAAGATGCAAAGTTTATATGCTTTAGAAGTAAGTTTAACAATTTTTAAAAGTAACTTCAATATTAAAGGAAAGTAACTTTTACATGGCTCAAAAATAACTTCATGTAAACCTCTTTCGACTACTAATTCATTTTTCTCCATTTTAATTTTTTTAATGCAGTATTAGAGAAAGGAGATGAAGATTGTACATCACTTTGGAACTACTAAAAGGATTTAATAAGATCTCAATGTTGGAGAAAGGAGATGAAGGATGTGATGGATTGTACATAACTTTAGAACTAAAAAGAATTTTATAGGATCTCAAGATGCAGCTTGTTGGTTTTCAGTGCTTGTTTTGTGCTTCTCATTTTGTGAACGAATCTGGCATGGATCTATGAATTATGGAGATGAAGCGTTTGTGATGGACTGTACACACCATTAGTACTAAAAGAATTTGGGGGTCTTAGAAGAAAAAAAGAATATACAGTTTAGGGATGAATTCCAATTTGATGCTTGTATCTATCACGGATTTATGAATTTGTTGGGATGCAAACTTAGCATCAGAAGTTTATGATTTGGCTGTTGTCGAAACTAGATTTCGGCAATAATAAAAGGGGGTGGCTATCAAGCTGGAAAAGTGTATGGGTTTGGAGACAAAGGATTTATACAGGTTCAGGCCTTCTTATTCAAGAAGTAATACCCTACTCCTGTCCGGGGATGAATCCGCCGAGTGTCTTATTGATTGTATGATTTGGAGAAAATCAACATCTGCCCCTAGAGGCACCCGGACCCCCCTTATATATGGGAAGGAGTCCGTGTTACAAAAGATAATCTATATCCCTAACGGAATAGGCAGATACAGATAAAATACAGTCGTAACCGACTAAGTCTCAAGGTATTTCCTTGATGTACAAGTTGAGAAACAAACCCGAAATACAAATAAGATATTCTATCTATATTCGGTATCCTATATTCAGCCCAAATATCATCGCCGTGTAGATATGGGATATCCATAATCTCCACAGCTGTTTTTTCACTTTATTTTTTTCCATTGGATTTGAGTATGAAACCCTAGTTCTCTGTTTGTTCGTGATTATTTTTCCTCAACCTTCTGTTGCCCGTGAGTTTTTTCTGTCAATTGTTCGTGAGTTGGGTGGAGGCGTTGTTGTGAGATGTGGCTGGGGTAGGATGGTGCATCGAGCAGGGGAGGCTGGGAGCGGTTCCTTTTTGGGAAACGTCGCGCGCGTGCGGGAGAAGGAGCGCAACCTTTTTTTTGGAAATAGGTAATGTCGCTGGTTAGCGCTAAGAGCAAGTATAATAGCAGGCTATAAGCCAGCTATAAACACATATCAAGAAAGAAAAGAGAAGAGAGAAGAAAGCGGGCTATAAATTTGTAGCTAGCTGCAACATTGACTCCAAAACGTTATGTGTGTATAAGAGATGGGACCGGATATTAATGGTGTAGTATATTTTTATAGTTAACTATTGTATAAATAAGCTATTAGATTAGCTATAGATGATTTGGAGCCGGTAGCTGGCTAAACTATTAAACTTGCTCTAACACGCTACCACGCGCGGTATAGTCGCGTCCTTCGCGTTAACTTCTCCGCGCGAATGGCTTCCGACAGCATCAGGTGTGCATGTTGCTTTCCTAATCAGGCAAATTTTCCAAATTCTAATTAAGCTAACTTTCCTAATCAAGAGTACCTAATTACGTGAACGAGCTACGGGAAGTGACGATACATATATATGTGTATTTAGCCCACTCTTTTAATTAGGCCAGGCCCAACATGATATATATAGTGTTTTTTTTTGAACTTGTTTTCTTGACTTCATTACAAATTCGTCCATGAAATATTTCTATATCTAAACTTTATGTGTGTAAAAAGTTTTTATACAAACAAAGTTTTTATATAGAAAGTTTATATACAAAAAGTTTTTATGTATAAGGTAAAATTAACTAAGCAAAATTATGAGCTGGGTCTAAAATAAGTTTACAAACAGGTTGGAGAGACTAGCACCTGAGCTCAATGCAGACACGAGGCAATGGAAATATATTCACGAGACGCACGGCTGCTTGCGAATGCATGAGGAGGAAACGCATTCGTGGCGCGCGAACATCCGCGTACTAGACTCACCCCTCAATCCCTCTCATATTTTCCGCGCACACTTCCCAAATTGCTAAGTTGTGTGTTTTAGAGTAAATTTTTTGTATACCCTTGAAAACTCACTCAATCCCTCTCATACCCTTAAAAATTTATCCGATCCCTTCTATATACTTCTGAAATTTCAACTTGATCTCTTCTGTACCTCTGCCATTACATTTTCCTTCACTTCGCTGTTAAGTTTGGTTAACAGTAGCCAAGGTAGCATAGATTCATTATATTTCTCCCCATTTCATGATTTTCATCTACTTGTAAAAGTTTTATTATTGGATGGCAGCTAGGATCAGGATGCACATGCTGAGCTGCAAATAGGATTGGGATGCACAAGGAAATTTACCACCTTATTGTTCATATCCTAAGTTGGTTGGAGGTCAGCTACGACGACATAGTGAAACTGGAGGTTGGCTAAGATGTCACCGTAGACCTCGCTTCACACAACGCCAGCTCTGACACCGTCACGGTGGTTGCCTTAAACATTACGAGAAGGCAAACGATAATGGGGAGACACATATCACATGTGGGCTTATATCTGAATGCCTCGTGGGTGAACATGTCGTACATGTGGGCTAGGCTGTGTTCGCTCCTGACACGGAAAACGAAACACGTGATTATAGTGAGATTAATTAAGTATTAATCTAAAAAAAACTTGAAAAATGGATTAATATGATTTTTTAAAGCAACTTTCATATAAAAAACTTTTGCAAAAAATATACCATTTAGCAGTTTAAAAAGCGTGTGCGCGGAAAACGATGGAAGTGAGTTGGGAAAGAGGGGAGAAAAACACAACCTTATAATTGAAAGGCTGGTGCTTTTCTAAAATTTACTCATTTTTAATGAAACATCTAATTAAGTATATACATGTTTCGTCTCTGCTTCTTGCCTATGGAAGAGCTAGAAGGCTTCCACTCTTTCCGGTTTGTGATCCTTTTATGGTAGTCAATCATGTCAATGTATTCTACCCTGGCCTTGTGCATATATGGAGCATGGGATTGGGATGTGTTAGGATTCAAGAAGCCGGGAAACCTTCATTATGCAGGTGACAAGCCAAATGGTGAAGTAAACGAAACATGCATGTGGGAGCCTTGGTTCAAGTGAATTAAGCTAGCAAGCCATTGGAGCTCATCGTTGTGTTCTTCAGCACTTGGTTCTACATCGTACTAACTATCTTTTGTAGCATGTGGGGCGTGTGGTGAAGAAGCGCACATGGTTCTACATCATACTACCTCTTGGCACAATGAAAATTATATTTCTACCAAACTTACTATACAATTCACCCTTGCATAGTTGTGCTTTTACTATGAAATACACTGCTAACTAGCTCGTAGTGACAGCAGAGACATAATGATATTGTGTCTCTGTGTAGGATGTACAATACTAAATGCATATTTGCAACTAAAACAAGCTAGTGTGCTTTAGTAGTGCTTAATTAAATATGAGTAAATTTCAGAAAGCTCCGGGTTTTCAATTATAACCACATTTTGGTGTGTTCAATCATAAGGCATTCAGATCCCTGTGGACCCTGCCCCATGCATGCGTGACATAGCTAGAGGAGCAGCTAGCTAGCAACCTGGAAGCCTAGCAATAAACAACTTATTTAGATACACTTCTAATTTATTTCTGGTTCTTACATCGGTTTCAACCAATGTCCATCCGTTAATTAACTGCACCTGCACGTTAATTGAATCATAATTAAGTAACATTACAGGATTGTATTCGAGTGTATGATCATGTGAGGTCTGCAACGTTCTACCAATCAAACAAGTGGAGTAGTACTTGTGCATGTACAGTTTCAATCTCAGAGGCTGAAAGTATCAATATTTTTCATGTTTTGAATTTGGAAAGTTATGACGTGCTAATGATCTTAGCTAACCAGTAAGGCAGTAACCACCTAGCGCTGGCTTCAGCTGACAAGGAATTTTTTAGATCAAAAGCTGACGAGGATCGGAATTTCCATCGAGCAGAATGCACAGGGGGAGTTCATGGTTGGAGATTTGCTCCGGTCCAACAAAAAAATATCTCGAGATACCGGTACCTCATGGTACCAAATCGTTTCCGAAACGATTCCAACGATCGTAAACGATTTGGTACCATGAGGTACCGGTATCTCGAGGTACTTTTTGTTGGATCGGAGTAAATCTCTTGCAGTAAATAGTGTTGATGGAAGGGTCTGAATCCAAATCATTTACCGGAGAGATGATTAACCATCCGTTGGCCACTACAAATGTTTGGTTTGCTCATCCATAATTACCCATTTGATAACATTTTTCATCTATGCCATCTACTGGTCTTCGTCATGATCCTACATTATGTTCCTACCACGCAGCTCTTGATCAATCCTGGTCTATACATGCTTTAGTTAGACTTACTGAAATGGCATACAATTTTGTGGCCTCTGCATTTCCCATTAGGGAGACAGCAAACGACTGCTAGCATCAAAGAATATGCAAAGCTTCCATGCAGACTCAAAGTTGCTCAAAGACAGTTTCCAGTAACTTGCACAATCGCATTGCCTCCCAAGCCTATGTTATATATTCGTACTTCAAAGTGAGAACATGCCATTGGTGAGTAATTGTATTTCAGATTTCTGCCTCTCAAGTGCAGCTGCTTGCATTTCTGGTTAGATCCTTATATCGGTTTTGAACCCCATTCTATCCATTAACTATATAGTATCTGCATGTTGGAATATAACTATACATTTGTGCATATCATGTAGGGGTTAGCAAATGCTACAAGTGCTCCTTGTAGCCATGAAGTTTACAGTAATGGTAGCTCTACATATCAATATGTGGAGGGCCATGCACATGTACAGTTTCGAATAAATTTACCATCCAACATTTGCTATAAGGAGGTATCACATTTTACACATAAAATTTTGGTTTCTTGATATACTAAGTAACTCGAGATATCAAATTTTACACTAAAAAGTATCTCAAAGTAAAAAAAATTGTGGTACCTCGAGGTACCAAGAATATGGTAAACTTGTATATGCACATTAACGCCCAATTTGTGTGTATCATGCCAGGTCTGCAATAATTCTAACCTAACAACATGTGGACTACCTTGCACATGTACAGTTTATGTCTCGGAGGATATGAAAGTGTCTAAATTTTTCATGTTGTAATTTGGGAAGTTATGACATGTTATAATGACCATAGCTGACAAACCGCTAGCATCAGCTGATCTTAGCTCCAAAAGTTGCAACTACGGTTTACGGCCCAGCATCAGGAGGAGGACTGGAGGAGTCATTGGTGTTTTTGCATATGCAGTTTTGGATTGGAGATTAATCGATACGTACAATATTGTCCTTGCAGCCAGCGTGGTCGGAGCGACGTTTCTGTTGGGTATTTCTGATGGGTGATTTTTCCACGGTGATTTTTTTGTCAGTTATTTCTGACGGTTAACTCACATGAAAATAATTTCTAACGGTAAAACAAATTTTCCTGACGGTTTTGCTCTACAGGCTAGGTCCCAAATCTGGTAGTGGAATTTCTCACATCGCCTGAATTTCTCACATCACTGACTGTGCAATCCACGTCAGGAAAATTAATCCTGACGTGCGCTCATGTCAGGAATAGTTTTCCTGACGGATAAACGTCAGGCAAATTATTTTTCCCTGACAAGCTAGTTCTGACGGTATTTTCCTGACGTTGACACGTCGGGACCTATTCCTGACGGTTTTTCATTTATTCCTGACGGGTTTTAGCCGTCAGAGGTAATACTGTTTCTGGTAGTGTACTGTCAGCGGGAGGTTCTAATTCCCAAGTACTTTGAAGCAGATATATGTAATTGAGACCATTTCCACCATAGATGTTTTTGGTTTAATTTCCTCATTCATAATTTAACCGTTTGCTCTCACACTTTTCATCTCAAGCTTCAGCTGGTCATGCTGAGGCAATGTTGTGTTACTACCGCACAACTCTCGATCCATCTTGCTCTGTGCCTGCTTCAATTGGACCTATCGAAGTGGCCAAGACAACCTCGTGATTTCTGCACCTGCCAGTGGAGAGGCAATAAGCTACTCCAGCAGGCCAAACATTCGCAAAGGTGGGCAAGATAAGAAGTTTCTTGATGCTGGGACTACGTAACTTGCACACTCCCGTTGCCTCCTAAGCCTAGCTATATGTGATTCAACGTAAGTAGACATAATTGTATTCAGACTTTCTGCCTCTAAAGTGTGTGTGGCTTGCATTTCTGGCCTGGCTCGTTTTTTATATTGGCTTTGAACCTACTTCCTCTCCGTTTCACAATGTAACATTTTTTAGCATTGTCCACATTCATATAGTGTGTGTGTTTAGATTCATTAACGTCTATATGAATGTGGGCAATGCTAGAGAGTATTACATTATTAAACGGAGGAAGTATTATATAAGTCCATTAATATATCTGCATGACTGCGTGTTTAACTATAAACCTTGCTTTTGCGCATTTCATGTGGGTCCTGCATGAAATTGTTGCTTGCAGCCACGAATCTTACAGCACTGCTCTACCTATCAACATGTGTTTTCTTGAAATGTGTTTTCTTGTTTTAATTAGGGAATTTATAAGTATGTGATGCATAAATCTGCACAAACATTTAGTAGCTAGCTGATGACCTTTCTACACTTTATCCGGGCCGTCCGCTCTGCAATACCGTACTGCTTTGGCTCGAGAGAGAGTGTTCTACTTCTACTACAAGACGGCGGCCGGCTGGTTGTTCTGGACCTCATGTACTCCCTCCGTCCCATAATATAAGGGATTTTGAGTTTTTACTTGTAGTGTTTGACCACTCGTTTTATTAAAAAAAATATGCAAATATAAAAAACGAAAAGTTGTGTGTAAAGTACTTTGAATAATAAAATAAGTCATAAAAAAGTAAATAAGAATTCCTAAATTTTTTAAATAAGACGATTGGTCAAACAGTGCAAGTAAAAAGATTATGGGACGGAGGGAGTAGCTCACTTGTGCAGATATGTTTTTTCCGTTTGGATGGACGTTTCCCTCGGCAGGAGAGCTTGAGACAGAGGGAGAAGGAGCTGATTTACTTTGCATCAACTCATGATACTACTTCTCTAATTAATCTTGTGTTTTTATGGTGGACAAATAGCCACGAGATAACCACTATAACATAAGTATCCTCTTCATCCTGACAGCCAAATTCAACAAAATGGTCAGGCCATGCATGACCATCAATGGTCAATTGGTTCAAAATTTGCAAAAGCACAATTGCAGAAATAATTTACCCAATGCTAGCCCGACATGTATATCGTCCGATAAACAAATTGAAACGACAGTATGACTAGCATGCTTTCAGAGAATTTAAATTTCTCGATGCATCCCAATCCCATCCTAGTTTTAGATTGGCACCCAAATTGCTTTGACATTGATATAGGTAGTTTGCAAAGTGAATAGATATATATGGAGGCCTACGTACCATGATCATTCCATGGACAAGAAGTGGAGAACCAAGCGATGACATATATATGACACCTGATGCACTAATTTGTATTGTAAAATGACAACATGGGGGACCTTCTGGGGTACAGTAAGTGGGATATGTAAAAATTCAGAATTGACTAGAGGCACACAACTATGGGCATATCTTGTTCAGACAATCATAGAAGCAATTATAATCACAGATTCCACCTGCAATTAATCTACAGATACAATAGAGGGATATGCAGATTACTTTATGAATCAGAGTTCAGAAGAGAAAATATATATAGCCCTTATAGAATACATGCAAGTCATTCTGAACAAATAATGCACTATATCTTCAGAAAAATAAACAGAAAAAACACATTGTATGAATCTCATTGTATACTTCACAAAAACAAATAGGGAGAAAAAAATTATTTATTAGTGCAAGTGCCTGCAGTAGCCGCAGGCGATGACAACGAAATTGGTCGAGGTTGCAGGGGAGGAGATCAACCATGAGATTACGTGTGGCAAGTCGTCCCTTCGATGTCCACAATGATATAGTTGATTTTGTGTTGATGGGTTAGGTCCTTGATGCAAGGGTAGATGGCTTTAGTACCTGCTTGAATCTGGTACTCCTTGTCCTTGCCTTCACAAATACTTAAAGTTCTGAAAAAACAACTGATCAAGATATTGAAATTTTGACCAACAATGACTTCTAAATTATTCAATTAGTTTCAGTATATATGTGAGTTTATGACTTCACAATTGTGTGCAACTCACATGTCACTCTATGGTGCTGCACTCATAATCTTGCAGTAACAACATACTAGGGGAGAAAAGAGGGGCTACGAAATGCTTGAAAAAAAATCCACACACAAGAATAGTTTGCAGACAGCTAAAAATTTGAATTAACATCCACAAGCGATCCCTTGTGCACTTGGCATCTACTCCTTCCGTCCCCTAATATAAGCGATATTCACTACGTTTGACCACTCATCTTATTCAAAAAATTTATGTAAATATAAAAAACGAAAAGTTGTGCTTAAAGTACTTTGGATAATAAACTAAGTCACAAATAAAAAAAATAATAATTTCAAATTTTTTTGTATAAGGCGAATAGTCAAACAGTGCAAGTAAAATGTCAAAATCCTTTATATTAGGAGACGGAGGAAATATATTGCTACACACATCTAGCTCGCTCCTGTGCCCAATCCACGTCCATCGCGGCGCAGTCGCATCTACAAACAGTTATCCATTTTTACTAGGATGAAGAAGAGCCAATAGCATCTACACGCTCTGCTTGTTTCATCAGTGCAGATGCGTAGCTGGTCCAATTGGACCAAATTGAAGCTCCATGGACAGCTTCTATTCATCGAACTAGCCAATAACCAGATGCAGCGAGCCATTGAGTAAGTGAGAGGTTGTGCTTCAGAACAACGTCCTGTAACTTGAACACTCCCGTTGCATCCCAAGCCTGTGCACAAGCACACATGTTTCAACTTGAAATTGTTGCCAATAGAAGCGAAGATACATTCTGTGTTAGTAGATGTAACCTCTGGCCTAGCTAGCACACCCTAGCAACGACTAGTGTTTTGTAGCATATACAAATGGTGTATTCGCATTCAGATAATTCTGCCTTTCAAGTCTCAACTGTGCCTTGCGTTTCTGGTTCTTATATATCGGTTTGGATGAATTTTGTTCATTCATTGCAGCACCTGAAATTCCTGTACGCTAGCTTATTATCACCCTACATATGACACATATACGGTTGCCTAGCCCAGGAGCAGATCTAGAAATTTTCTTAAACACCCAGATGAACTTAATAATAAATAACTAGTATAACGCTAATTCATATGACTATAAATTATTTACCATTGACGTGAACATATATGTGGTGTAGTGAGTCTTAATTATTTTGCTAGTTTGCTTGCTAATATGGTTTTCATTAGTTTGTCTATGGGTTTGGTTAGCTAATTTGGTAAACAATTTAGGAGTAATTAGTAGTATTCAACCAGTTGCAAGTAGCGGAGCCCAGGCACTTGCCCGTGCTGGCCGGTCCTGGGCTCCGCTGCTGACCTAACCTCTCATCATTTTCCTTTCACCTTATCAGCCTTTGCTATAATTTAAATTGTAATACTTTAAATTTGAGGTTGATTTTGGTCTTTTCACATAACTACAGAAAAGGCCATTGGTGCCAGTTGGTAACCGGTCATAGGTGTCGGATTTCCCAACCGGCACCCAACAAGCAGCACTAATGACCGGTTCTATAACTCACCTATGATAATTTATAGGTACCGATATTAGCTAAAAAAGACACCTATAAGGATGAATGAGCCAAAAAAAAATACCGGTCGGCTCTAATCAAGATGATCCAAGCACATCAATAACCTCATTCTCCACCACTGTGGCCGTTGTCGGATTGAGAGGAGGAGGAGGGCACCGCCGCCTTCCCACCACCATCTCCACTGCCACGGGAAGCCGTAGTCGGTCGATGGAGAGGAGGAGCGGGACTCCCCTCCCGCTAGATGGAGCAGAGGCAGGGGCAGAGCTAGAGTATATTAGGGGGGGTGCCCAGGAACCCGGTCAAGAAAAATTTTTAGCTATACCTCATCTATTTTCACCATGTATGCACCCCCTCAATACAAATTTAGGCACCTGCATCAGCTTAAATTTGATCTAAAGTAGAGTAAATTAAGCAAGTGGCACCACCCTTTATTTCGTTCTAGCTGCCGCTGCCGTCGCAGGGCCACTGCCGCCTCCCTTCCTGCCAGATCTGGCAGAGGGGAGGACACTGCCTCCGCCTCCCCTCCCACACCACCCATGTGGTTCCAGAGGAGAGAGCGATGCAGAGAGGCAAAAGCAAGAGACGAACATGCCATGGCGTGGGTTGCGGAATCCCTCCTCCCTACTCCTCCCCGCCCATCATCCCGCCTCCGCCTCAGCCGCGCGTCGACGGCACGATCCGGTGGGCCCCACCGCTGCGTCGTCTCTTCTCAATCACGTCCCCGACCACCATGCCTATGGTCACAGAAGGGAGAGGAGACGGAGGGCGAGAGGGTCGGTCATCTCCGCGTCCTCCGCTGGAGAGGGAGAGAGCCGGTCGTCACGCATCCTCCCATAGCTGTGATGGAGGTGGGAGAAGGAGAGGGAGAGGGAGAGAGGAGGAGACGGGAGAGGAGGTGCGAGTGTGTGTGTGTGTGAGAGAGAGATAGAAAGAGGACAAAAAAGCTATTGGAAAAACGTTCGGGGAAACGAGTTCACGCGAACGCCGCTTTTCCGGATGGCTTTCACCTTGTTGTTTCAAACCTGACACCCAAGATCAAGAAACAGTCAGCAATGGAGAAAAGTGTATGACAGACCTAGTTCCTAGTAGGAAAAATAAATTCTCTGAGGAACCAAAATACTTAACTCCGCACAAATATAATTTCACTGCATAGCCTAACTAATGCCGGTAAACTTTTATGAAATGGCAAAAGGAGATGCAGATATTTGAGAATATATAAGAGAGGTTAATTAATGGAAGCCAAGAGGGATTAAGGACTGAAAGAACAGTTTTATATTAATATCTTACAAGAAAGAACAGGTAGCTTTGAGGCAAATTGCAGGATTACTGCTTCGGCCAAGCGTCGCAGATCTGGCAACTTTTTTACCTCCAGACTCTTTGAAGGGCAGTCCTCATGTTATGCTCCCTTGGTTGAATACCCTCCAAATCCTTCCTTGGATTGCTTCGCGATTTCTTATGGCAAGAGTACCCCTCCGTTTGACAAAGTTGAGATTCCACACGGGAAGCAGTGCTCGAAATGTTTGTACTGAGAGCAAAATGCAGTTAACAGGCATAGATTGCGCGTAGGGTAGTCAATTTCTTGATGCATCCCAATCCCTTCTTCAAGTGATTAAAAATTATAAAGAATATATTCATGACATATTGTATTAGATTGGGGTCAAATTGCTCTCGAAAAGATTAAAAATTGCAAAGAGGGATCATGGCTTTCCACGGAACAAGTAGCGGAGAAATCAAGAGTGAAGTATAAAAGGTCATCTCGTGCCTGTTCATTCAAATAAAAAGTATAAAAGGCCATCTATATATTCTCATCTACCTATGGATTCTCCATGACTATCTCAAAGCTTGAATGCTGTGATTTAGTTAGTACTTGGCATGTGCAGGTTGACAAGTGCCTTGAGTACACATAACACACAATGTGCATCAGCTGCAATGTGCAATACTTTGTAGCAATTATAAGACATGTGTTGCATTCTTTTTTGTCGGGTCGGCCGAAAGATTCGGTCGACCAATTTCATTAAAAAGGGATGTAAAGTTTACAACAAAAATATGGTTCTTACAACGAAAGATTAATTGTTGCTGTTATTACATTCCGTGAAAACTCCTGCTGCCATCCAAATTATAAGCTCTTCCTTGATCCTCCACCAGCTGCTCGGGTGTTCGTGATCTCTGCTAAAAAAATTCTCGCATTACACTCCTTCCATACGAACCAGCAATATGTCAACATGAAGACGGTGTCGAAAATCGCCCTGTAGCATGTCTGAAAATGTTGTCTAGCCTGCAACCACCAGTCAGAGAGGCAGGGATTGTCCGACGCAGGGATTGGGAAGTCAATGGCAATCCAACCTCGCATCAATCTCGAGACCCACCCTGTGAATTAAAATGTGACAAACAGGTGTGAGCAATCTTCTTGTTCCCGCAGGCAGAATATGCAACATTCTTGATGAGGCCAACCCCTCATGAAGGTGCATTTGTCTGCCAAATTAGTTCACCATAAGGGTATTTCTCTTGCCATGAAGAAGAGATCATAGGCAGATGAGATCATACACACATGTGTTGCATTCGTGTTTCATAACTGAAGCTTCAGTTTAATTGGAGCTATATATGAATTTTTCTATACGGTCATGAAAAATAACCTGAACAGGTACCAACGAATTTCCTGTGAGCCGACCAATATAACTAGCGAAAAGAACGCGTACACAACGGGTTTACGCATGATTTTTCATCTCGTGGAGTCTCCTGACGGTGTAAATTGAATGGTCCTTTGGACTTACTGCATTTTCGAACTTACTATATCTTTTTTAAAAATGTGCATAGTAACATACCATTTCACACCAAGAAGAAAAAAGTAAAGTGGAAAGCACAAGATGAAAAGAAACAGAAGCAGAAACAAGACATATGGGCTACATCTCTGGCATGCCTAGGATCGGTGGCTCGCTGCTCTAGCCAACTAGCAAGTAGCACAGTCCTGCTCCTCCATAGTGTTGCTTACCAGCTCGGACCAAGAATGCGATAGCTATCCCAGTTACTGAGAGAAAAGAGAATCCCATCAGTTTGCCGGATATATACTACAAAGGAAAATATATTTCATATAAAATGAAGCATGTAAATCACTAGCACGAAAGTTAAAAGGAGGAATCTTAGGAAAGAATGACAGTGACTTACTTGTGGGGCCAGTTTCCTGAGCTTTTAACACTCCTGATGCATCCCAAGCCCAACACACAATTTAATCTCGTTCGATTGCTTTTTAGCATTTGATATTACTATGCAGCTAGCAGCCTACCTAGCCAGGAATATGTGTGTTCCTAGGGCCTAGTGTTTTGTAACCCCTGAAATATAGGAGTATATGCATGCAAGTATGCACCTCTCTTAGCTCACCTTGCATGGCCTCAAGCTTGTTCTTGGACTGATGTTGGAGTAAATACTCCTTTGGCACCTACTCCCTCCGTCCCAAAAAAAAGCAAACCCTAGGTTTCCGTGTCCAACTTTTACTGTCCGTCTTATATGAAATTTTTTTATAATTCTTATTTTCATTGTTGTTAGATGATAAAACATGATTAATATTTTATACGTGATTTGTTTTTTTAATTTTTTTCATATTTTTTCAAATAAAACGAACGGTCAAACGTTGAGCATGGAAACCAGGGTTTGTCTTTTTTTGGGACGGAGGAAGTAGCTACTTACTGCTCTTTACATCCACTCTGATTTTCTATAAGCCTGTCGTGTCCAATTATAACAAATTGTGTAGAGAGAAGATTGGTAAATCTTATAAAGTTATCAACTAGCTAGCTCAAGTTCCATATGTAGTGACTACATTTGTAGTGGGCTAGCATGTTCTGTAAAAACACTAATGTTTGAAACCTCTCTTTGAGTACAGTTGATATTTTCCTACATTTATAATGGGCTGCCATGGTATGCAAAAAAAAAAAGTCATATTTGAAACCTCTCTTTAAATATTGTTGATATTTCGTACATTTAATGATCACTATCATCTATCAAGGAGATGACAAAAGTAACAGCTGTGTCGCCATCCGTTGGAATTGAAAGCATTGCTCTTTATACTTCTTTTGATTGGCTCCACCATACCTTCAATCTCTGCTTGTTAACAAGGTGGCTATACCCATCTCATACCAATTTCCTCTTATTCTCCCACTCATTTTATCAATCAAAAATCACAAAATCGAAGTAGAGTCAAGTTATGGGAATTGGAGTGCATGGGATAAATTACTTTGCACACAAAATAGATTACTAACAGCTCCAATTTCTTGAAACTTCCCAGGCCTACCATTCAACTGAGCAAAGTGATTTATCTTCAGTTCATGATATGTAATCATCTAAGTATCTGTTTCAGTCTATTAAGAACTCTACAGCTATGACTTAAAGCAACCGAAGTGAATTTTGTGAAGTACATGGTCATATGTTCCCCTACACGTTTATATATCGTCACCAAACAGAAGGTTATAATTAATTCCTTCAATGAATACGCTCCACCCTGCAACTCTGGAGCTTTAGGTAACAAATGCAAACTCAATTAATTCATAGATATATTTCAATCTAGGCCGTGTTTAGTTTCCCCCTATATTCCCAACTTTCCATCACATCATATCACATCAAAAACTTTCCTACACACATAAACTTCCAACTTTTTTTCCAAACTCCCAACTTTCTTCAAACTTTCAACTTTTTTTAGAAACTAAACACACCCCTACTGAGATCCGAACTCCATATGTACAGAATGTGGAAGAACCAGTACTACTTGGAGCTCATCTAGGTGGAAATATGTTAGTTTAAATGAAAAATTTGCAACTAACTTCTACAAGGTTATTATGCATTAGTCTATCTCCCAAGGTTGTAGTGAAGTGATTTATAAAGGTCTACTTAATTAGTCTAGACCGTTCATCTTTCCCCTATACTCCTTTAAAAGAAGTAGTGATGAGTGGTGAATCTGCCACCATCCCATCACCAACTCCCTAGCCTTTTGAAATAGAGAAAGTACATGTGGGGTAAGAGAGTCCATCTGTGAACCACCCTTACAACCAAATATGTACTTTTTACGGAAAGGAAAATGATAGTGTGGGCTAGAGGGTCTACGTGTCAGTAACAAATATATGTAGAAATTAGGAGATGATGTATATAGAAAATAATGGCTATAATGAGTTAATGATAATTTTCATTAATTAAAATCCCATTGCGACGCACAAGCAGTATGCTAATTTAATCTGATAGATCATATCTATTTATAGAACTACCTCAAACTGCTGGCAGTAGAATTCATAAATAAAAGCTTGAGATCACTTCTCCTCGTGATAATATTGGTAATACTTATTCTGTCCCACTGAATAAAGCGCACACGCATTTTAAAATTTAACTCTTTAAATATTTGACCAATAATTATTTTATTATAAATAAAATTGTACTTGAAAAAAATAATATCATTAGATTGACATTTGAATTTACTTTCCGATGATAGATTTTGTTGTTACAAACATTGTAGTATATGAGAAATTTTTAGTCAAAGAATAGTTTTGGAGATTGTGCATTATTCCATGGCACAGAGAGAGTAGAATACAACCACCAGAGGCCACCGTAAAGTACTCAAATTGTAATACTCCAGGCAATAAATCCCTCTTCAAGTTCATGATCTCTATCCTGAGCAAAAGATTCGACATTTCCTTCAATGTACACAGCTATCAACATCATGAGATATTTCAACTATCCTAGTGCATGAATCAACCATAACCTACCTCCCTCTCATCCAGCAGCCGATGTCAGCGATGGCACCTCCCGCAGCTTGGAGAGCTTTTCCTTGGAGCTGCCTTGACGCCATGATGTGTGGCGTGGAAGTGCAGGAAACCCAGCCGCTGCAGGGAATGAGGTTAATTTGCTGCAGCTGAGGTGGGAAGATCTAGCACTAGCACCGGCTGCGAGGATTGTTTAGTAAGAAACACAACAGGAATATTTTAAAGTGACACATTCAAGGAACATAGTAGCATTTTTAAGAGAAAGATATGTTACAAAGTATTATGTACTCCCTCCATCCTAGAATAAATTATAAATTAATCTGTAGTACGGGCAAAGACGTTTCCTAGCACTATGAATCTGGTCCAAGTGCATGTACTAGGATATATCACATCTCGTACTAGATTTATAGTATTAGGATATATCACATCCCGTATTAGATTAATTTATTCTAGGATAGAGGTAGTAATATGTAGTCTAGCTAAGTAGCTAGCTTAATCTCAAAAAGAAAACAAATGATAACACTAGCTAGCAGGTATAAAAAAAATACATTGCATTCCATGTCATTAATAATGCACAACTTACAGTCTTTCAGATTGATGGTAGAGCAATACAAACCTGAAAATTGATCGAATTTCCCAAAGCATCTCATGCCTATATTCCAACATAGCTGGGTAATATTTGCACAAGTGAAATACTAGATCAATCATGTTTTATCTGTCATGACCAACAGAGAGTGTCTGACAAGTGATGGAGGAATGGACCAATGGTGTCGGAGGCCCATATATATGGCCATATGTATATCACTCTTCAGCAATTTTTATGGTATCTTCAAAGTGATTCACTCAACAACTGAGGCTCTCATATTTTACTCTCTTTCATTATGACCACCAAACTCCAGAAATTTTGAATCAAAATTGTGAAACTAACCTCTGCCTTTTCCTAGTTATAATGCTATATGTCTTCATGTCTTGCCTGTGCATAACTAGTGTTCCTTCTGTTCAATGGATTATTAGCATCTCTCCTGATATTACTTGAGAAGAGGAACTGTTCATAACTCATAAGAGAAAGTTGTGAATTACTAATCGATCTCCAATTCAGTTTCATGCTCTCGATCTACCATGGACAAAAGATTTACGGTTTCTTTTCACCCAAGTAGAAGAACTGGACTAGGATGTTTTGCTGTTGGGACCGTCCACAATCTTGCACTACTTTACATGGACGTGATGTGTTGGGCTACATACCGATGCAATCCTTTCTCTCCTGGTCTCCTGGGTCTCCTATCCTCACTGTTCATTATCCAAAAAATCCTCACTGTTCAAACACTGCCACTTGGTTGTGTGAACCTTTTGTAAGGAGTGAGTCTATGTACTCTAGTTTGGGTTTTAGAGACCAGGTTTAAATCCATTTTCCATTTTCATAAAAATCGAGCGATGAATACACCATTACCCTGGTCGCTTTCTCATGCATCCAGGCATGCATCACCAGCGTTCGGTCATCGTCCACCGTACTTTGCACCAAGGTCTCTCCTATTCCGTAGAATCCTCTCCGTTTTTCTCATCGATCTTCAATTTAGTGAAGTGATCTTGATCCTTTCACGATCAGACAAGAGAATTTTGGATGCCGTGTCTGTTCAATAGCATTTCTGCATTAGTATGTTTTGGGCATTCAGGCCTCTCTTTCAATTAAGCTGGCAATTTTCTATGTTTTACATTGTTCAAGGATGGCTCTATTCCTGGTAAATGCCGAAAGTTTGGAACTCATCTTAACATGCTTCATGCCCTCTAGTAGGCAACTTTCATGGGGACAAGCATAGAGACTCCGATGAAGTGTTCTTCTGCCTGATTCCCGAGGTGAGTGAGAAATAAACAAGATAGTGTGACCACTTGAAACTCTTCCTTTCTACAAAGTTAGCCATAAGCTTCTGGAAAATTGAAGCAGATGAACCATACCAATTTCCCAATGCTTCTCAATCCTATATCCAAGCCTGACATAAAAAAAATCAGTTCTGTTTTCTGAGCTTGGTGAAGTGAAAGCTAGAAAGAAAGAAATAGTGAGAATATAATGAGATGCACAAGCATCCTTATATATTATCTATGTATATCTTACTACCATTATGATTTCTAACCAAAAATATTTAATCTAGCAAATGCGCACCTGCAAGTATTGAAATACTGTTTCGGTAAAATTGAAGTACCGAATCACTTGTATCAATGTATTGGAGCATGAAAAATAAAAGGTTGGGATAATCTATTATATACTAAAAGTCCATTAAATTTCCTACAAACGCTCTTACGTCGCCACGTGGAATCCTAGAAAATAAGAGAAAGAAGAAAAACATACAACCTTCAATTTTCACTTAACTTGGTGGACCCGTTATTTTAGACCATTGGATTAGATCTATTAAAACTCCCACACTGCTAATCTCCATCCCGGAATAAAATAATGTACGTACGATCGTCTCACTATCCAGAAAAAAACAAAACTTAATTACCTACATCATATACTATGGAGAATAACGATAAATAAAATAAATATATCAATATATCAATAGTAAAATCAAAGAAATAGTAATCAACAAAAATCATCAACGCTAGCAGTCCAGCACTTATGTGTTGTCAATAGCTTTTAAACTACGATTCTGTTAAAAATAATACTACACAGAAATAAGTAGGGGGCAAAAATTATAACTATTTTCATCACCCCCTTCTTTATGTCCCTCTCCATCCTTCAATGGTAGTGTTTACTATGCCATCGTAAATATTGCAAGGTATGCATATGGTTGAGTTAAGGTGGCGTTAGTGAAAGGCTGTTGTAGGCAAATGTATCTAAAGGGACATACTTACTAATGGAATCCTTTGTGGGTGTGCCAATAGTGAATTAAGTGTTAAAATGGTGCTATAGGCTTATCTTTGGGACACGGCTGTGTCGATGTGGGAGCCAAGTTTCAAGGCATTACATAAGAAAGCCTTGGTAGTTACAATCGACTTCATCCGTTAGAGAGACATTCATATCTATTTTTAACGGTGTTATTGTATTATCCAGTAGAAGTGGTATGTTTAGACTATTTATACATAGCGTGGAAATAAGTTATGAACACTAAGTTAAGCAGTGTAGATGATTTTTTTAGTGTATTAATAATGTATCATTTATTTTGGTGGTATTAATATCATTTCATTTATTAAAAATGCACATAGCTTTTAAAACAATAACGATAGGGGAGTTTATAAATGACCACGATAAAGGGATTTTTATTTAAATATGAGAGATATTCTTATTCTTATCATATTTAGCAGTATATTAAAATCTACCATCTATTTTACGACATATATATATATATACATATATTTAATTGTTAGATAATATACATTTTCTTACAGTGTATATAGTGATGTATAATTTATTTTACCATTCTTTTTCTTGAACAACAAATAAGATATCAGTGCATTTGTGCGGGCTTTATTTCCAGTTTATATTTTGGAAATGTTCTCTGGTTTATATTCCACCATTATAGTGTTTAAAATATAGCCCTACAATACATGCCGACGTGAATATGCGGGCTACCTTCCTTGTTTCACTAAAAAGAAATATGGGATAAGGCATAAACTCCTTTACTGAAAAATCTTAAACTATGGTGGGATACACAAACTATGAGGACCTGCCCCCCAAAAAAAACAAAAAAAAATCAACCCTCACATAATACAGGACCCGGAACATTATATTGATCCCTGCTACTTCTGTACTCTGTCTAATATAGCTATTTGTTGTGCATTTGAACGTTTCAAAAGACATAATTAAGCTTGTCGACTGAAATTGTGTCTTGTACAAGTCTTGTGAAATTATTTTACGAAAGAAGTTACGCTAAATTGTACTGGGATATTTCCTTTGATCACTTGTCTTGACTTTATTCTACATCCTCAAATATCCTTGCAATCCAGTGTGCTGATCTGAAAGAACTCCTTCATGGATGCAGTGCCTCCTCCGCGAAGTCTACTGGAGACTTTGCTGATATCACTTGAACCACTTACATTCCACATCCAAATGGGTCTGAGTTCTAATTTATCAGCAATTAAGCACATACAATCTCCTGATGCTTCCAATTCCCACATTCATCATGAGCAAAAGAATAGTTCTTGGTTTAATTATGAGCATGGTGGATGTGAAAATCTTGAACCAAAGAAGCAAGTGGTGAGGCACACGTCGTAAGCATGGTCACATACATCTCTCATTGTGTTTATGATCTCCAACCAAAATGATTCCATCTAGCATATTCTCAAAAGCCCAATGACCACTTGATAAGTATTGAAAAAGCCACTTCTACATATATGTTGGAATGTGTGGAACATGAAAACTAATAATTGAAATAAGACATAAGCTCATAAATGTTGTGCAAACTACAAAGTCATGTGAATGAAAAGTGCACCATATATACCACTCTCTGTTTCTGGATACACTTGTCGTTCGTGGTCAGATTTGAGATTTGCAATGCAGTGCTTGTTTGAAAGAATTTCTGCTCGTATGCATGGAAGCCGCAAATTTTAACCATTCATTTCTGGGACATTTTGAAGGTGCAAACCAAAATTTCATAAATTATTTGAATTAATTTTCAAATCCAAATTTGTAATTATTTCTGGGACAAAAAGTTTAGGCCGTACAAAGCTCAATTTATTCTCAGACAACACATTATGTTCAAAATATATAAATGATCTTGCAAGCAATCAATCCTTAACAGCCTAAAAACAGTACAAACAACCGATCTTTGGAGCATAGGTTTAACAATCCAAACAGCTTTAACAGTCCACTACATAAGTTTTAAGCAATCCAAATAGGCTTAACAACCGGCAACAAACCCATAGCTTCCTCACTATTATCAAGAAGTCCTGCAAAGAACTTGTTACTTATCACCGCCTACTGATGAAATATGGCGCCATGAGAAATTAGTTTATTCATTTCATATTCATCTTTTCATTTACTCCATATAAAGTGATTTCTACAGTAAATGAAACCTGCAAATTTCTGATTCTCTTTATGCAGATCATGAAATGCACACTTGTTAGGACGTGCTATTGTTTCTACCTGCACTCCTTGAGCTCTAGCTAGTTTCTGCGCAATGGGGTGCAAGCCATTATGCAAGTATTGTTTCTACCATGGTTGTATCTTGCATTTTTACACTCACATGTATACATGTACATATGCAGAACAACTAGCACAGGATTAATTGTGGCATAGAACCGGGAAGGTTAGGAAAGTCACATGAATCCATATCTACAAGTTAATATAGAAACGCAGCCAGAAAAATTCTGAATATCCAATAATTTTTATCAGCCTTAGATGGCAAAACGCAAGCTGCGTGAAGAAAATCCACCAGCACGTCCTCCATTGCCTCTTCTACATGGACAGATGTCAGATGATAGCATGACTACTCTCAGCAGCCGTGCACGCTTGCAGATTGGAAGCACAAGAACTTTGAACCCTGAAACGCTGAGCTAAAGAAATACAGGTAGTTATCTAAAAAGCGAGTGATGCAGCCTACTCGGAATATCTTGCACATTTTGGTAAATATTCTCTGCATTGAGGTCATTGATTTGAAATTTTCTTCTAGGTTCTTCTGCTCGCGGTTCAGTTCTCTCAGGACAGAAGGTACCGAGAATGCCTCAATCTATTGTTCTGCCCCATGCAGTAGTTCCCAATGCCTCCCGAGCCTATATTATATTAGCCTAGCTTCAAACAAATTGGTGAATTGGAGATGTACCATTCACAGATATCTGTGAAGATCTTCATCGATGACCCCTTAGTCAGATGATCTTCGTAAATATCGTTGTGTAGTTGTGTGCTCTAGAAAAAAAAAACAACTATTATAAGGGACACAATTTGGCCATGGCAAATTTATGGACTACAGGATGTGTCTCTAGCTGATCTTGTTTTTTTTTCTAGAAAAGGTTTTTTTTTTCACCAGCCTCTATAGCTGACCTTGTTAAATTTTTTTTATAAAAGGTATTTTTTTACCTGGTCTATATATTCAACGTATATATATGGTCTTTTTAAATTAGGAGCTTATCCCCTTAAACAACCCAATCTGAAATCCACTGCTATAAAGATTTGAACCTAGAACCATGGGATGCTATTCAGGTCACTACAACCACTAGACTGCGTATCATTTCACAGCTGACCTTGTATTTGTAGGGTGCAAACTAGTTTGATTTGTTTTTGGTAATTCATTTATAACCTATGGTCTCTGTACAACTAGGGATATGCACATGACCATCTTTAATATAGGCATTAAGATTTGAACCCAGTGAGTCCCAGAACATCAATGGCTGGTGTGTTCTTCCAAAGTATGCTTTGATAATTGGCTAAGCTTTTAAGTCGTAATTGCACATTCGTCTCATTGATTTCAACTTTCAAGGAATACAAAACAGCACGTATATTTCTGCAGTCTACAAATGAAGCAACGAAATAACCTTAACTTGTGGTTAATTATATACCCAGAAGCCCTTAAACTCTGATACTAGCGTATCACTTTCAGCACATGCCATTGTCCAAGGTTTAGGCGGTCTGACAATAATCGTCTTCTTTGAGTAAAATCAAACTGTACCTGTGGTAGTGTTTGAAGTAGTATTATACATCGGGACTGTCTATACATTTATCTGAAAATTACCTGAAAGTTACATACAAATTACACTAAAATTATATGCAAGTTAGAATGTAACTATACTACGATTACACCGTATTTACGTTTGAGAAATTTTTAGAAGAAAATTTATCGATAAATATATAAAAAAATGTTATACTTATGTGGTGCATCCACTACCATTAAAGAAAAAGGCCATCCCTGCCGGCCCATGATGACCAGTTCACATTTAATTCTGGCCTAGATCAATAATGAACTGGTAGTGAGAATAGTATCACTATTGGTTCAAGCCACACATAAGGGATTTGCTAGGTTGACCAAGGCGTCTATTGACTTACATACACCAACCAGTTCAACCCAAAAGTGAGGCCCTCTCAAGTCTCTACCGTGCAATAGAAGTGAATCCCCCTCACGAGAGACCCCCCTCAAGCCTTTAGCATGGAAAAGAAGTGGGCTGCAATTTTTTATTTAATAGTGCGCTAGCTAGGATTCGAACTCGTGACCTATGGCTCTGATATGATATTGAGTTGCATGCACCGACCAACCAAAAAATCTAAGCTGGTGAGGAAAGGTGGGCAATTCACTTTATATTCTATCAGTGTCCAATACTGCTACAAATAATGCTTTTTGTAGGCACCCCCACTATAAGATCATAGGTGGACCGTCAGCGATAAGTTTGGTCCGAGTAGGGGGCATGAACCATGAGAAACCTAGAACGATTTTTCATGGGTTGCACGATGGGGAGTTCAGTAATAGGTATCTAAGATCGCAAATTGATGATGAAGGAGCATAACGCAAAAATGTGAGGGTGGTGCCCTCCAATCAAATTAATCTTTTAGGTTGGATAGGCCAATATATATCTTGACAGCCATTTTGTGGTTTCTCATTTGTGCTCATCCCAAAATCCGAAAACGGATAGTTTGAGTGTTGGGATACGCGTAGGCTATGATAGTATAAATCAAAATTTTCTATCGCGTAAACCAGGAACCATGCAAGTATTAATTAGATCATAGAGCGTTACCATTCGACGTGCTGCGCAGTAGAAGAAGGCGCTAAGAAGTCGAAGGAATTCTCGCGAAGTAGCGCGCGTCGATGTAGAGGAAGTAGTCGATCGCACTGGCTTGACCTTCTCCTCCTCGTGCGTTCTCCTCGCCGTATTCCCACGCTGATCACTGATGACACAACACATATGGCTCTTGCAGTGTCTCATGTCGGGTCTATCCAACATGTTCACTAACATGTGTCCACATTATTAATTTGGTATCTTTATACCATAATCTATGAGACATGATCATCAATTAATACATGTGCTGATCATCTAAACATATTTGTTCCACATATGATATTTGATAAGGGATCCTTTAAAAATAGCAACACACAACATAAAGAGTCTCATGAAAGAATCACATATTCATTAACCAATAATGAGTTATCTATTTCAAGGAACAAAGTTGGATAAATATATAAACATAGTATGTGATACAATCATCTCTATGATTGCCTCTAGGGCATATCACTAACATTGAGTCCTGTTCTTCATATACGAAACAAGAGGGATACAAATTTCTGATGTGATGTATATTCTAAAACAGTGGGAAAGGAAACTCTACGAATGAAACTATATGAAAGTCCAGTAGCTTGCAGGCAAAAGTTCCCAGCACCTTCCATTCACAAGTGGTAATTTGAGGCAGCAGATAGATGGCAGCACAGCTTAATTGGTGAAGCGCTTAGACAACAAATGTAATAATATGACAACGGAGATATTCAGGACTGACCAAGCTAGCATCCACTTTGACAATCACGATTCAAGAACTCTCAGCAGTTTGAAAGGAAGCAACTGGTTTTTGTTTCATACGAGTTGCTCGATCATCTCAATGTGAGCTCTCCTTTTTATGTTTGATGATCTTTGTCTATGAAACAGCTTTGCAACAACTTTTAGGCTGTCACTCACATTGCTATACATTTTCTTAATTAATAAATATATGCAAAGGACGAAAATGTTGTTATGCCAACTTATATAATACTGTTTGATATAAGATGTCTGAAGACAAAGAACAATATGTATTTCCCTTTTTTTTTTCCATTTTTTATGCTCCGGCATTCGCCATCAACTAATTAATCATGAGGTTCATACAGATCTGGACGCCTTAAGCGCCTTGCAGTGTTGTTAGTGCATTGCATGCTTGTTTCTAGTGTGTGAGTGTAGATGCCTAGATATATTTGTATCCGCCACTGGATTGAGCTTAAAGATGACTCTATCCTTGTTTGTTCGATTTCGTGAATGTGGCATCACTTTGATTCCTGCTTCCTGAATGTGTCGCAAACTTCACTCGAACCTTCTCTATTTCAAAGATAATCCATGGAGTTAATGGAAGCATCAGTGGACAAACTGACCTCCCGATGCCTACCAATCTCACATCGAGCAACAGAGAGAAGTAGTTCTTTCATAACCAGGCATGATGAAATTTGAAACTGAGACCCAAGAATGATAGAAGCAAATTGCGAGGCACACAAACATACTCAGTGGTTCATATATATGATCTCTGACTAGCAAAAAATTAAATTAAGTAACTGAGCACATTTCCAAGTATTGAATCGCTTGCTCTACTTTGTCCATCCAAGGGTGAATATTGGGATAACACATAGCTTACTGACTAAAACCATATATTGTACAACAGTGCAATTCTAGAAGTAATATGAAAAATGCCTTGAGAGATTAAAGAACTAAGCTAAATTGCACAAGAAAACTCTTGCTGCATGTTGTAGACACTGATCAATTTCTGAAGCTTATCAGATAATCAGGAAGTTCCCCGCAAAAAGAAAAAATTAGGAAGCATATAGATCAATATTTTCCTCATAAGTCACTAGTAGTCACCTTCCACATTTGGCAAAATCCTTCCTGATTTTCCTCATCGATCCTACTGCTTAACTTGTGTTCACGATTTCGGATGCTGTGGATTGTTTTGAGAGCATTCTGTTTATATTTCTGTATTTGTGACAGTGAAAGCCCAAATTTTAAGCCGTTTGCTTGGTTAGAGCTAGGATGATACGGTAGCATTGGAAACTGTAATCCTAAAAATTCGAGAGAACAAGGTGTTCATCTTTTTGCCCTTTGCTGCAGTGCAGATTCACCTCAATTACAGTAGTTCTATGAATTTCCTAAGATTAATAATATGTGCCTGATTGCTGTTCCAGGGGAATCTGCAGAATGAGTAAGGCATCACTTCCACAAATAAAACCTTATTGTTGAAATCATCTGCTCCTATCCAGCTTATGCAGGGCCAGGCTGCTTGCATCTTCAGTTATTTGCAAAAGATTTATCTTTTTCCCAGTTTTATTAGGGTTAGTGGGTGTTAACTGTTGAGCATTTCATACTTGTGTAAATGTACAGGGCCAATGAGGCAAATGTGGATTCAAGTACTCAGTGTGTCAGCCTGTATCGATATGGTTGAGGAGCACAGCTGCGAGTTGGTAGACAAAGATCTACATGATCTGCAAAGCAAATATGTTCTATCAGTTAGGAATGTATGTGATCTGGAAAGAAGCCTATTATTTCCATTTTTCAACAGAAAGATGGACAACTATGTTCTGGAGATGCAGACCTATCTTTCAATTAAGCTGGCCTTTTTCTGTATTGTTCAAGGATGGCTCTCTTTCTGATAATGATAAACATTAGAAACTATGTAATCTTCTTAATATATACTTCTTGCCTAGCTACAGTTGTGTCTCAGTTCCTTTAATAGATAATTGCAATCGGAAATTGGAGTACCTGCCGACCGCCGCCACTTGAAATTTCTCCATTCCACAAATTGTGCCAACCACCCTTGACATGTTGAAGCAGACTAACTATATCAATCTCCCAATGCTTCTCAAGCCTACATTCAGCCTAAAAAGAAACAGTGTTCTTTCTTTCTGAGCTTGGCGAAGAGAAAGATAGAATGAAAGACGAGAAATAGTGAGACAATATAATGAGATGCACATACATGTTCATATAACTATTATGTTTGGCTATGTATTCCTTCGTGGATATAGAGGCCGGATTAATGAAAATCCATTATCTAAAAAAATATAACTATTATGTGTCTTTTATTGCATCTATCATCTCTGACAAAAAAGAGTTAATCTAGCAAATGAGCACCTGCAAGTACTAAATCACTCTTTGTGCTCAACAAGGGCATTGAATCACTTGTACTTGGCAGTACTCTGCAGTGTGAAAAGAAAGGATTGGGATAATTTCACTCAGATAAAGTTGGCACAAGACATATGTGACGATCCTAGGGTTCGTGGCTCTAGATTTGGGGAATCGTCACAGGAAACATGGAAGAACAGAGGAGGAAGAAGGAGAATTCAGGAGCAGAGAGGTTGGTAGTAGTTTGTTATCATCTCTCTTCTTCGATACCCCACTTCACCAACCACGCAGGGTTTATAACACACCCGTGTTGGTGGCTCGGTTCTTACAAGACGGCCCAATAGTTGGCCCAACACAAACAATGTCCCTTACAAGGCCCATTGATCATGACATTCCCTCCCCCTTAAGGACTGGCTTGCCCCCAAGCCAGCGCAGATGGAAAACGACGCCATAAGTCGGCCAAATTTTCCCAGGTGGCAAGAGTATCAGGAAGCCCTGACCATCGTACCAGAACAGAAGGAATGGAAGAACCACCACGCTTGATCAACTGACGACGTAGAATGGCTTTAGGATAGACTTCAACTTCATCAGTAGAACAAGTCAGGGGTAGATCTGAACTGACTGGTGTATCAGGTTGCACTGCCTTCTTAAGTAAAGAGATGTGAACCACTAGGTGAATCAAGCTCCCAGCCGGCAATGCCAATCGATAAGCCACTGCTCCAATCCGTTCCAGGACTTTATAAGGTCCAAAGTACCTGAAACTCAATTTGTGACAAGAACGTTTGGCCATGGTTAGCTGAACATATGGTTGAAGTCGCAAGTAAACCATATCACCAGGGGCAAACTGGCGTTTTGAACGATGCTTGTCAGCTTGTGCTTTCATGCGCTGTTGAGCTCGAACCAGATGATGGTGAAGCAACTCGTTCAATTTCGCCCGATTGACAAGCAACTGTTGCACATCCGGGATAGTACTTTGACCCATATCAATCACACCGAAGCTAGTTGGCTTACGGGCAAACAGAGCTTCATAGGGAGACATACCAAGAGCGCTATGCTGACAAGTATTGTACCAGTGCTGGGCCTAAGCAAGCCAAGAAGACCACTTACCGGGGGAAGAATAAACAGCACAATGCAAATAAGCTTCCAAACATTGATTCAAACGCTCCGTTTGGCCATCCGTCTGAGGGTGGTAAGACGAGCTCATATTCAACTTGACATCCGAGAGTCGAAAGAGTTCCTGCCATAAAGCACTTGTAAAGATCCTGTCCCTGTCAGAGATGATGGCCTGCGGCATGCCAAAAACATCATAGATGTGCTGGATGAACAACTGAGCCACTTTTAAGGTAGTAAAGGGATGAGATAAGGGAATGAACGTAGCTTATTTGGTGAACTTATCAACCACCACCATAATTGTATCAAAGCCCCCAGACTTAGGAAGCCCTTCAATGAAGTCAAGACTAATGACAGTCCAAGCCTAAAGTGGAACTGGAAGGGGTTGCAACAATCCTGGGCTCTTACAATGTTCTACTTTTGCTTGTTGACAGATTGCACAAGACTGAACATAAGCCTTGACATCCCTTTTTAGTCCAGGCCAGGCAAACATGCTCTTGATTCGTTGGTAAGTGGCAGCTATACCAAAGTGGCCTCCAACGCCACTATTGTGCAGGGAGAGTAAGACAGCTTGCTGGGCTTCCACGTGTTTCCCTAGCCAGATTCTACCCTTGAATTTGATAATGCCATTAACCAATGTGAAATTGTTGACCCCATCAGGATGTAAACTTAATTCAACCAATAACTGTTTTGTAGCAGGATCATGGTGATAACCATCGACCACAACTTCCATCCATCTAGGTTGACCAACAGAAAGGGCACCAAGTTCATCATACTCACCCTGTCTTGATAGAGCATCAGCTGCTTTATTCTCCACCCCTTTCTTATACTAAATGACATACTGCAACCCTAACAATTTCAGGAAGGCCTTTTGCTGCATAGGTGTTGACAATTTCTGATCACACAGATGAGTCAAGCTTCTGTGGTCAGTTAGGATAGCAAACTCAGCATATTGCAAATATTGATGCCATTTATCCACAGCCATGAGAATAGCCAAACATTCCTTCTCATATGTAGAAAACCCTTGTGCTTTAGGTCCCAAAGCCTTACTCAGAAAAGCAATAGGATGGCCAGCCTGCATGAGAACTGCCCCAATACCCTTGTCACTAGCATCAGTCTCAATAACAAATTGTTGGTTGAAGTCAGGCATGGCCAAAACTGGTGCTTGCTGAAGACACTGCTTCACTTCTTGAAAGGCAGTATGTTCCAGTGTAGACCAGAAAAAGAAGGTACCCTTTTTAAGTAACTCTATCAAAGGCTTAGTGATGACCCCATAATTTCTGATGAACTTTCTATAATACCCTGCCAGGCCCAAAAACCCTCTCAATTGCTTAAGATTTTTAGGTACTGGCCAGTCCCTTATAGCTTGAACCTTCTGAGGATCAGTGGCAACCCCAATAGCACCAATTATATGTCCCAAATATTCCAGAGAAGGTTGTGAAAAAGAGCATTTACTTCTTTTGATGTAGAGCTGATGTTGTTGAAGCACTGTCAGTACTGATTTCAGATGGCAGACATGTTCAGCCAAGGTCTTGCTATAGATCAAAATGTCGTCCACAAAAACTAGCACAAACTTGCGAATGGCATGTGCAAATATAGTGTTCATCAACCCCTGAAAAGTGGCTGGTGCATTGGTTAATCCGAATGGCATGACACGAAATTTATAATGTCCTTGGTGAGTCTTGAAGGCAGTCTTAAACTCATCTTTTTCCACTAACCGAATCTGATGATAGCCAGATCTTAGATCCAGTTTAGTAAACCATTTTAAACCTGACAATTCATCCAACAATTCATCAACCACAGGCATTGGGTACTTGTTTTTCACAGTAATGTCATTCAAACCCCTATAGTCCACACAGAACCGCCAAGTACCATCCTTCTTTTTAACCAAGAGAACAGGGGAAGCAAAAGGACTATGGCTAGGCTGTATAACACCATGCTGCAACATTTGAGTGACCTGTTTCTCTATTTCATCCTTCTGTTTAGGAGCATACCTGTAGGGCTTAATGTTGACAGGCTTGGCCCCATCTAACAAAGGAATCTCATGGTCAAAGGTTCTGTGTGGTGGGAGTTCTGTTGGTTCTTGAAACAGTCCTTGATAGTGCTGCAAAACCGCCTCAATTTCCCTTGGAATTGCCTCCTGGTTTGCAGCTATTTCTTGAATGGAACATAGCTGGATTAACTGTGAAATCACCCCCTTTTTATGCATACCCTACAATTGCTTCCTAGAAATCAGGGAGCACTGTTTCAGACAGTCCTGCACCCCTTGCAGAGTAATGTCTTTACCAGAATGAGTAAATCTCACAGTCTTACGCCCCCAATGAATCCACATGGGACTATGAGCCTCAAGCCAATCCATTCCCAAAATCAAATCATAGCCACCCAACCCGAGAATCTTGAAGTTAGAAGAGAATGTATTACCCTGGCACCACCACTCAACTTGCTCAGCCATCTCATCACAAAACAATTTTCCACCATCTATTATCATCACCAGAGCACTAGGTATGCTATTGGGAACCAGATGCAACCTGTCCACCAAATGAGAAGCCATAAAACTGCTTGAGCTACCTGAATCAATCAAAATGAGGACCTGCTGAATCAGTCCTTGCAACCATATAGTACGCTTGCCCTCAGTTCCAAACAAAGCATTTTCAGATAAAAGCAGTTCTTCATCACTGCTACTCTCCTCCACCTGCCCAGGTTCATCAGAAAACTGAAAGACCTCAAGCAATTCATCCAAGACATGGAGCTGAACAGCCTTTGGACACTTATGGCCTGGACCAAATTTTTCTCCACACTTAAAGCACTCTCCCCTAGCTCTTCTAGCTGCATTCAATGAGTCATATTGTTCTTCCCATTTAGGCCTTTCTTCAGTTTTCTTGATCTCATCAGGTGGAGGGCCAAGGATGCCCTTAGCTAGACTTGGCACCTTGAAATTATTCTTGAACGACTCCTTTATAGTGGTCTTGTGATATGCCTTCAAATTCACCTCCATCAATAGCTCTTCCTGCGTTTTAGCAAGAGACAACGCAGCATCAACAGTACCAGGCCTGTGCAGCTTAATTGCTGCCTTAATCTCAGTTTTTAAACCCCCAAGGAACTTAGTCACAAAGAAGGTCTCATCATAACCCCTATTATACACCAGTACCTTATGCATCAACTCCTCGAACCTACTGTAATACTCCTCTATAGTTCCCTCTTGTTTCAAGTTATCAAGTTTCTCTAAGAATTGTTGATACCTATCCCTACCAAACTTCCCATTAACTGCTACACACAACTCCGACCAACTTTCTACAGCATGTAATTCCTCATAAGTTTGTAACCACAGAGCAGCATTTCCTACGAAGTGAAGGGTAGCAAAGGAGGCCCAAGTTGCATAAGGAACTTGATACATGTCAAAGTATTTTTCAGATTTTTTCTTCCACAACTTAGGGTTATCTCCATCAAACTTAGGGAATTCAGTTTTAGGTAATCTAGGCCCCTGTGTTCCAAATTGAGAATTCCCAATCCCCCACTCTGAACTCTCCCCAACTTCGAAATTAACTGCAGATTGAGGGATTTGGATCTTACTCTTGACCAGGGTTCGCTCCTGGGCAGACTCTGCCGCAGTCGCTTCACCCTGGTACTTGTTGTCCACGCGGTGCCCATTTGGCGGAGGCGTCGCCGTCGACGACTGGGCCTCCAGCTTGATGACCCGCGCCTTGATTCCTTCCACCGACCGCCGGAGGCCTTGCATTCCAGCGTCGACGCTTGGAATCCAAGCCTCCACACCCTTTAGCGATCCCAGGATGCGGTCGAGGTTCGTGCTGAGATCCACCACCTTCTGGTTCAGATTGACAACTTCTCCTTCAGCAATCGACATCCTCTCCGTCAAGGTGGGCTGGGATTTCTTGCGCGCCAGATCGAAAGATACCAAAATGTGACGATCCTAGGGTTCGTGGCTCTAGATTTGGGGAATCGTCACAGGAAACATGGAAGAACAGAGGAGGAAGAAGGAGAATTCAGGAGCAGAGAGGTTGGTAGTAGTTTGTTATCATTTCTCTTCTTCGATACCCCACTTCACCAACCACACAGGGTTTATAACACACCCGTGCTGTTGGCTCGGTTCTTATAGAGATGGCCCAATAGCTGGCCCAACACACACAATGTCCCTTACAAGGCCCATTGATCATGACAGCATAGGCCCCTATACTGAATGTCTTAACAGTATGCTGACATACACAAAAATGCTCAATATAGCTCATATATGTTCTCTTCCGCAGGATTTAGAATCCAATACTTAAAAGATTCAAACCAGTAATTGAGAAGCTGCAAATATTGAACCACTGCATCTTTCAGTACTCTGTCTCTATAGCTCTTCCTTGTAAATTGCAGTGTAAAAGAAGACATAAGCTTACTGACTAAAATAATGTCTTGTACAAGTCATAAAATTGCTCTTTGAGGGAAATTTACACTAATTTTTTGCACTGGGATATCCCTTTTTGTATGTGATAGACAACAGATCACTGATCGAAGTTCTTCAGATGATTAGAAATTCTTAGAGAGCACCAAGATAATTTAATCATGCATCCCGCTTTGGGCCAGATGCTTTTCCATCCAGTTGAATCATTGCTGATTTTCCTTACTGATTCTGAGATTGCTTGTACAGTATCTGTTTGAGAGCATTTCTGCTCAATCCGAACCACACGCCCAATTTTGGTGTCACAGGTATCTCTCAGAGTGACCAGTTGCACAGACCTGGATTTTTCACATTTTGGTCCTTTTGAAAAACTTATTTCACAACTAGACCCCTGAAAAAACTTATCCCAGAAATGGTCCTTTTTTGGCGCCAGAGTGGCTGGCGCCGTCATCCAACGGGACGGCGCCAGAGAGGCTGGCGCCGTCCTTCTGCCACTGTGGCGCACGCGAACCGACGTGGCAGGAGGAGGGCGCCAGCCATGCTAGCGCCGCCGCCTCCATTCCTGTTTCTCTATATGGAGTTGCAACGGTGTCATTTTTATTTTATTTTTTCGGATGTTTTTTCACACTTAGGATCACGATACAACCAACCACAAAAAAAATTTAAACTCGAACTACCACTTAGCTAAGTCTGAAAATAGCTAGCATACCACTTAGTCTACTTTGCACCTTCACTAAAATTAGACCATAATTCCTTTAGTAAAACCCTTTGATCAGCATGTTAAACATAATGCACTCTACCACTATATGAAATTACTTAATATAATTCAAAATATAACCACATGAAATGACATATATAAGTTAAACAGTATATAGAGATGCAATTTTTTTTATTTTTATTTCATTTTTTTGATATTTTTTTCACACTTAGGAGAACATAGGAACCAACCGTATAAAAAATAAACTCAAACGAACAAAATATGTCATCTATTAAAATAGGCGTAACTTTCTCATACGGACTTGGAATCAGGCAAATAATATATGCACGGACATCTACAGAAAAAGTTATATCCAATTCTCCCCCGCTCTGCCGGGTTCAGAAATATTAAAACCTCCAAATTCCACTTGCAAGATTGTGTTTTCGAGGAGAGAAGTTTTTCGGTAGAACTTTGGAAAATTCCACATGCCACATATTTCGTCCGTTTGAGTTTATTTTTTACATGGTTGATTCCTGTGAGTTCCTAAGTGTGAAAAAAATATAAAAAAATTAAATAAAAATAAAAAAGTTGCACATCTCTCCTTTGCACTAGTTCGGAGAGAGAGGAGAGGAGAGGAAAAATTCTACAGGTCACATATTACGTCCATTTGAGTTCAATTTTTCTATGGTTGGTTCTTGTGTGTCCCTAAGCGTGAAAAAAATATCAAACAAATAAAACAAAAATAAAAAAATTTCCGGGGGGGGGGGGAGGCGCCAGCCACTCTGGCGCACTCCCTAGCCACCTCAGCATCGCCCCGCCACGTCGGCAGGGGGACGGCGCCAGAGAGGCTGGCACCGTCCACTCTGGCGCCCCCAAAAGGACTATTTTTGGGATAAGTTTTTCTAGGGGTCTATTTGCGAAATAAGTTTTTTAAAAGGACCAAAATATGAAAAATCCAGTTGCACAGACTGACCTCCCAATGCTTACCATGCCTACAGGGTTTTTACATCCATCAGAGCAAAAAAATAGTTTGTCTCCAAGCATTATATGAAAGTGATCAACCTAGGAATGATAGAAGCCAATAGTGAGAATGCATAAACTATGATCAATTGTTCATATATGATCGATGCATTTACAATCTCTAACCAAAAAGATTCAATGTTGTAATTAAACACCTGCAACTGCAAGTATTGCACCACTCAGTACTTGTCCTCTTCTTTTTTTAAGATAATGGAAGCATTATTGATCTCAGTAAATTTCATCAAGTGATACAATTATTCTGAGAGCACCTCCGGCTTTTGCACGCAAAGAGTGCACACAGCCAACAAAAAAGAAACAAAAGATAAACTCATCATCCAAAATAGAAGGAACAAAAAGAACTTCAGGAGCCCTCTAACCGTAGCCTAGAACGCCACCCATGTGCCGGGGTAGAAAACTCCATGGCCACTAGCTCCAATTGTTGACAAGCCGCAATGATAGTACCCCGCAAATTGACCTTCTGAAGGATAGCCCATGAGCAGAGCCAATGTGTAATAAAAAAAATAACCTGTAAAGGAGAAGATATGTTTTTCCTTTGAAAAACCACATCATTTCTGCAAAGCCAAATAGACCAAATAGTGGTAGTTGTCCTTAATAAGACCAAAGATCTCAAATTGTGCGGTTGTCTTCTTATCCAATGCCCAAACATATGAGTTGTACTATTAGGTAAACTAATATTCGAAGCAAACTTGATTAAAGACCAAACCGCGTGGGCAAAATGATAATCAAAGAACAAACTATTAATCATAATTCCCCTGCCTATTTTTTTTCTGAATGTTTAATATATTTAAGTATCTGCAGTTTATTTTTTTCAGATATTTTATGGTATTTGCTAAAATTTTAAGTGTCGCTTTGCTTAGGAACATCTAAAGGGCATAATGATCTTTTAGTATTCATGTTAAAGGTCAACTGCCACTGCTTTGATGACAATAGCAAAACAACAATGCACCTAACTTAACAGAAAAGTGGTAAAAGAGAGAAGTGCATGCAAATTTTGGATGGTGAATACGGTTGCAATTATTGGCAATGCAAAAGGAAAAATTACTATACAAAACCATAACCATCATTTATTTTATTGTGACTTGTTTTATCATTAATTAGAATGTCAATTAAGCATGACTTGTATTTTAATATCTATACTAGTGCTTTTGCATAAGACGAAATGAGAGCGTTGGGCATACTTGGTGAACATGTCATTAGAGAAGATGGCACGGCTCATCACGTGCATCAAAACTGGATCACTGCCCTGAAGAACGTACAGGAGCATTGGCAGGAACTCTCAATGTGTGAAATTTGCACGATGAGAACTGCAGAATTGGATATGCAGGTTGGCACGGAACTGGGGCAGAACCGCAGAAGCTTTCGCCACACCCACTGTGGCAACCTGTTTCCACATCCAGTGCATCAACTGGAGACCTTCTGGTTCTTATCCCGTTGATCCAGAACTAAACAGGACAGAAGGAAGCAAGAATGCCAGATGCATTGTTCAGGCCCAAGCAGTAGTTCCCGGTGCCTTCCAAGACTACGATTTTGACCGATGAATTGGCTGCAGTTTATCTGTGTGAAGAGTTTCATCTATGGTCGTTTTCATGAGAAGATCTTCGTCATACTCCCATTGCGTGCACCAGAGCGTAAACATACAACTAGTAGCCAGGGACACAATATTGGACAAAGTTATATGTGTGTCTTATTAGCTATTATTAATTCCTTGCATGTTTCATTTTTTGTGAAAATAAATTACATTTGTTTCACCTATTCGTGTGATTGACATGTGTAATGTGTTAGTAGCCCTGTGGCTTGCATTATATGCATGCCATGATTGATCCATCTGGTTAATTGTTACTTGATTGGACACTTGCATTCCTGAATGTCAAATCTGGTTTTAATTGACAAATTGCATGTTCATGATGTAAGTAACTACACCAAGTTGTGTTTTGCACTTTTACAAGCATATGTTATCGGTGTATCATTATCTTAAAAAAATGTTATCAGTGTATCACATGTACTGAACAACTGTAACAGGATTGGACACTTGCTTTCCTGACCAACTAACATGCACATTGGACGCACAGGAACTCTTGATCCCTGAAATGGGCAGGAGCCGATGGCTACCTAGTCATCCAGAAATCGAGTGATGAAGCCTTCAGGGGTTAATTTTGCACATCATACAAACCACTGTTTGCATCCATGGTGTTTTCTGGAAATTTTCTTGTAGATTCTTGTGCGTGGTAGTCGGTTCAGTCAGGACAGGAGGAGCCAAGAATTCCTCAAACTACTGATCTGGCTCATGCAGGAGTTCCCAGGGCCTCCCAAGCCTACGATTTCAGACAGACTTGTGATGAATTGGTGAGGCACATACAGCTCAACAATGATTCCTTAGTCATATAATCGTCCTTAATTATCCAAGAAGTAAAAATTGTCTACTACTAGTACTACGAAGGACACAATCTGGCCATTGTTGATTTATGGACAATGGACAAGGGTGCAAATGAAGTGTGATTTATTTTTAGATAATGGGAGTATATCATTTGGTCTATGTATTGCACCAACAATTAATGATAAGCATGGCCATCTTTAATTGTGGATATCAAGAATTTTTTTTTTGTGGGGAGTGGATATCAAGAATTGATGATGTATGTAATAGCAGCTGGTTGTGTTCTGCAATTTGCACTTAACTACATGCATTTGTTCATTATGCAAATTAAATTGTTTACTGAACATCCGTTTTTCCCCCATTTTTTTGTGAATTTGGTCAAAGTTTATTAAAATTCATTCAAAATTTGTCAAATATTCAAATAATTTTGGCAAAAAATACCAAAATTCCCGAAATATCGGACGCCCTAGCAAAAAAAAAACCATTTCGAAATTGTAAACCCTGTAAGTGCCCTGCCAATTAAGAGATAAGCACAGCCCCGAACTCTCTAGACGTCCAATGGTGCGAGAAGAACATCCTAATGATGGCTGTGATTAGCTTTGTCGCAGGCGTACTGAAGATCACTGGAATATCGATCGATACATACAATGGACACTCAATGATCCCAAATGTGAGAAATGCGCAAGGTGACAAGGTACAGAAGATATCGAAGATGCGCGTTACCCGACTATGACCTGAAGCGATTCTATTTACATACGATCACTCTGGCAGACAGTTTTTCCATTTGGTCCATCTTGCAGAACTTTTCATGCAGGCTCTTCTCCCATCCAAAGCTTGGCTTCTGGGACAGAACGAGCCAAGAATACCTTCCCTTGCTTTCAAACTGATGGAGTAGTTTCTGATGCATCCCAAGCCTACGGTTTCAGATAGAATATATTGGTGAATTGGTGATGTACATGTGGTTCATCTGTGAAGAGCTTCATTGATGATCCTTCATAGCTCTTCCTTATCCTTTCATTGTGTGCTCGAGAGCAGATACGTGCAAAACTAATAATATGGGCACAATTGAGCCATGACCAATTCAATTATATGGACAGGACAAAGTAGGATGATACCTTGGCATTGGAAACTGTAATGCTGAAGAATCGAGGCCTCGAGGGAGCAAAGTGTTCGTCTGATCCTTTTGATCGAGAAGTGTAGGTTCACCTTTTTATAGTGCTGCTAATTGCTCAAGATTTATAATTTGGTAGTACACCTGAGTGCTGTTTCAAGGTGATCTGCTCCAAAAAGGGCATAATTGGGCCATGGCCAATTTATGGACTAGGTTATGGCTCTAGCTGGCCTTTAATATCTAGGTTGCAAACTAAGTATAATTCGTTTTTAGCCAATGGAAGTATATCCCCTAGTCTCTGCATCAACTAGAAATGACTATCTTTGTGTATGGAGTGTGAGAAGAAAAAAAAAGTTAAGATATTAGGGGTAGTTTAGTATTTTCGCATCTCTTTTGTACACATTTATATTTCCCCTTTAGGGGTAGATCAATGAGTTGTTGAATCCCCAATTTCATTCTAGAATTCACATGATATCAGAGCCTCTCCCCAAACCCTAGCTGCCAAATCGCCGGCGAGCCATCGTTGTCGTCATTCATCCTCGTCCACCATCGCTCGGCGTCTTCATCCAGCAGCAGCAGTCAGTCGTCATCTTCGTCTCCTAGCAGCAAGCCCGCGCGCGGCTCATCGCCGTCACCGCGTTCCCGTTCGCCGGTCGCAGCCGCCGTCCGTCGCGGCGCCGTGCCCGCTTCTCCACCATCCACTCTCGCTGCCACGCCCGTCGCGTCGCTTATCCACGCCGCTCGTCCCCACCGTTCTTCAGGTCACGGGACTTGTCCTAGCCATCGGCGGCAAGCCGCCGCCGTCGTCCGCAACGGCTGCAGTTTTGGCCGGGCGTCCTTGCACCGAGGTCGTCGCTGCTCATCTCCATTGCTGGGGTAAGCTTGTCGTTGGTTGTCCACATGGACGTTCTCCGTCACGCGGTTCGTCGTCCCCAACTACGCTGGTCGTCATCCTCAGCAGCGTGGCCGTTGGGGTTGTCTGCTTGTCGCCCAGCCGCATGAGGCTTCGGGAGAGTCCTTCGTGAGCAAAGCAGCAGAAAGCTAGAAACCCATCTATGGATCATTTAATTTTTCCTATCTTGGTCCTGTTCCCCTTTCCCCTTTTGTGCAATCCGTCATCACCGATAGCTCTTTGTTGCTAATCTGCTGCTCAGCTGCTGCATTCCAATCACAGTCGCCAACTTCTTCGTGGCAATGTCACAACCTTTTGTACGTCTTGAGTAGTTCGTTTAGTACTAATCTCCTGCTATGTTAGCTCCATTGATTACCACTTAATTTTAGTTGCAGAATCTGTCAAAATTGATGATTTGTTTTCATGTCTTCGAGCTTGTGCTCCATCACATAGACATTCAGTTATTGTGCTTGCTTGTCGCTGCCATCTGCCACAGTGTTGTAGTGCTATAGCATCTATTCTGCTGCTAATATCACATCCTATGTCATTTGCTAGCGTCTTTTGGTAGTTAGTCATCTACATTCCATCCAAGTCCATTACATATTTTCAATTCATCGAGGTCATGGTATTCTATCACTTCTCTAGCTCACTGTCGGAGCTGGTCCTCATCATCATCGCATCATCATCACCAACTCCCCATCGGAGTTGGTTCATCACATCACTAGCTTCCCATCAAAGTTGGCATCATCATCAATCCGTGAAGGTCCGAAGAACAGTTTGTGAAGGTCCATTGTCATCATCATCATCAACAACATCTTCGAATCAATGAAGAGCCGAAGAACGGTTCGTGAAGGCTTCAAGGTACCGAGGGCCGAAAAACAGTTTGTGAAGGCTCCAAGGTGCGCTTCATTGAGAAGGGGATACATCTTTTCTTCTTTATCATCCAAGAATTGGCACACTTCGACGACATCATCAAGACTTTGGAGATAGGCTAATATTTAGTTTGTGTTCTCATGTTTAGTTTACACTCCAAATGCAATATGATTGTATACACATTGTATTTGAGTGGGGGTGTTAAGATATTAGGGGTAGTTTAGTATTTTTGCATCTCTTTTGTACACATTTATATTTGGGTCCCTTTATATTTTAGGGGTAGATCAATCAGTTGTTGAATCCCCAATTTCATTATAGAATTCACAAAAAATTGGAACATAAAGCGTAAGCTAATTGATTGGAAGTCTGGAACTCTCTCTCATGGAAGTCATAGGAGATAGTTCTCTGCATCAATTACAAGTTACATTAAATTGCATGATATAGCACTTTTCTGACGACGCAGATAGTCGGTCACGGAAGCATGTCAAGTAATTAGGTGTCTTGATCACCTCTTTTTTTTTTTAGAGCAAGGGCAAGGATGACTCCATTTCCATTACTAGAAATGTGACTTGCTACAGAGGTTCTTACATCCATCAGATTTTAAAGATAAAAAAAAGCTGAATGTCAATATAGGTCCCTTTACTGAATGTCTTAAAACTATGTTAACATATACAAAAATGCTCACTATAGCTCATATATGTTCTCTTCCACAGGGTTTAGAATGTACTCCCTCTATCCCAAAAAGACCGTTTGACCGTCCGTCTTATATGAAATTTTTTTATGATTAGTATTTTCATTATTGTTAGATGATAAAACATGAATAATACTTTATGCATGACTTATCTTTTTAAATTTTTTTCATATTTTTTTTAAATAAGATGAACAGTCAAACGTTAGACATGGAAACCTAAGAATTGAGTTACTAAAAAGATTCAAACCAGCAATGGAGAAGCTGCAAATATTGAACCACTGCATCTTTTTGTACTCTATCTCTATAGTTCTTCCCTGTAAATTGCGGTGTAAAAGAAGACATAAGCTTACTGACTAAAATAATGTGTTGTAAAAGTCATATAAAATTGTTCCCTGAGGGAAATTTACACTAATTTTTTTCACTGAGATAAATCCCTTTTTATATATGATAGACAGCAGATCACTGATCAAAGTTTCTTCAGATGATTAGGAAGTTTCTGTTATAAAACCGGCCCCGAAATCACATTAGAAACAAAACGCGGAAGAAACACCATAGGAGATCTAAACATGAAGACGACACCGAGGCACGATATTTGATAACGGAGTGCAGCCGAGGCCTACATCTCCGGGGCACTGATTACGGGCGCTTCTCCCCGATCCAGCATACACAGTGTATTAGAGTTACAACGACTCACGGCCGGTCGCCGCCGGCAGCCGCTCCCTCTCGCTATGCTAAGTCGCCATGCGGTTACAGCAGGCATGCCTCTCTATTTATGAGAGATCCTAGGATAGAGTCTGACTCTTACTATAATCCTATACCTAGTACAACTCCAAGTCCTAAACTATAACCGACTACATACACATATTTGACACAAACTCTAATAGTTTCTTAGAGAGCACCAAGCTGATCTAAATCAAGAAGCCTAGGTTGATGATATAGTTGTGGATCCCACTTTGCACCAGGTGCTCTTCCATCCTGTTGAATCTTTGCTGATTTTCCTCGCTGATTCTGCCATTGCTTGTACAGTGTCTGTTTGAGAGCATTTTTGCTCAACCGTAAACATGGGCCCAATTTTGGTGTGGCAGGCATCCCTCAGAGTGACCCATCGCACAGATTGACCTCCCAATGCTTATGATGCCTACAGGTTTTTTACATCCATCGGAGCAAATAATAGTTTGTCACCAAGAATTATATGGAAGTGATCAACCTAGGAATGATAGAAGCAAATAGTGAGATGCATAAACCATGATCAATTTTTCATATATGATAGATGCATTTACGATCTCTGACCAAAAGGATTCTATGTTGTAATTAAGCACCTGCAACTGCAAGTATTGCACCACTCAGTACTTGTACTCTACAGTTCTACATGTCTCATTTCGAAATTTCCAAACAAAACAAGTGTACCAATTTGGGCTATGAGCACTACTGTGGATTGGTAGTGCTAGACTGTGCACCATTAAGATATATACTCGTTAAATAGAACAAAAATATTTAAAATGGATTAGAGTTAATCGATTTGTCATTAGAAAAAGCAGTCTTACTTAAAGACCAAATACTCCTGAACAAAATCAAAAACATTTCCAATTTCCAATCAATCACTGGTTGATAATGCAACAGGCAAACAACATCGTGTTTTTCTCTCCAGAGCAAAACATTTCCAATTGAACTAGGCTTCCCATCCCTAGTCCTTTACGATCCACAGTAAGTCTTTTTCTGCTAAATTTCCATCAAAACATGGTCCTCTCTAGTACAAAACGTTATGATCAATATTAATGGCTGCGATATAAGATAGGGTCCTCTCTGCAAAAGTGTCGTCAGGGTGGTTCCACGCAACAGACTGGGCTTCACTTGACCAGGTGGTGGGTTTGGACACTGGACTTGAATATTCTTTCTTGTAAAGTTAATTCTAAATCTAGTGTTTTGGTTTCTCCTTCGACTTCTTTGGATATTAGTACTCCATCAAATTCTACTACTCTTTCTACTATTAATATCATGTCGGATGATCAACTTGAGCAATTCAAGGAGGAGGACTTGGCTTTGGCTATTAACAAGTTGTCTCGAGCTATGAACAATGTCAGGTTTAGAAAAAGCAGAGGTTGAGTTCATTGCTTTGAGTATAGAGAGCTTGATCACATCCATTCGTACTGACCCAAGCTTGGGAGAGCCAAGAAATAAGACAATAGAGACAAATTCAATGATGATAAGCCTAAAAGTACGTACAAAGGAAGAAGGTCCAAGCAAACTCTTAAGAAGGTGTTGAATCAAGTGTATGCTGTTTTTGAGCCATCAAATGATGTAGACCACACTCCAATCACAATGAGAAGATGATTGCCTCCTCACCCGACAGCATGGACGTAACTGTTCGCTGTGCTTTGCTCCAGTTGCTCTCCTATTTTGTGAAATTGGTCGTGATTGTTCATAAGACACAGATATTTTCTTGTCCAGTGTTTGTCTCGCAGCATTTCTGTTTGTATCCACGAGCCCAATTTTGGATATTGTGGGGTTACATGAAGGAGAGAGCACATCCACCGGCGCGAGAAATAGTTAGTCTCTGAGCATGATGAAACTGATACCTAGGAACGATAGAAGCAAATGGTGAGATGCAACCATGCTCATTGCTAATATATGATCTCTGACCGAATAATAATTGAGCATCCCCAAGTATTGAACCACTAGTACTTGTGTTGTACTCTATGGCTCTACTCTATGCATTGAAGAGGTGAATTGGAATAATATATGTGTTTATTGACTAAAACCATATAGACTACCTCTGTTTTTAAAAATATGATGCTTTAACTTTTGGACATGCATTCGACCATTCATTTTATTAGAAAAATAGGAAAAAATTATTTTTGTCATTCCTTGAAACAATATTCTCCCTTTCTCACCATCAAGATTTTACACTCTTTTGCCACTCCTTGAAAACTTACTGCAAATTTCAAAAGGTTTCTACAGTAGCTTAAATGAAATATTTAGATGAAAAATATTTCCAAATCCATGCATATAAGAATCGTAAGCTCCCAATATTCTTCAAGATTATTTATGGGCATGTACATAATTTCCATGTTATTCTTATGTTGTGGAACTTTTAAGAACCAAATTATTCTAGGCCGTGGTGCATTTTTCCAACAAATAAAACCAGATAATTCCCAAATATACTTATTTTGAGGAACATTTTAAGAACCAAATTATTCAGAACCCATGGTGCATTTTATCGAAAAAAATAAAACTACTTAATTCCCCTGCCTAAATTTTTCTGAATGTTTAATATATTTAAGTATCCACGGTTTATTTTTCTGATATTTTATGGTGTTTGCTAGAATTTTAAGTGTTGTTTTGTTTAGGAACATCTAAAGGACATAATGGTCTTTTAGTATTCAAATCAGAGGTTAACTGCCATTGATTTCATTGCAATAAAATTAAAATGCACATGTTGGCAACTTTTTGTGACAAGTTGACAAGCACGATCGCAGCACCTAAACGCCTTGCGGTGATCCTAGAGTCACCAACCACCTCAATCTAGCAAAAGCTAAACCAATATGGGTTTTGATAACTAAACCGGCTAGCGGAGCCTATTCTAGATAACTACCTGTCTCGTGGGCAAAACGGAAGGTTTTCAGGACAAACCTACAAAGAGGTGTCACACTCTCGCAGCGGCGGCGGACGATTTACGGCGCAAATCGATAAAGATGGACAAAATAAGAGAAAACTAAAAGCAATATGAAAAACGATTCGATTGATTGATTGTAGATTGGTTGTTACAATGAACTGGCCTTACCCCCTTATATAGGGGTTGGTCTTGGCCTTACCCCCTTATATAGGGGTTGGTCTTGCCCTCTACAGGCCCTCCTCCATGTTCAACTCGGGATAGAATCCAAAGGAAACCCGAAACATGCCTTCCCGAGCAAGGAAACCCGACCCGACGAAAACAGACCCGGACTCGGAGTCTGCCGGTCAGACCGGCCACACACCGCCGGTCTGACCGGCCTATACACAGCGGTCAGACCAGCCCTCATAGAGGAAAACCGGCAGACTTCCAAACTTTGGCAATTTTCCCTATTTTATCCCTAGGTGCCAAATTTGGGTGTAAACAACACCCCAATGAAAAAATGATAAAAGAGGAGTGCAAAGTTTTGGATGGTGAAAATGAGAATATGGTTGCTATTAGTGGTAAAAGGAAAATTTTCTAACCAAAACCATAAGCATCATTTATTTTATCGTGACTTGTTTTATTAATTAAAATGTAAATTAAGCATGACTTGTATTTTGCATATCTGTACTAGTTTTTCTAATAAGACGAAACGAGCATGTATGGCATATGCTTGGTGAACATGTCGTTCGAGGATGATAACATGACTCATCAAGTATTATTCATGTGCATTGGAATTCACTGTCCTGAAGAATGTACAGAAGCATTGGGGCACACACAGGAACTCTCAGTATGTCAAATGTGCACTATGAAATCTCGCTATGGAGCCCCTGCACAAACTCTTTCAAGTTGCGGAAGAGGCCTCCCTGCTCACTCCAATTGGAGGGCGTTTTAGCAGGTTTCGATGCTCTCTATACGCTGATGACGTCGCTTTGTTTGTCAAGCCCGACCCTATTGAGATTGATGCAGTTAAAAGGGTTCTTAATTTATTTGCCCAAGCTTTAGGCCTCCACACAAACCTGAACAAGACTGAAATCTATCCTATCCGTTGCGACACCACCGACTTGACACATGTCATTACTCCTTTCCCTGGAACTTTGAAATCCTTCCCCTGCCGCTACCTAGGCTTACCTTTACATTTTCGAAAGCTTAGGAAAGTGGATTTCTTGCCTCTAATTGAAAAGATTGGATCGCGTCTCCCTGGCTGGAAAGAACGCTACTTCATGTCAGAAGGGAGAAGAATTCTTGTGCAATCAGTGTTGAGTGCATTGCCGACCTTTCATCTAACTGCCCTTCAAGCTCCCAAATGGGTAATCAGCAGAATAGATCGTTACCGCAGATCCTTCTTATGGAAGGGAGAAGACCCAGACAAAACAAATCCGGGAAGTAGGTTGGTAAATTGGGGTACAGTCTGTAGACCAAAAATTTTAGGAGTCCTTGGAATTCCAGACTGTGGACCCCCGTTTTTATAACAGGAATCAATCGTGTAAACAGTACCATTTCCCTGGATCAAGTAGTCTGGTACACACAAACTCATAGCTGAAATATCAAGTGCACATACACGAGAGTCTAGTACGAATTATTACATCATAAGCCCGCAGGCACAGTCTTAAATCATCGGACTGTGCGGTCCGGAATACATCCAAAAGCAGAAATAGATAAGGCAGCGGAATTCAGGTAGCGGCATGCCATTGCCACAGGCAACGACCGTACTAAGACCTACTGAGCGCCATCATCTTCATCTCCCTCCTGGTAGTAGGCATAGGGATCCTCCGAGGCTTCATCTCCCGCTTCTGATTAATTTTATATTTGCAAGGGTGAGTACCAACCGTACTTAGCAAGCCACCACAGCAATGGTGCACATGACAGAGGAATTCAAAGGATGGCTATGGTTCTTTTGCGCAAAGCAAGTTTTGTAATTCTTTTCACAAGCCTAAGACCTAGCATAGACTGATCAAGTTTTAATACCAGTGTTCATATTAAACAATGACGGTTCTGTCCACCATCCATTGTGATCCCAAGGATAGCTTCCCGTCATTGAATCGTCACGGTTTTCTGAGGATGTCCACCTTCCCTCCTTTCGGGATGTGACTCCATCAGCATAAAATTCATCATGCAGTATCCCATCCCCCACAAGTTAAGAATTTAGAGTCTAGCCAAGTGTAATACATGTCCCGGTGCTCAATAACCGCGAGCACGGCTATTCGAATAGATTTGGTTTACTCACACTGCAGTGGATATACACTTTACCCACACTCCGCGACTGCCCAACACATGAGCCTCGTCCCAACACATGAGACGCGTCACGGCAAAGCTTTTCGATAACCTCGCATTGGCAGTACCCGCTCCATGAACTTCAATCCTCATGCACTCTAGGCGTCCATGTTTCTAGCAGTGAGAGGAGTTCTGGCGCTCCCGGGAAAGAGAAGTCTCACACATATTAAATTATGGTTCAAGTTAAGTTCTCTCTCACACACACTCATGGCAGTCCTACCAATGGCGACACCGATGTAGGGCACGCCTCTCGGCCCTACCTCAACGGCTGTCCCACCGTAGCGCACCTGCCTCACTCAAGGGTGAACCATCTATGCAGGGATACTGCCTCCACTCGGCTATCTAATCCGCTAGGTCTATACCCATACAAGAAGTGCGGCTGTACGGGGGTCGTTTCATGCTTAACTCCATGGCTCGGTCCTTAATTGACCGGGGACGGTACTAGCCTTTTCCAGATACCACCCAAATCCTCCGTCCGCCCCAGTCGAAAACAGTTGTTTAATTTTATTTCTCCTTTCACAAATCATGTCATCAACATCATGGCAATGTGGCGCTCATATCTCCACATGCCGCATCTCAATTACCTTCCCAAAGGTAATTGCCCAAGCATATAGCATTTGATAAATATGAGTATGCATGATTCTAGAATAGCATTTCTAAGCAATTGTCATAGTTGACTCGGGACTCATACGTAAACATGGTTACAAAGATTTAAGGGTAAACAATAATCAAGGCATGGCATAATCACAAGTGGGATGTTCATTATTGCATGCAATTTTATTTGTAAATAAAACAATTTCGCAATTGGGATCAACATGTTCAAGGAATAGTGATGACTTGCCTTGCTCAAAGTCTTGCGGGTCTTGGCCTTCGCTTGGATCCGCAACTCCCTCGGGCTCTATAGTTACGTGCAAAATTTGATTTGAATTCGGTTAGAATTCAAATAAAAATCCAAATAAATCCAAATGAAAGTCGAATGCGAAAGTCGATTCCTTTTTATTAACTTTACTATCTGCGAACTACGGCAAACCCAATTTCGATTTAAACTATTTTGCGGGTATAATTATTTTGTTGTCATAAGTTTTTAATTTACTCTTCCCGAGCATTATATCCATATAATAGGCTAGAAATTTCTATTACGAGCTAAATATCTGACGTAATCCTAAAATTATCTTATAATATTATACGTTTTAATTTAGTCTATGACTAAACGATTAAATATAATATACGTCTAAAATTCCTAGCGATTAAATCCGAATTTCTACCGTGAATCGATTACTTATAAAGATTATCCAGAAATGATCTATAATAGTCTATAAAACTTCATCTAATTGTTAATTATATCTAAATTACTACTGTGAACTGATTTCTTTTAGAAATTACCAAGAATAATTAAATTTTGCAATTCTAGGACCATGATTATTCTGTAATTAAATTCTAATTATTTTAAATTTCCTAAACTATTAACCTCCCTAATTTTCTTCCAAATCTTTCTATTTATTTTTCCTTTTTCTTTTTCTCCCTTTTTTTCTTTTCTCTTCTTTTCTTTTTCTTTCTTTTCTCTCTTCCTCTCCCTCTCGGCTCTCTTTTCCTCTCTCTCTCTCGGCTCCTTCTCTCTTTCTCTCTCTCTCGGCTCTCCCTCCTACCCGAGCGGTGGCGGCGGTGGACGCGAGAGGGGGGGAAGGAGGGCGGCTCACCGACGGTGGCAGTGGCGACGACGGCGGTGGCGACGGTGGCGTACGGTGGCACAGCAGCGGCGGCACGGTGGCACAGGAGTGACGGCACGGCGGCGCGGGAACGGCGGCGCGGCGGCACGGGAACGGCGGCGCAGTGGAGAGGGGAGAGGGGAGGAAGGGTGAGATGGGGTGGGGAAGAATGGAGAGAGGGGAGGGGTATTTGTAGAGAGGGGAGGAGGACAGGGGAAGGGGCGGCGGCGTAATGGCGACGCGACGGCGGCGCACGGGGCGGAACGACGGCGACGCGCAGGCGGCGACGCGATGGCGGCGTGGGGCTCGGAGCGGCGGTGCGACAGGTGGCGCGGGGCTCGACGCGGCGACGCGACGTGCGAGCGTGGGGCGCGAGGCGGCGATGGCGATGGGCGGGCGGCGCGGCGCGGGACGGCGATGCGACGGTGACAGGACGATGGCGCGGCGACGGGACGGTCGCGCGGCGGCAGGCGGGCGCGCGGCGCGGCGACAGCGTGGCAGCGGCGGCGCGGGGCGCGAGGCGGCGGCACGGGGCTCGAGGCGGCGGCACGGGGCGCGAGGCCGACGGCGACGATGGCGACGGCGGCGCGGCGGGCGAGCGGGGCGCGGGCGAGCGGCTCGCGAGCGGGCGGCGCGCGGGTGGGCGGCGCGTGCGGCACGGGAGGGGGCGGGGCTAGGGGGACCATGTCGAGCACCTAGAGGCTAATGAACAGTGTAGTTTCCTATTTTTCCCGATTTTTGGCCCATTTATTATTTAAATTTGATTCTATAATTCCCAAATTTTGCATAAATGAAGTATACTCAATATTTGTGCCATCTTAACTAATGAATTTATCCTAGATTAATATTACTCATATTTTATTTTTATATAATTTATTTGAGTTTTAATTAGGGTTAATTCTTATTCCATCGCATTTAAATTTAATTAATCCAAATATGGTCGCGATAATATTTTATTTATTTCTACCCCCACCTAACCTTTATTTTAATTTGTATTTATTTTACCAATTTGTTTTTAAGGTTTATTCCTAATTAACTATTCTTTACTCACGATTAATAATCTTCGAGATCAAATCCAGATAAAATAGACGAATAAGATCGGCATGATGCAATTAGTTTAAAAAGTTTTTGAAAATCCGTATTTTTAGAGTTTTGATTTTGTCGGTCGAATTTTCAGGGTGTTACACAGACCTTGAGAAATTTTCTCGCGCTCTGGTTCAAATGGCTCTGGTTCAAATGGAAAGAGGACAACAAGCCTTGGGTTGGAATGGATTTACCTTGCGATGACTGCGACAAAAGACTCTATCAAGCTGCCACTACGATAACTGTGGGTAATGGAGAAAAAATAAATTTTTGGCATGATAAGTGGCTGCAAAATGCATGTCCAAAAGACATTGCACCCTTGTGTTTCAACCTAGCTAAGCGCAAACAGAGATCGGTTAAAACGGAATTGACAAACAATTCTTGGCTCCTTTCCTTTCGGCAAATGACTACAATTGAAGAAATCAACGATCTTGTCTAGCTTGGGATATTGCTGCAAAATGTTCAGCTTCTGCCGCAAACCAATGACAGCATCATTTGGAACCTGAATGAATCGGGATCCTACTCTGCAAACAGTGCTTATTTATTTCAATTCCAAGGGTCCTTCTCTTCGATTCATTTTCATTCCATTTGGAGGTGCCCAGCTGAACCAAAGATGCGCTTCTTTGGATGGCTAATCCTTCACCAAAAAACTCTCACGGCCCAAAATCTTTTGCGCCGGCACTGGCCTTGCAATTGGATTTGTAGCCTGTGTGGAGAGGCGTTTGAAGACACTAACCATCTCTTAAATGTTTGCCCCTTCTTCAGAAAAGTTTGGCTTATGGTGTGCCAATGGCAAAACATCTCGGGGGCACAGCCTGCAGATGACAACGCAGCTTGGTGGGCTGATCTCAATCAACTACACCCCAAACCTTTCAAATTCAGGGTTAAAGGATCTCTTCTCGCCACTTGGTGGAACGTTTGGTTGGAAAGAAACAGAAGAATTTTTCAAAACATCTCTTACACAGAGGATCGCGTTGCGAGAATAGTAAAGGAGGAATTTGATCTCAGACACACTGCTTTCCAACCCCCCTAATTGTCTTTTCTTTTTCGGATTCCCTTTGTTTTTTTCCGGTTTCTCCCTTCTTTTCCTTCGATGTCTTCCCCTGTATTCTCTGAACTGTTTTTCTCTACTCTAATGAAATTCCGGCAGAGCTCTTGCCGTCGTTCACCTCAAAAAAAAAAAGAAAAAGAAATCTGCAGAATCGGAGATGCAGGTTGGCGCAGAACTGGGGCAGAAGCTTTCGCCATCCGCACTTTGGCAACTAGTTTCTAAATCAGGTTCTTCATCTGGAGATTTTCTGGTTCTTCTCCCTTTGGTCTGGAACTAGACAGGACAGAAGGAAGCAAGAATACCTAGATGCATTTTTCAGGCCCATGCAGCAGTCCCCGGTGCCTTTCAAGACTACGATTAATTTTAATTTGACTGATGAATTGGGTGCAGTTTATCTGTGAAGAGTTTCATCTATGGTCCTTCCTGAGAAGATCTTCATTGTATTTGCATTGTGTGCTCTAGAGCATAAACGTACAACTACTAGTCAGGGACACAATTGGGCAAAGGCCAATTTATGGACCAAGTTATATATGTGCCTTAGCTGCTATTAATTATGTATATGTTTCTTTTTTGTGAAAATAAATTATATGTTTTTCTTTCACCTATTCGTGTGATTGGCACGTGTAATAATGTGTTAGTAGCTCTGTGGCTAGCATTATATGCATGCTATGATTGACCCATCAGGTTAATTGTTATTTACTCCATCCGCCCCCAAATTACAGGGTGCCCTTGTTTCTAGGAAAGTAAATTTTGACTAATAATTATACTAGCAATATCTATGCTAAGTATTATATATTTTATATCACTTGATTTGTATTTTAAATACTTTTGTGTGATATTAATTTTATAGTTGTTTGATAGCATAATATGAAATAAATTAATGATCAAAGTATGTTTGAGACGGAGGGAGTAAGAGGAACGAGAGCCCTAGAAAACTAAGTTCAACAAGGCAGCCAAATTGTCAAACCCTGTTTTTCCAAATTGCATGTTCATGATGTAAGTAACTACACCAAGTTGTGCTTTGCACTCGTAAACGCATATGTAGCAGTGTATCACATATACAGAACAACTGTCGCAGGACATGCATGCACATTGGATGCACAGGAACAACTGTCACCCTGAAATAGGCAGGAGCCGATGGCTACCTAGTCATCTGGAAATCGACTGATGAAGCCTTCAGGGGGTTAATGTTGCACATTATACAAACCATTGTTTGCATCCATGGTGTTTTCTGGAAATTTTCTTGTAGATTCTTGTGCGTGGCAGGAGGTTCAGTCAGGACAGGAGGAGCCAAGAATTCTTCATACTACTGCTGTGGCTCATGCAGGAGTTCCCAGGGCCTCCCAAGCCTACGATTTCAGACAGACTTGTGATGAATTGGTGATGCACATACAGCTCAACAATGATTCCTTAGTCCTATAATCTTCCTTAATTATCCAAGAAGTAAAAATTATCTACTACTAGTACTACGAGGGACACAATCTGACCATTGTTGATTTATGGACAAGGTTGTATCTCTCTGACCTTTATGTCTAGGGTGCAAATTAATGAAGTGTGATTTATTTTTAGATAATGGAAGTATATCATTTGGTCTATGTATTTTACCAACAATTAATGATAAGCATGGCCATCTTTAATTGTGGATATCAAGAATTGATGATCCATGTAACAGCAGCAGGTTGTGGTCTGCAATTTCCACTTTAATACATGCATTTGTTCATGATGCAAATTAAATTGTTTACTGAACATTCGTTTTTTTTCCAATTTTTTATGAATTTGGTCAAAGTTTATTCAAATTCATTCAAAATTTGTCAAATTTTCATATAATTTCAGCAAAAAAAAGTACCAAAATTCCCGAAACTTCGGTAATTTCGGAGGCCCCAGCAAAAATCCCCATTTCGAAATTGTAAACCCTGTAAGTGTTCTGCCAATTAAGAGATGATCACAGCCCCGAACTCTCTGGATGTCCAATGGGGCGAGACGAACATCCTAATGATGGCTGTGATTAACTTTATCGGAAGCGTACCGAATATCATTGGAAGATCAATCGATGCATATATTGGACATTCGATGATCCCAAATGCAAGAAATGCACAAGGTTGACAAGGTACATAACATATCGAAGATGCATATTACTCGACCATGACCTGAAGCGATTCTATGTCCATATGATCAGTATGGCAGCCAGTTTTTGCAGTCGATCCATCTCGGGGAAATTTCCATGCAGGCTCTTCTCCCATCCAAAGCAGGCTTCCAGGACAGAACGAGCCAAGAATACCCCTTTTCTCTCTTCAAACTGATGGAGTAGTTTCCAACGCACCCCAAGCCTACGATTTCAGATAGAATATATATATTGGCGAATTGTGATGTACATGTGGTGATTCTTCATAGATCTTCCTTATCCTTTCATTATGTGCTCTAGAGCATAAACGTTTAAAACTAATACTATGGGCACAATTGAGCCATGCCCAATTTAATTATGGACAAGGCAAACTAGGATGATACCTTAGCATATATTGGAAATTGTAATGCTGAAGAATCGAGAGAATGTAGTGTTCATCGGATCCTTTTGAGAAGTGTAGGTTCACTTTTTTATAGTGCTCTATACCCTCTTTTTTTACAAATAGACCCTTTTGGAAAACTTATTTTCAAACTAGACCTTGCAAATTATAACCATAAATAGGTCGTGGGCTCAGCGCCAACCGCGTTGGTCAGCGCCAAGCACGATGGCGCTAACCCCCCTGTCCACATGGCGGCCGAGCCGATTCCCCTCAGCAACACGTGTATTGGCGCTGAACCCTCAAGACAAAGTCCAACACAGGAGCTGTGTTGGGCGGGCGAGCTGCTAAGTCCCAAATCTCAGTGCCAAGTTAGCTTGCGCCGAGGTCTTTAGGGTGAGCACCAATTACGCTGGCGTGGAGGTTTGCGGGCTCAGCGCCTCCGGGCTGCCTTAACACAGGAGTTGTGTTGGGCGGCCCGGTCATGAGCGGCTAACTCCTAGGGCTTAGCGTCAGAGTAATTGGCATGGAGATTAGTGGCTTAACACCCATCGCCTCCGAGCCACTTGTCACGCCCAGAAATTCCCAAATAGAATTCCAAGCAGAATGTGCATTAAAATCCCCGTCCAGGACCGGCCGGGGTACACAAACGACAATGTTGACATTCAGATCCACGTCTTACAAACATCATAAAAGTCTTACATAAAAGCAGTGGAAAAACGAAAGACAACAGGACCTAAGCCTTGACTAGAACTGCAACGGGAACACCACTCCACAGGCATCCTCGACGGCACGGACGAAGCCTACTCCTCGGAGAAACCTCCATCTGACACACACTCGAACTCTGGGGTTGGGGAAAATAGAGCAAGACTGAGTACTACCCACTGTACTCAGCAAGTCATACCGGAATAGGGGTATGATGCAGGGAATTATCAAAGGAGAGCTAGAGTGGTTCATTTGCATAAAGCGAGCATTTATAAATAGAAGTTTTAAAGAAGAAAACAGTCGTAATAATTAATCAATATTAATCATCCACTGTCCAACGCTATACCACGTTGCGACAGGCCCAACCATCCACCTATACTATCCAATTTCAAAAGACTAAACTAGGGTGAGACTAATCACGGTGAATCTGGTTGACCGCCCATAACCGCGGGCACGGCTATTCGAATAGTTTTACTCTGATCAGAGGTGTACAACTGTACCCACAAGACACAGCCCCACGACACGTTTCCGTGCGCCGACATGCCACCACGACATACCGGAAAGAGGCCGTGACAGGACCCTTCGCATAACCCCCTCTAGCCAAGCACACCACACCTCAGGTTTCACCCCCGTCCCCAGCGGGCGACGGGCAGTCCCCTCTCGTGCCTACGTGAATCCGGAAGCCGCATAGGCCGTCGCAGGACCTATCCAAACTCCATCACGCCCACCCTTGCCTGGATGCGTCAGCTAGAGAAAAGCTACACTACAAGCCCAGCCGTTGCCCACGCTGGCTTGTGGTAAGCACGATAAATTCTTCCAGGGTTTCCCGCGAATCGGTCCTTAATTGCTATGGGTGCAACAAGCAAAACCATGCATCCATAGCCCTCTATGTGATTCATTTTAATTAACCAACACCAAAGCGGTGGTACTAAACCAACATTATCATATGAACCTACAGTCTATATTTTAAATGAGATTTTCCCATTGTGTGCTAGTTGAACTAAGCATGGCTAAGCAACTCCTAGTCCAACGTCTATTCATGTTATAACCCGAGCTAACAAAGGAGCAGGGTACCAAAATAGCATGGCTGTAACAATAGGTAAACATCCCATAGTAACATTATAAAACGATGCAGTATTTGAAGAAAAACAATAGAGCATTTGCAATATAGGATCAACATGTTCAAGTGACAGGCATGACTTGCCTTGCTCTGCTGCTGGAAGAACCTCGGCGACTATCTCGAAGTACACCGGAGCGTCGGAAGAACCGGAATCTAGGCGACATACAAAGCAAACAATACAAACAGGCTATAAGACTACTGAAACAGAGAACAAAACCATTTTTAATGGATTCTACGCATTTTTCTTGATTTACTGAGACTTGAATGGGCTTAAACGGAGCTCGGATGAATTAGTTATGAATTTTAGAAGATTCACTATGTTTATTACTATAACAGAAAGTCCTTAAATAATTTATTGCGCAATAATTCCCAGAGCTGACGTCATCAAGGGGGGCGCGGCGCCGACATGCGGGGCCCACCGGTCAGCGGCTCGGGAGAGAGGGAAAAGGGGCGCCGGCACGCGGGCCCCACTCGGCAGCGGCTCAAGGGGGGGCGGTCCACCGTGGACCGGGACCACGCGGGTGGTCCACCGCCGGTCCACGGGACCGACGGCCCAGATCGCCCCCGGGGCTGATCGGACGGGCGGCGGCGACCCGGCTCGGCTCGGCTCAAGGCCGGCCGACCGGCCACGGCGATGGCGACGGCGCGCGCGCACGCGTTGCCGGCGACGGCAACCGGCGGCGGAGGCGGCGGCGCAAAGGCGACGTGAAGGCGGCGGCGCTAAGCGGCGGCTAGGAAGGAGAGGGAGGGGAATAGAGGAGAGAGGGATGCCTCACCGAGAGTGGCCGGCGCGGAGGAAGACGACGGCGAACGGCGACGGCGAGCCACGGGAGGACGACGGCAACCGGCGGACGGGCTTCGGGGTGCCCTAAGGAAGGAGGAGAGAGAGATTAGAGAGAGGGAGATGAACCACGGCGGCCGGCATCCATGGCCGAAGGCGGCGGTAGAGGTAGAACTCACCGGAGCGCGAGGGGATGCGAATTCCGGCGACGAATCCCGACGGGGAAGGGGCGGACGAGGTGGAGTTTGGCCTCGCGAACCCGACGGCAGCGACGGCGCGGTGCGGCGGCGACCCTAGCGGCGGCTAGCGGCGACCGGAGTAACGGAAGCGGCGGCGGCGGGTGGTTGCACGGCGCGGGAGCGATGGGGGGCACGAGGGAGTTCGGCGAAATGGGGAAAAAGAGAGAGGGGGCGACGGCGGAGCTTAAATAGGGGAGGGGAATCCCGGATGTGGCCGGTAGGGGCAGGATTCCGCCGGCCAACGCGGGGAGTGGGGGAGGAGAGAGAGGCGGGATTCGAAAATCGAATCCCGGCCATCTCGGGCGCAGGCGCGGGTGGGAGAGAGAGGGGAGTGGGCGCGGAAGGTGCGGCGCATGCGCGGGCGTGGCCGATGTGGCCCGGAGGAGGCGGAGGCGTGGGCGCGGCGGCGCGGCGCGAGGTGGGAGACGGGTCCGATAGGTGGGCCCCACCTGTCGGCGACCCGGGTGAGAGGAGGCGGCCGACCGGCCCGCGCGGCCTAGCTGGGCCTTGGCCTTCGGCCGGCCCAGCGGGAGGAGGGGGAGAAAAAGGAGGAATGGGCCGGCGGCCCATTCAAAGGAAAAAGAGAAAAGAAAAGAAAGAAAAAGGAAAAAGAAGGAAAAAGGATTTTTCCTGGGATTAAAATTGCATGTGCTCAATTTTAATTGGTTAAAATTATTTTGAGAGCTCTGAAAATTCCACTAAAAATCTTGTTAGCGTATTTCGACATGTAGAACTCAAGAAAAATTCCACATGCCAATTCCTATTATTATTTGCATTAATTTATTAAGGTTTTCTCTTGATTTGCACCGGCATTTTCTTAGGGTGATTTATAAATTCAATTTTAGGCTTAGGAGGAGAACTTCAGGGTGTGACACCACTCAACACAGGAGCTATGTTTGGCGGCCCCGTCGCGAGTGGCTAAGTCCAAGAGCTCAGCATTAGAGTAATTGGCGTTGAGCCCTGCCACGCTGGTGAGGGAATCGGCTCAGCCGCCGCATTAGCATGGGGTCAGCGCCAACGTCCCTGGTGCTGATCCATCTAACCTCCGCGCCAGCGTGGCCTATTTATGGTTGAAGTATTTTAGCAGGGTCTAGTTCTGAAATAAGTTTTCCAAAAGGACCGATTTGTAAAAAAATGGTGCTATACCTGAGTGTTGTTTCAGGGCTCCCTGCTCCAAAACGTAAAGGCACAATAAATACAAGGGGCAGAATTGGGCTATGGGCAATTTATGGACCAAGTTATGGCTCTAGCTGGACTTGAATGTCTAGGGTGCAACTAAATATAATTTATTTTTAGCAAATGGAAGTATATCCCCTAGTCTCTGCATCAACTAGAAATGACCTTGAATGCATGTCTAGGGGTGCAAACTAAGTATAATTTGTTTTTAGCCAATGGAAGTATATCTCTGCAGCAACTAGAAATGTTCATCTTTGTGTATGGAGTGTGAGAAGAAAAATATTGGAACAACATAAAAACGTAAGCACATTGAAATTCACCACATGCGTGAAATGCACAGGTGAAGAATCACAGATACAATTTCGCCAAATGAGCGGTTGCCATGAACACTATGGCAATCAGTTTTCGCACTCGGTGGATCATCTGAAGATTTTCGTGCAGGTTCTTCTCCGATGGAGAGTAACTACCATGATAGAATGAGCCAAGAAAAACACGAGCTATTTGTCAAGCAGATGGAGTATTTCCTGGTGCCTCCCAAGCCTATGGTTTAAGACGGATCAGGGAATTGGTGATAGTTCATCTGCGAAGAACTTCATCGTTGATCCTTCATCAAATGATCTTCCTTATCCTTACAACGTGTGCGTAAACGTGTACAGAGCTAATACTAGGGGAGCCATTGAGCCGCAGCCAATTTATGGATCAGACAAACTAGGATATATTATTACCTTACCATTAGAAATTGTATTGTTCTATTAAAGAATCAAGAGAGTAGGTGTTCATCTGATTCTTTGAAGAAATGTAGGTTCACGTTTTTATAGTGATGAGAATTGCTTAAGATTCATAATATCTACAAACCTGATTGGTGTTTCAGGACACTATGCAGGTGCAGGATGATTTAGGCATGCATGCGACACTTATGTCACATTGGGTAGAAAGTAGAGCACTAAAGACATTAAGTTCTAGATGATTTTCACCTGTAAGATGATCATCTATGTTTCGTTACTATATCTTAGGGATATGTTTTTGAGCTAACACAGTTCACATCTCCGTTTATCAATTATGAATCCTCTACTTCTACCATTCAAAATAGAAATTATTTGCCTCTATCCAGCTTTTGCGGCAGCTTTGTATTTCCTAATTTTGATTCGGTGGACCTAAAGGGATTTAGTGCTCAATATTTTTTTTTCTTTTGAAATTGACGACGGCAGGAGCTCTGCCGGATATATTGAGAAGTAAAAGTTCAGAAGTACAAAAGGTTCTGGGAAAAGGGAGAATAGAGGAGGTTACAACTTTTGAGAGGTTACATGGGGAAAATAACACCGCTTTTACGGAGGTTTAAAAGCTAAAGCTCATTGGTCTAAGTCCTCTAAAATGTGGCCGACTATTTCCATCTCATCGCAATTTGCACCATGGAAAGTCCTTCTATTCCTCTCTAGCTAGATGTTGCACCAGGAAGCGAGTAGAGCTCCAAGACTTCTTTTTGCTTGCTGTGATGGTCTTGACGAGATTAGTTTGAATATCGAGTTCTTTATAGAGGAGTCTGCCTCAGCGTGGTAGATGGATTTTTTTTTATGAAACCAAATCCCAGACTCTTCTAGAGTAGGCGCAGTCCCTAAAAAGATTATTCATGTCTTCGAAAGATTTTAGCAAAGGGAACATATCAATTGCACGACCAATGTCGGATAAGTAGGTTCTCAGGTGTTAAGACCTTGTGGATAAAGGAAACAGATCTAGAGTTGGTTGTAGTGACTTCAGAGTACTATAAAAGTACTTGTATTGATCTTACCTAAAAGGTCTAGTTGTCTACATGTGCATGCGCAATGGCCAAGGAGTGATACGGTGCATCTTTGGTTAGCTACTATTTTGTGTTCTTTATCAACCGATACAGCTAGTGAGTGAGTGAAAGTCAAGGACCACAAGGCCAAAAAAAAAATAGAATAGTTACAACCACAGCATACACTATCTACAAAAGATATATATGATCCAATTAAAGAGTAAGCATGTTCTTGAGTTCTGCTTCAATGCAGTTGATCCTATTATCTGATAGAATTCCTTAAAATTGTGCCTCTGACTTCCACTATCAATGGGAGTAGTTGTCACGGAGTGTCGGCATCAGTCGACATCCTAAACTGCACATACCAATCTCCCAATGCATCCTAGACCTACATACGTCATGAGTCCAAAAGATAGAAGAACCAGATGTGTTGGTTTCTGATGGTGGAGAAATTGAAACATAGAACAAATAAGCAAACAGTGGATACACATGCGTGCTCATATATATTGGCCTCTCTCTATGTTTATGATCACCAACCAAAAAGATTCATTCTAGCAAATGAGCACATAAAAGTATTGGACCACTTGTACTAGGCTGATTCAGCATCTCTACTTTGTATGCTAGAGTGTAAAATGAAAATTGGGATAAGGCATAACCTCATTGACCGAAAGTCTGAAGCTACGCCTTGCGTACAAACCATATCATGAAATTGTCTGAAAATAGTTGCATTCAATTTCACGATATAGCACTCCTTGTCATATATATAAAGTAAGAAGGTATCTTAATTAGTCACATCATTTCTCAATATTCAAGAGCACTAATTAAGCTATGTACATTATTGTGGTTACAAATTGTTAATACCAGTTGATCACTGGATCTGCATAGCTCTTTTTGAAAAGTAGCTTATTAAACCTGCAGAACAGTGTATATTTTTTTAAGATAAAGAAAGTTTTATATCTCAGACAATACATCAAGATGATAAAATTAATCTAATTAAAAATATAAAAATATTATGCCATAGCGAGCTACAACCACAAGTGATTTTCATCCACACTATAGCAATACGAACCACGATAACGGCCCTCCAAAAACAGGGAACAACAGGTGCACACGCCATCATTGTAGCGGTGCACTAGATATAATAATTTTATTCAAGGCAGCCAAAAATTGACAACCTGATTTGCTAAATTTCATGTGTTCATGATGTTACTACATTAGGACATGCTTTGCACTTTACATGCATGTTCATATTCATGACTGTCCTCAAAAACACATCAAATGCATAGGAACTTTGGATGGTCAAAACATACGCGTTCTGGTAAAGAATCAGAGATGCATGCAGATTGGCAGGACGGGACCTGAAGCTATCGTCCAGAGATTTTCTTGTAGGTTCTTCGCCCTTCAACTGGAAATTTGGGGGACAGAAGAAGCCAAGGATGCCCTGATGAACTGATGAGGTCCATGCAGCAGTTCCCAGCGCCTTCCAATCCTACTGTTTCAGAGTTCGGAAACATTAGTGAATTGGTGATGCGTGCAGTTTATCTGTGAAGAGCTTTTTTTTTTTGAAAGAATATCTGTCAAGAGCTTTATCCCTGATAGATCCTTCACCAATGATCTTCATCATGCTTCCATTGTGTGTTCTAGACGGTAAAAATACAACTACTAGCTAGTACTTATTAGTGGTGTCGGGAATAGTCCTACATTAATAGTTTATGAAGAATTGAATCAGGTTAAAAGTGGAGGAAGTCGCTCACCTCTTTAGCTAGCTTTTGAGACGTAGCAAGGCCTTCTCCCAGTTGGATAAACGTCTCCCGGTTTAAGTCAACAATGGGTGCAATTTTGCAAGGCCAATTTATGGACCAAGTTATGTATGTTAGCAACCAGTTATTAAATGTATATGCACTAATGTACAAGATATCTTTTTTGCAAATTAATTATATGTTCTTCTTTTTTATCTATAAGTGGCATGTGCATGTGCCAGAGGGATGAAATTATTGGTTAGTAGCTCTGTGGCTCGCATTAGTCATGCCATGATAGATCCATCAGAAAAAATTAACCTATGGACGAGAAGTTTTACTTCAATTGGTAATAGCAAAAAAATTGTGATAACAATATATATAGGATATTTTAAAGTGTTGCTTATGATTGATTTTACAGTTATTTATTGAGAAAATACTACTACATACATAGCACAAATAGAGAGATATAGAGACTATCCAAGAGAGAATTATTTCATGCTTCTCTCACATTGACTATATCCATTGAGTCAACTCTATACCAGGTTCACAATATCAGTTTTTGAAATTTAAGTCCATACGTGATGTTGATATCTCACTCGATTTTGAACTTTGAATGAGTTTCCAACAAATTTCAACCAAATGAGGAGAAAATTAAATTGATAATAAACCATTTTGGGAGGGATCCATGGTACCAATGTCAAGTGGGCAATCTGAAGTTCTGAACCATGTTCTGAACAACTCCATCTAAATTAATTATGTCCTGGCTGTTGCTACGTTTGCCATCAAGCTTACTCTTTGTAGCTCCAATGCCGATGGATGAGTCGAAAACACGCAAGTCTTTTCATCGGTGGATCTTCTCACTTAGCCGTGCAATCCTTTCCTCTTTCACGTCAGTGATCATGAATGCGCGGTGACAGTTGTTTCCAGTGTGAGCAGAGTGCCAAGAACCGCAAGAATTGGAGGGCAAGAATGTTCTCTGATCTCTCTAGCTCAGATGCACTAGTTCCTGATACCTCCCAAACCTGTTGCTTCAAAGAAATTTGTGATAGACAAGATATTGAGATAATCTTTGTTCATCTTTTGTAATTTCTAGACCACGTTATGTTATAGCTATCTGTGTTCAAATACTATTTTGTTCAGTACTATAAGACCATGGCATATGTGAAGGTACATATGAACCTATGCATCGATTGTCATGTGTGTAATATGTCCTCCTTTTTTGAGAGGCCATGTGTAATGTGTCAGTAGAACTGCAAATAATAGTTTTCATAAATAGTCAAGGATCACCATTTCGGTAAATACCGACCGGTTTCCACGGTGAGCCGTGATACCTGGCCTTTCTAGGAATATATTCCGCTAGCAAATCGAAATTATTTCGATCCAATTCAAATTTGAAATAATAAAGAAATTTTGGGGAAATTTCAAAAAAAAAGAACTATAATACTACTCCTTCCACTAGAAAATACAAGGTGCCCACGCAATTTCAAGAGTCAAAGTCTATAAATTTCAGAGTGAACTACAATTTGGTTCACCATTTATTACAAAATTTTATCACCAATTTTTTACTTTAGACCACAATAATTTGCACAGTATTTTCACTTTGCACTAGGTAATAAATGGTGGTCCAAAGTGTTGGTAATAAAAGGTGACCCAAACAGCATGCAATTCATTTCAAATAATTTTAACTAGCAATTAGCTTAACAATATAAAATTTAGTGATATAAAAATAGTATCGTTGAATTTTGCTTCAGATGTACTTTCATATTTGTTCGCACTGCCAATGATATTTTACTTTAGAAAAAAAAATGACAGCCGTATTGTTGTTGTTGCATTTTATAAACACGAATAGAAACAATAAAGTTCAATCTACTTTGGGAGAATTTCGATTTGTGTTTACTTAGGTTTCGGCGAGTGAACGGCGGTTAGACCGGTGATTGACGATCAAACCGGAGCTACTACACCAGTTAGACTGGTGGCTTCTAGGTGGTCAGACCTGCATCAACTCCGGTCAGACCGATCTTCATCGATTCAAGGGAATCTTTTAATTCATCTATAAGTTTTGGTTTTGGAGTACTACAACGAATTACCCCCTCTGGTTGGCTTACTTATTGGTGTGCAATCGTACAATCAATCCCTCCGATTTCAGCACTATCTACAGGAGTAGTCGTCGCGGAGTGGTGGCATCACTCGAGCCAAGATGGCACGTACCAATCTCCCAATGCTTCCCAAACCTACATCCAGCATGACTGCATGAGTCCAAAAAAATAAAAGAAACACATGTTGGTTTGTGAGAATTAATGGCGAAACTAAAACCTAGAACAAAAGAAGCAAACTGTGAGATATATATATACATGTCATCTGTTCTCATATATATCTCTCGCTGCCTTTATGATACCAAAAAAGATTCATTAATTCTAACAAATGAACACATAAAAGTATTGGACCACTTGTACTTGGCTGATTCTACATCTCTAATCTGTGTACTGAGCTGAAATGACAAAAATAAAACAGGGATAAGGTAAAACCTCGTTGGCTGAAAGCCTGAAGCTATGTCTTGTGTTTAAAATAGTTGCATTAAATTGCATGATATAGTACTCATTGTCAGATAATTAGAAGGTCTTAATTAATCACATAATTTCTCCATATTCAAGAGCTAGCACTAATTAAGATATGTACGTTTATTTGGCCTTAGAGGCCATGTATAGGTTGTGGCTCATCACCCCATGTTCGCCTGAAATCCTATATATCTATACAAATTATCCCCACTTACTAATTTCCTGCACTGTGGTTGCTCCACGTCATCAAGTTGATCACACCCATTCAATCGTATCTGGATGGTCCTCCGTGTGCCTACATCAGGTTGATCCATATCCGTTTGATCAAATATCGATGGTCCTGCGTGTCCCCTCAGTGGAACATCCTGGACGCTATTCACAGAAAAACCCGATAGGCCAAAACGTTAACTCTCCCGCGTGCATGCAGGCGACGGGCATTCCTCCGGGCGGGCCCATCTCATCCGCGCCATCTCCCCGACGATTCTGTGTCACCTTCCCCACCCGGCTCAACAGCTGCATGCGTTCCCTCTCCTTGGTTCCGCCCACCATCGCACGCCGCCTCCCCTCCCGCCGAATCCAGCGGAGCGAAGGGCGCTCGCCGTCGCCCGCCGCCTTCCCTCCCACCGGATCAAGCGGAGGGGAGGGCGCCGCTGCCTCCCGTCTCCCGCCGTCTCCCCCCGCCGGATCCGGTGGAGGGGAGGGCACCGCCGCCACTGACGCCTCCGCCGGGACGCCGCCCGACCGCCGCCGTGCGCTACACAAAGAGGCGAGAGAGAGAGAGGGGCGAGAGAGAACGAGAGAGACCAGAGAGATCGAGAGAGGCGAGAGAGAGACTAAGAGATCGATGAGGCTGATAAGGACGAGACTAATATAGGATGAGGCCGATGCGTCGGCCTGGATCGGCTCAATTTGGATAGGTGCTGGTTTCTTTTTAGAAAACCGACACTTATATTATATTAAAGGTGTTGTTTTTTAAAAAAAACCGGCACCTATACTATAGGTGTCGGTTCTTCTTGAGAACCGGCACCTATAGTTGCTTAAAGGTGTTGGTTTTACGTGTTTTGAGTCCATGGAGGAGGGAAAAGCATTATAGGTGCCGGTTTTAGCTATTTCGGCACCTATAGTGCTGATCTATATGAGGTTTTTTTTACTAGTGACTCCTCCAGGCTGCTCGCTTCCTCGACGTACGTATCATGAAAAGCGGCAAATGCCGACGCCAACCAACGAGAAGTCTTGATGGCTGACATTAAGTCATGAAAAGCATCCTCTTCGCCTCCCTCACCAGAAACCATGATCATCGATCACCAGAAACCGACGACCCAATAAAGGCTTATATCTCACCCATCCTTTTTTTTAGAAAATGATATCTCACTCATCCTGTAGTTCAATCTATTCACTTCTCCATCCCTTCCGATTCCTGGCCACTGGCGTCGTCATTGTTGCCGGACACAAGTTTGTCAGGGAGCATATTTGATGATTTCCCTACGTTTTTCCCAGTATTTCTTTGCATTCATCTCAAGTTTGGATTACATGGTGTTCATGTAGGAGGATTTCGTGCTCAAGCAGCGTGCTAACCAGCCCTTTGATTCAGTAAAGCAGTAAGTGCATACAACTACTAATCTATGTTTCTCATCCTCGGTGATGCTGAATTACCTTGCCGATGTTTTGACCCCCAACAACTTGATTTTATATATAGCTGCTGACCGTTTGTCAAAATGACGATTATCTGCATTACGTTGGTTTGTTCGATTGATCCTTCCTAATTACTCCAGCAAGTTTGTTGAGGAAAAAAACCATGTTAGTTTTCCGACGTCAGTTCAACACTAATTTATTTTTATATCGGGATTGACTAATGTTGATCAGGTGATCTTTGCTCCCTGTTGTGATTGGTTTGTCCAGGTCTTCAGCTTAGGCCATTAGGATTTACACTAGCTCATGCAATTCCCTGTGGATATCTGTTTATGTTGTAAGATAAATTCCCATCTCAAGTATCTTTCTTTTGTCAAATTACTATTTATTTGTTTGACTTTACACCTATGCTATATATGCCTGAACTTCTGAAAAGCTAGATTCTTTAATGTTTCAATGGGCACTATTTCTGATGCAATGGTTTATTTTCCACGTACCCTTCAAGCTTTTAATGTACTTTGGTATGTTTCTTTAATCCTGAATAGGAAGAGTTTCAATATGCTCTCATTGTATAAGACTATTTTTTTCTTATATGGAAGAACGATTGTTTGGGTTCATCTTGCATGACCTAGCTGAGATATGCAATTACCAGATTTGCTCAGCAGTCAACATGAGTTCGCTCAATGTTAACGTGGCAACACGCAATTGGTTCCATGAAGCTCATTCACAATAAGGATTCAGAAAGCACTTGAAGTTTTTTTTTACTTTCTTACTTTTTTACAACAAACCAAACTAAGAACAGTTGTCCTTTGCCTTTTTTGTTTGAAACCACCCATATGGGCAGTATGGCAAATACTTTACAGTAAGTCTTCCAGGAGTTGGTTTGCATAATCTCTTAGAAAACATAGCCCCCTCCTTGCTTGAGCTGTTTCTTTTTTTCATTTGGCAAGCTTATGGTATGTACAACATTTTTATTTTCATAGCTCTTTTGTGAAAAGGATCTTATTAATCTGCGCAACGGTGCAAATGTTTTTTTACGATAAAGGAATTTTATATCCCAGACTATTACAACAAGATAGTAATACACTTAATCTAAGACCAATCCTCTCCTCTGCATAGGATGAACATAACCTATATTTATTAAGGTGGGAAAAAAAAAGAAAAAGCCATGACGACAGCAAATTAATATCATTCCGCGGCGAGCTACAGCCACAAACAATTGTCATCTACATACTCAACTGTAGCAACACTTGAACCGCGATAAAGACCCTCCAACAATAACGCCTCTAGCTAAAAAGCTACTCCCTCAGTCCCAAGCATCCCAATGCAAAATTATTGGAGAGTGAAAATGATCAAAATGCTCCTCATTATTGAAAAAAGTAGTAATGATGATAGGTAGGTAAAAACTATTGAAGGAATAAAACTTATTCTTTTACGTGCTGACGGTAGGTAGATGGTAGAAGTTGGTTTTTTGTGGGACAAAGTTCAAAGCCTAGAAGTTAAGTTTTTTTTGGACGGAGAGAGTAAGAAGGAACGACAGTCGCACGAGCCGGTGCAAACAGGTGCACTAGATATCTATAATAGTTTTATTCAAGGCAGACAAAATTTGCCAAACTTGAGATTTGATAAATTTCATGTTCATGATGTTCGCAAACTACATGAGATCGTGTTTTGCACTTTATATGCACCATGATGCAATATTGTTTGTTGAACATTCATCAGGATCGCACGGTAGAATCAGTATACTCCATCCGTCCAAAAAAAAAAAAACTAACCTCGTACGTACTAGGATATAACACATCATAGTACAATAAATGTAGACATTACTCTATATCTAGAAGGAGTAGATTAGAAGGCACCAAAGATGTCTAATAAAATATGACATAAATATATAATATACTGCCAGTTAATAGATGCACGCAGGCGCAGACTGAATTTTCAGTGTCCAATGAAAACGGGATGAACTTCCTAGTGATAGATTAGAATTACCTGTGGTTACCTTTTCCAGAGGCGCCGCGAACATCATTTGTGTCTTGCTCCTGTAACCTATGACGGCTAATGTATGTATGTCGGCAAACCCGCTAGCAGCATATAAAAACCCGTTTACTAGTTCATTTTCTATCTAGTACTATATATTTAGTTCATTTTCTATCTAGTACTATATGTTGTGTACATTTGCCTTGGGTGCAGAGATTGGTTTAATCCATTATTAAAAAAAAATCTGCTACTATATATCTATCTATCTTCTATTATATACTAAAAGTCCATTAAACTTCCTACAAACGCTCCTAAACCACCATGTGTCACTCTTACAAACGCTCATAAGCCGCCAAGTGGCACTCTAAAATACAACCGTTGATTTTTCTTTAAATTAGTGGGTCCAATATTTTCAACCATTAGATTTAGTAATAAAAATAAATAAAATCCCCCTCTTCACGGTACCGGTCCCCACCTCCCTCCTCGCTGGTATGTTACCCTCCTCCAATTAGTTCATACACGCTCCTAAACCGCCATGTGTCACTCCTACAAACGCTCATAAGCCGTCAAGTGGCACTCTAAAATACAACCGTTGATTTTTCTTTAAATTGGTGGGTCCAATATTTTCAACCATTAGATTTAGGCCCTGTTTGTTTCAGCTTATGATTATTATAATCTAGATTATTAAACCAGATTGCTATAAGCTGGATTATAATAAGCTGATATAGAATAAGCTGTGAGTTGTTTGTTTGTCTGGATTATTGGAGGCATGGATTATTGGGTTTGAAAGGCTAAAGTCTATAATGCCCCCAGCTATCTGTTCGGTTGATGGCATAGGTGGGTAATTTTTCTCAAGTATGTAGGAGTAGTGGGTCTTTAGCCACTCGATAATCTGAAAAAAGCTCTTTTAGAGCAGCTTATTAGATTATAATAATCTGGCTTATAGATTACAATAATCTGCTATAATAATCTACTTGTTTATTTCAGCTTACTCCTAATAAGCTAGATTATAATAATCTTAAGATGAATCAAACAGGGCCTTAGTAATAAAAATAAATAAAATCCCCCTCTTCACGGTACCGGTCCCAACCTCCCCTCCTCGCTGGTATGTTACCCTCCTCCAATTAGTACGTACGTTACGTACTCCCTCCTCTCATATTCTCTACCTTTTCCTAATCTTCCAATTTCAATAGTTACATGGCTTATTTTTGTTGTTGTTTTATTTATAATTAAATAAATAATTCAAGATCTATGTTGTTCTATGGGCTATTTTTTTACATGGCAACCAAATATAACAATGAAATATTTTTAAAATATAAAAAAGTTGACAACATATACTATGTCACCTTAAATAATTCTACAAACATGTGTCGCTGAATTATATCGACAATATCAATCAATCAATCTATCTATCTATTATATAATAAAAGTCCATTAAACTTCCTATAAACACTTCTAAGCCACCACATGACGCTCATATAAATACTCCTATGATACTACGTGGCGCTTTAATAAATTAGATAAAATCTTAGAAAAGATGAGAAAAAAGAAATAACTAGCCTTTTAATTTTTACTAAAATTAATAGGCCCACCACTCCAAGCCGCAGGATAAGATTGATTTTTTTCTCTTTTTGAAAAGGAGATGTCCCCTCTTCCTTTTTTTCTTTATGAAATTTTTTTCTATCAGACCAAATTATACGTTATATTTGTGTAATTATGCTATTTATGATTAAAATCATAAATTAGAATTTAATGCACCCGTTGACTATAATTTAACTTGTACAAAACCTAACCATTGATTATTTTAAGTTAAACACGGTGTCCTTATTATTTTCAACTGATATCTTAACAGTATAAAAAGCGAAAAGGCCCACTTCCAACCCTTCACACATAATATATGTGTTCACATGAACATCCCCACACATACACATCATATAAAAAAATCAATAATCAGATAGCTTAACGACTATAATTTTAAAAGTTGTACTCCCTCCGTCCCAAAATATAATAACTTTTAGCCCTTGGGATTTGTCCCAAAATATAACAACTTCTCCACCAATATTCTTTTTCCAACCAATCACAACTATCCACCATTCACTTTTCCCACCTACCTCAACTACTCATCCAATCACAACTCTCCACCACTCACTTCTACCTACTTTCTTAATAATCGTATCCAACCCTAGAAACTTCTTATCTTCTAGGACGGAGGGAGTATATGATTTTTAGTTTGTTTCAATTGTTGTTTTATTTGTAACTAAATAAATAATTCAAGTTCATCATTATCCATATTTTACCATAAATTAAAATACATCACTTGAAGTAGACTCCAATTTTTTTCATGGAAACCAAATAAGAATGAAATTTTTTTTTAAAAAAAGTTGACTATATGCATTATGTCATAAATAAGTTTACATGATAAAAATTGATTAAACATCCCAGAGTACTTTCAACTAATAATGTGTTACGTCTTAAAAATTAGAAAACAATTCATATTAACTCGATGGATTCATTATTTTCGTCAATTAAATATATTTTTTGCAAAACATTAAGTCAACATGTGTCATGTCTTAAAAGTTATAAAAGCAATAAAAGAAATTTTGAGAAAAAAAGAAACATATTATAATCGGTTTTCACTTAAATTATTTAGAAAAATAAAGTCCCTCCATCTCCTCCTCCCTCTCACATGCAAAAAAACACCGCCATCCTCTTCTTTATTTTGGTAGCTACTAAACTATAAGATAAACAATCAATATTGAAACAACTATAGTGTTTTTTTATAAGCTACACATTTGATTTTTATCTAATTGATCTCTCTTTATAATTAAACTAACAATGTAAGATACATATGCCCATATCGAGTGAAATATGAATAGTCTTAGCCACTGGATCAAAAATCGAGTGCCTTTAATTAGATAAAATATACCAATTACCAAATCGAGTGCCTTTAATTAGATAAAATATACCAATTACCAAGGGTTTTTTTTCTAAATGTTCTCAAATAATCCAGACAAGCCAAATGATATTTTATATGTTTCGGTTAATATTTCTCCTATATAAGTTTCTCAAACACAATCTACGATGCATGCCCGCGTGATTAATCCTTCCTAGTTGAAGAAAAGGTTAACTAGAAATGTGGCCAAAGAACAACATCTCTCAACTAACAGCATCCACTTCAATTCGGTGGTGTCTAGGAGCAGACAATTCATCCGCCGCGCCTTCTATGCCACATCTACTCCATCTCAGCGTCGTTTGTGAATGTGTCATTGGAGAAGAACAAACTCACCACGTATAAGCGCAACCACTGTCTAAAATATTATGTTAATCTATTTTTAAAGTCCTTTTAACTAATACTTTATTAATTATGCGCCGTATCAGGAGGCTCCCGAACTCAGCCTAAAGAATCAGAGATGCGGATTGGCGCGCAGGACTATCGATCGTCCGGAGATTTTCTTGTAGGTTCTTCTCCCTTCAATTGGATAGATGGACTGATGGAGGATAGAAGAAGGCACGAATGTGCTGATGAACTGATCAGGCCCATGCAGTAGTTCCTAACGCCTTCCAAGCTTACGGTTTCAGAGTTCGGGCAGATTGGTGAATTGGTGACGTCCAGTTTGTCTGTGAAGAGCTTTATCACTGATCCTTCATCAATGATCTTCATCATGCTTCCGTTGTGTTCTAGAGGGTAAAAATAGACTACTAGTACTTACTAGGGGCGCAATTTCGCAACGCCAATTTATGTACCAAGTTATGTCTCTTAATATCCTAGAGCGGATACAATAGCGGAATATATACCAACTATAAATACATGTCGAGAAGATAAAAGATGATAGACAAGAGTAGCGAACTACAGATTTGTTGTCAGTTACAGCACGGACTATAAGACGCGATGTGTGTATGATAGGTGAGACCAGATATTAATAGCGTAGTATATGTTTATAGGTAACCATTATATGAATTGACTATTAAATTAACTATAGGTGAGTTGGAGCTAATGGTTGGCTATACTATTAAACTTGCTCTTAGACTCTTAAGTAGTTGTCATTAATTATGTACATGATTTTCTTGTGAAGATACTAAATTAATCACATGTTATTACCACCTCGTTTTACGTAAAACACTTAATCTTCATCTTTATCTTCATTTTCATGAGATTCAAACCCCACCTAAGATGTACATGTTCTAGAGGGATGAAACTATTTGTTGGCATGTGTAATGTGTCGGCAGCTCTGTGGCTCGGATTAAAGATGCCATGATTGATCATTAGAAAAACTTAGACGAGAAATTTTATTTTAATTATTGAAAGTAGAAGAAAATGTGATAACAATTTATAGGAGAAATAAAGTGCACCCAAGTTATTTGAGGCCATTTTCTATATATGAGTAACAAACAAATAGAGAGACATAGAGATCATCCACAAGAGATTCTCTCATGCTTCTCTCACATTAAGCTATATCCATCTGAATCAACACTATATATACTAGCGTTCGTACTATCTCAGTTTTTAAATGCAAGTCCATATGAGGTGTTGATATCTCACTAATTAAATTTCGAATTTTGAACGAAATTCATAACAGATTTCAACAAATTTAATCCAATGGATCCAAGTTTTCAACCGATTGGAAACAATTTCGGGAGGGATTCAGGATACCCACATCCAGTCAGCAATCTGAACTATGTTCTAAACAACTCCATCTGAGTTGCTTATTGCTTTGCTAGCCCTCAAACACAGCTCCATGGCTATGGATGAGCAGAGCTCCAAAAGACGTAGGTACGTTCTTCTGGCCATGTGAGAGAAGCATGAGAGTTAAGAACAGCGACAACTGAAGGAGAGGAAAGAATGCTCTGTGATCACTCTAGCTCAGATGCAGTAGTTCCTGATACCTCCAAAGCCTGTTGCTTCAGACAATTGGGTGATAGGCAAGACATTCAGAAAGTATTACTATCTTCTTCGTTCTTTGTAGTCTGCACATGCACCAGACTTCATAGCTACAGCTCTAGGGGAAAGATCAATATCTCGACCACGTTATGTTATAGCTAGCTCTGTTCCAATATTATTTTCTTCATTACTTAGATTGTGGCATATGTGGAGGTACATATGAACCTATGCACTGACTGTCATGTGTGTAATGTGTCATTTTTCTTTCTTGAGAGGATGTGTGCAATGTGTCAGCAGAACTACGAACAATGGTTTGCATAAACAGTCACGGATCACCATTAATTCCAGTAAAAACCGACCGGTTTCAACAGAAAACCGTGATTCCAGGCTGTTTTAGGAATATATTCCGCTAGCAAATCCGAATTATTTCGATCCAATTCAAATTTGAACTAAGAAAATTGGAAATGGCAAAAACAAATCCTATAATACTACTCCTTCCACTAGAAAATATAATACTTGTACGCAATTTCAAGATTAAAGTCTCAGAGTGAACCACAATTTGGTCCACCATTTATTACCAAAATTTCATTTTAAACCATAATCTACTCAATATTTTCACTTTGGACTAGGTAATAAAGGATGGTCCAAAGTGTTGGTAATAAAAGGTGACCCAAACTGCATGCAATTCATTATAAATATTTTAACTAGCAATTGGCTTAACAATATATAAATCTAGTGACATAAAAGTTAAAAGTTGTATATTTGAATTTTGCCTCAAATGTACTTTCATATTTGATCTCACTGCCAATGATAATATACTTTAGGAAAAAGTGATAGCCAAAGTTGGATGTTCAACACCGTGCCTTCTATATTCCATAGATAATGTAAATAAATTTAGCCTTTGCTCAAAAGAGCTACAATCACTTATTACACAAAATTGCTCAACTGCGATCACACACCACAGAGTTCACAAGACACAATCCAAATTTAACAAAACTCCAACACAAACTAATAGACACCAACACAAGATAAATAAACCACAATTATTGGAGCCTATATTCCAATGGAGGCAGTAAGATATTATAGAACCTATTGTCATGTTTTTGTAAAAAAAAAAGAATTTCCATGTAGTGGTTGTACTACAAAGTTGGAAAGAAAAGGAAAATGTATTGAAAAAACAAAGAGAAATGACTTCATGGGCCATCAGCCTGCCTCCATTCTTTGCCAATCAGACTCTCTCCTTTTCCCCATTTTCCAGCTAGCTAGTGTTTTTAATTGTCTGTGACTGTGAGGGAAGTATTAGTGGTTTCCTAATTTTGATTTGAGAGAACTTAATGGCGTTAAGTCTCAACATTTCACTGTGCTATGCAAGTACTTGTACTATGATCTTACCCAAAATTATGTCGTGTTATCTGCATGCACAATCGGCGAAAGAAAGATTCAGTGCTTCGTCAGTTACCAGTTAGTACCAATTTTATGTTCTTCAGAGAACCAAATTAAGTGGCTTGTGAGCTAGCTGTCTATATATCAGGATGGTTAAGCACCACAAGGCAAAATGAGTAACAGCATATATATTTAGATGAAAGTAGTTGAAGCACTACAGATGTATATGATACAGAGAACAAGTGTTCTTAAGTTCCTGATCTTCATCTCAATGCAGCTAATCTGATTAACTGACATTCCCTTAATACAGTACTGCCTCCGACATAAGCATTATCAGCAGGAGAAGTCGTCGCCAAGTGTTGGCATCAGTCGAGCCGTGACAGCACGCACCAATCTCCCAATGCTTCCCAAACCAACATCCAGCATGAGTCCAAAAAATATAAGAGAACCGGATGTTTGGTTTGTGAGAATGGAGAAATTAAAACCTAGAACAAAAGAAGTAAACTGTGAGATACACATCTGTTCTATGTATATATATCTCTCGCTGCCTTTATGATCATAAACAAACAAAAAAGATTCATTCTAGCAAATTAACACATAAAACTATTGGACCATGGACCGCTTGTACTTGGCTGACTCTACATCTCTACTCTGCATACTGGAGTGTGACATGAAAAAATCAGGACAAGGCATAATTAACCTTGTTGACTGAAAGTCTGAATCATGTCTAGTGTGAGAGCCGTGTGTGAAATAGTCCTCTGAAAATAGTTGCATTAAATTGCAGGATGTAGCACTCCTTCTCTATGCAGACAATAGATGTTCTGAAGCTTAATTATCATCATTACATTGTAGAATCAGGATGTTAAGGGAGAGATCAAGACAGTCCTTGGTGAAGATCTCGTAAATGACGGGCGATTTCTGCCCGCAGTGAGCTATAAACAAACATGAATACCAACTCTATGGAACAAATTAAGAGTTTTTGGTTCTCTCAACTGGCATCGTTTAATTCCATTGTACTGATCAGCTACACTTAACAGAAAAAATATAGAGGCCTGTTTAGATGGGACTAAAACTTTTAAGTCCCTATCACATCGGATGTTTGAAAATTAATTATAAATATTAAACGTAGACTATTAATAAAACTCATCCATGATCTTGGACTAATTTGCGAGACGAATCTAATGAGCCTAATTAATCCATGATTAGCCTATGTGATGCTACAGTAAACATTCTCTAATTATAGATTAATTAGGCTTAAAAAATTTGTCTCGTGAATTAGCTTTTATTTATGTAATTAGTTTTGTAAGTAGTCTATATTTAATACTCTAAATTAGTGTCTAAAGACAGGGACTAAAGTTAAGTCCCTGGATGTAAACACCACCTGAATTGGTTGCTTGAGGCACGGCATAGCGTGGCTCTGACTGTGAATGGCCGTCTTTGCATCAAGCTGCAGGTGGCATCACTAGGCAAGGAAGCCATCGAGAACACCTGCAGGCAAGGAAATCCAGATTACTCTTTGATCTCTCTAGCTCAGATGCAGTGGTTTCCTGAAACCTCCAAAGCCTATTGCTTGAGACAGATAGGTAATAGAAAGGACATTCAGGAAATATTCTTCATGTATTCTCTGTAGTTTGCACACCAGAGTCTATGACTACAAGTCTGCAAACTCTTAGGGCAACGATGAATTTGTGGACGAAGTTATGTTTTAGCTAGCAGTGTTTCAATGGCATCCAAGCAAGGGTGGAACTAGAGTATATGAGAGGGGTGCCTAGGAAGTAGGAACCCGATTAAGAAATTTTTTAACTATACATTACTTATTTTCACTATATGTGTACCCTTTTAAATAAAAACTTAGAGAACCGCATCAGTTAAACTCGATTTAAAATATAGTAAATTAAGCGAGTGGCACGCCCTCCATTTCATTCCAGCTATGCCCTGCATCCACGTGCTAAAGGTATATATGAACCTATTTATTGTCATGTGTGTAATGTATCAGTAGCAACCTATGTCTTTCATAAGACATGCTGGATGCTAAATACCTTGATTATTATTTGTTAAGATGCAAGGAGCCTCTAGCTGAGTTGGTTAGGTGGCTATAGTAGCACTTCTCAGGTTCTGTGTTTAATTCCCCCTTGGAACAAAATTTAGGTTGTGGTTAAAAAAATCTCCTCGTTTGTCCCACACCGTCGTTGGGACATGGACTACCGTAAGGATCGTTGGGACATGGACTACCGTAAGGCGGGGGCTGTGGTTAAAAAAATCTCCTCGTTTGTCCCACGCCGTCGTTGGGACATGGACTACTGTAAGGCTCGTTGGGACATGGACTACCGTAAGGGGGGGCTGTCTTACCCCCACAGGTCGAGTTTTTGTTATTACTAGTTGTCACCCCGCGCCTTGCCACGGGATTTGTTAGTTTTATCATCGAATAAAATCAATGTTTTAAATGAGTTTTTGTTATTACTAGTTGGCACCCCGCGCCTTGCCACGGGATTTGTTAGTTTTATCATCGAATAAAATCAATGTTTTAAATGATTAGATGTAACTCTTTGTATATACAAAATAGATGATAATGTGGCTTCATATATAGCTTCTGTTATTACAATACAATTCATGTTTTATTTTTTGAAACATCATTGTGTATTGTTATGATGTATGAAAGTTATTTTCATGCACAATCTGGATATCGTCACAATTAGGTAGTGTAGCACTTCTCTGTTTCATCTCAAGCATGTTTCAAAAATGAGTTTGGATTAATGATACCTAATTATTGTATGTTATCTAATTGTTTATAACAAAATAAAGCTCACATCTTATGTAATAATTGGAGTTGTATTTAGAACAAAAAAAATATTATTATCATCTTTGAGGATTTGGATGTGCAGAATGGATAACAATGTCACGCGTGATTATGAGCTAAAAGGAGGTGAATGAATGAGTAATCAATGATTAATTTAGATGGATGAGTAGCTAGCTTCTTGATCCAACGGCTTATAACTCTATACTAATGCGATCCAATGGCTTAAATTGTTGATGATGTGGCTTCTTGCATGTCTTGTTTTATAGGAGTAAATGCTTCTTAGTAGGTACCAACTCTATACGAAGATAGGATTTGCTAAGATCACTTTCTTTTCAAGGAACCATATAAATATCTTGATTTTTAGAGAGGTGCCTTTAATTCCCATAATATCCTCCTAGAAATTTTTATATTGGATCTTCTGATTGTGTCATACATTGGGTTGAGTTTCACCTATGTTTCTAGGAATACCTTAACAACATATTTGCATTATACTACCTTTGTTTTCTAATATATGATGTTATTAATTTTTTGACAAACGTTTGACCATTCGTCTTATTCAATTTTTTTGTGCAACTATAAAAAATATAAGTCATGTTAAAGACATTTGACGATAAATCAAGTCACAATAAAATAAATAATAATTGCATTAATCTTTTGAATAAAACGAATGATTAAATGTATATAAAAAAGTTAGCAACGTCACATATTAAAAAACAGAGAGAGTACTTCCTCCGTTTCACAATGTAAGACTTTCTGGCATTGCCCACATTCATTTAGATGTTAATGAATTTAGACATATGTATGTGTTTAAATTCATTAATATCTATATGTATGTGGGCAATGCTACAAAGTCTTACATTGTGAAACGGAGGGAATATTCTGTAAAGGAATTTAAATTCAAGACATGTGGTAAGGCCTCGTTGTGTGTGGCGATGCTGGATAGTCAAAATTCCTTATCCATCCCAAGCCAAGATTGAACATAGCTATGTAGCATGCATTTTACGAGCGATGTTTTTGGTCAGGATAATTTTATCATCCTTGAGAATGTATCTCCCAATACAATATTTTATAGTATAAAATTTGGTACCTTTAGATATGAAGTACCTCTAAGTACCTCGAGGTACTTTCTAATCGTAAAATTTCTCTTTTGGTCAATGATGCTTGCTCTATCACACTATCATGACCAACAGAGTATACTAAATGTTCTTGCAGCAAAGGCATGGTTTCCTCTCATTATGCTGGCTCTACAGTTTGCAAAGAAGTTGGTATCTCTATGCGGACATGAGATATTTATATAGGAATAAAGTGATTCTACTCAGTAACTGGGAGCTACAAATTTATGTTTCCCTTTAATACAAGAGCCACAAGACTTCATTGTGCAAATCATGAATAATACACTTGTTGAAGAGAGTGCACTATTCACATTTGCTAGATGTTTACAGAAGTTTGCATGCATGGAACTAATAGCATGGACTTAGTAAGGTATTGACAATTCAAGTCTTGAAGATGGAATGATTTCAAATCAAACACAACCTTTTTTAAAAAGAAAAAAAGCAATGCGCTGGCCTAACCATTCTTAATTAGTACTGTTTTTGAGAATTCTTTGTTTGAAAAAATAGAAAAAAAAGCACAAAAAAAAGGAGATATAATGGCATAACTCTCCTGTGAGTTCTTGAAATAAACACAAGAAGTAATTCAGAAAAAACTGGCCTCCAGAACCCTAATGAACTCTACCATATCTATCCTCCTATCTCTGTTCATGTCATATTTGGCAATCATTTGCTCACACTCATCAACCCCTACACCTTCTCTTAATCCTAGATTCCTAAGGACTCTATACAAATCCAATGCATCAATGTACCCATCATTATCCTCATCAAACACCAAAAATGCCTGCTTTACTTCGTCCAAGCTCGGTTCATCGTCATCGAACAACTCTGACATGCAGTTAGAACCAATCTCCTTGTAAACCATAGTTTTTCCGTGATCAAAATCAGGCCCCATCTTTGTCATCACAGACTCAACATCTTCATGTGTCATCTCTATCCCATCATCTTTATGCTTACTTAGATTCTTTGATATCTTTCTGTCGGCGAGAACCGGTGTCGAGGTCACCTTGGTGACGGCATAATTGCAGTGTTGGCAAGAACTAGGGAGGATCATCTGAACCTTCGAGATGAACCAGGTAAACATGGTGAAGAGGATGAGGAGGCAAACCGGTTCTTGGGACTCCAGTTCCAGGAGGAAGTGCATGGCCGGTGACTTCTCCATTGTTGCCTAGTTGGCTTCTTGAACTGAACTCTTGTTTGTTGCTTCTTCACTTTCTTGGTGGTTTTGGTGAGAGGAAAAATCCATGTAGGAAGGTTATATAGGAAACCTTGTTGATGTATGTTGTTTTGTAGCGTATGGCTTCAACAGAATCAATCTGAAATAACTATGCAAGTGACGAGATGTTTCCCAGTTAGAACATTTGTATGGAAGGAAGACTAGAGGACGGCTGCAAGATGGCTGCTTTGTCTGACAGATTCAAGAGTCTACTCTGGTTGGTCTTGCCTTGCCTCCGTTTGGTTCTTGCAATTTTCTTTTACAAAATTGGAACTTGCCTGGAAAGGAGGGGAGTCAGAGAGTTTGATTCTCTCTTTCAATTACAAACAGTAGTCTACTTGATGATGCTCTATGTTATGATGCAGTAGTTTTCAGAAACTATTGGCTCCTTAACTGTGTACATGTTGGGGAACAGACTGAAAATGGTCAGTGGTTAAATATTCAAGGTTAATGTCTGAATATCTGACGAATATTGAATGAAAGAAATAAATTATTCAAAAGTTGTTGAATGAAATCCACCCAAAAGGAAATTGTATGAACTGGGTACTAATTCTTGGGCCGGGCTGTACCGGTCCGAACTGGGTATTTCAAGTTGGAATGCACAAACTTATCAGATCAACTCTGACTGGAGATGGGTTGTCAGTGGAGGCCATTTTGGGTACTTAGGGTGAAAACGGTCTGAAATTTACATGGACTCATCATGGGCCAGGCAAGGCTAGCAATCCATTTCTTTTAGGTCATGTAGTATATGTTAATCTGAACTTTTATTAAGTCCCAAGTAGGAGAATCAGTCTCTGAAAATTTTTCAGGTAGAATAAGCATGGAGGTTGCACCGAAATTTCAGGGAAGCCTATAAATGCTGTCGGAAAGAAGAACAAGACTCAAGACCTTATAAGCATTTTCAATAGAGACTCAAGACTTGAGAGGAAGTGTAGAAGGATGCAAACTAACTCATTCGTATCTTTGGTTTAAATGCTTCTTCCTTTAATTTAATGTCAACCGTACTACTGTAGATCGACTGGAAGTTCATACTTATCAATTTTGATTCTGGTTTGATAAAGACTTGTTCTTTGCTAAAATGTTAGGAATTAATACCATGCACATGTGCATCTGTTTTTTATTGAATCATATGTGTCTAATTATCAAAGAAGCCATATGTTTCTTGAAGAACTTGAGAAGGTAAAACCTGCCCTGCCAATGACTGAACAAGTCAAGATCCTATAAGCTGACAAAGTAAAATTTGAGTTTTTACCGTCATCTTCCGTTTCATTTTTTCTTCCCTCTTAAATTTCCGCGATGCATTTGCGCATATATTTCGTGTGGTGTCATCCAGTATGCACCTCTTGTTTACATGTCAATCACAATCTTTCTCAATCAGCTCATCCTTTTCAAAGAAATGTCAAGTTCATTGCATGGACATTGCCTGAACAAAAAACGAGAAAGAATTCATCGGTGCTTTGCGATACCAACGTGACATAGTGCCTGATTGCCTGTGACTCACCGAGGTTCAGGAATTCAGTGATAACCTATATACCAGTGGCACAGCACTTATTTCAAGCCTCTCATATTTTTCACAAAAAAAAAATTGTCTACATGCAAGTGTAATCTAATGCTTGCTGTAACTTTTTTCACCACAAACAAATTTTGATGTTTGGAAGTCTTTCGGACAGCTGTAAAGTTTCTATTGGCGGGAACTAACTTAGATGAGTAGTTAACTACTGTTTACTTCATCAGATAAGATATATTAGCAATTTAGCATAGTAGAGGCTAACAAACTATCTAACCAAAGTGCCGAATCCACTATCATGCTTAAAGTGACTAGCTTTAGTTTACCTGAAGTTTGAAGCCCACATTGTCTGCATCAGGATAAGAAAAGCCGGTACGGTTGGTGACCATGCTGCTGATGCACAGTCATCTCAAGCAGCAAAAACTGCCAGCATCATCTGCACTATGTCACCACCCAATTTGCAAGCAATTGTGTGGCACATCCTCCTTTTAGGTGGTCTTGATCCATTCCTGCTTTATTTCTAACCTTGTCATTTCTTTGCCAATTTATATGTGCCCTTGATTCCTCGTTTGCTCATCTGCTCTTTTTTCGATATGTATCTATCTTGTTGTATCTTCTTTTCTCATGACGAGCGATTCGGTTTTTTGCGGCTTTCGATCTATGCTACCCTAGATACCTGCCAAGAAAGGGCACATACAGGTTGATTGATTAGCCAATACTGAATTCATTACAAGAGCTTTTAGCCTCTCATTGCCTATGAAAATGCTCACCTACTTTTGTAGATATAAAAATAAACCCATCATATGAGCTAATGAAGCACTTCAAGAAAAAGTCAATTTTTATAGCAGATTAGAGATTGGGCTACAGCTAGCCTAAACACATGATTGTGGAGGATGTTTCAGAGTCCTCTATGACTCCATGCTCCATGACAAATGAGCTATAAAATAGCTCAATTCTGAAGCTCCATATGACCCCCTCATGGATGCAGAAGAATAGTAGAAAAGTACTTCAAGATGGAGAGAGTTCCTGCAGTTCATCTGGCAGTGGTGCTCCTGGCCTTCTGCTGCCTCATCCATGCATCATCAAGTGCTGAAACTCCACTCCCACCTGGTAATCTTCTCGGTTCCTCGCCTCCGTATCTTCTTCGTGGCATATTGTTTTTTCAGAAATTCATAGTAAAACATAATGAGATCTGAACATTCTGACTGAATATTGATGTTTGAGTCACAACCAGCCCTCAAGGTGATGCAGCGTTTTGAAGCAACTCCAGTCTCTAGCAGAGGAGATGATCAGGTGATCCGGGTCCAGCTCTCTTTTCCATCTCATAACTTTGATTAAATCAAGTTTTTTTTTTGAAAAAAAAAGAGAGAGATCAGCTTACACTTTTTTTAGAACCTATATATTCAGATAAGTAATAACTGTTCATGTTCACCATGTTTTCAAGTAGTACTAGTAGCTACTTTTCAGAACATGTTCTGTTTAGCTGCAATTGCAAAACTGTCTGCTCAATCTCAACCATGATCCATAAGGCTGCCGCCGTCATCGCCGGAGAACCGGAGGCCGGCGAGGTCAACGGCAGGATGGAACTGGAGCTCACCGATTACCCGGGCTCCGGCGCCAACGATCGGCACTCGCCATGGGGGCAGGAGAGGAGAAACTGAGCAGCAGCAGCAAAAAATCTTCAGAGAAAACTTCATCCATGGTCACTTTCTTCAGAGAGAAAATTCAGACTTTGTACCTGTACCATATCATGTATACTTAATTATCTCTACTATTTTCTACACAACTGTTACAGTGTTTCTACACCCTGTGTAACATGAAAGAGAGGATTTGGGAGTTAATTAACGACTGATAATCAGTCGCCGGCACCATAATATTATAACAATTAATTATAACATTTCTAGTAAGTTTTTTAGTCAAAGTTGTTATTTGTTTAATTAACTTTCTAGGCGTGTTTGTTCTACTGTAATTTTTCTGTTCTAGTAATATCTGAATCTTTGCTTTGATCGATTCAATTATATGTTGCGTGTGGTGAAGGATAAAAGTATTAATGCAATCTGATGTTCTCATCTAGAACATTTTTGCCAGTTCGTTGATTTCGGTTTGATTTATTGGAGACGACTAGGCTGAAGATTTCGTGTTAGGCAGCGTGGAGTGACCTGTCACAAAGCTGAGGCTGACGAATGGCGTTACGATTTCCTTCTGATTTGTGATCTACACTCTTGATTAACTATAAGTAGTTGAGAAATACAAGGACCTGATTTTTCTTTTTTTTTAAAAAAAACATTTGCTTCAGGTAAAATGCATCTATTTCAAATCTAAATTGTTTAGAATTTTTTTTTACTTTGAAAATAGAGTGCGTGTCACCTAAACGATCTCGTACTTTCATTTCTGGTGATAGAAGTGGAGGAGACTTCTCTTTTTTTAAAAAAAAAAATCTCACTAAATGATTTACTTACATTACACGCTAGTGACATGAAACCTTTGTAAATCACTAAATCTTATGAAATCCGATAAAACCTAAATAATACCTCGAGAAGCATCACCGATCATTAAAAATAACTCCCTCTATACCATAACATTTAACGTTGGTTAGTTTATTTTTTAACCATCACCAACAAAAAGAACCAAAGAAGTAGTACAAGGTTAATTTTGACTTCACGATATTGGATCAAACCTAGTGCAATGCAAAAGCGAAGGTTCTCGTCGGTAACCCTACAGCTTTGGCTAATCAGCTAAATTGGCCTTTTCAATTCAGCATAATCAGCCATAAAAAGGTGTCCACAAAGATCAAATACACTACCAATAGCTGGTACTTATTCAGCACAATAAGCTAACTGATGGGCTTGTGCTAAATATCAGCCTCAGCCACAGCAAACCGATGAGGTCCGAAAACATTTACCAGCATAACATAAATTACTTCTCACTCGAAATTTAGTCGAAAAAGAGAGGAAATTAAAATACAACTCGAGATTTAGTCGAAAAGACAGGAAATTAAAAATACAGTATACATTTGATTCGCTTCGATCCAGCGTGTCACGCGGAATCCGCCCGTTGCCTTTGCCGGCTGCGAAAACCACGAGCGGGTGTAACGCCGTCAACCCGAGACCCCGAGACCATCGATCCCGCGCCGTCCGATCCTGATCGCGCGGCTCCCGTGCCGCACGACGGCAGACGGCCGCCGTGCTGTGGCCGTTGCACCGCGTCGGCTTCCGATTTATTGATAATAATAATCCAGATTTAATTTAATATTTTATTGTTTACCACACAGCTGCTCCTCCTCGGGCTTGACTCGTCTCGTCTCGACTCCACGAACGAACGAAACACGCCTTCTTCCCCAACGACCAAACCAAAGTTTGGGTGAAGAAAAAAAAATATCGCCGCGTTTTTATCCCCCACGAGACGAGTCGAGACGACCAAAAGCCTAACTAATCGGGGGCAAGACGAGGAGGAGAGCGGATTCTCGTCGGCTTCGGCGACCGGAAGAGGAGAGGAGACCGACCCCGCGCCGTGTTCCGCCGCCGCCGCCGCCGCCGACGACGACGACGGCAAGTAGGTGCGTGCGATCCCCTTCCCCTTCTCTTTGCGCGGAGCCCGTCGCCGAGCGGCGCGGCGGTGGGGAGTCCGTTGATGTGTGTGGTGCCGCCCGATTTGGGGGTGATGTGATGTGGTGTGGTGGCTGCTCTTCTACGGTGGAATCGGGGAGAGATTCGCGTTGTTATGGCGCTGATTCGGTAGGGATTGGGTGGGTTGTTCGTATGATCCGCGCTCAGAAGGGGAATTTTGCTGTGGAGAGTTGGGGGGGGGGGGGTTGGTTGTAGCTAGGGTTTCGGTCGGGGACGGGCTCTAGTCTCTAGAGAGTTTTAGAGTAGTCCAATACAGTAAACGGAGTGGTTTTTATTTTTCAGGAATTTTCGCTTTACTGCCCGATTCGAACTATGCCCATTTTTAGCCATCCTCTTGTGCGAGTTTACCCCGTATTGACCAATGGCGTTGTTTGCCTTGTTGGTTTCTTGCAGGAATTTGATTCTCCTGGGGAATTAACTTGTTAGGAGAAAAGGAATTTGGGATGGGCGACCATGTGGTGGTGAATGTGGAAGGCTTGGGAAACGATGGAGGGGCTGTGGAGAAGCCATCTGAGGCCGTGAACAGCTCAGTGGTGGCTGCTGCGTCGCTTTCTACGACTGTTGATACGGTCGAGGAGGGCGGTGGAGAGGAGGAGCCGCTCATCCAGGCGGCGGAGTGCCGTATATGCCAGGAGGAGGATAGCATCAAGAACCTCGAGAAGCCTTGTGCTTGCAGTGGCAGCCTCAAGGTCCAGCTCCTCCTCTTTTGATGTTATTTCCATCTTGGATATGGTTCTTATGTTCCTGAAATTATTGTAGGCAGCTTGTTGTTCATGCAGTGCATGTAGTTACTGGGGCTAAGAATAGGCTAGTTGGGGTAGTGCTTTTCCTAGTTTCCATTTTGGCTTCATTATGGTTTTTCAATTCTATTTTCATGTTGGATAAGTTGATGGTTTTCTTGCACATAAATTGATCTACCATGTTAGATAAAGTTGATTTATCACATTAGATTCCCTGATAGGTTATACTACCTCCATTTCAGGTTATAAGACTTTCTAGTATTGCCTACATTCATATAAATGTTAATGAATCTAGGCACACATATATGTCTAGATTCATTAACATATATATATATATATATATATATATATATATATATATATATATATATGAATGTGGGCAATGCTAGAAAGTCTTATAACCTGAAACGGAGGAAGTAGTTGTTTAATTGCCTTGTATATGTATGTTCAGGATAGTATCACTGCCATATCATATGATGGGGATAAAATTGTTCACCCCTATGGCAGCATAGTTTACTGGGATGCTATCTATCTACCTGTAGAGGATGCTAACCTTTAAACATGCTGTGTACAAAAAAATTGGTTTATCCAATAACTATGCAGTATCGGGCATGGCATGTATGTACCTTTAAGCATGCTCGTGTGACTGTGTCCTCACTTTCTCCTGAATCTAGCTGCAAATGGCAAGTTGGATTGTTCTCATATACTTTTTAATGAAGAACCAACCTTTGATCTCATAGGGAAGTGATGTGGATATGGATATTGCATATCATCTGTTTGTCACAATCCCTTGTGGAGAACACTTTGCAAAGACAAGTTGAGTCAGCACTCCGTTAAACAAAGCAGCTATGAATTCCATTTTACAATCTTTATGGGATAAGACATACCAGTGTTTTGTGCAATGGTTTTTGAAGCAATAGTTGGGTCACCACATTGCTACTTTATGGTATGATGCTACCTTGGACACTAAATTTCAACAGCAATACAGTGCATGGGCCGGTCTTACGTCATATTAATTGCCAATGGCAATACGTAATGCAAACCCACACTCAAGCAAGCAACCACCAATAGTAAGGCTGTGTTCGGGAGGTGGAATTCCACCTCCCCGCAAGAAAAACATGGTGGTTTATTAATGTTTAATTAATTAAGTATTAGCTAAAAATAACTTGAAAAATGGATTAATATGATTTTTAAAGCAACTTCCGTATATAATTTTTTTGTAAAAAATGTACCGTTTATTAGTTTGAAAAGCATGCACGTGGAAAATGAGAGAGGTGAGTTGGGAAAGTGAAGAAAAGAACTCAGCCTAAATATATTGGTTTTGAGTTTGATCCAACAACGAAAAATGCATTTTTATCTCTTAATATTCTATTGGGAGCATATCAAGGGCTACTCAAACCATCTGTCCCCAACTATCTCCATGACTTATCACAGTAATACTTTATTGATCTCTTCTGTACCGTCTGCTGGTACTGTTAAGTCTTGAGTTATGTCTTGTTATTTCATTTCATTACATTTCTTCCATATTTCTGATAGAAGCTCATGAGATGATTAAAGATCCTTAATAATCTTATAATCCATTAACCCAGTCCATTTTGTGTGAAAAACTGGATATTAAATAAGCAAATTTATGAGATTCGTTACTACTTTATCTGCTTTGTTTCTTTTAGCTTGGAATTTGCTTTTAAGTCATAGCTATTCTTTGGATATAATGTGTGTTTGACATGAACTTAGAGGCTGCTTCTGTGTAGTCAACTAACTTATAATGTGTGTTGTCCTTGGCTTGTATACCATATGAGAAAGTACTTGTATGTTTTATCTATGTAATTATTTTGTATTCTGGAATTGACAATTTTACTTTCTTCATGTACAGTATGCTCATAGAGCTTGTGTGCAACGCTGGTGCAATGAGAAAGGAGACATTACATGTGAAATCTGTCATGAGGTCAGTAAGATTTCTTCTCTACTACTCCATTACTACGCATTGCTTTCTAGTTCTTATCTAGAGGCTAAGATAGCACCTATTTTGATATGTGTGCATCCAAATTGCAGTATATTTGTTTCTTCTTAGGACTTCATTTGTCAAATGTTCTGATCTGACCTTGACCTGATGATTTGACTTGTTCTTTCTGCAATCTCACGTCCTCACCAATACAATATTGCTGTTGCGATAGCTGAATTCCTCTTTAATGCCATATGCACCTTTTTCTTGATGTGTGCTGCTTGCTCTTCTTCTTTCACATAGGCCTCACTCCATACAGGATCATGGCTTTTGTGTGACAACCTTGAACTCATTTAGTGTTGTCTATCTGCCATTACACCGTTACCATTTGAAGTTGCTTGGGGAGCGAGAGCTAAAGCAGCTCATTTTTATTTTAATCAATATTAGTTGATTTGAAGTAATCTGAGTGACGGGGACAGGTCGTGATAAATTGGGTAGATTTGAGTTTTTCCATGGGTGCTTAGTTGTGGCCTTCCAATTTAGTATTAGTTCGATCTTTTCCTTTCCTTTCATGAGCTTAAAACCAGCATTTAGTTTTAGGAGAATGTAGGGGAGACCGGGAGAGCCCTACTATGCTGGTACATTGCATGCTTTTGTGATTGATTAACTGTTTATGTTTCAAATATGTTTATACTCGTAGAATACCTGTAGCTTCTTTCAGTCTTCTGTAGATTTTCCAATGTGTTTCCGTTCCTGTGTATTAATTTCGTTGAGGCTTGTATTTTCTTCTGCAGCAATATAAGCATGGATACACAGCTCCACCTCGTGTTGAACCAGACGATACCATCATAGATATCGGGTAAGTTATTTCTGTACTTATTTTGCTTAAATTTACCAGTTTGTCCATTTGATTATATTGTGTTCAAGTGCCTTTGAAATTTGAAAATTTAGAACATTTCTAAGTCAATACTGTTGGCTTGCAGTGGTGATTGGGCACGTGACCCAAGAATTATTGCTGTAGCGGCTGCACAACGTCGTCTTCTTGAAACTGAGTATGATGAATATGCTGGTACTGATGCTAGTGGTGCTGCATTCTGCCGTTCTGCTGCACTTATAGTAAGTACTAAACAACAATTCAAGGTCCTGTTGTGCTTAATAAGCTAAGCTAATTCATAGATTGCTACTTCCAGAGTCCAGACAATTTGTCCAGTCACCAGTATAGCCTATCGCCCTATCGATCTGTTTTATAATTGAAGAACCATGCTTAGAGATACCTTGCATTTCTCTCATAGTTCTGTTTAATGAATGGAAGTATAATATTTTTAGTTGGTTTACAAATAGGCAATCAAGCTAGCCTCCTTCTCTAGTCAATCCTTTGTATGACTTCTCTAGCCAAATGGCTTGTCTCGAATTTCTGGAATTCTCAAGATTGAACATTCTAAAATCCTTGGTGCTTTTCCAGCTAATGGCCTTGTTGCTATTGAGGCATGCTTTGTCTATCTCAGACAATGAAGGAGATGATGATGCTTCTACCATGTTCTCGGTTAGTCTTGTGTTCCTTCCCCACTTTTTTTATCTTATTGGTTCTTTCTGAGCTCAATGTTGACTTAAAAATCTTTTTTTACATGACTTAAAATCTATTAATGTTCTTCAATGTCCAACAGCTCTTTCTACTTCGAGCTGCTGGATTTCTGCTGCCATGCTATATCATGGCTTGGATATTCAGTATTTTGCATCGCCGGCGACAAAGACAGGTACTTCTAATTCTGTATGGATCTCATTGATTGTCAATAAAATCATTATTGGGCTATTCTTATGGAGGAATGAAATGATTGGTGGACCATCTGATCCTAACTTTGACACATTAACCACTTGGTTGGTTTAACGAATGGGATGGGTTGTTGTGTCACTCTTATCATGTTTAGCAGAAAAACGAAAAATGACACCACCTCACCAGAATCACGTGATGATCCCTATCCAACTTGATGTAGTATTATGGAATGGAAGTTTTAGGCCCCGTTTGGTAGGGCTCCAAACTCCAAACTCCAACTCCTAACTCTAAACTCCCACTCCAGTGAGAGCTGGCTCCAGTGGGAGCTCCAAACACTTTTTCACTCCAGTGTTTGGCTAGTATTCAGCTCCAGATCTGAAAAAAAAATTTAAAAAAGAAAAAAACAAATGCCCAAACCCTAACTGCCCGTACGCCGCCGGCCACCGGCCGTGCGCTGCCGCGTGCGCCGTCCCTGCGCCGCGTCCCCCCACGCGCCATCGGCCGCCGACCACCTGCCACGCGAGCCGTCGCCCGGCGCTGGCCGCGCGCCGCCCCGCGCACAGTCCCTCCATGAGCCGCCTGGCGCTGCGTGCGCCGTCGCCCGTCGCCGGCCGCCTGGCGCTGCGTGTGCCGTCGCCCGTCGCCGGCAGCGCCATCCGCCACGGCCGCGCGCGCTGCCCCCGTGCGTCGTCCCCCCACGCGCTGCCCGGCGCCGCGCGCGCTGTCGCCCGCCGCTGGCCGCGCGCCGCCCCGACGTGCCGTCCCCCATGCCCACCGCCGGTAGCGCCGTCCGCCGTGGCCGGGCGCCGTCACCCGCCGCCGGCCGCACGCTGTTGGCCAGCCACCGCCCCGCGTGCCGTTCACCCTGCCATGGCGACTCGTGAGGATTACAGGAAGGGGAGAGAGAGGTGAGAGGTGGAGGTGAGATTGGGGGTAGTTCAGTGGCATTTCTGTGTAAATAAGTTAAAAAATTAAAGGGTAGTGGGTCTTTTGGGGTGGAGTGGAGCTGTGGAGCAGCAAAAACCCAGCTCCACCCCCGTAGTTCATTTTGTAGGAGTAGCTCTGCTAACTCCGCTCCCAAAAATAGAGGATCTAGACTGTTTGGCACAGCTCGACTCTAGGTAAGTTTGTTGGGAGCTGGAGCTGTGCCAAACGGGGCCTTACTTGCCGTAATTACTCTAGTGGGCATTGCAGTATAACTATCATCGATGCAACATCTAAACTCTTTCGTACTTGTATTTTTGGCAGGAAGCGGCTGCAATTGCTGCAGCAGAGGTGGCATTCATCCTGCAATCAGCCCAAGGCCATGCCCTTCAGTTCACCATCGCTCCAGACTCCCCCGCCACTCCACAGCATGAGCCACAGCAGCAGCAGCCGCAGCCGCAGCCGCAGCAATAGCTAGTTACTTCAGTAGCGTCTCTCAACTACTGACTCGCACATGCAGAAGAAGAGGATACCTCAGCTAGTGGCCGCTTTGTTGTTTCCTGTTGCAACTGGCCCAGGGACGCTAAGAACCTGGCCTCGCCTTGTGTGGCCGGGTAGAAACCTTGTAAAACGCCAGAGATTCATTTGTTGCAAGCGACCGCAGCTTAAGCCCCGCTACCCTTCGATTTGTCTCTGTGTAACTCAAGCATTGATTTATTGTAAATTTGTCGTCTGTTGGAGTCCATTTTTTTAGTTCCTTTGCCAAGTGTTTTACTGCCATGTACAGTATTATTACATGGGAGCTTTTATCTTTCAAAGAATTAATCTGAGTGAGTGTGAAACTGTTAGGCTACGTTTGCTGAGAGGTTAAGCCCCTGTTTGGGATGCTTCTGGCTTCTGCCCCCCCGACCGAATCTAGCTTCTCAGCCCAAAGTGGATCTCTCTCCCGAACAAGATAATCAGGTTACATGACCTAAAGGCGGGTTTGGGGAACTCAGATCCTGCATTTGGCAGCTAGTATGGTCATTATGTTGCTGTTGTGCTAAATTAGGACGCATCAGTTGTTACTTGGTGCTCGTTTAACTTATTCCATAATTTTGAAATGTTTTCATCGGTTAAATTAATCCTCTTTGGCTGGTAATAAACTACCCTCATTTTCTAATTTTTCCTAATCAGATGGGTATGATTGTAGTATCTATTTGCTAAATTAAATTAGACAAGTTTGATATGGTTGTAGTCACAGCTATGGCAAGATTCTTTTCTAACAAACTAGATTCCACACGTTATTGACTAACAAAACGTGATAAGATTTTCTTATACTTACTAAGGTGTGACAATATTTATGGGTAAAAGTGTGACGGGAACCAACTACATGCTTACTCCATCCCACAATTCATTTGTTTTAAAGTTGTCTCGTTTGTCCAGAAACAAGTTCGTTCTTAGCAATCGGAGTTTGTGAAATTAAGAAATAATATGTATCGAAAGTAGAAAAGGTGGAAAATGATTATATTAGGATTTGACAGAGCAGTGGCATTCTAGCTTTTTTTATTGTTATGTATAGGATATATGGAAAATAAACTTTTTTTTCAAGACAAAAGGAGTACTTTCTACATACTTCATCAGTCCCATAAAAAACTATTTTTATGAAACCAAGGAATGTGATATATCATAGTAATATGAATTTAGATATTGTCTAGATTTTTGGTATTAAGATATCTCATATCTTGTATTTTTATTTGTTTATATAGAAGAAAATAGTACTCCCTCCATTCCATAAAAAACTAAATAAAATAGGATACGACGTTCTCTATTACAACAAATAGACTCTAGCTGTGTTTAGTTCCTTTCAAACTTCTAAAAATTCCATCATATCAAATGTTTGGACACATGCATGTAGCATTAAATTTGGACTAAAAAACAATTGCACAGTTTGCTTGCAAATTGCGAGAGGAATCTTTTGAGCCTCGTCATGATTTGACAATGTAGTGCTATAGTAAACATTTGCTAATGACGAATTAATTAAGCTTAATAGATTCGTCTCGTAGTTTACCGGTGAAATCTGTAATTTATTTGTTATTAGTCTACGTTTAATACTTTAAATATAAATATATGTTTATATACTTAAAAAAAATTTGAAAAGAGCTAAACACGGTCTCTTCTCTATATAGATTTAGTGTCCTACAGAACGTCGTTTTTTTTTATGGGTGGAGAGATTGAGAGCAAAAGGTAGTCAACGTGTAAGCTACATCACACGCTCCACCCTCGCGTCTCGCCACAAGAATCGGGTAGGCAGGAAAAAGCGGACCGTGACCGCGGCAGCAGCAGCAGGAGGCAGGGATCGGGATCTGGGGCCCCAAAAGCCGCACGTTTCGCCCCCCACCGACGTATCTACGTGCTTCCCCGTCGACCACCCCCATGGGCCGTGGCCCTCCGCATCCGCATCGCGCTTTGCGCTTTGCTCTTTGCGTGGGCCCCGCACCACGTCACCCCGTCGCATCGCGGCAGCCCACGTGGCAGTCCACGCCCCCAATCGGCCATTGACGTCTGGGAATTTGAAGCCTCTCGAGTCTCCACTCGGTGGGTTTAGAGCAAGCTTAATACGGAGTAGTGTAGTCAGTTACTCCCTCCGTATCATAATAATATAAAGAATTTTGAGTTTTTCTTTCAATGTTTGAACACTCGTCTTATTCAAAAGAATTTAAAATTATTATTTATTTTATTTATGACTTACTTTATTATCTACAATATTTTAAGCATAACTTTTCGTTTTTTATATTTCCAAAAAAAATTTGAATAAGACGAGTGGTCAAACGTTGCAAATAAAAACTCAAAATCCCTTATATTGTGGGACGGAGGGAGTACTAACTTCTAATTTCTAGTTAATCTAATAATCAATTCATATAATAGTTAGCTATAAATATATATTATATCATTAATAATTAGTTCCACATATCATACACACGGTGTTTTGTTTTAGAGTTCGTACTGTAGCTGGCTACAAATATGTAACCCGTTTCTGTTCTATCTCCTCTCTTATCTCCTCCACGTAAGTTTATAGCCGACTTATTATTTATTATTGTACGTACTCTTAAAACTAAAAGGGAGAATAGCTAATATGGTCCCTAAAGTTTCGCTCCTGGATCATTTTAGTTCTTAATCTTTCATATTGTAATATAGTCCTTGATCCCACCAAAATCACCACATGGACATGCCATGTCACCTTCCTATGCAAAATCTATATGATTTGTCCAATTTACCCTTACGCATAGGTAAATAAAAAACAAAAGAAAAAAGTTAAAAAAATATATATGGTACATGTAAGAGCAAAAATATACCTCAAAAGGGTGAAAAAAGAAGTATTTTTTTCCTATGGTTATGTCTAATTCACTCTTATATTTATTTTTCTATGATATATGTAAGAGTATATTGGACAATTCATTATAGATTTGCATGAATGATGACATGGCATATCCATATGATGATTTTGGTGAACCCAATGACTATTCTAGGCCTTATGACAAAGGTTAATGATTTCTTTGGACCATTTAAAAGGTTAGGGACTAAACTGATCCTACAAAGAAACTTAGTGCTATTCTCCCAAACTAAAAAAAAGAGTTTAGAAAAATAACGAGAATTTGTTAGACCACCTCCGTGGCCGCTCTTCTCGCGCGTGCGGCATGGGTGGCTGCCAGTGCCGCGGGGTCACGTCGCGTCGCTCTCAATCCCGAGATCGCGGCGGGTTCGGCTTGGCGATTGGAGAAGAAGAAAAGAAATGGCGCCGGGTGCGTGGAATATTTACGGCTGAGTCCCTGGTTTGTTTCATATTGTTAACCGTGACCTTTGGCTAATACTAGTTTTTTTCTTTCTTTCTTTGTTTCGAGTTCTCTTGCTCAGGAGTGGGCATAAAAAAAAACCAAGCTGAAAGACCAAATCGAAAAGACCTGACCAAGACCGAGAAATTCAATCCTAGATAGTGAAAGACGGAATTTTATTCGGTTTGTCTCCCCAGCTAACCGAATAGACCGAATTAACATGAAAATGCTCAATGCAAACTACAATCCACTAAGTTCAATAGGATTAAACTCTAATTTTTCATATTCCTACTCTTTCTAGGCATGCAACCCCATAAGAGTCTTTATTCAGACGTGCTTGTGAATTTCTTTTTTGTGATTTTTGTGTTGAAAGATGCTATGATTTTTTTCCATGTATGAAACTGCTCCTGAATTTCGGGTAGGAATGAGACCGAATTTGCTAGTTTTGATATTTTTTGCGTTGAAATTTGGTCTTCACTTTTTAATGACCGATAATGACCGAATAGACTGAAAGACCAAGACCTAAATTTTCGGTCTGACCAAATACCCACCCTTACTCTTGCGTGGATTCAGGTGGACAACTTCGCATTGCAGCAACCGTATTCAAGCTCTTGTGCCAAAGAATTTCGATGGAAAAAACACCAACTCTATGGATATAGTTTCGGTGAAAAATCTAGAATAACATCGTCTAATCCTAATCTTGGTGAAATCTTGTTCCTGCCTTCTCACCTTTTTATATTTAAGGGTTTACTCGCTTCCTTACAGTTCCGAACCATTTCAAATTTTGGTAATACCAAAATTTGGTGAGACAATGAACTATAAACATGTCACTGCCAACATAATCCTGTTAATTTTTGGTAATTATGAAACTTCTACTCTCAAAACTACTTTTGGCCAATGCTCCCACCCTTTTGTCTAATGCTCAAACATATATTTTTGTGGGGAGGATTAATTCCTCCATAGAGTTGCCTTAGTTGAATATATATTGCCTCATTAATTGGTCATTGATGAGGTGGCATTTAGGCAGATGAAAACAAAAAAGGGAAAGGATGAAAACCCCAATTTCCAGCCAATGAATGCTCTTGCTGGACGCCCCACTTAATTATGAGGAGTGACGAAACACTGCAAGCTGATCTTTGTTTCCTGATTGATCCATATCCAATGGCGCTGGAGTCGATTCCGCTTGTGTATCCATCCATTTGACTCCCAAACAAAAAATAGATAGATCAACTCCACTTGTGTATCCATCCATTTGGCTTCCAAACAAAAGATAGATCGGTGTAGACGTGACTAAGCTCGACAATGATGACACGATTGTTGCGGGATCAAAGCTTTCGTGTTGCTTTGTGATAAGCTCGGCAATGACAACCTACGTTTGGGCTCTGTTTATTACCGGTCATTTGGAGGGATGCATGGTGTGTGCGGAGGTGGGTGTGCCGCGTTTGTTCAGACAGCCATGAGATTGACCATACTTTGCTTTGTCGAGTTGTTTATTTTTTTTTCTTGTAACCCATCGGAATTTTACTGTTTTGGTTTGTCTACTATATAAAAACCTCTTTCCTCTCATAAAAACCATCCACCCTCAAAAATTCATTTCTAAAAAAAAGATTGTAAAAAAAAAAGAAAACCAAACAGCCTACTAGATCCAAATCTCCCACTAAACCGAATAAAAAAAACAGTTACACTGCTAGTTAAAAAAAGAAGAAGAAAGATAAACAACGGATCTCCCAAGGTCTTCAACGTAAAACCGCCAAACCGGGCCCCACAACAACGTCACAATTCCACATCCCACCGTCACTGACACCCCGGCCCCACCCCCAGTCAACCACCCCTCCCTTCCCTCCCCCAAACACCACGGAAGACGAAACAAACCAAAACCAAAACCAAACCAACCAACCAACTTGAAACCTCCCATCTCCGATCCCCACGTCGCCATCTCCCCCTCCCTCCTCCTCCTCCTCCGCCTCCTTCCCCGCCATAAAACCCAACCCCCACCACCACTCCATCGCCACCACCACCACCGCGCCAACCCTTCGCCGCCGCCGCCGACGAGGACGACGACGACGATCGAAATGGCCTCCTCCACCACCGCCTCCTCCCAGCTCGCCCTCGCCCTCGGCATCCCCGGCCTCGGCGGCCTCCTCATCCCCACCGACGCCGCCGCCACCACCACCACCACCGCCGAGGGCAACGATCTCCACGCCGACGCCTCCCACCCCGTCCTCCGCCTCGCCGGCGCCGTCCAGCACTACGAGTGGGGCGGCCGTCGCGGGTCCTCCCTCGTCGCGCGCCTCGCCGGCGAGGGCGATGATGGTGATGAGAGGCCGTACGCGGAGCTGTGGATGGGGACGCACCCGGCGGCGCCGTCGTCGCTGGCGGCGTCGGGGGAGTCGCTGAGGGAGTGGCTGGGGAGGCGCGGCCCCGCCGCGCTCCTCGGCCGCGACGTGGCGGCGAGGTGGGGCGGCGACCTCCCGTTCCTCTTCAAGGTGCTCTCGGTCGCCAGGGCGCTCTCCATCCAGGCCCACCCCGACGCCGCCCTCGCCAGGGCGCTCCACGCGCTCCGCCCCGCCACGTACCGCGACGACAACCACAAGCCCGAGATGGCCGTCGCCGTCACCGACTTCCGCGCCCTCTGCGGCTTCGTCTCCGTCCAGGTTGGTTTTCCACCACCCGCATTTCGCTGATTAATCACTAGTTCTAATTGCTTCTTGATGCACTTTGAGATCGAATTTTTGATGATACCATTAGTTCTGATGTTGTTGTTGCGCATGAATTTTGTTAGTTTGGTTGGTTGAAATTGTTTATGAGATGTTGCCAGCAGATCCCATGGATGATTCCTAATGGGTAGGTGGGTGTGAGGGGCGGAGTTGACTTATGTCGAAATCGAAATGTCAAGTGGGGATCTGGCTGCTGATGAATTTGGCAACGAACTAATGATTAATGATTAATGGGATCTGTAATTATCGAACGGGCAAGTACTTACTGACAGCCCAACAACCTGTTAATCCTTCGCTAAAATATCGTCATCTATAATAGTAGTATATAATATACCTTCAAACTTTTTATTGGTTTCAAGAAAATGCAGAGAAGATGAGGTTAGAATTTCATTTTGTTTTTTTTTTTAGAAAATCACACGCCTTTCATGAGGTACTGTGGTCCAGTGCTTCACAAACAGTTGATGCTGTCCAAGTATCCAGCAAGCTGCAATGGATTATCCCCCAACGCCAAAGGCATCATTTTATTGTTGGCCCCATGTCCATGTATAGTGTAGATTCTGTCCAAATCACATCCAGCGATGCGTTTACAAGTATGGCTGCTTAGGTAGGTGGGAGCCGTTTCGTGGACAGCAATTGGAAGTATGGCTTGCTTACTAGCTTAGGTAGGCAGCAGGCATTTCGTGGACAGAAAAAAAGGGTGTTGTTCAACAGCCGTAGCCAACTGCTTATTATTCTGAACCTCATATGTTGCAGTAATATTTCCCTATTTGAATTGCATATGCATCACCGATGGACAAATAAACAAGGGGGGGGGGGTAATATGCTCATATTTGGTTCTTGTACAATGTTTACTCTGAAATTCAGATTCTGGTTGGTTAGCATGTGACTTAAGTAATTCTAGATGTACAATGTGTACTCTGAAATTCAGATTCTGGTTGGTCACCATGTGACTTAAGTAATTCTAGATGCACTCCAGCTTCATTGACTGGTGTTTGGCTAGATGTATCACATCTTTATTGACCGATATTTAGCTAGACGCAATGTGTGACTAGTTTCAGAGTAGGAAACAAGGTATAATGAAGTATATAGAATACACTTTCAATATAATTCTTTTGTTTAAATCCTTCCAATTTTTCGGAAAATAGATTACAAATGCTATAGAATCTCATTGTTAACAATATGGGCTACATAGTACCTTGGAGCTTTTAGGACTCTAAGCATTGATTACCTGTAAAATTAAGTACTGACCTATTATACTGCAACCCAGGAGCTCAAGGATGTCTTGAGGACTGTACCTGAGGTTCGAGAGTTAGTTGGCAAAGAAGAGGCTGTGAAGCTTATGGGTGCCAAAGAGCATGATGGAGGCATCGGAGTAAGGTCATATCTGCAATCAGCTTTTACTAATTTAATGACAGCAAGCAAAGAAACAGTTTCTGAAGCAGTCTCAAAGCTAAAGAGTCGGCTGAATATTGAGAGTAAGGTAAACTATTCTCTTAATTATTCTTGACAGATGTATTATTTATTTCACTTGCCTATAATCTGTGTCAGCTGGGATGTCAATATCAGTTTGTTCCTTCGTCGTACGCTACGTTTTGCAAAATGTTTGAGCTTCTATCTGTCTTCTTGTTCATTTCTAAATGACAAAGGAAGACTTTTTAGGAAAAGCATAGTTGTTGCTGTCCAACTTTTTTTTTTTTGGGAATATTGCTGTCCAACTTTAGTGCCATATAATCCAATTGTGTGGTTAAGATGGAGTGTGATTTGACCTCATGTACTTGGGGCTACAAGACATTGTGTGTGGGATACTACCTCTTGAACTCATAGGCTTTGCAGCACCTTGTATGACAGATTCTGGTAGCATTGGGCTGGTTTAATTTACAACATGGTGAAATGAGGGTCTTAAATAATAAAAAAAAGTAAGGCAATGGTTCTGATTGTGAGCTACCTCACATTTCTGCTTTCTGAAACCCAGTTCCTAGCTCTGTATTCAGAATTTCAGATATGGCAGCCTCATATCTGAGGTAGGATCAGCAGTTCAGCAACATGTTACATGCTTACACAAAGATATTGCCAAACCTGATATTCCTTTTTGAGGAGATTCAAGCCTGATATTCTGCAATTGAACTGTTTTGCTGTTAATGTTCTTTTCAGGTTAGAACCTTGACAAAGAAGGAGCAGCTAGTGTTGTCACTGGAGATGCAGTACCCTGAAGATGTTGGTGTTTTAGCAGCATTCTTCTTTAACTATGTCAAGCTCAACCCCGGTGAAGCACTCTATATTGGTGCTAATGAACCACATGCATATCTTTCGGGAGAGTGCGTCGAATGTATGGCCACATCTGACAATGTAGTTCGTGCTGGTCTGACCCCTAAATACAGAGACGTCCAAACTCTTTGCTCGATGCTGACATACAAGCAGGTTTGTTTATCTGATTTCTTATTTATATAAGCATCACCTATATTCTGTTGATATTCGCTGTTATCTGATTATCGTCTATTGACAATTAGTGTTTCTAACTCTTCTGATGCTACACTAATCAAGTAATCATCATTGATTATGTTACTACTACTGGTATGGTAGAATTGCTTGCTCACTTCATAATTAAGAAAGGCGTATGGTACTACTACTGTTATGGAAAAACTGCTTGTTCACTTAGTGATTAAACAAGGCATATGTTTCTAGAATTGCTTGTTCACTTCAAAATTAAGCAAGGAAAATACTTCCTTCAAACATGTGGAGCTTGATTACACGAACAAACTCAGCCAGAATGTTCAAATATACTCCAGAAAATCTTGTGCTCTTTATTCCGTATTGTAATATAACTTACGATCTTCCTTATGCAGAACTACCCGGAGATTCTGCGAGGAGTTCCAGTGCAAGCATATGTAACGCGCTACATACCCCCATCTGAGGAGTTTGAAGTCGATCGCTGCCTGCTGCCCTCCGGTGAATCGGTCACCATGTCACCGGTGCCTGGCCCATCCATCTTCCTTGTCATGACAGGGGAAGGCAAGATTGAGGCAGATTCCATGCTTGATGAAGGAAAGGCAAAGGAAGGCGATGTTTTCTTCGTGCCGGCGCACACCGAGGTCAGGATCCTTGCTTCTGGTCCTGGGAGCATGCAGCTTTACAGGGCTGGGGTGAACAGCAGATTCTTCAGCTGACTTCAATAACACCGCAAATCTTCAGGGATTAAAGGTTATTGCGAGAGTAATTGGTAGGAAAACGGGTGTCTTACTGTCGTCCTTTCATTTTATCATAAGGTAGCTAGTTAAGCCATCATAGTGTATAGGCAAATGGAGATAAAGTCTCTCTCTTTCATACCCTTAATCCTGTTTATTTTTTTCCCCAATATGTAATTTACATTTTTCAGTACGCTGGAAGCAAATGAAATCTGTAGATGAGCTTCTAGTTTCGATTATTCATTCATCATGTACATGCGAAAATTGAAGTTTGCTTTGGATATAGAATAACTAATATGATTCCTTCGATCCTTGGCTAGCGGCAGAATATTATTGTTCGTGATTACATGCGAAAGGGATGGTGTTGGACTGTTGAGAGGAATGGCTAGCTGCAGAGCCTCTGCCTAAAACGAGAGATGATTGAACAACATTAGCTATAAAAGAACTGCAACCTTAGCTATTCCAGTCATACTAACTTTAGACGTAGATTATCACCGGAATTATGACTCTTATTATAAAAGCAATTGATTAAGATGTTGAGTTAGCTGGGAATACATATTCTTTCTTGATTCTTGAATTAAATTTCTGATGACTGAAATTTCTGCTGTTTTTTATGAGTAGAAATGCTACCTTTCATCAAAAAATTTTTTAAAAAAATTGATTGCCTTAATGTTTTTATTTTATATAGTTTTCCTCAAAAAATTAAGAATTGATTGATTTAATGTTTTTATGAGTAGAAATGCTGCTTTTCATAAAAAAAATTTTAAAAAATGATTGCCTTAATGTTTTTTATTTTATATAGTTTTCCTCAAAAATTAAGAATTGATTGACTTAATGTTTTTATATTATATAGTTTTCAATACTTCTAACTTAGAATTGATGAGGAGTAAAATGAAAAATGTTTCTGCTCTTCATAAAAAAATTTGATTTACTCAATGTTTTTATATTATACTCCCTTCGTCTAAAAAAACCAACCTACATAAGGATGAGACACTACATAGTACAATGAATCTGAAGCTAGTGTCCCATCGTTTTCTAGGTTGATTTTTTTTTAGACGGATGGGGTATAGTTTTCCGTACTAGTATATTATATAGTTTTCCATACTAGTATCTTAGTTATATAGAAAGTGAAGAGGCAAAGTATGGTAGGAGTTTATAATAGATAGCGAGAATGTACATTACGTTAGCTTTTTATATCAAACACATATTTGTGTTTTAATATATATTTTTTCAATCATATTGAATATATTTGTGTTTTATTAGAGTGAGGGACAATACTTCCCTATTTCGATTATGGATAAAGATAGCCAAATATATAATCATTTGACTGCAATATGTGTGTGTGACTACTAGAATTTAGAAACTAGCACTTGCTTGTGAGCTAGCAACCTTAGATTAAAGTGTGAGTAATTTGTGTTGTTGTAGAAGCGGACACAACAACATGATATGATTGGCTTACATATGGACATCCAAATAATTTCGAATAAAGAAGTTTTGAGTATATATATACATCAGGTAATTAAATTATAGTTGGGACTAAATAGTTGAATTCCATCTAAAATACATATGTTAGCTCATGTACGGACTAGACCTATGACTAGCAAACTTTAGAACAACTAGGAGTATTTGTATTTGAGATGTCTATTTAACCTCCCAAACCTTTCACTTTGTTTAAAAATACACCTCCGAACTCCAAAATCATATACTCCCTATTTCTTTGTTAACAGTGAAATTTGGTAAGCCCGGAGTTGTCATCGGCTTAGAGTCAGCATCGGCTTCGAAGTCCTGGGATTAGCCGATGAGAGTTGTCAAGTCGTCAGTTATCGGATTCTTGCTATATTCGGTTAAGGAAATTGATCTACTAAAGGAAGCTTATCCAGAATAGACCGAGTTCAAAGAGAATGCGGCATGACAAGTTATCTATTAATTAGAATACTTTGTTAGTTTTTAGTTGTTGGATTTTTGCTATATTCGGTTAAGGAAATTGATCTACTAAAGGAAGCTTATCCAGAAGAGACCGAGTTCAAAGAGAATGTGGCATGACAAGTTATCTATTAATCAGGAATAGTTTGTTAGTTTCCTTTTATCTTTAGAAAAGTGTGTTTAGTGTCCTATAAGGACTTTATCTTTCCTTTTATCTTTAGGAAAGTTTCTTTCTTATCCGACAAGGACTTGTATCAACCCATGGGTATAAATATGTACACCCGGGGTCTATGTAATCTATCTTCACGATCAATACAATTCGGCGCATCGCCACCTTTTGCCTTTTCTACTTTATTTTATCGTCCGACGGGACTTGGCACCTGACGCGGGGCTGCATCGGTGTTCGATCTCCGGCTAAGGGGTAAGTCCAATGTTCTGCCAGCCCGGGCAATTGTATCGTTTACGTCGGCGTCGTTCAAGGCTGCATCAGTACATTCGACCTCTTGGATTGCTCTGGTTTGAATGATATATTTGCCTACCTATTTATCATATATCTCTGTTAATCTAGTCTTAGCATATCAATTTAGCTCTATCGGCTGCCTCTCGTTTTAGGGTTTCTGTCGGTATCGGCTAAATCGCATTGCTAGAATAGATTAGCTTAGACATCTACCATCCTGAAAACTCAGTCAACGGCTTGATTGTCTAGATATTATGTTTCTTTTCATACTTAGTGCTGCATCAGTTAAGTTTGATCTACTAAGTTGTGCTTAGAACCATAATCTCCAGCCTGCTTCTTGATTGCCAATAAGGGTTTCATCGGGGTTTCAGCCGGTGAGTTATCTGGACGTTGCATCGGCTCATAAGGATTGCATATACATATAAGTTGGATTTAGCCGATGACAACAAAGGTTTCACTGTTTAATCTAATCCTGTGGATTTCATGACATCGGATCTCCAGCCGATGTGTGCTTTAACTTTCGGATCGATGCTTATTTATCATATCATTATTTGCCAATTGGTTTATACTAGATTATATTGTTATTTTATTACATCATCATCAGCCGATTGCCTTTATATCATTATCTACATTGGACATATAGCCGATTGCTTAAACCCTATAGCTATCGGTATCGGCTATCGGCTGGAACTACTCCATCGGCTTGTCAGCCGATCGACTGTTTTGATCTACTATTTGCATATCTTGTCAGTTGCAGCATCAAACTGACTGGCACGCCCGCATCTCACCAATCTTTGGACCTGCACAGGAGCTAAGCAGATCTCCCAGGCCGGTGTGTTCGATTTTTTTGTCAACATTCTTAAAATATAATAACTTTTACCTATGAATCTGAACAAGTGCATGTTTCACCGGTGGAGAACCCATCTTTACATACGGTTCGCAACATCTTGTAGTTCCAGTTATGTAACCGAGACTACAAATCCGGGACTAAAGATGTCCATAGTCCCGGGTGGAATAACTGAGACTAAAGATCTTTAGTCCCGTTTGGTAACACCAACCGGGACTAAAGATGGTAGCGCCACGTGCTGACACTATCCTAAACACTTTTTTCTTTCTTTTTCTCCATTGTTTTTTACCGTTTGCATATTGATTTCGTACTGAACTCAGCAACAAAATCATCCACAATCACAAAAATATCACAATATCATCCATAAATTCGCATACATCTTAAATTTATATATCCAAATACATCACAAACCAACAAATTCGTATCACAGATCAACATCAAAAACATCACAAATCAAGAAATTCATCCACACAACAAATTTCTCAGCCGAGCCAGGCGCCGCTGTCGCTGCCGCCGTGCCACCGCGGAGGGGAGGGTGCCGCACGGGCCGTGCCGCCGCGTGGCCCGCGTCGCCGCGGAGGGGAGGAGAGGGCGCCGGGTGGGCCGCCGCGCCGCCGCAAAGGGGAGGGCGCCGCCCGTCGGCACCGCGGAGGGGAAGGCGCCGCCTGCCGGCGCCGTGGAGGGGAGGGCGCGCGCCGCAGACGATGGAGATGGGGAGGGGAGAAGAGGGAGGAGAGGGGGAGGAGGAGGAGATAAGGAGGATACAGGAGGGTGAAGAAGATAGAGAGATAGAATTGAAGAAGATAAGGATGAGGGAGAGAAAGAGATAAAGAATTTTCGGCTCTCTCCCCCGTGAATTTTTATCTCTGTACCTCCCACGCACGTTTTTTACTGCTCGCGCGCTTTTTTTAATATTTAGTCCTGGTTGGTATAAACAATCGGGACTAAAGATATTGGGGGGCCTGTCACGGCCTGACAATGAATGAACCAGGACTAAAGATCATATATTCCCGTTACACTTCAAACCGGGACTAAAACATGCTTTTTAGTGGTAACTCTAGAAAACCATCTAATTAGGAAAAGAATATAAAAAAACCCCAAAATGCTGTCTACTTAAAAATGTGGCTGAACTTTCATTTTTTTATCCCATGGAATGGATAAGTAAGTTGCTACTCTGGAAAAAAGAAGGTTACAATAGCAACAATCCTCCTCGAGAGCAGTCCTTAGGCCATCCACACAAGGGAAAAAACAGAGTGGAAAGATAGAGAGGACAACAAGGTAGACCGAACCGAGCGACCGAGGTAGGCGAGAGTTGGTAGAGGGCGGTGGGTAGTTTCCATGGCGGCTAGGTAGAGGATCATCATCTGACGGTACCGGCGGCCGGCAGCCGACAAGTGGGGGCCAGATCCTCGACGCGTAATTGATGAAGATTGCTGGCCTAGCGAGGAACCATAAAGGGCGATCAGGTGCAACAGAAGCCCGAGGTGTGGGTTGATGATGAAGTTGCAGGTGCTGACCATGGAGGTTGGAAAAGATTGGCCACGACTTTGAAGCAGAGGGGGACAATCAAGTAACCAAAGAGATAATAAAAATGGAAATGAATCCCAAGCGAAACCTAACTGTCATATGCTAGTAGGAATTCAGACAATATTATCATCTAACTGTAGATTGACCATGCTATGAGTCTAACTCTGAGCAGAATAATTGTACGCTTGAGATTTTTAACTGGATGTGCATGTTAATTTTGGTAAATAGTGAGTACTGTGTTTTACGTAAATTTAATACGTTATATTAATTTGAATGGAAGGGAAATTCTCTTTTATACATATTGTACACCTTCCTTTGTTTTACATACACTCCTTTTTTTTTGCTTCACTATATTTTAAGATTGATGTGGCTAGTTATATTTTTTTAGTGATTTGATTGTAACCCGTTTACTGAAAGTTTTAAAAAATTTTATTGCTAATGAAAAGCCCATCAGGATTATGTTCTCAAATAGTGATCCAACCATATGGAAGTGTGTATGTATAAAATTGTTAATAAAATTGATAATAAGAGCATCTGAGATGTTTTGATACTTTGTTGCCATCTTGTCTGGCATGATGAATTCAATGGACATTCCAAAAGATATGATTTTTTACATTTTGGGAGTCAGGCTATGCTAAGAATATCTCATATCTTATTTGAGTACGGATTTTCAAAAACTTTTTAAACTAATTGCATCATGCCGATCTCATTCGTCTATTTTATCTGGAGTTGATCTCGAGGATTATTAATCGTGAGTAAAGAATAGTTAATTAGAAATAAACCCTAAAAACAAATTGGTAAAATAAATATAAATTAAAAATAAAGATTAGGTGTGGATAGTAATAAATAAAATATTATCGCGACCATATTTGGATCAATTAAATTTCATTGCGATGGAATAAGAATTAACCCTAATTAAAGCTCAAATAAATTATATAAAAATAAAATATGAGTAATATTAATCTAATCTAGGGTGAATTCATTAGTTGAGATAATACACATATTGAGTAAACTTCATTTATGCAAGATTTAGAAATTATAGAATCAAATTCATATAGGAAATAAACTAAAATTGGGAAAAATAGGAAAAAGACACTATTCATTAGCCTCTAGGTGTTCGACGAGGTTCCCTAGCCCCTTCCCCTCCCCTGCCATGCGCGCCTCGCGCCGCTCGGCCGTCGCCGTCGCGCCTCGCGCCTCGTCCCGCCGCGCGCCATTGCCGTCGCCATCGCCGCGCCGCGTAGCCGTCGCGTCGCCGCTGCTGCCGTCGCGTCATCTCGAGCCCCGCGCCGCCGCTGCCGCGCTGACGCCGCCTCGCGCCGCGCACCACTGCCGCGCCCGCGCCCGCACCTCGCGCCGCGCGCCGCCGCGGCCCGCCCGTCGCGTCGCCCGTCACGTCGCCCGTCCCGTCGCCGCTCGTCCGTCGCCGTTGCGCCTTGCGCCCCGCGCCGCTGCCGTCTGCCGCACCACGCGCCGCGCGCCGTCGCCCGTCGCGTCGCCCGTCCCGTCGCCGCTCGTCCGTCGCCGTCGCGTCGCGCGTCCGTCGCCGTCGTCGCTCGTCCGCGCGCCGCACGCCGCCGCCCGTCGCGTCCCGCCCCGAGCCCCGTGCCGCGCGCCCCCACCCCGAGCCCCGCGCCGCCGTCACGTCTTCCCCTCCCCTTATCTCTTTCCCTTCCCCTATATAAGCCCCGCTATTCCCCTCTTCTCCTCCGTCTCCACCCCCTCATCTCTACCACTCCTCCACGCCACCGCGCCGCCGTCTCCACGCCGCCACGCCGTCGCTTAAAGCCGCCGCGCCCCCGCCACGAAGCCGCCGCGCCGCGCCTTGCGCCAACACCGCCACCGTCGCTGTCGCCGCCGTTGCCGTCGCCGTCGTCGGTAAGCCGCCGCCCAACCTTTCCCCCCCTCGCGTCCATCGTCGCCGCCACCCGGGAGAGCAAGAGCCGAGAGAGAGAGATAGAGCCGGGAGAGGGAGAGGAAAAGAGTGCCGAGAGGGAGAGGAAGGAAAGAAAAAGGAAGAGAGAAAAAGAAAGAAAGGAAAGAAAAGAAAAGGAAAAGAGAGAAAAAGAGAAAAAAGAAAAGAAAGAGAAAAGAGAAAAAGGAAAAATTTAAGAGATTTAGAATATTTAACATATTAGAAATTAATTATAGGATTAATGAGAATACCGTTAGATGAACTCCTACTATTTAAAATACCTAAAGTACTAAGATTTGATTATAGAACTAATTATTTACGAATTAAAACAATTAGATGAATCTTAATAGATTGTTATAGATTATTTTTAGTAATGTCTATAGGAGATCAATTCGCGGTAATAATTTAGATCAATTCGCGGTAATTATTATAGATTATTTTGGGTAATCCCTATAAGTAATCAATTAACGGTAGAAAATTCGGATTTAGTTACTAGGGATTATAGCCGTGTAATATATTTAATCGTTTAGTCATAGACTAAATTAAATCATATAATGTTTCTAGGATTTTGTCAGATAGTTAGCTCGCGCTAGAAATCTCTAACCTATTATATGGATATAATGCTCAGGTAGATTAAATTAAAAATTTGTGACAATAAAACATTTATACCCGCAAAATAGTTTAAATCGAAATTGGGTTTGTCATAGTTCGCAGATAGTAAAATTAATAAAAAGGAATCGACTTTCGCATGTGACTTTTATTTGGATTTATTTGGATTTTTATTTGAATTCTAACCGAATTCAAATCAATTCTTGCACGTAACTATAGAGCCCGAGGGAGTTGCGGATCCAAGCGAAGGCCAAGACCCGCAAGACTTTGAGCAAGGCAAGTCATCACTATTCTTTGAACATGTTGATCCCAATTGCGAAATTGTTTTGTTTACAAATAAAATTGCATGCAATTATGAACATCCTACTTGTGATTATACCATGCCTTGATTATTGTTCACCTTTAAATCTTTGTAACCATAGATACGTACGAGTCCCTAGTCAACTATGACACTTGCTTAGAAATGCTATTTTAGATTCATGCATACTCATATTTATCAAATGCTATATGCTTGGGCAATTACCTTTGGGAAGGTAATTGAGATGCGGCATGTGGAGACATGAGCGCCACATTGCCATGATATTGACGACATAATTTGTGAAAGGAAAATAAAGTAAAACAACTGTTTTCGACTAGGGCGGCTGGAGGACTTGGGTGGTGTCTGGAAAAGGCTAGTGCCGTCCCTGGTCAATTAAGGACCGAGCCATGAAGTTAAGCATGAAACGACCCCCGTACAACCGCACTTCTCGTATGGGTATAGACCTAGCGGAGTAGATAGCTGAGCGGAGGCAGTATCCATGCATAGTGGTTTCTTGATGTGTGAGGCAGGGGCTCTACGGTGGGGGCAGCCATTGGTAGGACCGCGAGGCGGGTGTCTACAGTGGTGTCGCCATCGGTAGGACTGCCATGTGAGAATCTAAAACATAATTATAACTTAATGCATGTGTGAGTCTTCCCTTCCCGGGTGCGCCAGAACTCCTCTCACTGCTAGAAACCGTGTACGCCTAGAGTGCATGAGGATGAAAAGTTCATGGAGCGGGTACTGCCAATGCGAGGTTATCAAAAAGCTTTGCCGTGACGCGTCTCATGTGTTGGGACGAGGCTCATGTGTTGGGCAGTCGCGGAGTGCGGGTAAAGTGTACATCCACTGCAGTGTGAGTAAACCAAATCTATTCGAATAGCCGTGCTCGCGGTTATTGAGCACCGGGACGTGTATTACACTTGGCTAGACTCTAAATTCTTAACTTGTGTGGGAAGGGATATTGCATGATGAATTTTATGCTGTTGGAGCCACTTCCTGAGAGGCGGGAAGGTGGACGTCCTCAGAAAACCATGACGAATCAATGGTGGGAAGCTATCCTTGGGATCACAATGGATGGTGGACAGAACCGTCGTTGTTTAAATACAAACTCTGGTACTAAAATTTGATCAGTCAATGCTAGGTCTTAGGCTTGTGAAAAGAATTACAAAACTTGCTTTGCGCAAAAGAACTATGGCCATCCTTTGAACTCCCCCTTTCATATGCATTGTTGCTGTGGTGGCTTGCTGAGTACGGTTGGTACTCATCCTTGCAAATATAAAATTTATCAGAAGCGGGAGATGAAGCCTTGGAGGATCCCTATGCCTACTATCAGGAGGGAGATGAAGACGATGGCGTCCAGTAGGTCTTAGTACGGTCGTTGCCCGTGGCAATGGCATGCCGCTGCCTGAATTCCGCTGCCTTATCTATTTCTGCTTTTGGATGTATTCCGGACCTCTCGGTCCGATGATTTAAGACTATGCCTGCGGGCCTATGATGTAATAATTCGTATTTAATACTCGTGTATGTGCACTTGATATTCCAGCTATGAATTCGTGTGTACCAAACTACTTGATCCAGGGAAATGGTACTGTTTACACGATTGATTCCTGTTATAAAAACGGGGGTCCACAGAGCTGGTATCAGAGCCATACGACTGTAGGAAAAGACCAAAAGGCGCCCCACCCCTTTTCTAAGTTGGCCAAGGGAGATATTCCCATTTAGTAATACTTTCAAAAATAAAAACGCTATGTTTACAAAACTCGGTACAATTTTCATCTTACTCTTAACTATTTTATTTACAAAACAAGTTTTACTCTCAACTGACTTTGGGTTTTTCTTAAAATTAGATGGCAGATTCGGATTCACCCGCTACCTGGGAGTTGAGCTTACCTCAATCAGAGGGGTATGTCATTGAGCTGCATCGGATGTTGAGGCGTCTGCGATACCCTGGATTCCCGTCATACCGAGTGAGACAGTGTGGCTCAGTTTGGGAGGCTCGGGTTGAGATTCACCCCCGAGTCCCTTCCGAGTTGGACTACAGCTTCCAGACACGTCACCACCGAGACCTGCCAGAGACTGCGATGCAGGATGCCGCCCGGGAGGCCTTCCTCCGACTCAGCTCTATCCACCGAGCTGAGTTAGTGAGTACCGAGTTTGCTCATCACCTGTTCCGGGAGGAGGGCAACTCAGTTTGCACAGTTCAGGACACGCCCTGCTGCTACAACCCGATGGTGACTCGGTTGTCACGATGGGCTGAGGCAGTAGATGACTACTACGAGGAGGCTCTGTTGGAGATTGACGACCACCAGAGACGTGTGGGGGAGTTAGAGACTGAGGTGACCGACCTCACAGCACAGCAGCTTCAGTTGGAGGAGGAGCACCAGGCTTGGGGCAGTGAGATAGACTCACTGAAGGCACAGCTCCAGGTCCACGGCGACCAGTTCCAGCAGTTATCTGACCAGTACAACGATCACCGCGGGATGATGGATACTCTTGAGGAGCAGCTGAGAGAGAGTCAGGAGCACGTCAGCCAGCTGGAGGAGCAGCTTCGAGCAGCCAAGATCAGCACTACAGGGGCTTCTACTTCCACAGCAGTAGGCCGTGACCGCTACTTTTTCCTCACCCCGCCATACCCACCGGCGTTCCACGCTCTTCTGGGAGAGGCTAGTATGCTAGCTACCGAGTCAGCGCCCTACCTAGTGGACCCTACAGCGACACAGCCACCTGTTCCGGAGTTGGTGCACACTCCACTGATCCCTACACCTTCTCCGCAGCTGGGTTCCAGTTTGGAGACTCCGATCCAGGTCGACTCCGAGACAGAGGGGACCGACACCGAGCCAGAGATCGAGCCAGACATCACTGATCCTTCAGAGGATGAGGCTCCTGTTCCCCGCATCACCTTCCTTGGAGGCCCTCGCACCCTCAGCACTGCTCGCAAGAGCACACGACCTCCGGGCAAGAGGCCCAAGCCAGATCCAGAGGCCACTACTTCTGGGCCGTGGGGACTCAGGTTTGCGCGAGCCAGCGACCACCCTCTACCTGCCCCGGGATCCTGCGGATGGCTGGAGGACTAGACTGACGGACTCCTTGCAGCTTCGATCTCGTATCAGATGGTTTTTGGATAGTATGCAAGACCCCCTCCCTTACCTAGATTGACGAGTAGTTTGATGATTGGTTTGATGTATCGTTTGGATGAACCTTATTTGGACTGCGTATGTATGCAGTCAATTGCATCATGATTTATGTACCATTTGTGAAACTCTGTGATGTTATGATATCTATTGTTGTTGTATTATAAATGAGTTTATTCCACCATGCTTGCGAAACAAAGTCCATATCAACACAACCCCCCTTAATGGGATAAAGCCATAGGAGCTAGTTAGAAAATTAGGATACTTACTCCATCAACCTACACAGATGGCAAGCCGACGTCGGGCAACAACCAGCAATGACGAAACTCAGACACCCGACTTAAACACTCTGGCCGGAGTTATGGCCACCCAAACTCAACTTCTGCAAGCCATCGCAAACAACCAAGGCAACCGCGGAGGGTCAAGCTTTGGAGAGTTCATGAGAACCAAGCCGCCCACGTTCGCTACTGCCGACGAGCCCATGGAAGCAAAAGACTGGCTACGCATCATAGAAAAGAAACTGACTCTAGTCAGGGTACGCGAAGCCGACAAGGTGATCTTCGCAGTGAACCAGCTGGAAAGACCCGCTGGTGATTGGTGGGATACCTACAAGGAAGCCCGAGAAGACGGTGCTGGAGAACCCACCTGGGAGGAGTTCACTGCGGCGTTTCGCGAGAATTTCGTACCTGCTGCAGTGATGCGCATGAAGAAGAACGAGTTTAGAAGACTGCGGCAAGGGAATACAACAGTGCAGGAGTATCTAAACAAGTTCACTCAGTTGGCTCGCTACGCAATTGGAGACCTGGCAGATGAAGAAGAAAAGATCGACAAGTTCATAGAAGGACTGAATGATGAATTGCGTGGACCTATGATCGGGCAGGATCACGAGAGTTTCCAGAGCCTGATCAACAAGGTCGTCAGGCTAGAGAACGATCAAAGGACGGTGGAACACAACCGCAAGAGGAGGCTTGCTATGAGTCACCCACCTCAGACAGTGCCTCAGCGACTTAAGGGAGCCCCTCCGTCCGGATGGAAGCCCCCTGTCATGGTGACCAACCGTCCCGCTGCACTTAGCAACTTCAACAGGCCAGTTGCACTTCAGAACCGCACCCCTACACCAACTTTGGCTGCCCCTGGAGCCAAGAAGAATGTGGACTGCTTCAACTGTGGGGAATACGGGCACTACGCTAACAACTGCCCTCATCCACGCAAAACCCCTGTCCGAACTGGCGCGAATGCAATGACTGTTCGCGGCACTACTACCCCTGCTATCGGGCGAGGTCTATTCAAGACTCCGCAATCTAACAGGACCGCCACTGGATTTGGGCGCGGACAAGTGAACCATGTCCGAGCTGAAGAGGCCCAGGAAGATCAGGGCGTACTAATGGGTATGTTCTCTATCAATTCCACCCCGGTTAAAGTTCTCTTCGATTCCGGTGCATCGCATTCATTTATATCTCTGAAGGCTAGTCAAAAGCACAACTTGACCCTCGTGGGACTTAGAAAGCCTATGATAGTACACTCACCTGGGGGCGAGATAACTATGAGTCATGCTTGCATAGATGTACCAATTCGCCTTAGGGATGTGGTATTTCCCTCTAATCTTATGGTGCTAATACCCCAAACTCTTGATGTCATTTTGGGTATGGATTGGTTAGCAAAGCATAGAGGAGTAATTGACTGTAGACGTAGAGAGGTTACCCTGACCACACCCTGGGGATCGGATATGAGAGCAACCATGGATCAAGAACCTAGGCTAACCGAACGTGCTGGGGGTATATTCACCATGCTACCCCTAAAGGGAATGCCTGTAGTACAGCGATTTCCTGATGTGTTTCCAGAAGATTTACCTGGAATGCCACCAGATCGTGACGTAGAGTTCATTATTGACCTGATACCCGGAACTGCCCCCATATCCAAGAGACCATATCGGATGCCGGTCAATGAGTTAGAAGAACTTAAAAGGCAAATCAGAGAGTTGCAAGAGAAGGGATTTGTACGCCCCAGTTCGTCACCTTGGGGAGCCCCAGTGTTGTTTGTTAAAAAGAAAGACGGTAGCATGAGAATGTGTGTAGACTACCGATCACTGAACGAAGTAACTATCAAAAACAAGTATCCACTACCACGGATTGATGACCTCTTCGACCAACTTAAGGGAGCTAAGGTGTTTTCAAAGATAGACCTTTGATCAGGATACCACCAACTGAAGATTAGGACCGAGGATATCCCCAAAACCGCGTTTTCAACACGCTATGGGTTGTATGAATTCACAGTAATGTCGTTTGGTCTAACCAATGCCCCGGCATACTTCATGAATCTTATGAACAAAGTATTCATGGATTACTTGGATAAGTTTGTGGTGGTATTCATCGATGACATTCTGATCTACTCCAAAGATGAAGAAGAACATGCGGAACACTTAAGATTGGTTCTCCAGAAACTCCGAAAGCACAAGTTATACGCAAAATTCAGCAAGTGCGAATTTTGGTTGAAGGAAGTCGCTTTTCTGGGTCACGTAATCTCAGCCGGTGGAGTAGCAGTGGACCCTGCTAAAGTGGAGGCTGTCACGGAATGGAAAGCACCCAAATCTGTGACTGAAATTCGGAGTTTTCTAGGCTTGGCTGGATACTACCGAAGGTTCATTGAAGGGTTCTCTAAGATAGCCCGACCAATGACACAACTACTCAAGAAGAAAAAGAAGTTTGTGTGGTCAGAACAGTGTCAGGAAAGCTTTGAGCAGCTCAAGGAAAAGCTGACCTCAGCGCCTATTTTAGTTCTTCCCGACATCAGGAAAGACTTTGTTATATATTGTGATGCGTCAAGGCAAGGACTAGGAGGAGTACTGATGCAGGACAGAAAAGTGGTGGCCTATGCGTCGCGACAATTGCGACCACATGAGGAAAACTACCCTACCCATGACCTAGAACTCGCAGCTGTGGTTCATGCGCTAAAGATTTGGAGACATTATCTAATTGGAAACCATTGCGATATCTACACTGACCACAAGAGTCTAAAGTATATCTTCACCCAGTCAGATCTCAACTTGAGGCAAAGGCGATGGTTAGAATTAATCAAGGACTATGATTTAGAGGTTCACTATCACCCAGGCAAAGCAAACGTTGTGGCCGACGCTCTGAGTCGTAAGAGCCATTGCAATCATCTGAGAATGGAAGGGATGGTCCCTGAGCTTAGGGAGGAAATAGCTCAGCTGAACCTACATATAGTACCCCGTGGACAGATAAACACCCTGGACATTCAACCTCTTTTGAGAACCCAAATAGAAGAAGCCCAGAAGGACAACGAGGAAGTCCGAGAGTTGAAGGAACGCTTGGCTGCAGGACGTGCAAAGGAATTTTCAACCGACGAAAAAGATGTTCTATGGTATAAAAAGAGAATTTACGTACCTGAACAGGGTGGACTGAGGGGATTAATTTTAAAGGAAGCTCACGAATCGGCATATTCATTGCACCCCGGAAGTACGAAGATGTACCAAGATCTGAAGGAAGGATACTGGTGGCCCAACATGAAGAGAGATGTGGCCGAATACGTAGCACTCTGCGACGTATGCCAGAAGGTGAAGGCTGAACACCAGAGGCCAGCAGGTTTGTTGCAACCTCTCAGGATTCCCGAATGGAAATGGGATGAGATAGGTATGGATTTTATTGTTGGATTGCCCAAAACCGCAACAGGATATGATTCCATTTGGGTGATCGTGGATCGACTCACCAAGACAGCGAGATTCATTCCCGTTAAGACAAATTATAGCAGTGCTAAGCTAGCCGAGTTATACATGACCAGGATAGTATGTCTTCATGGTGTACCAAAGAAAATTATATCTGATCGGGGCACACAATTTACCTCACATTTCTGGGAGAAAGTCCATGAAGCCCTAGGAAGTTATCTCGCATTTAGCACAGCTTATCATCCACAGACAGATGGCCAGACGGAGAGAACCAACCAGGTCCTAGAAGACATGCTGAGGGCTTGTGCTCTGGATTTTAGCAAGGACTGGGAGAGATGTTTGCCCTACGCCGAATTCTCCTACAACAACAGCTTTCAAGCAAGCCTAAAGATGTCACCCAACGAGGCATTGTTTGGTCGACGATGTCGTACCCCGCTAATGTGGTCCGAGACTGGAGAACGGGCGGTATTTGGACCTGATATTATTCAAGAAGCCGAAGAAAAGGTTCGCTTGATCCGTGACCGTCTAAAAGTAGCACAATCACGACAAAAGAGTTACGCCGACACTCGAAGAAGAAACCTGGAATTTAAGGAGGGAGATTACGTTTATCTAAAGGTTTCTCCGATGAGGGGAAACAAAAAGGTTTAAGGTCAAGGGAAAACTGGCACCAAGATATGTGGGGCCATTCCAGATCACCGCCAGGCGAGGAGAAGTTGCATATCAGTTACAATTACCGAAGAATATCGCGGAGGTGCACCCAGTCTTCCATGTATCCCAATTAAAGAAATGCTTACGAGTGCCGGAAGAACAAGCTCCGCTGGAAGAGATTCACATTAGCAATGATCTCACATATCCAGAACACCCGATTCGGATATTGGATGAAGCAGAAAAGAGGACTAGGAGCAAAGTGTGGCGTATGTACAAGGTACAATGGAGTAATCACACTGAGGCTGAAGCCACCTGGGAAAGCGAAGAATTCTTGAGGACGGAGTACCCGCATCTATTCGAAAACTGGTAAGAAATCTCGGGACGAGATTTGTTTAAGGGGGGTAGGTTTGTAACACCCTGAAAATTCGACCGACAAAACAAAAACTCTAAAAATACGGATTTTCAAAAACTTTTTAAACTAATTGCATCATGCCGATCTCATTCGTCTATTTTATCTGGAGTTGATCTCGAGGATTATTAATCGTGAGTAAAGAATAGTTAATTAGAAATAAACCCTAAAAACAAATTGGTAAAATAAATATAAATTAAAAATAAAGATTAGGTGTGGATAGTAATAAATAAAATATTATCGCGACCATATTTGGATCAATTAAATTTCATTGCGATGGAATAAGAATTAACCCTAATTAAAGCTCAAATAAATTATATAAAAATAAAATATGAGTAATATTAATCTAATCTAGGGTGAATTCATTAGTTGAGATAATACACATATTGAGTAAACTTCATTTATGCAAGATTTAGAAATTATAGAATCAAATTCATATAGGAAATAAACTAAAATTGGGAAAAATAGGAAAAAGACACTATTCATTAGCCTCTAGGTGTTCGACGAGGTTCCCTAGCCCCTTCCCCTCCCCTGCCATGCGCGCCTCGCGCCCCGAGCCGTCGCCGTCGCCGCCTGCCGCCGTGCCGCTGTCGCCTGCCGCGCCGCGCGCCGCTCGGCCGTCGCCGTCGCGCCTCGCGCCTCGTCCCGCCGCGCGCCATTGCCGTCGCCATCGCCGCGCCGCGTAGCCGTCGTGTCGCCGCTGCTGCCGTCGTGTCATCTCGAGCCCCGCGCCGCCGCTGCCGCGCTGACGCCGCCTCGCGCCGCGCACCACTGCTGCGCCCGCGCCCGCACCTCGCGCCGCGCGCCGCCGCTGCCCGCCCGTCGCGTCGCCCGTCGCGTCGCCCGTCCCGTCGCCGCTCGTCCGTCGCCGTCGCGCCTTGCGCCCCGCCCCCCTCCCGTCTGCCGCACCACGCGCCGCGCGCCGTCGCCCGTCGCGTCGCCCGTCCCGTCGCCGCTCGTCCATCGCCGTCGCGTCGCTCGTCCGTCGCCGTCGTCGCTCGTCCGCGCGCCGCACGCCGCCGCCCGTCGCGTCCCGCCCCGAGCCCCGTGCCACGCGCCCCCACCCCCAGCCCCGCGCCGCCGTCACGTCTTCCCCTCCCCTTATCTCTTTCCCTTCCCCTATATAAGCCCCGCTATTCCCCTCTTCTCCTCCGTCTCCACCCCCTCATCTCTACCACTCCTCCACGCCATCGCGCCGCCGTCTCCACGCCGCCACGCCGTCGCTTAAAGCCGCCGCGCCCCCGCCACGAAGCCGCCGCGCCGCGCCTTGCGCCAACACCGCCACCGTCGCTGTCGCCGCCGTTGCCGTCGCCGTCGTCGGTAAGCCGCCGCCCAACCTTTCCCCCCCTCGCGTCCATCGTCGCCGCCGCCCGGGAGAGCAAGAGCCGAGAGAGAGAGATAGAGCCGGGAGAGGGAGAGGAAAAGAGTGCCGAGAGGGAGAGGAAGGAAAGAAAAAGGAAGAGAGAAAAAGAAAGAAAGGAAAGAAAAGAAAAGGAAAAGAGAGAAAAAGAGAAAAAAGAAAAGAAAGAGAAAAGAGAAAAAGGAAAAATTTAAGAGATTTAGAATATTTAACATATTAGAAATTAATTATAGGATTAATGAGAATACCGTTAGATGAACTCCTACTATTTAAAATACCTAAAGTACTAAGATTTGATTATAGAACTAATTATTTACGAATTAAAACAATTAGATGAATCTTAATAGATTGTTATAGATTATTTTTAGTAATGTCTATAGGAGATCAATTCGCGGTAATAATTTAGATCAATTCGCGGTAATTATTATAGATTATTTTGGGTAATCCCTATAAGTAATCAATTAACGGTAGAAAATTCGGATTTAGTTACTAGGGATTATAGCCGTGTAATATATTTAATCGTTTAGTCATAGACTAAATTAAATCATATAATGTTTCTAGGATTTTGTCAGATAGTTAGCTCGCGCTAGAAATCTCTAACCTATTATATGGATATAATGCTCAGGTAGATTAAATTAAAAATTTGTGACAATAAAACATTTATACCCGCAAAATAGTTTAAATCGAAATTGGGTTTGTCATAGTTCACAGATAGTAAAATTAATAAAAAGGAATCGACTTTCGCATGTGACTTTTATTTGGATTTATTTGGATTTTTATTTGAATTCTAACCGAATTCAAATCAATTCTTGCACGTAACTATAGAGCCCGAGGGAGTTGCGGATCCAAGCGAAGGCCAAGACCCGCAAGACTTTGAGCAAGGCAAGTCATCACTATTCTTTGAACATGTTGATCCCAATTGCGAAATTGTTTTGTTTACAAATAAAATTGCATGCAATTATGAACATCCTACTTGTGATTATACCATGCCTTGATTATTGTTCACCTTTAAATCTTTGTAACCATAGATACGTACGAGTCCCTAGTCAACTATGACACTTGCTTAGAAATGCTATTTTAGATTCATGCATACTCATATTTATCAAATGCTATATGCTTGGGCAATTACCTTTGGGAAGGTAATTGAGATGCGGCATGTGGAGACATGAGCGCCACATTGCCATGATATTGACGACATAATTTGTGAAAGGAAAATAAAGTAAAACAACTGTTTTCGACTGGGGCGGCTGGAGGACTTGGGTGGTGTCTGGAAAAGGCTAGTGCCGTCCCTGGTCAATTAAGGACCGAGCCATGAAGTTAAGCATGAAACGACCCCCGTACAACCGCACTTCTCGTATGGGTATAGACCTAGCGGAGTAGATAGCTGAGCGGAGGCAGTATCCATGCATAGTGGTTTCTTGATGTGTGAGGCAGGGGCTCTACGGTGGGGGCAGCCATTGGTAGGACCGCGAGGCGGGTGTCTACAGTGGTGTCGCCATCGGTAGGACTGCCATGTGAGAATCTAAAACATAATTATAACTTAATGCATGTGTGAGTCTTCCCTTCCCGGGTGCGCCAGAACTCCTCTCACTGCTAGAAACCGTGTACGCCTAGAGTGCATGAGGATGAAAAGTTCATGGAGCGGGTACTGCCAATGCGAGGTTATCAAAAAGCTTTGCCGTGACGCGTCTCATGTGTTGGGACGAGGCTCATGTGTTGGGCAGTCGCGGAGTGCGGGTAAAGTGTACATCCACTGCAGTGTGAGTAAACCAAATCTATTCGAATAGCCGTGCTCGCGGTTATTGAGCACCGGGACGTGTATTACACTTGGCTAGACTCTAAATTCTTAACTTGTGTGGGAAGGGATATTGCATGATGAATTTTATGCTGTTGGAGCCACTTCCTGAGAGGCGGGAAGGTGGACGTCCTCAGAAAACCATGACGAATCAATGGTGGGAAGCTATCCTTGGGATCACAATGGATGGTGGACAGAACCGTCGTTGTTTAAATACAAACTCTGGTACTAAAATTTGATCAGTCAATGCTAGGTCTTAGGCTTGTGAAAAGAATTACAAAACTTGCTTTGCGCAAAAGAACTATGGCCATCCTTTGAACTCCCCCTTTCATATGCATTGTTGCTGTGGTGGCTTGCTGAGTACGGTTGGTACTCATCCTTGCAAATATAAAATTTATCAGAAGCGGGAGATGAAGCCTCGGAGGATCCCTATGTCTACTATCAGGAGGGAGACGAAGACGATGGCGTCCAGTAGGTCTTAGTACGGTCGTTGCCTGTGGCAATGGCATGCCGCTGCCTGAATTCCGCTGCCTTATCTATTTCTGCTTTTGGATGTATTCCGGACCTCTCGGTCCGATGATTTAAGACTATGCCTGCGGGCCTATGATGTAATAATTCGTATTAGATACTCGTGTATGTGCACTTGATATTCCAGCTATGAATTCGTGTGTACCAAACTACTTGATCCAGGGAAATGGTACTGTTTACACGATTGATTCCTGTTATAAAAACGGGGGTCCACAGAAGCTATGCTAAAGATATCCCATATCTTGTTTTATGAGGATAGATATCCCATATCTTGTTTGATGAGGACTCTTAAATGACTTTAATGACATGTTCATCAGTGGTAGAGAGAAAGAGAGGCTCTGCTAATATGACATTGATAAACTTAACGCCATGTAAGCTAATGGCAAAAATATATTTGTTGGATTATTCATGCGTCGTCAGGAGGGATCTGGTCAATTTTACCAATATGTTTTTCAAGAACTGATTACAATCTAAACTTTCTTGATAATCTAAACTAGTTACTTTTCAGCTTCCTCCACCATCTTATAACTTTTCGAAAAACCATCCTATACTATACATGTGTGTGTGGTTAGTCTTCACATCTACTATCTATTTATATTTCATATATCACACCTCAATTGTCTCCCTTCTTGTTTAAAGTTGGTTGTATCTACAATGCGTTTATGGTGATGAGACATGCAAATGTTGCTTGATGAGAAATAATAATGAGTATAATTTTTTCCTATGATTTTCTCGACCCATTTGACCGGTAAAAAAAAGAAGGGAAAATCTGGTTCTATAACACTAAAAGAATGCAATTTTTTATTTATACTATATCAAAAATTTCCAGTTAATTCTAAAACCACTAAAAGTTTGCATGGTTTCCCTTTAAACCATTTCTTCAATATCTATTAGTTATATATTACCACCCAAGTCAGTGTTTATTCATTACATATCTCTACCAGATCATTGTTTAGTTATTATTAGTTAACAATATGAGCACAACTTCACCACCAACCAGCATACAAAATCACTATTAACTAATTATATGAACTACTACCTTTTACCTATTCTGATCCGTTTAGATTGGGCCATGAAACCCAACACTTTCACCATCGCTATATATACCATACCTTTTATCACTATCACAATGCAAGCACTTCCAGAAGAATTCGGTAACAACCAACGAATTAATTAAACGAGGCACTAAACAACATATTACCATTCTAAGGACTTTTTAATAGGGAAAATTACAAAAAAAAATCACCCTAGAAGTCACTTAAGTTTGACATTCCATCTTATAAGTCATTTTATTGCAAATGTCCACCCTCTACTCGGTTTTGTAGCAAAAACCACCCTAGTGCACACGTGCTTAAATGAATCGATATGTTTTCATAAATTGTCTTGACACTTTTCTTGAGTTTTCACAAATATAATTACTGATGAGAGGTTAAATGTTGTTGCACTAAGTTTCATTATATGCAGAAACAAAATAATGAAACACAAAGAATAAGTCTAATGCAAACACTTAGATAAGATTGACCCGGCTATCTTAGCCTATGAGACTATTCATCAATGATAACAGACTAATTCAGCATGAAATGGAGAGGGTGCCACTTGCTTAATTTACTCTATTTTAGATCAAGTTCAAGCCGATGCAAGTATCTAAATTTGTATTGAGGGTGGTACACACATGGTGAAAATATGTGAGGTATAGCTAAAAATTTTTTTTAGGCTGGGTTCCTGGGCACCCCCCCCCCCCCCCACATACTCTAGCTCCGCCCCTGAATTCAGCTAAACACGTGCGAACGGGATGGTTTTTTTTTACCAAAACCATGTAGAGGGTGGACATTTGCAACAAAATGATTTATGGGGTGTAATGTCAAACTTCAAGTATCTTTTGTGGTGGTTATTGTAATTTTCCTTTTTTATATGAACTTTTAGCACGTAAGCATGCATGAACTTTCTATGCTTACCTGTTCACTACTAAATAAATGTGTACATGCATGATTTATCACATTGGAGCGTCCTAAGAATAACTAATATCATGAATAGTACAAGCATACACAACATTTCCTGATCTAGTTCACCACGAGCAAAATTCTGATAAGCCCCTAAAAACGCGTGGGACATACGTTCTCAATCCTGTTCACATGATCCAAAGACCATAATTAAGCGGCCCAGCTGAAGTACACCGAGTAACATATCTATGCTAATTGCATGAGTTTGCCATCTCATACACAGCGATTTCAACTAATTGTGACAGGAATTTGTTCGATCATGCCTGATGTATTTATTAGCTGTGTTTTTGTGGTGACCATGCATCCATGATCAGCTGCCAGAAAACATATGTATATGATGTGTTCTTAACTGAATAATATATGCATAGTAGTGGTGTGAGACAGGGATGTTGATTCCATCCCCATGTTTGGACGAATTTGGCATGAGAAAGCAACATCTGCATTAGAGCGTGACTTTGTACATATGTTTGGCAACATACAGCCAGAAATGTGTTCATTTAGTATATTTTGTCTACTTCATCATATGAAATGGCTGGTACATAGCATGATCAGTTTTGGTTATATAAGGATTTCAATAAGAGTGAACGGGTAAACACATGTCTATGTTATCTTATATTAAGGTTATCTTAGATTAAGGTTAGCGCATTGCAAAGTTATATTAGATGTTGGAGGAAACTAAAAAATGGTGATCTATAAAGACCGTGTGTTATTATTTTGGATAGACTAGCATGATAACCCATGAGAAACCTGACCTCCCTAATATTGAATATATTTTGAGTGTATTGAAGGCGTGACCATCAACCAATCAACAAGGAGGAGAGAGGCCATCTTAATGAACAAGAATGATTAAAAGTTGTCTGAGTTCACAAGTCATCGAAGATTATAATGGTGGATCAAAGATTATAAATGAAGATGGGGTGGGCACTAAATAGTTTTGGGTGAATATATTGAGGTAGGAATATAATATAATATAATATAAGATTGAAATTTGATTCCAAAATAACGATAACAGTTTTTTATTAATGAGCAGCACAGAACTAAATATTGTAACAACCGATATGAATGGCCACCACTTCTATCTTAATGCTTATCAGTCATGCTATCACATGCAGCCGCAGTTGTATATCATTAGCTTCTCGTCTTAAGTGAAACTGTTACCAGATCGTTAGTTTGAGAATGTATTTTAACTCACTCTGTATTTATATATCCAATTATCCACTATTATGGATTGGGGCATCAAAGGCCTCCGCATTTGTCGTGTGCCTTTATGTACATACTAGTATAGATCTTGTGGTTCTCCTACCATCTCTCGCTTTATCCACCGGCAGAATTGAGCAACTGAAAAATTTGCTATGGGACATCCAAAAAACGTGTAATTAGCTAGGAGACACTGCAAAAACGCTTATTTGCTATAGGACACCACCAAAAACTGGTAATTAGCTACTGGACACCTATAGGATTATTTTATTATATCCGGAGAAATTGCAGAGAGAAACAATTGTGTAAGTACGATTCTACCCTTCGATTTTTTTCTTTTTATTTTTTATCTATCCTTTTCTACTCCTTCTTCCTTATTCTTCTCTCTCTATTCTTTCTCGCTTTCTCTCTTTGCTCTTCAAGCGAGCCCGAGGGAGCGCCGGTGACCGCGCGACGAGGCGCGGGCTAGTGTGGGCACCTCGGTTGGAACGGCGTTGCGCATTGCTGAAGTATGATGGCCTGTACTCGGGCGCCAGTGGCGCCGGGATGTACTAGCGGCGACCGAGCATGGGCTCCAGCACAAGGAGGCGGAGCCGGGTGGGGCTAAGGAGGAGGACGCGCCCGCCACGTGAGCCGATGACATGCCACTCGGCGTCATCGCCCAAGGCAAACACCCCGCCGGGATTACGCGCCGTGGCACCACGGCGGCGGCTCCGACGGCAGTCCCTGGTGCTGTCGACGCCGACAGGGATGGAGCGGTTGTTCGCCCAGGCGCCATGGTTGTGGTTGTGGAAGAACCCGACAAGGGAGCCCCTGGCGCGCCGCCGTGGAGGTCGTTGAATTGGCAGAGGAAGCGGCGGCTAGTGAGCATGCGGCGGAACCGACTGCTGACGAGGGAGACGTGGTGGAGGCAGGTCAAGTGCGGCGGTAGCAGTAACACGGCGAGTGTCACTAGCCACCCCTCCACGTTCTCGCTCGACTCGGCCACGCCCACCACCGCCCCGCCACGCCGCCCTCATCCGCCGCGTCGCCGCTGGGGCGTCTCGAAGGAGAACGCGGCGTCTCGCCGTCCTCGTGTGGGTATGCCATGGCGTGTTCCGGCTGGTCGACGTGGCGCTGCGTGGGAGAGAGAGAGGGGGCTTAAATTTGAGCTTACATGTGGGGCCCACGTTTGGATTCATTTGAGCAAGGGCAAACTTGTCTTTAATGATTGTTTTTCTATCCAATTTCTCCGGATATAATAAAATAATTTTGCGGGTGTCCAGTAACTAATTACCAGTTTTTGGTGGTGTCCTATAGCAAATTAGTGTTTTTGCGGTGACTCCCAGCTAATTACACGTTTTTTGGATGTCCCATGGCAAACTTTGCCTAAAATACTCCCTCAATTTCAAAATGTTTGACGCCGTTGACTTTTTATCACATGTTTGACCGTTCGTCTTATTCAAAAAATTTAAGTAATTATTAATTTTTTTCCTATCATTTGATTCATTGTTAAATATATTTTTATGTAGGCATATAATTTTACATATTTCACAAAAGTTTTTGAATAAGACGAACGGTTAAACATGCGCTAAAAAGTCAACGGTGTCAAACATTTCGAAACGGAGGGAGTATTAATCATGCATGCCTGATGAATTACACGTTGCCATTTTGTAGTGACTATGATTCCTCAATGAGCTTTGAGCTAGTGAAAGACATGCTCCTGTAGAAAAACTAATACAAATCACAAATGGTGTATTTTTCGTTATTAAAACGAATGATATTTATCTTCCGTTGCTGCTGGGAATACAAAATAACTTCCACAACAAGCTCTCAGTTTTATCTGGATTGAAAAGGCCTATTTTGATATTTTCAACTGTCAGAAAGAAATTCAAAGAAACATATTGAATGGCCAAAAGACTAGACTTTCTATCAGCTAAAAAAATATACAGTAGCAAATTGGAATTGCAATTTCTGACAATAATTAGTATAGCGTAATGGTTAGGCCTGTGGGAACTTGCTAATTGAAATATTCACTGTTATCTTCATTGTCTCGTCGATCTCACTGCACATACACATGCAAGATACTTCGATGTGCACAAGTGTTTGGTCAGTAATTCCCCATACACAAATCTTAATGAACACAAAGAAATTTGGATTTGATGTGTACTGTAGTATGTAAACAGATGTGCTTTCCTAGCGATAGTAGCTAGTATACTGATCATGTTCCTTCTGCAACTGACGCATAAGTTCCATCCATCCAGCTAGACTTGGTAAAAATTAAAGACAATAGATAAGCATGCGGCATACATGTGAACCTGACTGCACAGAATTGGAGATGTATATATATATATATATATATATTACACATAGAGTAACTTGAGGAGATGCTAAGCTAGAGAGGGGAAATATTTATGCTAACGGAGTATTATAGTGAAAATTTGAGATTTGTTTTTGTAAAATAAACATTCTAAGTAGTTTGGTAGTGCTATTGAAAAAGTAGCATAGCCAGACAGTTGGTGAGAATACACATCAATTTTTGTAATTGAAGAGTGATGTTTAAATGAGAGGAAATATGCTGGGAAAGTTGAAGCGGACACAACTGTAAAAGATGTTAGTTAAACCTTAATCGACTACAAGATTAAAAAACACTAGTGCCGATGGCTAGCGAGAATGAAGTTATAGTCTTTTAGACCAGTTAGAGATGTTGGTGAATGCTGAAGCTACCATAATTATAAGTGTCAGTAGTAATGTTGATTGAACCTTAAAAAACCACAACATTAAATCAACATTGGTGCTGGCGGATAGTGAAAATACAACTTAGTCTTTTATACAATTGTGTTGGTGAAAGCGAAAGGAATCACAATAACTAGTGTGAATTGAAATGTTGTTTCAATCTTAATCAATAACAAGATAGATTAAATTAATAGTGGTGCTAGTGGGAGAGAGAATTTAGTTTAATTGAGAGTGGTAGTAGTGGGAGAAGAGAATTTAGTTTTGAGCCAACAAATGGCATAACATTTTGATATTATTTCCGTAAATAAATCCACCACGATGATTAGAGTCAGATGATGCACCTTCCCCTATGGAATAGAAACCACCTCTTTTAAGCATGTAGGTAGGGATGGCAATGGGTCGGGTCGGGTACGGGTAGAGCAAAACCATGCCCGACCCGATACCCGACATTGCCCGCCCAAACCCTACCCACTAGAGTTAGCGGGCAAAACTCCATACCCATAACCATGCCCAGCGGGCGCGGGTATGTTCAGTGGGTATCCAATGGATCTCACATAAATAATAACTTGAAAGATATGTAATTTAACAAAGAGAAATAAAATCAATAATTTACCAAATTGTCGGTTATCAACAATAATTTGAATTACATCACAATTAATTATATCCCTTCGGAAATATTTTTTCCTTGATAATAATACCCTCCACGATTTTACTACGGTTAATTAAGATGGTATTATAAATAGATTTGAACCCTTCGATCAAATAAGATTAACAGTTCAGATTACTTTCTACTACCAGTAGAGAGCACCGTAATGCGCCTCTAATTAATTAATAGTGCAGTAATGCAGTGGTTAGGCCTGCCTGTGGGAGCTGCCAATAGAATGGGATAGCTATTCTACTGTCATCATCCTTTGGCTGTGTTTAGATAGTGGAAAAGTTGGGAGTTGGTAGTTTGGAAAAAAAAGTTGCTAGTTTATGTGTGTAGGAAAGTTTTCGATGTGATATGATGTGATGGAAATAAACTAAACATGGCCTTTGTCTCGTTAATTTACCTGTGCACTCACGAAATTCCTATTCCACGCATATGCACCAGAAGTGCTGTGTGTTTCTATTCCCTCGTGCGTCCCACCAGCTATATGCATTTCCCTTTTTTTTTCTTTTTTTGGATCTGGAAATAAAATTAGCCCCATCAACTACGCCATATGGTATACATGTATTTCCCTTGCGCATGATTCCCAGATCTAGAGAAACAATGATGAGTTTTTTTTCCAGGTAAGTGTATGTGTTTCATTTATTTGGTATACATGACATTTTTTTAACAAAAAGCAACAACTCAAATTTGAAAAAAAAAAAGGTCCAAATAAAACCTTCATCTCAAAATTCAAAACTTTGAACTCAGGTTTTCACTTTCAACTCAAAATTTGAAACTTTCAACTGAAATTTAAAAACTTTCAAATAAATATTTAAAACTTTTAACTCAAGATTTAAAACTTTCTATCCAGATTTAAAACTTTCAACTCAAATTTTCATCTCAAAATTGAGAACTTCTATATCGAAATTCAAAACTTTCAATTCAAATTTAAAAAACTTTTAAGTCAAAATTCAAACTTTTATCTCAAAATTGAAAACTTTCAACTATCTTTTTTTAAGTTGTTAACTAAGTTATTTATGTATTTTTAAAAATTAGAGCTAAGCATCATCATTAGCGTTAATAGTGATTTGCGTGAGTGACTGGGACGTACGGGCGCTTTATGCAGCCCGGCACACGTCCACTAGAAACCCCCGTACACTCATGCTAGATAGTACTTCAATATGCATGAGTTTAAGCTGATCAGCAATTTCAATCATGCAGAAACTAATGCCGGCGAACACAAAGAAATGTGGATTATTTTTCTGCACACTGTAAACGAATATGCTTTCCTATTGAAGAGAGAAAAGGTAGCATCCTTGTCGTATTCTTTTTCGACTAACACATATAAGTTCCACGCATGCATACAGCCGGTACCTAAGTAAAGACAATAGGTGTGCCTGAATCTGATCGCTCTGAAGCTTCGAGCAGCTACAGCTTCAGTTCTAGGATCTAGAGCTTCCCAAAACATTTCAATTTTTCGTCCAAATTACAAGAGCTTTAGTTCTATGGTCTAGAAAATGAATTTGAAGACATTAGTTGGTTTCCCCCGATTATTTGGATATATTCTTATCAGCTTTATTTTAACCAGCTGTTTATCTGAATATAAAGTTACCAGAACAACCCCTTGGTTGGTGACGAGGAAAGTGCCAAGAAAAAAAGAAACATATGTATGGAACAAAAACTGCTGATCAACTGATCAAGAAATATGAACTCGAAATCCAAAACATATGTAGTACTAGAGATTTTAACGGAGTTTAGCATCGGAATATTATTGGTAGGAACTATAAGAAAAACTTTGTATATAGTGAGTAATGGAAGGCAGAGAAAATGGTTAATGATTTGTTGGAGTCTGAAATCAACTACAAATCCAAAATAGATTAGTAAAAACTGCTAATACACCACGAATAGATGAGTAAAAACTGCTAATACACCATGAGCTACTATGCGTTGCCATTGTATTGTATTGTGTTGCATGTCATGCATATCAATAAAATTGTACTTCTCTTCGTAAGTTCCACTGACTACTTCTCTTCATGCATGTGACAACAAACACTCGTGTTAAACATACCGTGTGACAGTTAAAAGTGAACCGGGGAGGCAGGGGATGTAAAAACAACATGAGCTAGCTATATATATATATTTCATCACCATATCAAGGTCGTGCGGACTCATTCACAACGTGTGACCGAGATAACTATCTCCAATATAATAGCGTTTTTTTCACTTGTAGTTTCTCTGTGTAGTTATCCTAACGGTGGCTAGCTTCCACCTTATTAGCGCACTTCATACGAGGAGAACAACAAAGCCGAGATAACATGTTTCGAAAGAAAACATGTAATTAATATGATTGAAAGAGAGGAGCGGGTGGATGACATGTGAATGCATATATAATTAAAATATCCATTACCCATTAGAAGGGGATCAGCTGAAAAGCATTATAGCATTAAGATATTTGGCTGAAACAATTCAGTATTTTATATGTGCTACTAACATAGCGCGACTAGATAAGTGAAATGCGAGAAAAAAACAAATATGGAAAATGAGGTTTTGGAGGAAGCCAAAGAAAGACAGGTGAAATGCGAGCAAAAGAACAAATATGGAAAATGAGGTTTTAGAGGAAGCCAAAGAAATATATTTAACAGGATGATATGATGGGGATTGGGCGGAGGCCAGGGCTGGGGAGGAGGGATACTTGTTATAATAATAGCATTACTACTCCCATATTCTTGTCAAAAACTAATTATAAGGAATTTTTTGTGATAGATTGGATCCAACAGATCTTAACCCCTACATATCTAGTGCTATATGTGAGGAGATTTTTTATGGGATTTTGACTGGGTTTGGCATCGGGATTATTGGTAATATTGTTTGCCCAACAATAAAAGAGTACTGTTCTAACAGTATGAAACATCACAGGATATGTACTGAAACATTCGAAATAACACTACGTGCAACATTTCCAAATCAATTGCAGAACATCGAAAAGTACTTACTAGAAAATCCAAATAATACTGTATGCAACTTAAAAAATCTATGATAACAAATCGGGGACGACTCCGCGTCGAACGTCCGATATTCCACCAAATATCGGACACCCGTCTGTCTGCGCGCCTGTCATGCCTCCTGCTGATGCAGCATGCATCTTCCGTCTATCATGCACCTCTGTATGCCACATGCAGCCTACCACATATATTCTAGTATATGCGCCTGTCACACCACCTCTTCCTTTTCCTCTTTCCTTCTCACGTACTCCCTCCGTCCAAAAAATGACAAACCCTGGTTTCCGTGTCCAACGTTCGACCGTCCGCCTTATTTAAAAAAATTATAAAAAAAATTAAAAGACAAGTCACGCATAAAATATTAATCATGTTTTATCATCTAACAACAATGGAAATACGAATTATAAAAAAATTTCATATAAGACGAACAGTCAAAGTTGGACACGGAAACCCAGGGTTTGCCTTTTTTTGGACGGAGGGAGTATAGTATACTAGCACTTTTTTCTCCTTTTTTCTTTCACCAAAATTTAATCAAAATTTTCTTTTAAAATATACATCTAGTTTATGATCTAATTATACCATTAAGTTTGTTATATTTGAATTTTTTTATAAAAAATCTCATACAGTTATATTTTTATTAAAAATATATGTATAAAAATCAATTGTTGTTCACAATTTATATAAAATTGTTTCACCTCACTAATGAAATGCGTTCCAGAGAAATGCAACATATAAAATATATTGACTGTAACAATGACAACCATTGTATGAAACATTAAATACGAACTGGTGATACATAACAAAATCATATGAATATACAAAATATTTATAAATACTTAATTACTTGAAATATTTTCTTTATCTCATCCATGAAGCACAGCGTTGTAATTGTTGAAAAAAAAAACCCTGCTGAAACATAAAAAAGGATTATGTGCAACATTTGTACATGAAGTAGTGAGACACCCGGAATTACTTATTGAAACATTTATATAATACCATATGCAACATTAAAAAAAATTAAACGTGCAACATAGTCTAATTTTAAATGAAACATTCTCTTCTCACCGAGTGAAACATCGAGTTTTAATGGTTGAAACATATAAATATATGTTATCGAAATATAATCATGTGATATCTTGTTTTGAAGATTTAATTACAACGAATACTTCGATATAATTAGAGCTTGGATCGGATAAATAGTTTTGAAGAAAAATAATTTTAAAGACCACGTTTCATTTACACATCGGTGTGACCGTATATATGTGCTTGCTTGCATGTTGTGCATGCGTGCATCCATGGATGACGTAACGGAGTGAGCTGCCGTAGGCGTCCGACGTTTTTTATCTGATCGGACGTTCGAAGAGAAACATTTTCATAACAAATCAGCTATAAAAAAATTTTTCATCAGAATACTCTCTCCATCCTCTTTTATTTGACGTTTCCGACAAGTTTGATAAAATTAAGGTTTGCACGAAATGTCTTTTTTATCCTTCGTGAACTTCGTCTCCCCCAATGCTGCAGTGCTATCGTGAGCGAGCGATGGCAAAGAACAGAACACCCACGACTGACAAGCTCAACCTCAGCTGCCCCTACATAATCGCCGCTGCCCCGATCGATGTGCTGCACCATCTCAATCGTATGATGGTAGAGAGATTTGTGCCGCGGAGCTGCGCGATTCGCGAGCTCATCAATACCACGGTGGCCACTGCACAGCTCCCCGACGATGGAAATGAAACCCAATGGCAACAGCTCTTGCTACGTGATAGTGATTTAACCCCAATGACGGCATCTCTCCTCAGGCGAAGGTGAGGAACGAAACCCCAACTCCTCATGGTCGCCTCCAGCGACGCATATCCACCCAATTAGGAATCCATAGGGGGTAATTCATACTTTTTCTATACTATAAAAAATATACTTGAGTTACAACGGGTGAAGGCTATTTTAATCAATTATTGTTAGAATTTTTTTTGTCTAAAAAGTATATGCGATTTTATTTTGATAGTATTGATATCTAATTTGGGAATCTTATTGGGATGATAGTCATATCCAGTAAGTTGCTTTCTAATTATCTGGCAAGAATTCTAAAGCAATTATGAGTCCGACTCTCGTCCTTTGTAAAGCCATATACCACCCCCAAAGGGTATGAAAATACCGGATGACCTTAGCTTTTCAATGAATCCTCATCTCGTGTAGCGAAGTCCTGTTAGTAAGACCCCGCACAAAAATGGATTATATAAGAATATAATTCCGAATATTCCTCCGGGTGCGTATAGTAGCATTGCGATTCCAAATCTTTTTTCTTTATGAATAGAAAAAAATCATTGTAAAGTTGATATGTGAGTTTACTAAAATGATTTCTTATACGACTCCTTATGTATTTCCAAAAGTGTACGAACTTAAAAACTAACTCAATACGAATGACGTACCAAAATTCCGACAGAAACATCTTCAATTTTTATAATAGTAGAGACTGAAAAAATACCCATGCGTTGCAATGGGTAAAGGCATTTTTTTCTAGTGATACAACTATTAAGAGCCAAGGAATAAATTGAAACATAACTATTGCTATACATTATAATTGAAAAGGCGTTGACTCCTGCTTGCCTCTCTTAACTTCCATAAGACAGTTACGTGCCCGTGCAATGCTGAAGCCGATCCCGCACAATGCCAAAACTGTTCACTGATCATCCCATCAAATCGATTTTTTATCAATCTCCCAAAATTGATTGAGGGCTTTTGATCCACTTGATCAGTTCTTTAGTTTTTCCTAAAATCAGAGCGAATCCGTAAAACTCAGGATAAAAACGGCGGGGCAAGATCATCTGGATAAAAATGGCGGAGAAGATCATCGGCTAGCAATCCTTCACAACTGTTAAACAGAGATTAAATCTTGTGAATTAATGCCGAATTGAAAGGTGAAATTATGAAGGAAAGGATGAGTGAGGAGTGGAGAATCGGTTTTTGCAATTAGTTAGAGGAGAAAATGCATGTGGAGGTAGATAGATTTTTGCAATTAGTTAGAGGAGAAAATGCATGTGGAGGTAGATAGATGTGGCGGCGATATTAGGGTTCGGCCTGGGCGGCGCGGTGGCGGCTGGAGGCGTGTGGCAACGGATTAGACACGTATAGAGGACGTACAAAATCAAATTAATGGAATCATTACTTATTATAGGTATAAAGAGATAGGTTAGATATAAAGATAAATATTAGAAAACTAACTCAAACATGGATGACGTACCAAAAGAATGACATATATTCCATACGTATGACGTATATTCTATCACCATATGAAGGATGTATGTACGGACTCATTCACAACGTGAGACAGAGATCACTATCTCCAATTGCGTTTTTCATTTTCAGTGTCCCTACGTAATGGTTGTTGTCCTACCTGTGGTTAGCTTCCATCTCATTAGCACACTTCATACGAGGAGGAGATGAACAACAAAATGGAGATAGCATGTTTCGAAAGAAAACATGTAATTAAGATGATTGGAAGAGAGAGTAGCAGATGGATGGCTTGTGAATGCATATATAATTAAAATATCTATTAGTGGAAGGGGACCACCTGAAAAGCTTTATAGCATTCAGATATCAGATAATATTTGTCTATAAGAGGAGTTGGAGGGAAAGCAACTAAAACAAGTGTAGTCGGTATCTTAGCTTATTCGTATGTACTGCTAACATGCCGTGCATGTGGCAACAGAAAAAGAAACGGAGAGGCACAAGAAAAAGAAACAGAGAGTGAGATTTTGGAGTAAGTCAAATAAATATTTGATTACAAGATTTAACGGGATATATATCAAGATTTAGCGGGGTGATATATATGATTAGGGAATTAGGCATAGGCGAGGTTTGTGGGGAGAAGGGAGGCGAGCGTGCACGTAGTAGCTGAAAATGTCATGGGTTCATATTGAACTTATGGTGCTTGCATGCATCAATTAGTTAGCTAATTAGTTAGCGAGACTAGTACCGGTCAGTGCATACAACTGTTGCATGCAAGTAGTTAGTAGTGGCCGGATTGAGTGGATCGAGTGGAGCATGCATGTGTGGGCATGGCATGAGACTCAGACTAAGGTGTTGTGTGAAGGTGTGTGTCGCCGAGGTTATATAAGGCATGTATTGCGTTATTAGATTTCTAAATAACAGAAAAGAGAATAGACATTTGTTGTCATAATGCTCCTGCGTTGATTAGATTTCCGAATAACAGCAAAAGTATTTGTTGCCATAACACTTATTTACTTACTTGTATAATAATGTATAATAATTTACTACCTTGGGATGGATTGCTGGTATAATATAATGAATTGTGTAGAAATATACCTACGTATTTTTCATTCAAATAAAAAAAAATTCAATCAGCGATCATGGTATGTGATCGTGCATCACTCGTGAAATCACACTCGAAAAACATGCGGTCTGGTACAATCCTTGCAATCCCCCAAATTAATCTCTCTCTCTCTCCAGAAGGAAGCCCAATTACATAAGAGTGCGCGCCCCATGGGCCTAAGTACAAAGCAGCAAGAGAGTTTTGGCCCGTGCCATGCCCCACTATCCCGTCACGGGCCTCCACAACTCTACGTCTAAAGCCCAAATTCTCCACAGCCGCCCAATAACTTGTCGCCACTGTGATCGATGGATCGATCTGTCACATCCAGTCCAGGACGATTGGAAGAGAGGAGGGGAGAGGGGAGAGAGAGAAGAGAGGTAGAAGAAAGTGCTACCCACTAACATGTGTGGCCCGTGTGGGTCCCACGCCGACTCAGCTTGCCACGTCAGCTAAAACTGGTTATAATAATGTATAGTATTTCGGGTGATTCGGTTTTGTAAATTAAGGGACCCGCTATATCTGGTATTTCAATTTAGGGATGAATTTCGGACTCGGCGATAAATTGAGGAACCTAAGGTAAACTTATTCCTACTTTTTAACCCGCAACCGTCTGAGGGTTTTCCCGAATGCCTAAGAAAGCCCAATTATAGCTGAGACCGTATGAGGCCCATGATATGAATACGGCCCACGCTAACTGATCAAAGGCTAGCACGTTCGCGGATAAAATTTAAAATTATACTGTTGTAGTTTTTTTCTCAGAAATATACTAGATGCGAAAGGATTTACACAAATAAACCGTCGTCGTGGTTTGAAAGTGCGAAATCACAATGAAATCGTAAGACAAACGCGCAATACTGACAGAAATGTGCTGTCACGGGCGGTTTCGTAAGGCAGAAATGCGAGACCGACTTCGGTGTCGCTAATTGGCCGAGCGGGAGAGCTATTCAGCCTCGGTCTCGCTTGTTGCCCGAGCGAGATGGCCACACTGGCCGCTAATTAATAACACAATTAATCATACTAATTAGTGATTAATTAATTACCAATGATATTAATTAAAGAGATAATAATTAATTAATTAATTGCTAATGACACTAATTAATTAATTAATCATGTGAGTTTTTGGGTCTCCGGACTCGCAGCGCGATACTGCGTGGTGTCGCCTCCTCTCCACGCAAGACCGCTTTATCACACACTTGCCTTATGGTCTCGGATTTTTTATTCTGCGATAGTGGTATATTTTTGTTATTTTCTTCTAAACATGTATATACCTATAAAATTATTGAAAAAAACCTCTCGTATTTCTCGGATGCTTTCATCCACTAGGTTATCTATATATTTAACGTCTGAAAATTTATCAGAATACGCAACGGAAAGAGATGAATGTGTCATGTGTGACAGTAGAAAAGTTTAGCACAACACAAATGATGTGTTATCCTATCTTACTATAAAGTTATCCCCCACTAACTCCTTAAGCTTAACATGCAAAGATGCCACATCATCATCCACTAACGAGATGCCACATCATCATCCACTAATTAACAATATGTCACATCATCATCCACTAACAATCATTACATTTAAACATCATGCAAACATGCTATATCTTTATAGTTTTTATAATTTAAGAGCTTTTCAAATACAAACATATTAAATTATCATCCAACATAATTCACATAATGTTTCAATGTATATCTTCATGCAAAGATGCCACATCATCATCCACTAATTAACAAGATGCCACATCATCATCCACTAACAATCATCACATTTAAACATCATGCAATTACATGCTATATGTTTATAGTTTTTATAATTTAAGAGCTTTTCAAACACAAACATGTTAAATTATCATCCAACATAATTCACATAATATTTCAATGTATATCTTCATACTAAATTCCCGCAGCAATGCGTGGGGTTTCACCTAGTTAACTGAATAGCTAGATCATGCATGTTGGACGAACTTGGCAGGAAAAGAGCAATATATATACGCACGAGCATCAGATAGGGCGTGAGTGCGTCATGCACTCATGCTTAGCATATTGTTGAGCAATGTACCGAAAAATTAATGTTTTCTCCCCATATACATGTTCATCTCTATTTTCATCCTATGAAATGCATGCATCATCTGTAAAATCGGTTGGCTATATAGAGGAGCTAGGTAAATGGACATGCTCATTCTCTTTGAGAAGTTGGTGTCTCTTGGACAAGACTTTGAGTTAAGACTTCTTTACTTTTGTTTTTTTGTGACACTAAGACACGCGTGTCTATTAGAAAAGTTAGAGATAATCTGGTCAAGACTTTTTTTACATAAGGTTTTTTATTAATACATGCTAATCCTCTTTGAAAAGTTCATAGGACATGTAGAGATGTTGGTGAGAACTGAATAGATATAAACAAGCTATACTTCCTTGAACAAACAATAACTGAAACATCGCCTGAGAACATGCTAGAGTATAATTCTTATCGCCACATGCTAGAGTATAATTCTTATCGCCACTTGGAAGATATAAATTTTGTTCCATAATCAAGTTAGATAACCCTAAACGATTAAAATACATGTTGTAAACATAATTATGCATTAGTTTCTAATATTGAGTATATGATGAGATTTACCATTTTGTTCCACATTCAACTACGGATACAGCATGAGCGCGGCGGGGTCTTGAGCCCCCACTACTGGCGTGAAGACTATAAAGACCCCACTAAATTTTTTTAGCATATGTAGATGGGAGAGGGGACTATAACTCTATCTAGTTTGCTTAGAACCCACTGCTATTTCTTTCTGGATCCGCCACTACGTAATCCTAGATAATTGAAATATATGCATGCATTAGTTTGTAATATTGAGTATATGATGAGATTTACCTATTTCATTTGTGTTTCCCACTATCTAATTTTGTTGAAAACATATATTATATAATAAGAGGTGTAATCTTTTCATATTCGTCTAAGTGAGAACATATATATTATATAATAAGAGGCGTAATCTTTTCCATACATGTCTATATAAGTGTAATTATGTGCCGAAAAACTGCCTTGACATAGTGGTACTTTTGTTGTTTCAATATTCGTTTGTAGAGGAGGTCAATCGCCACCGACCTGCATTCCTGAACAAGCCCCGTTTGATCGATCGAACTTAAATGACTATTAATGACTATTGGCGCTTGAAAAATGACATGCCATCATGTGTTTTCTGGCATGAATAATTAGGTGAAACCCCACGCATCGCTGCGGGAATTTAGTATGATAACAACAAAAAAAATAACGTGTAAGATAGCTACATAACATCAGATTAAGTAAATTAATGTGGTTTATGATAATTTAAATTTAAATAGTATATAGAATGGTGATTCAAACTAAAAAGTAAGGTGGAGAAAAGTAGGGAGATAGTTTGGACCGTAGATTAATCATCTAAAGGCTAAAAACAATTGATGTGATATGACTTAATTAGAGAAAAAAAAAGGAGAAAGATAATTTAGACCATAAATTAATCATTTAAGCACTAACTAAGTGAGGATAAACTATATAAGCATATAGGATATCATAAGACATAATAAAGATATATATTGAAATATTATTTAAATTATGTGGGATGATAATTTAACATGCTTGTATTATGCTTGTATTTTAAAAGCTCTTAAATTATAAAAACTATAAAATTATAGATAATATAACATGTTTGTATGATGTTTAAATGTGATGATTGTTAGTGGATGATGATGTGGTATCTTGTTAATTAGTGGATTAGTGGATGATGATGTGGCATCTTTGCATGTTAAGCTTAAGGAGTTAGTGGGGGATAACTTTATAATAAGATAGGATACATGCCAAAACCATGTTATTATTGCACAGTAAAAAACAGAGATGTATAAATATAAACTTTATGTCTCTATAATTTTGATTCGAGTGAGATATGGCATTAAAGGTTTTTGTTGTCCTTATAGCGAGCGGAATGTATTAATTTGTTAAAACACATATGTTGGCGGGAGCTGAAATTACAAAGTCATGAATCAGTTAACACCAAGAACTCCAATAGATGCCATCATCCCAATGCAATAAAGAAATCTCTGAAATAACTTTCTATCACACTAGCTAATACAATTATTATGATCGTCAGTCAAGCTGATTGTGATAGTCCATATATATTGGCATAAAAAAACCATAGTTAGAGAATGAAAGGCAATTGAACTATCCTCTCTTGGTACTTTTGCAACAAAAAAAATCATATTGTTTCATTCATCCAAGTGTGTCCTTCAGACAATTGTGGTATATAGACATATTGGATGTCCTTAAACGTTTTAATCTGATTCGGTGAGCTCACCTGGAAAGCATTTCTATTTGCGGTACGGTTATGGTGTAAAAAACAAAGACTTCAACAATCAGAAGCACCTAATTCCGCATGTTAGTCAACATCATGGCGTCTGCTAATTCATTATATTTCCCAGATGACAATTTGATTGGACGTCACAGATGCTTATTGCTAACTATAGTTCGTTGTCACAAACGTACTCAAAGAATGTGCTAAAGACAGTGTGTACACTTTTGTGGTACGGATTGGATCTTTTGCTATGATATTTCTTAGACGATTTTTTAAGGAAAATTGTCTATATATGATGAGTGAAGAACAACACAAGTTGTTCTTCCCCACCCCCAATATATGTCCTATATAGTATGGAAATAAAAACTCACTATTTACACCTGAGGTATTATTTGTTTGAAAAGTTGTAACATAAACACGAAAATTCCAAACAAAGTTGGAAATGGAAAATGGATGAAAGAAAAAAAAGAGTTTGTTTAGGTTGATTTGGGTAATTTATATAGATGCAATCCACTGTTTGATTCAGAAGAGTAATACAGTGTTATAATTTCTGTACAACAAAATATACAGTACGATGCAGATCAAGACTAATTTCCTTTCAGTTTTTTCGAATGCATAAAAGCTTTACATGTCAATATATTAGAAGTAACATTTGAATACAACGGTGACACAAGTAGTGGTCAGGGGGGTTTTGCAGAAGACTAATTTCACATCGCGATTCGCAATCAAAACGAACCGAACAGACCTTTGAAACTCTTGAACAAGTTGATCGTGGCGAGGTGTTTTACAATTGTCTCTATCCGCAGTAGAATCAGTCTGGACCATAAGTATTTTTACCATCCAATATAGGTATAAAAATTTGTGGTACCTTGAGATACCAGATATTGGATGGTAAAATTGCTCCGAAACCATTCATATTAATCAGACGCCGAGAATAGAGACCGTGAAGGTACTCTCGTGTAATTAACTACTGAGGAAGACATAATACTGGTCAATAAAATTTCCAAGATCAAAATAAACGTACACACATTGTTGGAAGTATCTGATTTCATTCTATTTTGGCTCGTTACCGGCGAGAAGAACGAACGAACAAAATCAACATGTGAAGCGGCATACGCTTGTCTCACCAAAGATGCCGACATGAGTGACGTCATCGTCGTTGTTCCTCAAGGTAGAAGACGAATTCCCACAACTCTGCCGCTTAATTTCTTGTTGGTTCGTGTTCACCGGCGGCGTCGACATGATCGACATCGTCGTCGTCGCCGCCGTCGTCCTCGTCGTCGGCCACGATCACCCGATCGTCGCCGCCGATCCGGACGTGTGGTTCAACTGCGGCGCCACCAACTACACGGCGAGGAGCGCCTACGAGTCCAACCTCGAGCGATTGATTGCTGGGCTGGCCAAGAACGCGTCGACGCCGTCGCTGTTCGGCAAGGGCGCCGCCGGCGCCGCCCCGGACACCGTGTACGGCGTGGCGCTCTGCCGCGGCGACTTACCCAACGCCTCGGCCTGCGGCGACTGCGTCGCCGGCGCGTCCCGGGTGGCGCGGCGGGCGTGCCCGCTCGCCGAAGACGTGGTCGTCGCCGACGACGCCGGCTGCCAGCTCCGGTTCTCCGGCCATGACATCCTCAACCGCAGCAGCAACTCTACGACGACGACGACGAACGCGGACGATGCCATGGTGCTCATGAACACGGAGAACATCACGCAGCCGATGCTGCCCGGGTGGGACCCCGGCAACGCCGACAGCGTGGCGATCATCACCAACATCATCAAGGTGCTCGTCCAGGAGACGGCGAGGACGGCGGCGTACAACTCGTCGCCGCCGCCGCCGGCGACGACGACGTACTACGCGACGGGGCGGATGGACGTCAGCGCCACGTTCCCGACGCTCTACTCCATGGCTCAGTGCACGCCGGACCTGCGTCCCGGCGGCTGCTGGCGCTGCCTCCAGAGCATCAACGACATGACGACGAGGTACTTCGCCGGCCGCCGCGGCGGCCGGATCCTTGGCCTCTGGTGCAACTTCAGGTACGAGACGTATCCCTTCTACAAGGGACAGCCGATGCGGCGCATCGGCTCGTCGGGCGCCGACGCCGTAGCTCCGGCGGTGGCGGCGAACGCCGTCGCGTCGCCGCCGGGAGAGAAGCACAAGAGGAGGAGGAGGAGGAGCAAAGTCATGGCCATGGCCACGATTTTCCCACTTCTTGGATCATTTTGCTGCGTCATCTTTTGCTTCGGATTGGTCAGAAGGTACAAGAAAGGTAAAAGCTACTCTATTTCATATTATAAGTCATTTGACTTTTTACTTAGTTAAATTTTCTTTAAGTTTGACCAAATTTGTAAAAAAATATTAACATTTTCAATATAAAACAAACATATTATGAAAATATATTCAATATTAAGTTCAATCAAACTAATTTGGTGTTATAAATGTTATTAATTTTTCTATAAACTTAAACCTAAAGAACTTCAACTAAAAAAAAGTCAAACAATGGAAGGAGAAAACTGTAATTTAGCCACGCAATTGTGCAAGAAAATGAGCGGTGCTCTACTACCAGTATTATCGCACTAGAAGTATCTCAACATTTGATTTATGAGTTGTACCGCTCGTCGGAAAAATTATTCTATATAGTTGATAGGTTAGTACAAATAGATATGGTGTATTTGATTAGAAAAATGGTTTAGATTAATTCTACTACCGATAGAAAGCATGGTAGAACACCTCCGAGAAAATTAGACGGCAGCGGTTTTACTGAAAGAATTGTTTCAATTCTGAATTTAGGTGAAGTGAGCTTGCAGGGTGATATGAATATGCAGACAGATGAAGAAGCATTGGCCTGGGGAAGAGAAGCATGTAGTTCAGAGTTCACATCGTTCAAATTATCACAAGTGTTAGATGCTACAAACAACTTCTCTGAAGATAATAAGCTTGGGAAAGGAGGATTTGGCCCGGTATACAAGGTAACAGCAACATGCCCTATCATACATAGACTCGTAGAGATATGGAAATCTTAAAATCAGATATATCTCTTTTTTTAAGAGAGTCAAAAACATATGGTCCAGCATCTGGTAGCTGGTTGCTAATGAATATGTTTCAAATCCTCTTACAAGTCATACAATGAAAGTTATTTTCTTAGAAGGATGAGTAAAATGCTGATATACAGTACATAATAAATGTAAATAATTTTGGCGTGTACATCTGGTTGGATGTAGAGTCCAGGTTTTACCCACTTTTTTATTAAAAAAATGTACATAATCATTTATCACTGATAAATCTGTTTTGATGTTTTTTCCTAGGGTCAGTTTTCTGATGGATCCGAGATAGCAGTTAAGAGGCTTGTTGCTTCACATTCAGGGCAAGGTTTCACAGAGTTCAGAAATGAAATCCAACTCATAGCCAAGCTTCAGCACACAAATCTGGTTAAGCTCTTGGGATGTTGCTATCAAGGAGAGGAGAAAATACTGATATATGAATATTTGCCAAATAAAAGCTTGGACTTCTTTATCTTTGGTATTACTTCTCATAATATCCTAGTGCAAATTCATAGCTAAATCTGGCTGTTGGAGTTGTTTTTATCAACTACTTACGTTTATTGATATGCAGATGAACGAAGAAGAGTTACGCTAAATTGGAATAATCGCCTAGCAATAATTGAAGGGATAGCACATGGACTTCTTTATTTGCACAAACATTCTCGGCTGCGAGTCATACATAGAGATCTTAAAGCAAGCAACATTCTCCTAGACTGTGAAATGAATCCTAAAATTTCAGACTTTGGGCTTGCGAGAATATTCAGCTCGAATGATAAAGAAGAAAACACAAAAAGGATTGTCGGGACATAGTGAGTTTTTCTTACAATTAGCACATCCAAATTATATCATCAATTTACATAACACAAACTTCACATATAGTTTGTTTCTTTATAAATTTTACCTATGATATTTCAGTGGTTATATGGCTCCTGAGTATGCTTCGGAGGGACTCTTCTCAATTAAATCTGATGTATTCAGCTTCGGTGTCCTAATTCTCGAGATTGTTAGTGGGAAAAGGAACTCTGGTTTTCATCAATGTGGAGATTTCTTCACCCTACTTGGATATGTGAGTTCTTTTTCCTATACATAAACACATAACATTGTGTTGTCTTGTAGTAATCAACCTCTATTTATTGTGACCAAATTACTTGAAGGCATGGCAATTGTGGAAAGAATAAAGATGGGTTGAACTCTTGGATGCTTCGTTGTCTACTGAATTGCATGCATTTCAGATGATGAGATGCATTAACATTGCATTGCTGTGTGTTCAAGAGAATGCGGCTGACCGGCCCACAATGTCAGATGTGGTTGTGATGCTAAGCAGCGAGAATATGACACTGCCTAAACCCAACCATCCAGCATATTTTCACATAAGGGTAACAAAGGAAGAGGCATCCACAGCTCTTGAATCTCCCAGTCTTAATGATGTGACAATGTCTATCCTATGTGGCAGATAGTTTTTTTTTTTTTGGTTTGTCTCATATATGTTTTTTGTGCGATTGCTTTGATTTGAAGGGGATGTGTTCTATGTGTCATGTCTAATAATATTTGTCAATCATAGACGAGACAATTGTCAATGACTAGCTAGCTTAGTTGCTGCAAAACTTACATGTCTGCATATGAGCTTTTTTTTTCCAGTTTTTGTTTGTTCGTGAACAGAGAGGATGTAAAAGAAGAAATTTTGGCCATACCAAATCCCATCTTTATGCATCAGTTGGCAATTCTGAACAACTGAAAATAAGATGTTTTAATTGCTTATACCAATTGTATTCTTACCAGAATGACAAAATGATGTTATTTTTTAACCAAGCAGTATCATTCATTTTATTGCCAGAAAGTCACAATGATCACTCATCAATATATAATATTTCATTATAAGAATATCTGGTACATTTTGGATATTCATACATTCCGGTCGTCAATTTGACCATTTGCGTATACTAAATCTCATAGCATTGAACAAAACTGACAAAAGTGTGGGCTGGTGGCCAGTTGCCATGTCAAGAGTTGGGGCAAGCCAGGCGATGCGGTTGCAATGGGGCAAACCAATTAATGTCAACCATTTTAGGTTTTGAAACCAATTGCCTCAACATTTCAGCTTCCACCAACATGTCGTGCCACCGACAGTGGCGTCAGGCGTCTTACTAGTAATGTGGTGAAAAATGTCACTATCCTCACATTTTTCTCTTTATTCAGGCAGCAGCAGATGCCAAAAACATGTCCTTTAGACAAAGGATCGATGAATAACACAATAGGTCTGTCCATATATATATATACCTGAAGATTAGTGTAAATATCACTACGAAAACAAAGGCAACACACTGTTGTCTGGATTGTTCATTTCTAAGTGACTGCAATAGCTTACAGTCACTATAAAAACTGCATTGATCTCTCGTTAGCTTTTGTGAACCACATCACGTACATGACAAGGAGCTCGCCACCCTAGCTGCCTGCTTTCGTACCTGGTTTTTTTGAGGATGAACAGCATCGAAGGATTTTTGAGGATGAACAGCATCTCGAAAGATTTTGCACATGCCGGCCGGCCGTCAGTATTGCAAGCTTCCTAAGAGCATTTGCAATGTGGGTTTTTGAGAAGGTGCTAAAGGAAAGAGTAAGAGAAAGTCCTAAATATTGCCGATGTGTAGGGATCCGGCTCCTATATTGTGCTTTGTGCTGCAGTGCAGAATAGCGATTTGCAAGTTGTTAATGTAAAGCGTAATGTACAGAGGTACTGTTGATGTGCCCTGTAGCGCTCGATCTCGTTCGTTCGCTATAAATCGGACGGCTGAGAATACCCTCTCTTACTTCGCACATTGTAGCATCCTATACTGACAAACAGTTTCATGAAACTTAGGCACCTTGCTTTGAGCGAATATAGTGAAGGAGAACGTTTTTTTTTCTTATTAATATTGGAGAAGAATTTTTTTCTATTAATGACTGCAACGAAACAAAATAATAGCCACTAAACTGCTCAATCTAATCCATTTCTCGTGTAGGAATGGTAATGCAAACGCGGGAGGTGAATAACATCGAAAACAAATCGTCCAATACGTTCTGCTACTCGATATATTCCTCACAATCGGGCCCAAGACAGCCCAGAAAGAGCTTAGGTCTGGGCCTTCTGAAGTCTCGTCAAGGAAAGGCCATTAGGCCCGTTATACAAATACAGCCCACGCAAGCCAGTCCGGTCGGATTGGGGGCTTGGGTTTTTTTATTTTATTTATTAAAATATTTAAACAAATAGTTTTGTTTCAAAGTTTTATAAATCTACACCCCTAACGCCCAATGTACATGTGTCACGTCATAAAAAAACACCATCTCTGAGGCGTCAGGGGTGTAGATTTGTAAAACTTTGAAAAAAAATTTGTAAATATTTTAATAAATAAAATTAAAAATTTAAAAAATTCGGGGGCTTGGGGCACCAATGCAACATATTGAGAAACTAAACATCTTTTAAAAAAAATATAGATGTGAATGTGTAAAGTGTGACAGAAATATTTTTGTATCATGCATGGTTGATGACTTATGTGCTCAAGTAGAGAAAGTTTAACACAAATGATGTGTTTTTAACTAAATAATAGCTGGTAGTGTGAGCGCAGCTAGGATGTTCACATTGGATGAACTTGTATGCTTGCGCCATACACGCATGAGCATCCGTTGAGCAACGTGTGGAAAAATGTTTCTTTCCCATACATGCATGTTCATCTATTTTCATCATGTAAAATTGATTGGCTATATTTTTTTTAGATAATGAATAGAAAACCATCCTAGCCTTTGCGAGCTACAACCAATTATTACACCAATTCGTTCAAAGCGAGTGCAACTCAAAGAAAAAAAACATTTTATAAAAAACACTCCCAAACATGAAGCAAACCCAAACTAATAAAAAACAGCTATATAAAGAGAGTAGGAGTGAACGGAACCTCTTTGTAAAGTTGGCTATAACGTAACGTTTACAGCGAAAGCCCATTGCGTTTTTCTGCTGTTTCCTAGCGATGCAACACAAAAACGTTCACTATTTGTTAGAAATCGTATGCATAGCATTTTCGTTTAATCATGTGCATGCCATGTCGATCATGGACCGGATACGGTGACGAAGAATCGAGGAGATTGCCACCGGCCGGCCTGCATCCCTGCACCTACGTTTGTATCGTGCAAAACAAGCCGTTCAATCAAACTTAACGACTTGTTGGTGACATTTCTTTAATGTGAGAAATGTCATGCCATCATGTTATTTTTCACAATTAATACACGCCAAAACCATGCATGTTGTTCTTGGACAAACTATAGAAAGAAAAGCCGTATAAATATAAACCTATGTTGCTAAATTTGTTGATCCAATTGGAGAGATGAGGCATTACCATCGAAATTGATTGATTGTTAATGTTGAACTCTGACTGATATTATAGTAATAAAGGTCTTTTTCTGATTTTTTTTAGGGATCAAGGTATATTAGGTTGATGAAACACGATCTGACCATCATAGTCTAAACCTGATATTATTTATCTTGAGAAGTTGAACTATTATTAGAGCGAGTGACGAGTGAGATGTTAGCAGGAGCTGAAATTATGAAGGCACTATTGGATTCAAAGCAACAACTTTATTTCCTTATGAGCATTACTTCAAAATACTATCCCATGGTTGCATCATAAAACAAAATATTCTCAATAGTATCTAGAGTCACTCAAATTGGATAAAGTGAGGTAATATAACACCAAGAAGTTCGGAAAAATTACGAAGATTTATTATGTATAATCTTAATAAAAACTCTATACGAATTATTATGTATAATCTTAATGGAAATTGTATACATTTGGCATTTTGTTCATGGTATTTTACATATTTCTCCCTCTAGACGTTTTAGATTGGAGGCATTATTGGGTAGATAATTAAATATATTGAAGGATTTGCATCTTATCCATTTTTGTTGATGCTTAATCACTTTTTTGTTCTATTATATGGAAATAAGCACCTACACTACATGCTCCCTCCGTGGACATATGTTTGTCTTAAATTCGCAGTAATAGGATATGTCACATCCGGTACTGATTTGTTTTATATTGGACAGAGGAGTACTACACACCCATAAGTTGCACCATTAATACACGCTTAATTAGTTAGAATTTAATTTGTTCTTTTTTACAACCTATAGTTTTTAAATTTGAGCTTGCATGTTTGTAGGGTACCACGTTTTGATCAAAAGTTTTAATTTTTTTTTTCATAACTTATTGCATGGCATTCTCTTAGTAGGAAATAGACAAGCCCAAGATAATCAATCAAGTAGTTTTGTTTGCCATACATTTATGATATATCCACTTATTTCCCGGGCAGAAGTAGTCCAATTTTTATCCATTGGATTCAGTGATTCAGTCCAAATGTGTGATAAGGCTTTGATGTATTTCAACTAGTCTATCTATCTATTATATACTAAAAGCCTATTAAACTTCCTGCAAACGCTCTCAAGTTATCACATGGCGCTCTAATAAATTAGAGAAAATCCTAGAAATTCTAAGAAAAAAAGTAAAACATCTGCCCCGTAATTTTCATTGATTGGCTATATAAACGTGAAAGCCTGTCACGTTTTTCTGTTGTTTCCTAGCGATGCAACACATGTCGTTCACCATCCGTTAGCAATCTTATACGAGGATCGATATCGTACATAAAAAACGTACGCATAGCATTTTCATTTAATCATATGCATGCCATGTCGATATGGACTGGATATGGTGACAAGGAATCGAGGAGATCGCCGCCGGCTGGCCTGCATCCCTGCCCCTACGTTTGTGTCGTGCAAACAAGCCGTTCAATCAAACTTAACGACTTGTTGGTGACATTTCTCTAATGTGAGAAATGTCATGCCATCATGTTATTTTTCACAATTAATACACGCCAAAAACATGCATGTTGTTCTTGGACAAACTATAGAAGAGCCGTATAAATATAAACCTAATTGCATAGATGAGTCATTACTATCGAAATTGGTTGGTTGTTAATGTATAACTCTAACTGAGATTAATAGTCCTGATTTTTTAGGGAACGAGGTGTACGAAGTCGATGAAACATGATCTTGAGCATGCAAGTGACATGTTGGTGGAAGCTGAAATTAAGAAGACAATAGTTTTGAAGGAAACAACTTTAGTTCCTTCCATTAGTTAGAATTTAATTTGTTGTTTTCTATACTCTATAATAGGTGTTGAATTTGAATTTGCATGTTTGTAAGTTCCCCGTTTTAATCAAAAGTTTTAATCTTTTTTCATAACTAATTGCATGACATCCTCTAAATAGGACATAGACAATCCCACAATAAATAAACAATCTAAAATAGTTTGTTTGCTATACATATATGATATATCCACATGTTTTCTGCCCTTGCATCACAGCCTCTAAATAGGACATAGACAATCCCACAATAAATAAACAATCTAACATAGTTTGTTTGCTATACATATATGATATATCACATAATTTCCGGGCAGAAGAAGTCCAATTTTTATCCGTTGGATTTGGTCCAAATGTGTTATGAGACTTTTGATGTCTTCCAACTAGTTTAACTAAATATCTATGACACACTAAACTGCATAAAGCAAAATAGTTGAAACACTTTGTAGATAACTAAACCATCAAAATAGTTCTAAAAAAATATAAAAACTTTTTTAAAAAAAGGGTAAAAAATGGTTCGTTTTTTACCACTCAGATTATTTTTCCATAAATCGGATTTCAAAACATTTGCATTTTTCAAGCTTAATTTTATCGAGCAAACACTCCCCTTTTTTTCCATAGACTCCTCTTCTCTGTTCGTGAATCCAAGATCCGCTTCTTTCTCCTGCGGTTGCTCTGCGCTCTCAGCACCAACCAAATCCCCCTCCAATTCCTCATCTTTCTTGACCAATTCTTGAAATCAATCAGACGCAATAATCAACCACTATTCTTATTATAGTTGGATCATAATTAATCAAGGTTCCGTGCGTCGCCACTGTGATTTGTGCACTTGCATTTGATCGAATTCGTTGCCGTTGATTGCGTTTCTTGATGTTGTGTGTTGCAGGTTTGAGGTGGATCCATGGCGATCAAGGGCGGCGGCGGGTCGGCGGAGAACAGGGGGCGGAGCCCGCTCGCCATGGTGGTCGCCGTCGGCCTCTGCTGCTTCTTCTACCTGCTCGGCGCGTGGCAGCGCAGCGGCTACGGCAAGGGCGACAGCATCGCCATGGCCGTGAACCGGCAGACGGCGGCCTGCGGCGGCGTGGGGCTGAGCTTCGAGACGCACCACGGCGGCGCCGGCGTGGAGAACGAGACCATGGCGGCGCCGGCGCCGGAGTTCGCGGCGTGCGCGGCGGCGATGGCGGACCACACGCCGTGCCACGACCAGGAGCGCGCGATGAGGTTCCCGAGGGAGAACATGGTGTACCGGGAGCGGCACTGCCCCGGCGACGGCGAGCGGCTGCGGTGCCTGGTGCCGGCGCCGCCGGGGTACGTGACGCCGTTCCCGTGGCCGCGGAGCCGCGACTACGTGCCGTTCGCGAACGCGCCGTACAAGAGCCTCACCGTGGAGAAGGCGGTGCAGAACTGGGTGCGACACGAGGGCCGCCTCCTCCGCTTCCCCGGCGGCGGCACCCAGTTCCCCGGCGGCGCCGACAAGTACATCGACCAGCTCGCCACCGTCGTCCCCTTCGCCGACGGCTCCGTCCGCACCGTCCTCGACACCGGCTGCGGCGTAAGCGACATCATCGCCGACCACGCGCGCCGCCATTGATTCATTCCACCATAGCTCGCTCGCTCGCTCATGGAGGTGTTCGTCCGTGCGTGGCGTGTTCAGGTGGCGAGCCTGGGCGCGTACCTGGACGCGAGGGGGGTGATCGCCATGTCGTTCGCGCCGCGGGACTCGCACGAGGCGCAGGTGCAGTTCGCGCTGGAGCGCGGCGTCCCGGCGTTCATCGGCGTCCTCGGCTCCATCAAGCTCCCCTTCCCTCCCCGCTCCTTCGACATGGCGCACTGCTCCCGCTGCCTCATCCCCTGGTCCGCCAACGGTAAGCCCTACCCTCACCGCCACCGCCGCCGAACACGACTCCCAATGCACACATATACTACCTCTGGGGGCAACTCCAAAATTTAAGATTAGGGGGTGTGGGGTGGGGAAGAGGCCATAAGACCGAATAACCAATATCGATAGCAAATGATGTCAAATAGTCACCGTTAATAACAATCAATGTGTAAAATAGTTCTTTAAAAAAAACTTAAATTTTAGCTTTTTAATAATATCATTAAAAGTTTGGAACTAGACTTTATTACTAAATCCTTTTAATGTAAACTAATGAATAATCTCACAAATAAGAATCTTCTATTTTACTTTAAAAAGATGAGAAATCACAAAGTAATTTTGTAGATCATGTTTCTTGCTAATGTTTTTAGACTTTCTAACTAACTAAATTGATAATAATTGTAAGCTACACAAATAAACTAGATAAATACATATCTTAGTTAGCCTCAATATAGAGTAAAAACAGGAGGCGTGATGGTGGCGGTGTTCGTATAGGGGGGTGTTGACCTCCTCTGGCACCCCCATAGTTGCGCCACTGACTACCTCAATTTCAAAATGTGAGACACCATTAACTTTTCATATGATGTTCGATCATTCGACGAATTTAAAAATTTAGTATATATATGCACAAGTATAAGTTAAGACTATAGTTTCTTTAGTGGTAAAACAAGTCAGAACAAAATAAATTAAATTATAGTTATATTTTTTTAATAAGACGAATAGTCAAACGTTATATGAAAACTAAATGGTGAATCGTCATACATTTTTAAATGGACGGAGTATATGCTGCTCCCTCCGTCCCATAAAAACCAATGTGACACATTCTAGTACTATGAATCTAGACATATCCATGTCCAGATTTGTAGTACTAAAATATGTCACATCCAGTCCTAGATTTTTTTTTTTTTGAGATGGAGGGAGTATGTAGCAAGCGAGCATGAACTTTGATGCACATGTCGCCGGCTCGCGCGCGCAGGTGGGATGTACATGATGGAGATCGACCGGGTGCTCCGGGCGGATGGCTACTGGGTGCTCTCCGGCCCGCCGATCAACTGGCGGACCAACCACAAGGCGTGGGAGCGCACGGAGGCGGACCTCGCTGCCGAGCAGCAGCTGATCGAGGAGTACGCCGCGATGCTGTGCTGGGAGAAACTCGCCGAGATGGGCGAGGCCGCCGTGTGGCGCAAGCGCCCCGACGCCGCTGTTGTGTCTTGCCCCACGGCCACGCCGGCGCCGCCGAGGACGTGCGACGCCGCCGCCGCCAGCCCCGACGACGTCTGGTACAAGAAGATGGAGCCGTGCATCACGCCGCCCCAAGCGGCCGGCGAGGTGATGCTGCGGCCGTTCCCGGAGAGGCTGACGGCGGTGCCACCGAGGGTGGCCGCCGGCGAGGTGCCGGGGCTCACCGGCGAGTCGTACGCGGAGGAGAACGCGCGGTGGGAGAGGCATGTGGCGGCGTACAGGAAGGTGAACTACCGGCTCGACGCCGGCCGGTACCGGAACATCATGGATATGAATGCCGGCGTCGGCGGGTTCGCCGCCGCCGTCTTCTCGCCCAAGTCGTGGGTCATGAACGTCGTCCCCACCGCCGCCGAGCTCTCCACCCTTGGCGTCGTCTACGAGAGGGGCCTCATCGGCATCTTCCATGACTGGTAAATTCAACCTGCATTTCCATTTATTGCTTTCCATGACCTGAATATTACTACCTCTTGTTTCTCTCTGTATAACGTTGATTACTTTTCACGTAACGTTTGATCATTTATCTTATTAAAAAATAGTATAAATATATAAAAGTATAAGTTAAGATTACATATAGTTTCTTTGATTATAAAAGACATGTCACAAGAAAATAAATAACATTTATATTGTTTTTTTATAAGATGAATGGTCAATCGTCATATCAAAAGTCAATTGTGACATACATTAAAAAAACAAAGGGTGTATTATCCAAGAATATGTAAATATTTTTCTATTGATTATTTTTCACCTTCTTCTCCTTCAGGTGTGAGGCATTCTCCACTTACCCAAGAACATATGACCTCATACATGGCAATGGTGTCTTCACTCTCTACAAGGACAAGTGAGTCTCACTCACATTCTGTTCATATCTGTTTCTTGATTGCTTCCTCAGTAAGAAATAAGTAAGGTTTTGAAATACATGTAGTCAATGCATTTAAACTTTGACTATCAATATCTCTTTGAAATTTTTTTGGTTCAGTTCTGAAAATGCTATGATTGTATTTTTCTACAAAATTACTTTCAAAATAATATAACCTTCATACATTTTTATGATAATAATTAACAATTCAACTAGTGTCTTGTAACCATGTTAATGTCCAAAATGATATACTTATTTATCACTGGAGGAAGTATATGCTAATCATGCTGCTATGCTCTGTTGAGTGATCTCTGAAGTGATGAGAAATTATGAATTCTTGCTGTTTGATGATGTTCTGTGCCTAAACAATTTGTTGGTTTTAATGTGTGAGAGAAGGTGCAAGATGGAGGACATCCTGCTGGAGATGGATCGGATCCTGCGGCCGGAGGGCACGGTGATCCTCCGGGACGACATTGAGGTCCTCCTCAAGGTTCAGAGGATCGCGAGCGGGATGCGGTGGAAGATGATCATGGCGAACCACGAGGACAGCCCCCACATACCGGAGAAGGTGCTCTACGCCGTCAAGCGGTACTGGACCGCCGACGACAAGAGCTCGGAGCCGGAGCCAGAGCCGGAGAAGATGAAGAAGAAGGCGGGGAGCTCTTCACAAGAGAGGAGCTCCGAGGAGGAGGAGGAGAGTACAGCAAGTTCTTCAGAAGAGAAGGGTTCAGAGGAGTAAGAGGTGCTGATCATGTGTGATTATTTTCAGTTGTTGGGGAGTTCAATTCTTTTCAGTGTGATAGGGGAGATCAGGAGTTGTGTTCTTTCGATTTGATGATTGTCTTAGGATGAACAATATGATGTTCGGTAGCAGGACTTAGCATTTCCATAGATTCAAGAAGCATATACTTTGCATGTCTCATGGTTTCAGCTGTGCTTGTTGATCATTTCTCATAGCCATAAACATGCAGTTTGCAACAGATTACAAATATTTCTTCAACTTGTAATGCTGAAACAAGCTGCCCATGAACATACAAGATCAGATTTTCATGACTTGGTGACAGGGATCATATAATTATCATCAGTTAACACTGCTATCGAATTGCATCATTTTTCTCTCTTCCTGGTAAACAACTCTGTAATATGGCAACATATATCCGTAAAAGGACTGGAAGTGGAAAACTATAGTCAAACGTGATCTAAGTTTCAGAGCAAGCACTACAAATACAAATTACAACAGAGGGCAACTATCACAGTAGGTATCAGTAAGCGCTTCGCAGTATTTACAGGAGTGTGTAACTATCACCATTCACCAAGTATCGATTTATCGATTCTTTTTTAGCAACTGTCAAGTGTCAACTGGCCGGCTAGCCCTTTTTTCGACCTTTCTTGCTGCCGCTGCTGTTTTCTTCTTGAGAAGATTGCGGGAGGCTGAGGCGAAGCTGCCCTGGCAAAGAATCCGTCAGGCCTGAAGAAGTAGCCGGGGTGCTTCCACTTCCAGCTCGGGATCGTTCTCGCTCTGTTGATACTGAGGTCCCTGGAAAGAGCTGCAGCTCCTGAGGCCGTGACGCATAAACCTGGCTGGCACCAGCAGACTGATGGTGCTGATTGTGCAACGGAGATAATGTGTTTGTTGGGTGCACCATAGCTAAATTCGGACCATTGCCCCATATGTGATGTGGAACGGGTTGAGTTGCTGAGTTACTGCCATTGTTGGCTACTGGTTGTGACATCGCAAGATTGCTTTGATTGAGGTGGTTGTTTCCCATCCTTGCACAAATCTCATTATGCAGTTCTAATATTTGGGCTCTGAGCATGATATTCTCTTCTTGCAGCTCATTATTCTCTGAACCAACCTGTTAATATGTTCATTTTAGTATTAGCTGCAAAGGCAATGATGAATAGTACCTAAACAACTATCGGCAAGTAATAAATCAAGCAAACAGTTGAATTAACCCACTGGAAATATGAGAGGAAAAGGTGAATAAGAAAGTAATGTCTGCTAATTACATATTTGCAGTTTCCATGAAGGCATTTCAACTGCAAGTACACCTATGTGTGACTGTTACAGGAAAACTACATTACTATATGCAACTTAGGTTCTACTTATAAAACACACCAATTTCATTAAAACAACTCACGTATTGACGCTCAGTTAGAAGAGCGGACTGTTCCTTTCTGAGAGATTCTACTTGAGAAACAAGATCCCGCAGAACTCGTGCAGCATCACCTAACACAGTAGCCTTTCCACTATTTTGTCGTTCAGGATCTGTAATAGCAGAAGTACAATGATCAGAAAAGGTATATGAATTTGATATTTGAAGTAAAACTAAGAGCAGTAAACACAAAAAACTGTTTGGTCAAGGTAAGGTTCTCCAAATAATTCATCATGTGAAGAAAGTTCAGTGCAACGCACTAAAATTTATATGCACCAATCAGCAGACAACTTTTTCTAACTGTTTATCAATTTGCACAATTATGTCCTAGATCAGCAAGAATTATTTAAATTCTAATATTTTATTACATGTGCACCATATCAGCTCTGCATATATTTCTAATTATGGAGTACAATAAATGTAGCAAAGGTTAACATTGTGCTGTTTTGACAAATTAGCATCTTCATTCATGAGCAGGCTGCTACCGAATTGTCATTACTCCATATCAGATGAAGTTAGCATGGAAGATGCCAATGAGCAATAAACACAAAATTATGGATAAATTCATGGTTTATTCGCATTGTGTACTTGAACAGTAAGTGGCCGTTCAAAGATAGGGTTAATTAGATCTATGCAGTTTAAAGCAAAGATAATGCAAATAAATAGCAATCTTGGATTTCAGATTCACACTAAAAAATAGCATTGCATCAATCTTTTGTAGGGACCAAACAAGATTCTCTTGAAATTTTGTTCTCAGATGGACCACTCAAAAGGGGGCTTCGAATAAAGCAGGAAAGCCAGAACTTCACATGGGGATATTTTAGCAAATTGAACAGTGTAGGACCCATTCTTTTTGGGATCATAGAATGGCAGGATAGGAATGGCACAGTCTAACACTGCAAACTCCAAAATAGATAGAGACAACATATAACTATGGGACAATAGCAAATAATTGAATTCAGGAACTAACGTATGTCCACTTAGGTGTTGTATTCCTAATTTCATACTCTAAACAATACGCACATACTTACATCAGGTACCTGCGACCTGCTAAAACACAACCTAATTTAAGTTGACTTCGTATTCTCCGCAATGTACACTCAGTTACATATCATTAAGTAATTAAAGGAAAGATGGATTCAAGTAATAGAATGCAAGTTGCTGGTACTAATATTTATTTTCTCGAAAGAGCATAGTATATCTACTATAAAGATATGACATTGATTGATGATGATGGGACTGTGCTAACCAAGCATACTGCTGAGCTCAACAAAAAGGTCATTCAACTGGTCACGCTTAAGTTTCTCTCGTTCAGCTTTATGAGTTTTCTTTGGAGCCTTTTCCTGAGATCTTTTGTCAAGAGACCTGCACAGAACAAAAATAAGCATCACGGAAATAGAAGTACATCATGGTAGGAATTGCACTGCTATGGGAAATAAATGTGCGGAAAGCATGAACAGCAACAAGATTCAGAATAATCTGAAAGTGCACATGTAAACATAGGTCAATTTTAACTCACTGATAAACTTAAAAGGCGAAGCAATTCTGAATCATGGTGGATATCTGAATATGAAACTAAGCATCATACATATTTTGATTATCAAATATCATGTAACGTAAGCTCCTTAAATGATACCAATTGTCAACTGAATTGATGTTTTGAATATTTAATATTATTGCTACTCTGTCAGCAACTTACTATGGGCAATAATTTTTAATATCTACTCTTTATGCGAAAATCATTACAGCACATATAACAGATAAATAACTTCAAATCTATCATCCATAGTGAGCTCACTCCCCCGTCATATGACAGGATCACAGGGTAAAGGAGAATGGACCCAACTGCACGATCCTGTGTTTAGTGGTTACTCTTGTCATAATTCCTAAACAGTCTCTATCTCAAGAAGGTTTCTTGTCAACTATGTTTCTAATAAAGGAAACTCTATCGTCTTGGATTTGTCCATTTGTGCATTGTATATAACCTTTCTCTTTCAAAGTGACTTCAGAGAACAAGTCTCAAGCATACGGAGCTATGGTTAGCAAAAGAATATATGCATGAAAAGGAGAACTAAGACGAAATAGATGATGAGCAGTGCTATACATACTAAAAAAAAATCTTACCAACAAAATTCTTGGAAGTTATAGAAAATCAAGATTCAATCATAGTGTGCCACATCTGTGTTTGTAAAAATTCAGTAACATTTTCTTTATGTGTAGCTTTTTCCTCAGTTGGTTGATCATGATGAAGGCAAGTTTCTTGTGCTTGAACTACTGGCCAAATTACGCTTTCATGCACTTTTGCAATGGATATTTACAAATTACAGCTAGTTTCAATGTGGGAACCAAACCATGGAGATAAAAAAAAGAGAGAGATATTATGATTGACGGGTAGATGTTGGCCCTGTTTAGTTCACATCAAACTTCCCCCCAACTCCCAACTTTCCATCACATCACATCCAAAACTTTCTACACACATAAACTCCTAACTTTTTTTTCAAACTACCAACTTTCCCCAAACTTCTCCCCAATTTCAGGAACTAAACACAGTCGTTATCATTGTTCCACAACAATAGCCCAAAACAAGTAGTACAGAAAATGTGGTGATAAATACATTCAGATTCGGCAGGATATTAGAAATGAGAATGTAAGCACGTTAGCCAAAATTAGAGCATAAATACAACCTAAAAGTGTCTAACGCGACGACAATAGCCTAATTGTCCATAGCAATAAAAAGACATTGGTTATTGTTATGAAGCTTAATAAATGGGAATTGGATAAAAAGAAAGTAAACAGTTAACAACGAACCCATCAACAGCCTTGTCAGAAGCAGCATTTGAGCTGCCACCCAGTGACCCCGAGCTCTCCGTGTCAGCCACCATGCCCAGATTCTGGTTCCTGCATCACACAAAGGTCTACTGGAGCACCAAAAGAAACAAGGCTCAAAACCAAATCGAAAACAACTCCTCCTCCTCCAAACATCATCAAACTATTAGAAGATCAGGCTCAGTCCATTCAAAAAACCCAACAATGATAACACAGAAATCACCAGAAGCTACACTTTTTTATACCTACACAAGAAACCAAACTACAAATACACAAGAACTAACCATGTGTACTAGGAGACAAAGCTAGCTTAGCCCGAATTCTTCTTGCAAGAAACAGTAGTACTAAAGATCTGCACATAATCCCACCAAGAAACCGTTTTCTTCTCTTTCTTTTCCCCCACATCAAGAACAAGAAGCCAGCATGATTAGTTAACCAGGAGGGGGGCTGACCTCACTTGGGGCATGGGGAGGGGGGTTCACCCCCGAACCCCCAAAATCTTTCTTTCTTGGACCCTCAACCAACCCAGCCACCCGATCCGGCAGGTGTGGAAGGGGAAGGAAGCCAGTCAGGCGGGGTCAGCAAGAAGAGGAGGAGAAGGCGACGCCGCCGCCTACCACCACCAACACCACCAACACCAGCTTGAGCTGCAGATTTGGAAGGAGGAGGGAGGAGAGGGGAGGGAGACGAAGACCGAGAGGGAGGGGAGGGTGGGAAGTGGGAAAGGTGGGGGAAGGAGGCGAGCACGCGGCGAGCGTGTGGCGGCCACCCACCCGCACACTTGGGTGATCCGGACGCCAGCGAGCTGACACATGGCGACGACGACGACGAATCCCGTCGCCATCGGTCCCACGGGGAATTCGCGGATCGAGAACAAAAGCTGAGCTCCCGTTGGATTGGGATGATGGATCATGGATGGGATGGCGGAGGAGGATTGGGATGATGACAACTTTCTTTGCTTGCTTCTTCGTCACCTCTCTTGGTGATAAAAATTCGATCTTTATTCGTTCTGTCCTTGCTGTAAATTGTTGATGCCATTCTTCTTTTTTTACTACTTCCTCAGTTTAGGTTATACATCTATGTAAGTAAATATGAGCATTGCTAGTAAGAAAACTTGAAACAGAGATAGTACTACCTTTATCGGTAGTATATTATTTATGGGTTAAATCCGATTTATCTTCTTAACTATTCAAAAGTTTAAATTATCCTTTTAACTTTTATATTATACATTTTACACCACATAATTATTTAATTCGAACAAATTACCCCTTTTCTAGCTATTAGGTGGTTTTGGCTCTCATATGTATGTGCAAAGCCAAAACCAAATGTGAGACTAGTCACCTCCTTCCTCGTGCATCTACCCTCCTCACTCGATCGTGCAAAGCAAACCTCACCAACCACCTCCAACTCTAAGGCAATGTTTGGCTAATGGGAAATGGAAATGATTTCCCACCCACCAAAAGGCATCTTTAAATACTAACCATTCATTCTCCCTCTTTCATTTAATCCTAACCCTTCATTCATTTCCCAATCCCAATCCCACCCTCTATTTTCCATTATCCAAACACACTCTAAGTTCTTAAAGAAAAAAAAAACTCCAAAACTAGCTACACACGGGCCATCCAGCCCCATCATTTGGTATATTGGAGTAAAAAGCAAAACAACATATTTATCGAATGAAAAATAATTTGTGAATATAACTTTTATATACGTGTTCTTAATAACGATTTAAAAACAAATGAAAAAAAATAAACTACGATAAAAATACCTTAAAATCGACTCTAAATTTACGGTTGAAAATTCACGAAGCCGCCACCGCCGTTTCGCATCTCATCCTGAAGCTGGTGCTGCACAGCATAAAAACCAATAGTGTGTGGCGCGCCTACTCTCATGCTAAAATCTAGCCGGCATGCATGCAAAGATGCAATGGTGTAAGGGCAGGATTAAGGCCCTCCTTGTTTAGGCTTATAAGCCAACTTATAAATCGAAAAGTTTAAGCCTAAACAAACAAGCAGCTTTTTCATTTGTCTTTTTTGAAGCTGTAAGCCACTCTAACACTATTAAGCCAAAAGCTAGGTTAGAGAAGCTTTTTTGGCTTATGTGAGGTAGATGTATGACTCAACTACTAAATTTAGGACATTAAATCTACCGGCTTATAAATCATATAAGCCAATAAACTGACTTGAAAGTCTAAGTCAATAAGTTTAAGCCTAAACAAAAGGGCCTAAGTCGTTTTGCCTGTGAGCTGAGTCAACCTGATCAAATAACTCACAAGGTGTTGCTTCCGACTATTCAGACTTGAGAGCAGTTTACTACTCGTACAAGATAGTGGCCTTAATTAACTATTTGTTGATGGATGCTTACGCAAAGACTAGCTACCTTACTTCCCTAAAACCTGTATTAATTATGCAACATATATATGTAGAACACTTTTATGCGCACACAGCGTCGATTTCGAGAGAAAGAAGCTGACAAATTGGTCTTACGATTTGTTTCTAAGGGCAAGTTTTATAATATAGGTTGTTGTTACCTCTAATTTCATCTCTATCACCAATCTATAATTAAGAGGTAATCTATACAATAAAAGTTACCTCCAATACACAAAACCCAATAACTTGCTACAGGACACTCAAAGTATGTAGCATTTATCATGAGACACCCAAAGAACGTGTATCTTCTCGTGGACATTGCAAAAATATGGTAATTAGCTGCTGGATATATGTCTCATTATTTTATTATTTTTGGTGGAAACGGAGAGAGAAACATTGGTTAAAGACAAGTTTGCCCAGGGACCCACTTCTCAATCTCTCTTTCTTTGTTCATCTTCTTATGTGGCTACCTTCTTTCTCATGCGCGTGTTGTGGCAGCTATATAGCACGTGCAACAGCTGGCTGGGCTAGAGCACGGGGCGGCGCGCCGCCACTAGGTAGGGGTGGACGAAAAGCTCGTGGCTCGTTAGCTCGTTCGACTCGCGACAAGCTCGGCTCGACTCGTTTCATTTTTCTAACAAGCCGAGCTGGCATTTTAGCTCGTTAGAGATAACGAGCCAGCTCGAGCTAGCTCACGAGCTGCTCACGAGCCTTAACAAGCCCATACCTCATCAGGCTGCCAGGCCACAAAGCCCATAGGCCCATTTATTTAGAAGGCCCAATAGACAATAGTGAGCACTAAAAGTGAAAACCCTAGGTCATTCCCTTATCCCTCCCCTGTTCCCTTGCGGCTGGTGGCTGAGTTCCCCCACACCCGATGCCACCGCTCTTTGCCTCTCCCCCAGCGCCCGACGTCGCCGCTCTCCCCCAGCGTTCTCCTGCAGCGCCTGACGCCGCCGCCACCTACCAACCCACCCACCTGCGGCGCCGCCCGGCAGTGAACATGAGCTCCTCCCTATGGTGTCGGTGAGCTCGAGCTCTTCTCCTCCGCCATAGTGCTCCTCCTTGTGGTCCAAGTGCCGGCGGAGGTCAAGCTCGTCCCCTTCACCGTCGTGCTCCTCTCCGTGGTCACCGGCGAGCTCGAGCTTGTTTCCTCCACTGTCAAGCTCCTCCCTATGGTTGCAGTACCAGTGAGGTCGAGCTCGTTCCATCCACCGTCAAGCTCCTCCGGTTCTCCCCGTGGTTGCCAGCGAGCTCATCCCCATGGTCGCCTCCCTTCTTGCTTGCCCCCATAGCTCACGAGCTAAATCAGCTAGCTCGATCTTGCAGACAAGCCGAGCCGAGCTAGGTTTCTAGCTCGTTAGGATAACGAGCCGAGCCGAGCTAGCTCGTTATCCTAACGAGCCAGACCAAGCCGAGCCGAGCCAGCTCGACATCCACCCCTACCGCTAGGAGTCCTCCCCGGGGCTCCGTTTCAAATCGGGCAACAGCGAAGTGGGCGCCACCACCGTCAGCCAAATCCTCGCGCGGTATACGTGCCCCGTCCACCATTTTTGCCATGGGTAGATCGAGAGGGATGGCTCCGCCCACACGGACGAGTGGCTCATCCTCCTCGCCGGAAGGGGCGTCGAACCCTGACCCTAATCTTCTCGAAGTTCAACAATTTCCTCTTCCACACGCTTTACACCGCCATTTTCTCATGCCGCGAGCTCACCAAATTGGAGCTCAGGAGCTGCCACCTCCCGGCTGCCCTCGGACTTCTCAGGGTTCCCAAATCTTACTATGCTAATGCAACATCCTGAAAATGCGTCATTTTCTAATCCTGCATCATGCCGATTATTATGTTCTTAATAACTTCCTAAACCTAGGATAATATAATTAGAGGGACCTCCTAGAACTAACTCGCACAAAACCTCTCTGGTATTTAATCTCTTTTGTGTTTTTCATTTAAAAATATATATTTGGTTAAATTGAGGTGTTTCTTGATTTGGTTTAAAACCTTCTTTTGATTAAATTTTTTTTATTCAAATTTAGTTTGAAAACCCCTTTTTATTATTATGAATTGTGGTCCAAGAAATTCTCCACTATTGTCCTAGAACCTAAACCAAATGATTCCAATTTTATTGGATTTAATTGTCGACCCATCATTTGATTTTAAACCTATCCTTTGATTCCAAGCCTATTCTTATTTATCGCCAAATATCTAAATTCTTCCTTTTGATCTAGCCGCTAATTTAATTCCCGTGGCTTGATTTCCTTCTCGGTACAAGAAAAATATTATTACAAATATTGTGAATAATTGCTCTTGTGCTAAGAAAATAAATTTATATCCTTGTCACCTAAATTTCCTTTTAGCCTCAAACAATTCCTTGAAACCCATGCCATATATTTTAGGGTTCAAATCCTATCCTTTTGCCTCCACATATTTTCCTACCACATTCCAAAAAATATTTTGAGGAATACTATTAATTTACTTTTCTATTTGAGTGCTTCCAAATAAATTCCCTCAAACTCCACCTCTAAATATTGCACTCAAATAAATTAGAAAATCTCCTTTGTGAATTCTCTCCTAATTCAAATTCTTCGCAAAACCTAGTTATCCAAATCAAGTATACAAATTAGACTTCTTTCTTTTTGTCATCGGGCCGAAACTCCGTTCTTTCTTCCTTTTGGCCCAATCCTTTTTCTTTCTATTTTCCTCCTTCCTCTTGGGCTGCCGGCCCAGCTAAGCCGAGCCGGCCCAGTTCGGCCCACAACCCAACCGCCTCCCTCCTCCCAGTGCGCGTGCGGCGCACGCCGCCGCAACCGTCGCCGCTAAGGAATCAAGTCGGCGCCGTCATCCTTCTTCCCACGCCATCGCCGTCGCCGATTCTCCCTTGTCTTCCTCCTCTTCGAACCGCCTCTCATCGCCTATATAAGAGGATGAACCCCTTCTGTTTATCCCCCACAAACCGAGCTTGAAGCTCTCCTCTCTTTTCTCTCTCCTTGCCATGGCCGGCTATCACTGTCGTCGGCCGATCTCCCTCACCGGAGCAATACCGGCCAATCCCTCGCGCCATCGAGCTTGCCTCGATGAGAGGAATCCATTTTTCCCCTTTCCCCTCTTCCTCCACCTCTGAATCAAACCTCACCGGAGCTCTCTCTCTCCTCCCGGTTCACGACCTTCCATCCGCCGTTCCGGCTATTTCCCTTACTCCCTTTTCCGGCCACTGCCATCCCTAGGTGCCTTGCAGTCGGGAACACCACTGGCCGCCGGCGTCACCGCCTCCTCGCCACCGGAGCCCGGCGCCCCCTCTCCTCCTCCTCTCTGTTCGACCGAGGAGAAAAAGAAGAAAGAGACGGGAAGAAGAAGAAGAAGAGGAGAAAAAGAAAAAGAAAAAGGAATCCCTGACAGGTGGGCCCATGAACAGTATACTTTCGCAATTTACTCTATTTAATTCAAATTCCAATATTTAGAAGCCCATATCTCCTAAACCGTAGATCCGATCTCAGTAAAACCTAGACCTAAATTCATCTAAATTCAAATGCTTCATTTTGATGCCTAATTTGTTATTTTATAATTTTATTTGAATTTATTCAAATATCATTTGAATTTATATTTGCCTTTTTCAAATATTTTCTTTTACCCCAAAATACCCTTTAGCCACTAAAAAGCCGCCGGTTGGAACTTTATGCCTTCCATGGGGACGTTTGCGGTCTATTGGCCCCAACGTCGAACCGTTGGTTGTAAATCCCGGCAAAACCAAACCCAAGGTCGAAGTGCTGCTCCCGGCATCCCACGCCTTGATGCGTACAATGGTCGGAGCTTCACTATTCCCTCGACCTCCACAGCACGCCGTACAGTTAGCTCTTGAGCTCTGTGTGATCCTAGCCGCTCCGCCGCCACTCACGGTTGTCGGAGTAACACTTCCGCCTCGCTAGACCTGCACAAACCTCCCATCCCTCTGGCCGTTATATTGTCTATCGACACCGGCTAGAGAAGATACCAAACCTAGTCGTCATGCTTTAGCTACGACTAGCGAACACCCAAACCCTAGCCAATATTTATCTTACCTCGATATCGGCTTAGACAACTGAAACCTTAATCAGCCTGCCATCCAAATCCCACATCAACTACAATATTACTTATCCACCATATCTTAGCCACCTACTCTCCATCTACCCAGAACCTATACATAAAATATAGAACCTGGCCGATATACTGCCCTACTCCTCAATCGGCCTAAATATAACCGAACCCTAGGTATAATCCTACCCAAACCCACTATCAGCCAATACCAGTCACATATCTGCTCAACCAGTTCAATTATCCACTATACTCCCTATCCACCAACCAATCAGAGTCTGCACATAAAATATAGGTGACCTTAGCCGCTTAATTCCCTCTCTACCCCAGCCACCAACTCTTTAGAATCCACATATAAAATATCAGCCCAGTAATCCATATACCTGCATAAAAGAGATAAGCTATACCCTAAACCCTAGTCCTCCTAACCGTTTATCTCTTTCTTGCTATTTTATGGCTTTTATTGAATTTGGATCTTCCTCTTCTTCAGTAGAGTCTATTTTATATGGATGGCAACCTGTGGTATTTCAAGCATCAGATAATCAGGTTGCCTATTTCGGATTTATTTGCGTTGGAGCAAGGCAAGTTATTATTCCTCCCCTTGAGCATAATTACCCTATATTCTATATCCCTTTTCTATGCATTAGTCATTCATGATTTTGAATGCATAACCTGAACATATAGCAAACCAGATATGCTAGCTTTTGCTTAGCCCTGCCTAGTTAGATTATGCACAAAATTTAATGAACTTAGATTGGGATAGTATGGTAGAAATGGTTGATTTCCGGGTGGCTAGTACTGTTCCAACCGACATAAGATTGCCAAAGTACATGTGAAGAACATACGAGTACGACCGCAATTCTCGTATGGGCATAGACCTAGCTGATTAAGTTATCTAGCAAAGGTGGTACCTCTGTGTAGTGGTTCTTATTTAAGTCCTCGCGCAGGAGGCAAATTTACGCCGCGAAGGGCGATTGTGATATTTACCGAGGCGCAGGTAAATATATGAGATGAATTGTGATATCACGAACTGTTTGTAAACCCTGATTGCGATGACATGGTGTCATACAATCAGTTCTCTCTAAAGGCCTCGGGAACGCTAGAACTCCTCTCGCTGCTGATAACGTTACGTTCAGAGCGCATGGGGACTAGAGTTCATGGAACAAGTACCACTGATGTTAGTGACCGAAAAGCTTTGCCATGACAAGGCTAATGTGTTTGGCACGTCATGGATTGCGGGTAAAGCGTACATCTACTGTAGTATGAATATTATTAAAACTATTTGAATAGCCGTGGTCGCGGTTATCGGGCATTGGGACTCACAATGGCATCTTGGTTACAAACATAATTTCAAACTTTATTAAATACTGTTGCATTTAAAACATTATAGACTTTCCTTCTATATTCTCTGCTTTCTGCAAGTAAATCTAACCCTACTCAAATATTATTATTTCATGCATTCGTTGTTGATTAATATAATAGCTTGCTGAGTACGTTGTACTCACCCTTGCTTTAACCCCACCTTTTTCAGAGTCATTTTAGAGTTCTTACCGAAGCTGGGAGTTCAATCATATAAGTTAATCTCATTTTAACTTAGTTCTCAAGTATAGATTAGATAGATGGTTTAAGTCTATAGCAAAACACTAGAGTTGAGTCATCGTATAGCTTCTGCTGTAATAGTTAGCCACAAGTTTGTAAATACCCTATTATTTTATGTAAAGGAATCTCCTTTGGAGCCTTGTCAAAATATATGCAATGAAGAACCAGATTGTTGAACCTATATCAATCTACTGATCCAGGGCTTGATTCAGCCTAAACATGTCGGTTACCGAATCATTAGTTTCGGGACCCGACAGCTAACCCTCACCACGGTTGTTTTTCCGCCGCATGGGGAGAGGACTCGCTGTGGTCGAGAACAACGCATGTGCTCCTCGGCTCCAGCCGTGGCCCGCAGATCGATGGCACGACCTCGTCATCCGCCTCAACAACGCGCCCATGGCGGAGCAGAGCCCTGTGGGAGAAGAAAAGAGGAGAATAAAGAAAAAGGAAGAGAAGTAGGAAGAAGAATAGTGTACTGGGGCATTTTGGTACTTTCAATGCTCTTTCTCTCTCCGTTTCCACCAAGAATAATAAAATAATAAGGTGGGTGTCCAGCAGCTAATTACCTCATTTTTGCAGTGTCCATGAAAAGATACACGTTCTTTGGGTGTCTCACAACAAATGCCACAAACTTTGGGTGTCCTGTAGCAAATTTTGCCATAACTTTAGTACTATCACATTTTTATTGAATTTTGTGTAGAGATTATCCAGAGGTGGCTCCTTCACTCTCTTCTTCCTTCTCTTTTCCACATCAGCAAATGAGTCTACATGTCATCTAGGGGCAAGTGTTTAAGGGCTTATAGTACTTGCCCTAACTGGGCCACCACATCAGCTTAAAACCACAAAAGAGGATGTAATTTATCTGGATTAAATAGTTAGGAGGTGTAAAATATATGGTATAAAAGTTAAGGAGGGTAATTTATAGTTTTATGATAGGTGAGGAGGTTAAACCGAACTTAACCCATTATTTATCAGACTCTCAGGGATGTAAGGTAGGAAAAATTCAGAGACATGCATAAAATGAATTAAGTGACATATCTATACTTACTATAAAGTTATAAAGTTATAGTCCACTAAATCTAAAGCTCAATATATAACCATGTCACATCATCACCCACTAATAATAATACATATAACCTCATACAAGCATGCGACATCATCTACAATTTATTTAATTCTACAAATTAACATACAAGCATATCCAATTATCATCCCTCACATCATTTGCACAATATTTGAACAAATCTATCTATCATTTTTATAATATTTAATATATATTTAAATATGTTTCATATTAAAGTGCAAGTATTATTTGATTATTTCATGATAATTGCTGATAAACCCTGATGTTTCATTCTGTCTGTCATCTTTTGAAAAATCCACAGAGTTACGAGCTTTTTAATGAGTCCTATGACAGCTCATACTAATATTACTAGACATAAAAAATTGTCTCATATGTACTATTTGCGAGGGACCTAGATCGAATTACGGAAACATAGAAGGATCTTTTCGCAAAAAAACCACCCCACGCACCGTTTCTATCCAACGTGGCATAGCCGAGCGGGCGCCCCTTCCGCTGCTCTTAATAGTTTCTCATTAGATGATATATGTTGTAGACAGCTTTTCTTGCACTCCGGTACTATAATACGCGCCAGCGTGTCACTAGAGCAAACATAGAAACTGAAATTGTTCCAGTTGATAATGGTCATGCGCCATTTCACTAGTAAAGAAAAACACCTTAATTATATTTTTAAACCACGGTAAGAAGAAATTTCACAAACTTTTTATTCTTATTAGGCGCTATATATTTAAAATGAATGAATTCTGTAGAAAAATCACACATGAAAGTACATGACATAGTACATAATCGAGATTTCATCTCCATTCAAATAACATAGTTCTAGTTTTTTTAAAATTAAGACATTCCCATTACAGCCCCATTCTTTTTTACTAATGCCGAAAAATTAGGTACGGATTATTAATGCCAACTTTAAAAGTACAATTCAATTCCTCAGAAATTTTATTGCACATACCAATTCTCGATAGACATTTTATTTCAAGCTATCTATTAGGTTAATAATATATAATATTTAATTCATCTGATTTAAGACTTTGTTCTTTTTTGATGCTGGATTTTTATTTGCATGTTTCCCAATCTCATAAACGATACATTTCACACAACAACTTTCTTAAAAAAAGTTTCGTAGACTACTTTTCTAAAATAACCTTTTCACTTTGTAATAGTTTTTTTTCACTTGTTTATACCCACAAATAACTATCACAAAATCAAATTATCCATAGATCCATCAATTTTATCTCTCCCAAACGGGACTCTATCAGGTGGTGTCTGAGATAAAGTTGAAGTTAACGCATGCAAAACGAGAAATCCGTTAACATATTGTTAATTAAGTTTTAATTATTATAAACTTGAAAAAATAGATTTAGTTAATATTTTAAATTAATTTCCGTATAGAAATCTTTTAAAAACACACTATTTAGTAGTTTGAAAGACGTGCTAACAAAAACCAAAATAAAATCTACATCAGGGATGTAGGTATCGAATTTTCTCATTATTCGGGCTATAATAAAAATGAACCATGGGTGTGTTTAGTTCTTTAGGTGTAAAGTTTTTAAAGTATACGGACACACATTTAAAGTATTAAACGTAGATTAATAACAAAATAAATTACAGATTTCACCTGTAAACTGCGAGACAAATTTATTAAGCCTAATTAATCCGTCATTAGCAAATGTTTACTGTAGCATCACATTGTTAAATCATAGCGTAATTAGGCTCAAAAGATTTGTGTCGCAATTTTCATGCAAGCTGTGTAATTATTTTTTTTTCACGTTTAATGTTTCATGCATGTGTCCAAATATTTGATGTGTCGTTTTTGGCTAAAAATTTTTTGGAATCTAAACAAGTCCCGTTTCAACTTTCGAGCGGTAAACATTCACTACGCCGAACAAAAAAACGGCAGCTTCACACTTCACAGCAGCGAGACTGACAAGCTGACAGGCCAGTACAGCACACCTCCTCCAGTACTGGACCAGCAAACGAATCCGCATAATCTGAGAGGTTTACCCGCATAAATCCTAGGAATTATTCTACCGACTGTATTATTGATCTAACGATCTGAGAGAAAAATTATGCCCTACGAGCACTTGAACCCCCTCCTTATATAGGGGCAGGAACCGAAATTACAATGTACAGCCCATATGCCTTACGAACGACTAGGCTAAGTAACTGACTAAGATTACGGGATATTTCCTTAATATACAAGTTAACAAAAATACCCGAGTCCTTTCCTAAACATATTATATCTGTATAGGCTATCCCCTATAACCAGTTGGATATACATGCTATGGGGGTACGTGGTATCTATAATCTCCACAAGAGTATATTTAATTCGACTGTTACAATTCAGGGACTGGATTAAATACCTGAATTTCATGAATCGCTAGGATTTGCCCATTCATGTGTCACGAAGATGTGGGTGATTGAGAGTTAATTACTGACACATGCATTATGTTAGGGTTTTGGCGGCACTCAGGCGATTTTGCGGCGGCGGCCGTAAGTCTCGTCGTGAGATGTTTCTGGATGGAGCTCGTCTTCGATCCACGTGTGTTGTCTGCAGGGTTATCGCCTGCTTTGAGGATTCGTCGTCCGGCTTCCAATCAGATTGTTTGAGGGGTTTTGATCTGAGATCGGATTCATATTCTTATCATCAATGGTGTGTCCGGCCTGGTTGCAAGGTTCAGTCCTTTCCCTAGAATTTCTTAGTTCCCAATCGTAACATACCAGGAGATCTTTGCCTTTGGATATGGAGATGGATTGTGAAGAAGGAAACGTCACGATCTGGTCCGGGTGCCGTATTCGTTCTGGATTCGTTCTTGGTCTCCGGCCCTTATATAAACAACCCTGGGTCAGATCTGTCAAGCACAACCAACAATTGCTGCTTCTGCATCTAATCTGACGAATTAGGGCTCCGGTTTCTTTGTCGTCTCTTTCGGGTCATGGCGTCTTCTAGCGGTGGGGGTGATAAAGGGATCGTCACTGGGATGGTCACCCACCCGAAGCCCCTGGTCGACGCGATGCTCTCCCATCAAGAGACGTCTACTACGGCCAAGGAGATCATCTTGGCCCCAAATAAGCAGGCTTTGGAGTCAGCGAGTCAGAGTAAAGATAAGATGATCCACGCTAATCCCAAGACCTTGCCAGCGACGGGGGCTAGCGACACCTACTCAACTGGGCCGGGTGCATACACAGAAGGAGATGTGGAGGAGGAGGATGATGAAGCGGTGGAGGTACTGCTAGAAGATGATGAAGTACAACTAGCTGGGCAGTGGACAGTTTTGTCGAGATTCTACTCGCTTCGATCACCCAATCAAGCGGCTCTATTTGATGACATGAAGCGTGCATGGAGATTGCGAGCTAACATGAAGGTCAAGTCCCTGAGAGATAACATGTTTATCATCACCTTCAGCTCGGAAGGGGATTACAACTTTGTGCTCCAGGGCGGTCCATGGCTTCACCGTGGAGACGCTCTGCTTGTTGCAAAATTCGATGGCCTGACGAGCCCGTCCATGGTTCCCCTTGAGTTTGTGCCAATCTGGGTCAGGATTTATGACCTCCCCTTGGTGCTTATGACAAAGAGGAGGGGAGAACTGTATGGCAGCAAACTTGGACATGTGAGGGAAGTAGATGTTGGTGAAGATGGCAGAAACAAGCATGACTTCTTCCGGATCCTGGTTGATTTATCAGTCAAGAAGCCGCTGAAAACCTCGCTTGCTATAAAATTAATGTGCAGGGAAGTGAAGCTGTCTGACGTTTCGAGCTACGATATGAGAGGGTGCCCTTTTTCTACTTTATTTGTGGTTACATCGGGCACTCTGATAAAGACTGTGACAAAAGAATTGCCAATATTGATCAACCTTTTCGTTACTCAGCTGAGCTACGTTGTTCTCCGCTGAAGCCTTTTGAGAGAAGAATGAGCACAATCCATGGCCAACAAAAGTCAGGAGTGGCACGCAATCTGGCCTTCCGTGGAGCAGGGAGTGCAAGCTCGTCATCCTCCAAACAGGGGAAAGGTAAAAGCAGGGAGGAGATTATTCCTGACAGGGTCGATGCTCAGGATGGCTTTGAGGGAAGAGAAGATGTGGGGGACGGGGTGGTGGATGAACTGCTAGCTAGTCAGACTAGCAATCTGAACATGTCAGGTGAGAATATGGTGCAGAAAGGAGAACCGGTGGGTATGGAGGAGGAACAACGCCATCAGCTGTCAACATCTAACCTTGTTTCTGATACTGATATGATTCTAGCAATACAGAACCTGCAGCAACCGGCATCCTTTGGAGGAGAGTCTTCCGAGGACATCAGTGATACCAACCGGAAAAGAGTGCAACCACAGAGCGGGAGCAAGATATCCGACAGAGTTCAACAGGCCTTAGTATTGTATGGTCAAGGATCTGGTAGAGAACAGGCTAAGCAGGTGGACCCAAAGGAGCCAGCGAGAGCTCTCAAACGGTTTCGGAAGACGGAGGTGGAAAGTATGGAAGTTTTGGAAGCAACCAGTCCTGGGGCTACTGGTAAACTGACGGGACCCGCTCTCAGGGCCCGTCAGGAGCAATGAGTTGCCTATCATGGAACTGTCGTGGTTTGGGGAACGCTGCGACAGTTCGCGATCTGTGTGGCCTAGTTAAAGAGGCCGATTCCCAAATTGTTTTCCTAAGTGAGACTAGACAGAAGGCGGATAGAATCAGGCGTTTACGGAATAGGTTGGGTCTTAGAGGTTTTGCTGGAGTTGATAGTGATGGAATGAGTGGGGGGCTCGCTTTGTACTGGCATGAGTCTGTTAATGTGGAAATAAAAGCTTTGTGTGAGAGATATATTGATGCTTATGTTCGCTTGTCGCCGGATGGCCCTCTGTGGCATGCCACCTTTGTGTATGGTGAACCTAGAGTTGAGAATAGGCACAATATGTGGTCGATGCTCCGGTCTCTGAGGAATTCATCCAATTTACCTTGGCTTGTTATTGGTGATTTTAATGAAGCTCTTTGGCAGTTTGAGCATTTTTCATCTCACCCTAGGGGAGAGCCCCAAATGTGAGCTTTCTGGGATCTTCTTCAGTCGTGTGCACTTTTTGATTTGGGATTCAGGGGCACACCCTTTACTTATGATAATAAGCGCCAGGGAAGAAACAATGTTAGAGTGAGACTTGATCGTGCCATTGCTGACAATGCATGGCGTGATACCTTCCCTAATGCGACTCTTGCACACCTGGCCTCCCCCCGTTCAGATCACTGTCCCATATCCTTGCAACTGTCTCAGGAGATGAAACAGCCAGCCAGGAAGAAAATCTTGCATTATGAAATATGTTGGGAACGTGAGCCGTCTTTGCCAGAAGTTGTGCAGGAATCTTGGGTGGAAGCAGGGACTAAATCTGACCTGGGTGATATTAGTGCTGCTCTACGTAAGGTCATGGCATCTCTGCATTCCTGGAGTAAGGTAAAATTCAAGAATATTGGCCGTGAATTACAGAAAGCTAGGAAAAAGCTTGCTGAGCTGCTGGAAACATATGCAGATAGTGCTGCTGTTCGCCAAGCCTCGGATCACATGAACGAACTACTTTATCGTGAAGAGATGTTGTGGTTACAGCGCTCACGGATTAACTGGCTAAAGGAGGGCGACCGTAACACTCGCTTCTTTCATAGTAAGGCTGTTTGGAGGGCAAAGAAGAATCGGATTCAGTCTCTTAAAGACAGTGCTGGCACTGTACACCGTTCGGCAACAGCAATGGAGCAGCTGGCTACTGAATATTTTCAGGAAGTGTATTCTGCCGACCCTAGTCTGGATCACAGTATAGTGTCAAGTTTCTTCCAGTCGAAAGTTTCAGCACAGATGAATGAGGCTTTATGCAGCGATTTAACAGAAGAGGAGATCTCTACCGCCATCTTCCAGATCGGCCCGCTGAAAGCGCCGGGCCCCGATGGATTTTCGGCCAAGTTCTATCAACGAAATTGGGGCACAATTAAAAGTGAGGTAGTCAAGGCAGTTCATAATTTCTTCATCATAGGAGTGATGCCGGAGGGGATAAATGACACAGCAATTGTTTTGATTCCGAAGATTAAGCAGCCCACCCAACTGAAGGACTACCGGCCGATCAGCCTCTGTAATGTCATTTATAAAGTGGTAAGCAAATGTCTGGTTAACAGGCTGAGACCGTTCCTAGATGAACTGGTTTCGCCTAATCAAAGTGCTTTTGTCCCTGAGCGTCTTATAACTGACAATGCTCTAGTAGCTTTTGAGTGTTTCCATTTCATACAAAAGAACAAGAATCCAAACAAGGCTGCATGTGCTTACAAGTTGGACCTGTCCAAGGCTTACAACAGGGTAGATTGGAGGTTTTTGGAGCAAGCAATGCACAAGATGGGTTTCGCTCACCGGTGGGTTAGTTGGATAATGTCGTGTGTAACCACAGTGAGATACTCTGTGAAATTCAATGGGACCTTGTTAAGTGCATTCGCTCCAACAAGAGGTTTACGCCAGGGCGATCCTCTCTCTCCATTTCTTTTCCTGTTTGTGGCTGATGGACTGTCACTCCTTCTAGAGGAAAAAGTTAGGCAAGGAGCTATTTTGCCTCTTTCACGTTTGCCGACGGGCACCAGGGATCTCTCACTTATTGTTCGCTGATGATACCCTACTGTTTTTTGAAGCAGTGAAAGAGCAGGCTGTGGCAATCAAGCAAGTGCTGAATGACTTTGCCGCAAGCACTGGCCAATTGATTAACCCGTCGAATGCTCAATCATGTTTGGTGCGGCTTCCCCTGCAGCAATCCAACAGGATATCAGATCGATTTTGCAAGTTGGTGATAATGGTTTCGATGACAGATACCTGGGGTTTCCGACACCGGAGGGTAGAATGAAGAAAGGGCATTTCCAGAGTTTACAAGAGAAGGTTTGGAAACGAATTCTGCTGTGGGGCGAAAACCATCTGTCATCGGGTGGAAAGGAAGTGCTTATAAAAGCTGTTCTTCAAACCATACCGGTTTACGTCATGTGTATTTTTAAAATCCCTGATGCAGTGTGCGATGAGCTGACAAAGGCCATTAGGAACTTTTGGTGGGGAGCAGTTGGGGGCAAAAGCAAGACGCATTGGAAATCTTGGAATTCCATAGCCAAGTCGAAGCAAAGAGGGGGTCTGGGCTTTCGTGATACTAGGCTCTTCAACCAAGCGCTTTTGGCCCGATAAGCTTGGAGACTGTTAGAGAATCTAGATAGTCTCTGTGCACACCTTCTAAAGGCAAAGTACTATCCCAACGGTTCCATCGTTGACACCTGTTTTAGCGGGAATGCTTCACCTGGGTGGAGAGGAATTGAACATGGGTTGGAGCTACTCAAGAAAGGAATTATTTGGCGGGTGGGTAACGGACAGTCCATAAGAGTATGGCGAGATCCCTGGTTACCGAGAGATTATTCCAGACGGCCCATCACCCGCAAAGGTAATTGTTGTATCAAGTGGGTGTCGGATTTGCTACAGGATGATGGAACTTGGAGGGTTGATAAAGTGCAGGAACACTTTTGGCCGATAGATGTAGAAATGATCCTGAAGATTCGCACCTCAGCTTCACTTGAATCCGATTTTTTGGCTTGGCATCCTGATAGATTGGGAAAATTCTCGGTCAGGAGTGTGTACCACTTGGTCGTTTCGCTTGCAGAGACCGGTGATTGCTCCAGTTCTACAGAGGTGCTAGTAAATAAATCTTGGAAGCGTATCTGGGCGTGCAATGTCCCACAAAAAGTCAGAATCTTCGCTTGGAAGGCTATATCTAATAGTCTCCCCACAATGAAGAACAAAAAGAAGAGGAATCTGGAGTTGTTGAGCACTTGCTGCATATGTGGAGCCGAGGAAGAGGATGTTGCCCATGCGCTTTGTCATTGTCAGCAAGCGAGGAACCTGTGGTCGGCTATGTATTCTGCGAGAGCCATCTCTCATGACGTGAATAGTGCTTGGTCCGGGACGGATTGGATCCTGAACCTTTTGGAGGATGCCATGTTTCTCATGCTAATGTGGCGCATTTGGCATAACAGAAATGAGATCACCCATGGTAAATCAATTGCGCCAGTGGCTGTCTCTCAGAGATTCATCTTTAGTTATGTTAGCTCGCTAACTACTATTAAGCAGTACCCTCAAGCTGACATAATTAAAGGTAAACAGGTGGCACACCCGGACCGCATTAGGCTTCCCAGCCAAGCTCCCCCCGCAGTCAGTTCGCCTAGGCGCTGGGAGAAACCGAGCACAAGGTGGATGAAATTGAACGTTGATGGATCCTTTCAGGCTTCGGATGGTAAAGGTGGAATTGGGGCTGTTTTTAGAGACAGCTCTGGAAATGTTATTTTTGCTGCCTGTGGGTCTATGCTGGTTTGTGGTAGTGCTATGGAAGCAGATTACTCGCGTGCAGGGAGGGTATTGCAATGGCGCTTCAATGGACGTTCCTGCCTTTCATTGTGGAAACTGATTGCTTAGAGGTGTTTAATCTAATTCAATCAAAAGAGAAGGTGCTGTCCGAGTTAGCTTTTGTTGTCAAGGAGGTTCAGGTCCTCATGACAGGCAACAGGGAGATTAAAGTCAGGAAGGAGTCCCGTGATCAGAATAGTGTTAGTCATCATTTCCTTGCTAACAAGGGAAGATGTGAGGCCTTAACTTCTTTCTGGCCTGATAACACTTGTAATCTCATTTCACATCTCATCGATGTGGACTCAATTGAGTAATATAGCTCCCTGTTTTCCCCCGCAAAAAAAAAAAACCTGAATTTCATTAGCTAAAGATCAGCTCGACGCATTTACTGTGTGTCAATGTGTCGAAATGGCATGCGGCAAGGATGGTCTGCACAGATGGTCTGCAATATATATATGTATGTATGTATATATATATATGTATATATATGTATGTATGTATCTTATGCACACGGGTATGTAAATGCACCCATGCACACGAGAGTCCGCAGCCATTCGATCAAGATCCTGGGGCCAAATCACAAGCGTGGCATTTTTCCAAATAAACGCCCGCCTCCTCCACTCACGTTTTGCAGAGCACCCCTCACAACGTTCCTCTTATCTCAAGCAAGTCCCAAAAAATTCAACCGATCTGGATCGGCTCCAATAGCAAACTGCCAAGTCAAACCGGCCATCTCGCCCAAGCACACGACGGTTCGTCTTCGGAGGAGACGGCGACGACAACACGCCCGCGGAGGCAAATCAACAACGTGACCTCAATCAATGGTGCCAAAAATAAACGATTTGATTTTAGATTTATTTCTGTGCTTTGCATCCCGTTTCATCGGAGAAACTGGTATGCGGTAGCTAGCCATGAGGATAGACGTTCGTGTTGTTCCCGTCACTGGGCTTCGGCCACCTGAAGCCCACGGTGGAGACTATAAATGGCTAAGCACCTGCGTCACCAGCCACTGTGGCCTAGGGCCCTAGGCGTCGTCGTTGTGGAGATCTACCCATGGACAACGACGCTACTTCGCCCGATCGATGCGATGGAGCACCCCTCCGTGGCCATCGCGTTCCGCCGGTGCCGTCCAGCCTCGACACGCTCCGGCTCGCTGCCCTCCGTCGATGCCCTCGTGCCCGACATGTCCTCCACCTCCCGTGTTAGTTCCTCAAGATGCTGTCGTTGAAGAAGATGCGAAAGGTGCTCGATGAGGGAAGAGGAACGTTGTGAGGGTTCTTTGTAAAATGTGAGTGGAGGAGGCGGGCGTTTATTTGGAAAAGTGCTACGCTTGTGATTTGGCCCCAGGATCTTGATCGAATGGCTATGAACTCTCGTGTGCATTAGTGCAGCTACATATCTGTGTATAGGATACATTATATATATATATATATATATATATATATATATATATATATATATATATATATATATATATATATATATATATATATATATATATGGGAGCGTATTCTATGCACACAGGCCCTCGCGTGTACATACCGTGTACACCAACTAAAAATTATCACAAAAAATTTTAGGAAAATTCATACATGTACTTTCAATAGTATTACATCTACGTGCAAAGTCGCATCTTCAAATTCATTCTACATAGAGAATAACAAAAAAAAGATAAAATTTTGACAAAATTGCAACCTTAAAACTGTCAGATTTTTTGTTTTTTTGTTACGGCTAAAATATAATGAATTTGACGTTAAGATTTTAACCCTATGTGTAATACAATTGAAAGTATGTGTATGATTTTTTCTAGATTTTTTGGTGACATTTTTTAGTTGGTGTGCACGTGTGTACACGTGAGGGCTTGTGTGAATATATATATATATATATATATATATATATATATATATATATATATATATATATATATATATATATATATATATATATATATATATATATATATAACTTTTCAGCCTCAGATTACCGTGGGTCGGATGGTACTACGTGCGAATTGTGATTTTGTTAATGTGATCACTGAAACTTTTATTTGTGTCGACAGCCGACAGGTCGATCGAGGACAGTTAAGAGCAAGATCATACCAACAGTACAGCCAGTTGATAGCTGCAAAAGATTTCCATATCATCTTCATTTGATATGATCTTGCTCTTAACTGGCTGTGTACTATTGGTACCATCCGACCCACGGTAATCTGAGGCTGAAAAGTTGATACTTGCATGGTACAATCTGCAGTGGACAGTAAATACTCCTTTTCATTTTATTTATTGCATTCTATCTTCTTCATTTGTATAGAGTAAAGCTCTTTTTAATTATTGGATGGCTAAAGATCCACTACCTCTAGGTGTATTTTTAAGATTATTGGGTGCTTTATGTGTCAGTTTATTATAATCTAGTTTATAATAATCTAGCTAAGTATTCTAGATTATAATAATTCTAAGCTAAAATAAATAGAGTCAAAGTTATTGTGGTTATTTGTGTATGAATGGCTATTAAATAGTAAAACTAATTCCAATCGCGAAGAATTATAAATTTAAAAAGGTACTGAGAGACCCAGTAACCGTATTGAATGTACATGCAATGCGTTCACAAAGTTACTTCAACGGATATATATACATCGCGTGCGACCAAATTAAATTGGAAAAAAAAACAACGGTATGTGATGATTAGGTCATATTATTTTTATGGACGAGTATATACATATCTGTAGCTTGCATTTGCGCCCACCGATTACTACCACTTAATTAACATTGTTTCGTTCTAATGATGTTTAGGACATAAGCATGTAGTCTCTGATATATATACGTATGTGTTTGAGCATATAAAAAATATTAACAATATTGGTAATGAAATTGTTTTTTTTTTAATTTTGATAACAAAAATCTACCTAGTATCATTTTGATCCCAGAGCAAATCTTCAATTTTTTATATCTATTTATCTATTTTTGTGACAATATTTTAATTATTTAGTAAGCTAAGATTTTGGGATCAACGAAATCTGCATTATAAAACATTATTTTAGAAGGGAATGACTACTTGGTTAATTAATCGTTCTTCGGTGAAGTAGATGGCCGGTAAGGCGGTTAATTTAGGGTGTGTTTGGATAGTAGGAATGGCTCGTCTAGGATATGCCCGCTGAAATTTCTGGGGTGTTTAGATGGAGAGCAGCACTAGGATATGGCCACCACATATAGGAAATATTCCCTCCAGATACTGGCTCTGCGCGGATTAGGCCGGATGGGGCGGCTCAGGCTCTGCGCGACTCGCGCACGTGAATGCCTTCGCTGTGCTCACCTCCTCCCCCGTCCCTTTCGAAAATCCTTTAAATCGGTCGGCGGGGAGGGGTGGAAAAGATGGAGCGCTCCCACCACATGACCCTGTAAACACCTGCCACGTGTCCTCACCACATACTCCGTTGCAACAAATCACCCACATATTATAGAAACCCTATATTAAGGGAATCCGTTTCATTTTTTGTTCCACAAAAAATGTTTCACCTAGTGTACTCACAATATTTCATTGTGTATAGATCTAATGTTGCGGTGAATTGAAACATTCTTTTGCAACAAATCAGCCACATATTATGGAAAACTCTCTATTTAGAGAATTCGTTTCATTTTTTGTTCCACAAAAAATGTTTCACCTAGGTACTTATAATGTTTCACTATGTATGGATCAAATGTTGCAGTGACTTGAAACATTCTTTCTCTATTTGCTGAAACACTGTTTAATTATTGGAAGGTGAAACAACGCCCGATTTAAATGATTGGTGTAACAACATGCAATATTTAAAAATAATTCAATAATAAGCCAAAAAATTTTTCATCGGAATATATTAATGTGTGGTTTTATTTTAAAGATTTAATTGTAACGGATTTAATGGTGTAATTAGATCGTAATTTGGATAAATAATTTAAGAGAAAAAATAGTTTAAAGTAGTTTTACATGCATGCTTGCTTGATAACATCGTGCTGACATGGGCATCCGATTTTTCCAGTCAGAGAGACGTGAGACACTGACGTGTGGGCCCAACCTTTGTGGGTCCCACGTGTCAGTGACAAAGTCCTAATGACGTTATCAGAGGAGACTCATCCCACCCGATCGGCATAGTCGTCTCCAGACTCCATCCCTTCCCCCCCTTTTTTTTGCCTCTCTTCTCACCGTGCCAAAACCCTAGAGCTCTCCTCCCTCCTCTGTACTCACCTTCCGGCGGCGCACCAGGCGGGCTCGAGGGCGGAGTGGGAGACGGGCGGCGACTCCGGGCGGCCGCGGGCGGCGGCGAGGGCGGGGACTCTCCTGGCGGCCCAGTCGGCAAGGACGTAGGGGGCAGCGAGCAGACCAATTTTTTCTCCTTCCACTCCTCTTCAAATCAAGGTATACTACAAATCTGAGCATACTACTTGTATTTTGGGGATTGATTTGTTCAGATCTGAGTGCTATAGTAGTTTCTAAGCTTGTGCATGAATGCCTGATAGTGCTAGAGTTGCCTTTTTTTTTTGATATTTTGTTCAGATCTGAGTGCTATATGTTGTATGTCTCAATATATGTGTGTATGGATGTGGTAGACCTGATTTCGTATCAAACTTTGGCATTGTAGATGGACAGGTTTCTGGTTTATGCGGCTGCATCGTATTTGTTGTTGTCAATGATGGCTGTGGTTATCGAGTCTAGAAAAAAGAAAAGGAAAAGGGTTCCAAGGAGAGAAGGGATTACCTATGGGCCAATAGATGAAGGTGGTTTGGATTGATTGAACTGAGCCTCACCACATCCTTCCATGGCCGCACGCCCGTCGCTGGATGGGGATCATGGATGGGTAGGTAGCTTGCCGAGGGTTTCGTATGCATGGAACGGGGAGGGGTTTTGCGATTGAGCTAATGTAAGGGCAATCGTTGCGACTCTTTCGGTGCTTTGTTTGTAGGTTTTTATATTTATGTGTGTTAATGTAGGAGATTGGTTTTGGCCATTAATGTGCTTAGGGGATAAGGCGACGACATGCCCCTCCGTGGGCTGTTCTCGCGCCATATGTATTTATTTATGGGGGGAGGCAGGCAATGTTTCTTGCTTAGCCCCCTTTAAGAGTTGGAATAACATAATTGGAATCCTTGGATCGGATGACAAGAATGGATAGAGACAAACGGAATTAGCTAATAAAGTGGGTATGGTGCCCAATAGCGAAACACTACCATCAGTTATAGCTGTGATGATATGTCAGCGCGGTAGCACACACTGGTATGGCGGTTCGACTCCAGTGATGCGTGGGGACGGTTTCACTCTTCATGGCTTTTATTGCATCATGTGTCCAATAGGGGCCATTGGCTGTGATTCTATCTAGTATGCTGCTATGAGACAAATATTTAAATGTGTTCTGTTGCGCTCATCTCATAGTCGACAAAATAGAGTGTGGGTAAAAGACACCTACATTAGTTGTCACGGGAAGGTGCAACCCCCTTCCCGCTATTGTGCTTATACACTACCGAAGTGCATGCCTAGTGACCCTCCTTGTGCTGATTCGCTATCTTTGCCATCCTGTAAATGCATGGCTATCTTGTTCCTTTTCCCTTCTAGAAAGTGATTTTTTTATCAAATGACTCTAATCTATAGCAGTCACAAGGTGTTATTCTCAGGAAACTTTTGGTTTTCTTAAATGATCTAATTATTAACAAGCATCATTATTCTTTGTTTTACATGCAAAATGGTCTCCACCCATCTAATTATCAACAAGTGTCGTTATTATTATTTCTATTTTTAACTTGTTGCGACAAAATAGGAATCTGTTTCTAATCTTAGCTTCATGTAAAATATCTATTCAATCTCTTCCGCTAGTTGATAATCTTCTAATGGGATGTTCTATTGATTTAGTCTTTGCATGTTGATTTTTATCATGCTTTAGTAATTCTTAGTCTTCTCATATCGATGTTTACACATATCTCTTGTGTTGCAGTTGGTTAGCTCAAGATCTGTGATGAACGACCAAGCTTCCTTTTAGATCTTCTGTTTATTCTCCTTGGTCAGTAAAACAGATGACTTAAAAAATGCTGCATTAAATAAACATAGCTTTAATTTCTTGCTCAATTGTATACTGATAGGTCTCCTTTTTACCCCTATCCAGCTTAACCTAAACTATGACTGGTAAACAAACCTAGAGAAGATACAAAGGAAATAACGGCATAAACTTTTGTTTTGCAAAAGATTAACAGTGGCTTACCATGGCTGGAACTCGGCAGACAACTTCAGTTCCGATGGATAATGCAGCAGTTGTTGATGCAAAACCCTTGCGCACATTGACTCCCATGTTCCCTGCGGCACTTGGTCTGCACACTTTCACTGCTAAAGAAAACTCATCTTCGATTGTCTGTATTACCCCGTTTGGACCATATGCTGGGGGCACTGAACAGGCAATGCCTGCTAGTATTCCACCAATGTTTGCATCACCGGCTGCCCCTGCAGACCCCAACCAGAGGCAGCCATATGCTGTTCACTTGAATGGAGCTGCTCCTGCTAACGGTACAGCAAACAACACAGGGGTCATCCCTGATTTGCAAATAGCTGTGGCAGGTACAGTGGAATCTGCTAAGAGGAAGAGGGGCAGACCCAAGCGCGTGCAAGATTCTTCTGTTCCTTCAGCTCATTTGGTTCCTTCAGCTCCAGGAGGTAACATCACTGCTGTCCAGACGCCTCCTTCAGCAACCACAGATGAATCTGGTAAGAAGAAGAGGGGACGGCCCAAGCGGGTACAAGATGTACCTGTCCTGTCAACTCCTTCAGCTCCTCAGGTAGATAGTACAGTTTTTCAGACACCTGCTTCTGCTGTAAATGAATCTGTTACGAGGAAAAGGGGACGACCCAGGCGTGTACAGGATGGTGCAGATACTTCAGCTCCTCCAATTCAATCAAAATATAATGAGCCTGTTTTGCAGACACCTTCTGCTGTCACCTTACCAGAAGATGGTAAGAGGAAGAGAGGGCGGCCAAAGCGTGTGCCTGATGGTGCACTGATTCCTTTAAGTCACTCAGGTGTTTCGATAGATGATGACAGTGGTGAAATAATAACAGGGAAACGTGGACGGCCTAGGAAAATTGATGTCAATCTTCTGAATCTGCCATCTTTGTTTTCAGATGATCCTAGGGAATCTGTTGATAATGTACTCATGATGTTTGATGCACTGCGGCGGAGGCTCATGCAGTTGGATGAGGTGAAGCAAGGAGCAAAGCAGCAACATAACTTAAAGGCCGGGAGTATCATGATGAGTGCTGAACTTCGTGCAAATAAGAACAAGAGGATTGGAGAGGTTCCAGGTGTCGAGGTTGGTGATATGTTCTACTTCAGAATAGAGATGTGTCTGGTTGGACTGAATAGTCAGAGCATGTCTGGGATTGATTACATGTCTGCTAAGTTTGGTAATGAGGAGGATCCTGTGGCTATCAGTATCGTGTCAGCTGGTGTGTATGAGAATACCGAAGATGACCCAGATGTGCTGGTTTACACTGGACAGGGCATGTCTGGAAAGGATGACCAAAAGCTTGAAAGAGGTAATCTTGCACTTGAAAGGAGTTTGCATAGAGGTAATCAAATCAGAGTTGTTCGTAGTGTAAGAGATTTGACTTGTCCTACTGGTAAGATATACATTTATGATGGCCTTTATAAAATAAGAGAAGCATGGGTGGAGAAAGGAAAAACTGGCTTTAATGTGTTTAAACACAAGCTGCTCAGAGAACCTGGTCAACCTGATGGCATAGCAGTGTGGAAGAAGACTGAAAAATGGAGGGAGAATCCTTCCTCTCGAGACCATGTTATATTGCGTGACATATCATATGGTGCAGAAAGCAAGCCTGTTTGCCTTGTGAATGAAGTGGATGATGAGAAAGGTCCTAGCCACTTCAACTACACAACTAAACTGAACTACAGGAATTCTCTCAGCTCAATGAGAAAGATGCAAGGCTGCAATTGCGCAAGTGTGTGCCTTCCTGGTGATAACAACTGCTCTTGCACTCATCGAAATGCCGGTGATCTTCCATACAGTGCTTCAGGCATACTTGTTAGCCGGATGCCTATGCTGTATGAGTGTAACGATTCCTGTACATGCTCACATAATTGCCGGAACCGAGTTGTACAGAAAGGTTCTCAGATCCACTTTGAGGTGTTTAAGACAGGAGATCGAGGTTGGGGACTTCGTAGTTGGGATCCAATTCGGGCAGGCACATTTATTTGTGAATATGCAGGAGAAGTTATTGACAGAAACAGTATCATTGGAGAAGATGATTACATCTTTGAGACACCGTCTTCTGAGCAGAATTTAAGATGGAACTATGCACCAGAATTACTGGGTGAACCCAGTCTTTCTGACTCAAGTGAGACACCTAAGCAACTGCCAATAATTATCAGTGCAAAACGAACTGGAAACATAGCTCGCTTTATGAACCACAGCTGCTCACCAAATGTTTTTTGGCAACCAGTTTTGTATGATCATGGTGACGAGGGATATCCACATATCGCATTCTTTGCAATCAAGCATATTCCTCCGATGACAGAGCTTACATATGATTATGGTCAGAGCCAGGGTAATGTTCAACTGGGAATCAATTCTGGATGTCGGAAGTCCAAAAACTGCTTATGTTGGTCTCGCAAGTGCAGAGGTTCCTTTGGCTAAAATGCGAACCCTGCAACAAAAACATTAAAGCATAATCTGCCATTGCAAGGTGAGTCATTGGATGTTTTCTCATTTCGTCACCGACAGTACTATTTTTTCTTGAAAATTGCATGTTCTTATTTGTGACAATTATACTTTCTTTACTATGTTATGGAGTTCATGGCTAGATACTTGGTACTTTGGAGGGTGCATAGTGTTCCACCTTTTGAACTGGTTGATGGATTGGAATTTCCAAATAAAAATGGAGTTAAGTAATTTAGTGCCTTCCAGCAAAATGAAGTTGTTATAGCTGGTTCTTATTCATTTAAGTGAAGTCAGAACTCACAACTTCTGTGAGTTGAAGGCTGCTCCTTCACATTCGCTACGAAATTTTACTCGCGAACTGTGATTTAGCCTGTGTTTCCTGTACTACTATAGATTTATATACTGTTATAAGCGGCCAACATGGAAAACTTGGTAAATGGAAATTATTTGAAAAACATATACACATTAGTTTTGTGCATACATATAGTTGAATCACAAAATATTTGTTCATGAGTACCACTATCCATTTTGAACTTTCTAGCGTTGAACACAAATAATATGACCAGAAGCAACATAATGTTATGTAAATGTATTTATACCATGAAGTATCTTCAGTACCTTTCTAAAAGCCTGGCCCTCCTTACGTCATATTCTTATTACTGAGCATATTTTCTTTAATTTTTTTAAAGTTTACATCACTGTCAACACAATAAAAGCTAAATATCTCCTTTTTGGCACATTTTGCCTGTAGATCCATGTCGATTAACAGATATTGGCAATGTATTCCATCTCCATTCTGACAAATTGAACTGTCCTTACCTACAGAAGTAGGCGATTGTTGTAGAACTATGAAGCAGCAGGGTGCATTCAGTGTTTCAAGATGCCATGTAATAAGGTTGGCCTTCGTCTGGATGAGAATGCAAAAGAGGGTATTTATTGCAGAAAGCATTGGCATTGTACCAAACTTTATTGGAATAACTAGTATTTAGCGTAGCATCTGAATTCCGAGAAGGTTGGAACCGTGTTACTATGTTCTTGTAGTGTAGTTGTTTCTCCTGTTTAAGAGAACTTTACCAACTGTAGAATGCCATGCATATGGTTGCATCGCAAGATTTTCCTGGGCTTCGCATGCCAGTCGTGCACTCGCCGTATGTTTTTCTGTAATATTAATGGCTACATAATGCATCCTGTAATAATCATGGTAGTAGCTCCAGTCATCTGCTGAGGTTGAAATGATACAGAGACCTGTTGCATATGGTGATTATGCTGTTAGCTGATATCTGCCTCAGTAAACCAGCAGGTCACATGATAGCGTATACTAGTAGTATATTGTTTGTTTTGCAGCAAAGCATACCTGATATCTATCTCTTCATCAGGTGAATCAGTTGTATGCAGCAGCTGAACCATTGCAGGATTGATTTGATTTCTTTAGATGCCCTGGTCATGGTAATTCCTCCTGCACTGAGCAATTTGCAAAGAGCGATGAAATGATAAGAGCAATTGCTTTCAGAGAAAGTTCAGGCCGATATGATTCTTCAGAGAAATGCATGTTTTGTAGGTAAGCTGCAGTTCTTTTCCTCTTCCCAGATTGACCGTCTTGCCAGAAACTTAGGCCTGGTTTAGTTTTCAACTTTTTCTTCAAACTTCCAATTTTTCCATCACATCGAAACTTTTCTATACACAAACTTCTAATTTTTCCGTCACATCGTTCCAATTTCAATCAAACTTCTAATTTTGGCATGAACTAAACACTCCCTAAATATGTGCTGTAGAAGCCATAACATATGGACGTGTCTACAAGTGTCTACGATATGGTCATAACCAGCTACCTCAATTTCATATTTAGTTGCTACTAGTATACTCAAAAGTGCGTGCATGTATTTTTTCTTCTTATGGAATTTTCTCTTAGATTACCCATCCGATTTACGATCTGATTACATCATTGTGATCATAATAATTAAATCTTTATAACAAGATCTTACATGACTATACTTTTATTAAAAATAGAAATTACTTTTATAATATATCTAAATAACTTTTAGATTTCATTAAATTACTTCTTAGTCATAAAAGTAATTTAATTAAGCCTGAAAGTAATTTACCCTATATTGTAGAAGTAACTTAAAACAAAAGTGAAGTAACTTGTTACGGTATTAAAAGAAATCTATACATTCATGTTGTGAGTTGTTTATTTTATACACATTTTTAGTCAATGATGTAATTTATACTTATTAAATTTAATTTCTATATAGACTCATGTTTTTACCTCCATAACGGATTTACTTTTAATGTCGTGATAAAGTTACTTTTTTTTCTAAGTTAATTCTATAATATATGTAAATTACTTTTAGGCTTTATTAAATTTACTTTTATGGGTCTAAGAAGTAATTTAGTGAAATCTTAAGTAATTTAGATATATTATAAAAGTAATTTCTAATTTTTTATCAAATATAATCATGTGAGATCTTGTTATAAAGATTCAATTCTTACGAACACAACGGTGTAATCAGATCGTAGATCGGATGATTAGTTCAATTGCATCGATCCGTGCAATCATCGCTTGCCTTTGATGTTGTACGTGTCTTACTTTTATGATGCTATCCCTAGGATATCATGAAATTTCGGGCTTGCTTAGTTCGCGAAAAGAAAATTTTTGGGTGTCACATCGGATGTTTGACAGGATATCGAAAGGGTTTTTCGGATAGGAATGAAAAAACTAATTTTATAACTCGCCTGGAAACTGCGAGACGAATCTTTTGAGCCTAATTAATCCGTCATTAGCGCATGTGGGTTACTGTAGCACTTATAGCTAATCATGGCCTAGTTAGGCTTAAAAGATTCGTCTCATGATTTACATGCAAACTGTGCAATTAATTTTTCTTTTTATCTATATTTAATGCTCTATATATATGTCAAAGATTCGATGTGATGTTTTTGGGAAAAGTTTTTGGGTAGCCCGAAGTGTCTCAGAACTTTGTCAGTTGTCAAGTTTGAACTTGGGGAGAGGCAACCAGGTGGGGAATTTTTTTTTCATTTTAAATTTTTTTTTAATTTTTACAAAAAATATTATATCGGTGGAAAGATTTACAAAAGTAGACCCTGCCGCCCTTTATTTGGGCGGCAAGCTGACGTGGCACATGGGCGCAGGACGGACGTTTTTGGGGGCTATGAATTTTGCACGTGGTCCCCTTGCCGTCTTCTGTCTGGGCGGCAAGGGGCCTCCGTGCAAAATTTGCAAGGGCGGCAAGGGGCCCAGATGCAAAAAGAACTAGCCAATTGCTTGTTTGGCAGGGCAAAAATTGCATTTAGCCTCGGCAAAGGTCTAAGCGCAAAATGAGCACATGGCACCGTCACGACGCCGTATGCCACGTCAGCTTGCCGTCCAAATAGAGGGCGGCATTGTCTATTTTTGTAAATCTTTCCACCGATATAATATTTATGTAAATATTAAAAAAATTAAAAAAGAAAAAAATTCACCAGGTGGGTGTTGGAATTGGGCTACGACTTGGACCAAGTCTGATCGATGGCCAGCCCATTTCCCAGTAATAATAGGAATAAGTTCATCTGAGATCCGAGATCCCTTAACTTGTTAACGAATTCGATTTTCGTTCTTCCATCAGAAAATTAGATACAACAGTTCTCTCAACTATCAAAACCGGTCCAGATGAGGTCCCTTGACAGTATTGATGGCGATTTTGGCTGACGTGGCGTCTACGTGACTAATTTGACTCGGTCTTCGTCCCACATGGCATTGACGTGGCGCTTACGTAGCAATTATATCACGGAAAAATAATAAAAACTGTGGACCTACCTATCAGTCACACAAAAAATAATTTAAAAATGGCGAGGCCCATGTGAGCCCCGCGTGTTAGCCTCACTCCTCCCTTCAACCCTCTCCCTTCTCTCTCTTCTTCCTCATCCTCACTCTTATCTTCTTCCCTCTCCCCTCTCACTCTTCTCCCGGGGAGCATCGGAGCGGATGGGCGGGTGGGCGGCGGAGCAGGCAAGCGAGGCGGGCTGTCCGACCTCCGGCGGTGGCGGCTCGGCATGCGCCGCGACGGGGATCCCTAAGATGGTGTACAATTGCGCCGGCGACGAGACCCTTGACTGGGGGAGAGGAGGCGCCGCGATGGTTGGAGCCGGGTTGGCGGGGGTGGTTGTCGCGGCGGTGGTTGCGGTGGTGGTACGTGCGGTGGCGGGCGCGGGGTGGTGGGGGCCGGGGTGGCGGGGGTGGTTGGCGCGGCGGCGGGCGCAGGCGTCTTGTTGGAGGAGACCGGTGGTGTGGTGGTCGGCGCCACCGCGGGGTCCTGTGCCGGCCACATCCCCGTCCTCAGTACCACCGCCGCCGCGATCGAACTCCATCTCCTCCCGCACGTATGTAGGCTCATTAACAACCTCGACAACGCGCACGAGCAGATCGACACTGCCATCGCGACGGCACTAAGTGAGAGCAAGCCCGTGTATATTAGCGTGGGCTGCAACCTGGCGGGCCTCTCTCACCCGACGTTTAGCCGCGAGCCAGTGCCCTTGTTCATCTCGCCAAGGTAATACTGACCTAAAACGCATGCGTCTTTGTGTTAAAATCTTTTTTTATCCATTAATTAGTTTCTTAATTATGTTATCTTTGTTCCATCAGATTGAGCAACAAGGCGAACTTGGAGTACGCCGTCGAAGCCGCTGCGGACTTCCTGAACAAGGCGGTGAAGCCGATGATGGTCGGGGGACCAAAGTTCCGGGTGGCCAAGGCGAAGAAGGCGTTCGCCGGCATCGCGGAGTCGAGCGGGTATTGACATTAACTTGTGATTGCTTGTTTTGCTGCGATTCTGTTCAATTTAATCCATCCAAAACCTCTCTAATACTTCAATGATCAGATCTGGAAAGCTTTGTTGATTGGATCTTGCTAGTTTCGAATTTACTTAAGTTTTAGGTTTTATTCAGATTTGCTGAAATTCTGAGACAGCTGACTTTTGAGGATGTTTTCTCTTAAATTGTTTATTATTTTACAAATCCCTCCGGTGGAGTTGTTTCTTAGCTTGTCTAGTTTATTCTGTCAAGTTTACAACTTGTTCCAAATGGTTGGTTTAAGAGAAATTGAGTTTTTATAGAAGCGTTATTGTGTTGTTTTTTAGATTGACGGTCAGACCGCCGAGTCACCTATTGTCAGACCGGCCATGCCTCGGACAGACCGACCCTATTAGGTTGGATAGACCGCCGAACGTGTGTTTCATTGGTTTTTGAGATTGCGGTGTGTTTTGATCTATCAGGATTCGATTATTTCACTTTCACTGACGTAATCTACCATTTAGCCTCTCTGGTAGGTTTAGTTGCTTGTGTCTAATCCTACAGAAACAAGGTTTTTAAGAGTGAGCTTGGATCCCTTAGTTGTTTCCATATAAAATTTATCATAGATTTTAAAGTTAATTGAATGCTTCAGTATTCTCGCACTAAGTGTCTCCCGTGCACATTTGCACAATCAACAGGTAAGGAGCAAGGACTAAGGAGTACCCCTACGTAAAAAGAGAGACCAATCGATGTTCGTAGCTAGGACTTCGATTTTTTGACGGAATAGTAGCTAAAAGGAACGAGGAGATCGAGCCAGGCAATCCTGAACGCTCATTTCTTGATGGATGGCTTGGATTGGCAAGTACTGCCTAAACCTTATCCCTATAGTAGTACTGTACAACTTTGCACAATTAACAAGGCTATCTATCAGGATCAGAATAAACAGGCGGATCATCATCCTCTTTGATGAGTTGTGTGTAATCTGCTGTTCTGCATCGATCCGTGCAGTCATCGCTTGCCTTTGATGTTGTACGTGTCTTACTTTTATGATGCTATCCCTAGGATATCATGAAATTTCATATGCATCTAACTACTTACATTTCACAAACACGAATGCAGCTAAAAAGTTTAGACTCTACATTCTCTTGTGGTCATTTCCCTTTCTGTAGATATTGTGTTCTTAGGGTTTCACGAAAAGAAAATTTTTGAACGTCACATCGGACATTTGACCGGATATCGGAAGGGGTTTTTGGACACAAAAAAACTAATCTAATAACTCGCATGAAAACCGCGAGACGAATTTATTAAGCCTAATTAATCATTAGCACATGTAGATTACTGTAGCACTTATGATTAATTATGGACTAATTAGGCTTAAAAAATTTGTCTCGCGATTTTCATGCATACCGTGCAATTAGTATTTTTATTTATATTTAATGTTGTATGCATGTGTCCAAAGATTCGATGTGACGTTTTTTGGTAAAATTTTCTGGGAACAAGGCCCAGTTCCTACCATCAACATTTTCTGAAAAAAAATCCACAAAGTTATGAGCTTTTTAATGTGTCCCATGACAGCTCATCCTAATATTATTAAATGATATACTATGTTGTAGACAGCTTTTTGTTATACTCTGGTATTAATACGCGAGCGTCACTGGAGCCAACATAGAAACTGAAATTATTCCATCTGACAAATGGTCACGCGCCATTTCACTACTAAAGAAAAACACATTATATTTTTAAAACATGATAAGAAGAAATTTCACAAACTTTTTATTCTTAGGTGCTACATATTTAAAATGAATGAATTCCGTAGAAAAATCACACATGAAAGTATGTGACATCGTACATAATCAAGATTTCATCTCCATTCAAACAACATAATTCTTCTAGTTTTTTAAACTATAAGATGGCCCCATTCTTTTTTACTAACGCCGATAAATTAGGTATGATTATTCATGCCAATTTTAAAGTACAATTCCTCAAAAAAAATATTGCACATATCAGTTTTTGACAGACATTTTATTTTATTAATAATATATATATATAATATTTAATTTATCCAATTTAAGACTTTGTTCATTTATTGATACTGGTTGTTTATTTGCACGTTTCCCAAACTCATAAACGCTACATTTCACAGCACAATTTTCCTAAGAAAATTTTGTAGACTACTTTTCTAAAATAACCTTTTCAACTTTGTAATAGTTTTCACCTGTTTATACTCTCGAATAACTATCACAAAATCAGATTGTCCATCGATCCATCAATTTGATCTCTCCCAAATGGGACTCTATGAGGCGGTCTATGGGATAAAGTTAAAGTTAAAGTTAACACATGTAAAACGAGAAAGCCATTAGTACATGATTAATTCAGTTTTAACTATTGTAAACTTGAAGAATAGATTTAGTTAATACTACGTAAAAAAAATCAATTTCCGTATAAAAGAAATTTGTAATAAACATATTGTTTAGTAATTTGAAAAACGTGTTAACAAAAATCAAAATAAAATATACTCCCTCCGTTCCAAAATATAGTAATATTGTAGTAAAACGAATCTAGATATACCCCTGTCCAGATTTGTTGAACTAGTATGTGTCCCATCAAGTACAAGAGTGCTATATTTTAAGACGGAGGGAGTACATCAGGGATCTCGGTATCGAATTTTCTCATTATTCGGGCTATAATAGGCCTGGTTTAGTTCCCAATTTTTTCTTCAAATTTCCAACTTTTTCATCACATCACAATTTTCCTACACACGCAAACTTCCAACTTTTCCGTCACATTGTTCCAATCTATGTTACCCTGATACGGGGATACGGATACACGATACGGGGATACATGGATACGTCATTTTTCATAAAACACGGATACATGAATACATCTATATATGTATATATAAAACAGAAAATACAAAAATGTATAGATTCTAGCAAGGAAATAAAGCCCAAATGATCTCAAGTTGGTGAAGCTATGAAGCCCAAATAATGAACAGGCAGACTGCTAACTTGCCAATAACTGAGAGCAAACCAAAACATGCATGTTTTTACAACTAAAAGAGTAATGATTAGACAAATCGGAGGTGCTAGCTGCATTAGTACTTCCAATAACAAAATTTATTAGATCTAAATAGAGTACTTGTGGTAAAAATAATACATAAAAAATATATAAAATTACTTGTGGTAATTTAATAAAAAATTTATTAAATTACTTAAATTTTTTGAATAAGACGAACGGACAAACATTTTTAAAAAAGCTAACGGCGTCAAACATTTTAGGATGGAGGTAGTAGCTTCGTTCAGAAAAAAAGGAAAAGAAAATGGAAAAAGTTAATCCCAGAACCAATCATGGAGAGGTAGAAATGGGCCAACGAACTTTCCTCACCGAGGAACGAAGGAAGCTGGTGTCTAGCGACGGTGGCGTTGTGCCCTGTGATGGTGTCCGCGTTGTGTCCAGTAGAGATGGTGGAACGCCTTGCAGAGGTGGCGCTACAGCCGGCGTCCAGGCGTATGGCGACGGCGGCGCTACAGGGCGACGACGGCAGCGCTACGTTCGATGTTCGCAGCGCTGACGCTGGGAGCCGCGAATCGAGCCCCAGCCGAGAACCACGGAGGCAATACGCAGCGCAGATGATTACCAGGATGAAACAATGAATCGATTGTGTAGTTCTTTGATCGCATCTGGGAGTTATCAGACCGTATCAGGGACGTATCCTGCTTTTTTTCTTTTTCGGAAAATCGCGAAATTGGCTGATACGTACGGATCCGATACGTATCCGTATCCTATTACGTATCCGATATGGATACGTGGTTTTTTACCGTATCTAAATATCATAGATTTTAATTTCAATCAAATTTTCAATTTTAACGTGAACTAAACACACCGACATGCAGCACTTCAAACTTCCTAGCGGTGAACATTCAATACACCGCAACAAAAAAACGGCAGCTTCACACTTTCACATCCAGCGAGACCTGCTATAGCGAGCGAGTGAACAACTGAAAAGCTGACAGCCCACCACCACTCCACCAGTGGACCAGCAACCAAATCCTCACATCCTGAGGGGCTTACCCGCATAAATCCCCTCCTCTGTACGCGTGCGCTCCGTTCCGTTTCGCCATTTCCAACCCGTCGTCTCGCCTTCGCCTCGCCTCGTCTGCTCCACCATCCACCACCACCACGCTACGCTTTCCTCCTCCCCCTCCACTCCAGATTTTGCTCCCCTCGAGACCACCACCAAAAGCAGCAGCACCACCGAAAGAGGAAGCAAAGCAAAGCAAAGCAGGCGAGGTTTCAGTCTCCCAGGAATCCCCTTCCAAGAACTCCCACCCGATTCGAAGCGCTCGAGGAGGTTCTTTGCTCAATCAGAGTGGATCTTCTGCTGGGAGGATTGGGAAGAGCGGGGGAGAGATGGGGTCCGGATCTTTGCTCAAGGTTCTTGCCAAGAACTTCGATGTTCTTGCTGGGTCAGTCAGTCGCACCGCCCTGCCTTCGCTCTCCCCCCCCCCCCCCAAATTAATTTTCGGTTCTTTGTTTTTTGGTTCATCTCTTTACCGTTTTGTTCTTTCCTTTCGGAATGGCGATGATTTTAGCAGCAATGGGTGGATTCTTAGTGATGTGTTTGCTCGTCCGGTTCAATGTAGCATTGCGGTAGCTGTTCTTGATTCTTGTGGTCCGTGAGGTGCTGAGGGTGTTCTTTTTTCCCCCCCGCTGGTTGCGGCTTGGAATCGAGTAATGTTGGTTTCGAAGAGTAGTACAATGCTTAAATTTTTCAGTGGATATTTCAGGATCGGAAATGTTCTTGCTTTTCTTGATGTAACTGGCGATTTCATTTGAAAGAAATAGAAATAAACACTTCCTTCCTAGTAGATTAGTAGGAGTACATTTTTTTCCTTTTTATTAACCTGCGAAGGCTTGTTCTTCCTGAAAGAATCGATCTTCTATTGCAGTCTAACATCGAGGATTTCTTCTTGTTTATTCTGCTGGAGGAAAGGCGTTTGATTTTTCGTTTATCTGTCACCAAATCCTCGCTTTTGTAGATTTTTATGTTGTTGTTGGGTGCGTTTACTGTTTTGGACTTCGAAACGTCAATTTCTTATCCCAATCTTGACACAAGAACATATCCGTTGATGCTGACATTGCAACCCGCACCTTTCCCGAATGCTTATGCGACATCAAAAATCTAAAATTTGCCTGTGATGCACGTGCTGTGGGCTGCTCTGCTGTAGATCACCAAGTCTGCAATCTGAACATGTAGATCAGATGTGGAGTTTTTGTCACTTCAATCTGCTAGTGCGGTGTATCTTTCTACTGCATCCTGACCTCTTCACAGTCTTTTAGAAAAAGCTAGTATTGCTTTCCGATTTGTAGTTTTGCTAGTGGTAGTGGAGCAATTGTAGGGTAGTTCGACCTTTCGGCATTTCCACTTTCAATACTAGTTTGTTTGTTTTCTTTGTCCAATTATCTTTTCCATTAGCTGTTTCTCATTCCTTTCTATGCAGTATGTAAGAGGTCACATGCAGGAGAATGGGTGTGATTGAATAATCTGCTGCTGTTTCTTTATTATTTGGTAGATTGTCATTCATGTCTCGTAGCGATCATGGTGCATAAAGAAACAAGTGCCAGTTTTGGGCACTGTGATTTCTTTAATTCCAAGTGTGGACCGATGCATGCTGTAGAAATGCACACTACCTTCCTCTAATCGATGTCATGTTTTAGTATGCTATGTTGGATTAGAAAATATGGACATCCCTTTAGCTGCTGCGTAATTTGTAAAAGTAATATAAGAAATGATGTGGTTAATTTTATACTGACTTACTGACTTGTCAAGGGGTGCTTTTCTACTATGTTAGAGACCATCTAATACTACCTGTTTTATCCTGAATTTAGAACCGTTCCACCTTTAATTTCCTGGCTAGCTTGGATGCTACTATGAATATGTTGTTAATGCTTTGACTTTACCTTCAGCTTAACACTTTTTTTTTAATCTCTCATGCAGGCCTTTGGTTGCACTAGCTTATCCGTTGTAAGTTGTTTGTTGCTTTTATCCTGTTTCAACATATTCATGTTTTTTTAAAGTTAATTTGTAATGGTAAACACAAATGTAACTCGATGCTATTACAGGTACGCTTCAGTTAAGGCAATAGAAACCAAATCCCCTGTGGATGATCAACAATGGCTCACATACTGGGTGATGTACTCATTAATAACACTGTTTGAGCTCACATTTGCATCAATTATTCAGTGGTAAGTACTCTTGTGATATTTGTGGTCTTTTTAATGTAAAAAAACTTTGTACTAGTAGTTTTAGAGTTATTTATTGTTTTAGTCTGAACTATTGGTGACAAATCCCTGATCTTTGAACTAGTGGGATGTGCATACCTGCATTGCCATTTTCACACTATGTAGTATCAACATTCTGACAATCGTTAGAGCAAGACACGTGTGCATATGTCACCAAAGTTCCTGGGTCCATGGGTTGAGGAATGGGATCAAGGAGCGTGGGACGTTTCTTTCAAAAGGTTTTAACAGCGCAGGGGCAAGATTGTCCATGTGTTCCCAGGATGGGAACAACATCCTCGAAGGAACGCAATATAGTTCCACGGTCCTGATTACTTGTGTGCTTTGTTTAGTTAACAGGACACAAGTACAGAGCATTTCATTTCTGGGCAGGTAAAGACACAGTGTTCCTTAAATCAGGGTTTCAAACATAAATGATTAATCATTCTTGGAAACAAATTATAGCAGTAGAAACTATATCCAATACCATTCTACATAGAACTGACTACTGATCTACTTTCACTTGTAAGAGTCCCTCTTCATAAAAGTTTTTTTAAAAAGAGGATAATTACAAATGTTCCACAGTTCTGTTGTTTTATCCCTGCCATTGCAGTGTGATGAAAGGTTTGTAGGGTTTGGAATAATACACCCATGTTATTTTTTTAATTGCATACTTTATTTGGATGGTGATTACAACATAATGTTAAGGAAGAGAGACCTATTAATTCGTACTTGCTCTAGTCCTTCTCTGAGTCTTTTCCATTGGCTTGGACAAATTTACAGTTAGTCATCATGGTACACTGACTTGCTGTTCCATTGTCTTTCCATCTTCTGTTTCTACAGGCTTCCTTTTTGGCCATCTATGAAATTGATCTTTATTTGCTGGCTTGTCTTGCCATACTTCAATGGTGCAGCCTTTGTGTACCAAAATTATGTGAGACCTATGTTTGTGAAGCACCAAATGGTTAACATTTGGTATGTCCCTCAGAAAAAGGGCCTTTTCGGTAAATCCGATGACTTCCTCACAGCACTTGATAAATTTATTGAAGAAAATGGACCTGAAGCTCTGAAGAAACTGACTAACAAGGTATATTGGTCTAAATTTAGTTAAGTATATCCCAACTTCATGCACTATTGCACTATACAATTGTGAAAAATGCTCTATATAACACTAGTCTGTGTGCCCTTTCATGTTGTATGTAGTTAGCTATGATCCTGAAGTCATGGTGTTCTCTGTATAGATATGATGACAGCATTTTGATATTTGAATATGCTTACCTTGACCTAAGGCTGCAGCTTGATGGTCCACATTTCATCAGTTACTGATTAAGCAATGCTTTTTTTCCACCTCAATTTTGAGTTGTTACCGTGAACATGTTGCTATTGCTTTTAAAAGTTTCACAACCCATGTCATTTTGAGAATAAGTGACAAATTCATTATTATCTGTGGTGTTGTCTTTCAGGCTGGCAAATCATCTAAACAGTCTGGCAAATCATGGAAAGATTCAAAGTCATCAAAGGAGTCAAAAGATTCGAAGTCATCAAAGGAATCCAAAGAACCAAAACCATCGAAAGATTCAAAGCAACTGAAGCCACCAAAAGTTTCGAAAGAGTCAAAGCCATTGAAGGACTCGAAAGAAGACAAGAAGGCAGTGAAAGAAGATAAGAAGGCGGCTGCGAAAGATTCGAAAGAACAGAAGAAGGCACTGAAGGACTCGAAAGAACTAAAAAAGGCGTTGAAGGACTCGAAAGAACAGGGGTCGCAGAAGGATTCAGATGAACTTAAACCAAAGAGCAACAAGCGCGTGACGTTCGCCGAGGTGGAGCCCGAGAAGGAACTCAAGGCCTCCAACAGCGACTGGCATCCGACCTCCGAGTATCACAGCGTGTACCCGGAGCACAACTCATGGAGCAGCAGCTTCATGATCTTTGAGGATGAGAACAGTTACTGGAACTAGAGATCTCTAGACCTGTAAGCCCTGAACTCACCTCATCCATTTTTCAATATTGATCATGTCAACTAGACTTGATGTGTTGATCAGTTGCATTTCTTGTGCAGGCCAAAAAAAAAAAGCAGCCCGGTGAAGAGTCTTCAGTTAGTTAGAAGTAGCTAGGAGGCCATTTAAACTCTCTTGTTCTAGCTGTCCTCTATCGATTGTTCTGACTTGGGTCACCATGTAACATATTTCTCTAATTTACACCAGTAGATGATGAGTAATGTAGAAATCTGCAATGTGGGTTGGTGATGAAAATGGTGATGCTGGTAGAATTCAGATTATATCAGTTCTCAGTGCATCCTAATCCTCTCTTGATTATGTGGGTCTCGTTTTCTCTTACACTGATAAATTTCTAATTTTGTTATAATAAAAAATGTAATAAAAATGAGAAATTATTGTGTAGATGCGATGCAGCAACGTAAGCCGGCCCGCTAGTTTCTAGGCCAGAAGGCCCATGAAGATATCATTTTGTGGGCCTAAATTCCGGCCCATCTATGTTCGGCCCATCGATAGGGTTTCCTCTCGCCGCCGCGCTCCTCCCCTCGGTTGAGCAAATCAATCCGCGGTGGCGGCGGCGGCGGCGGCGGCGGCGGTGGTCCACGTCAGCTTCTACTGCAATTTTAGGTACCTTCTCCCCCATCTCCCTCTCGTCGGAGAACGGCGGTTTAGTTAGCTTCTTCGTCGTCGCCGTCTTGATTGGTGCTTCGATTTGGCGCAGCGATAGATTTAGATTTTTTTTTTCCTTTTCCCAATCTCCCCGTAGTTGCTTCGGTGTGTTTGTCGATGCATACGGCATACGCATCTTACTGTCGAAATACGTACGGGTTCTGCACAACCGAGTCTGAGGTCATACGAACCCTGATTTCTCATCATTCTCTAGTTGAAACTTTGTGTGGTGTAGTGCGTTTCAAGTTCGGAGATGTGTAGAGGCTTATTTAGGACGGTTTGGGTGATAATATAGATTGCTAATATATGTTCTTTTTGTATCGAGGAATGAAGGCAGGTTGCTCTTTTGGCATTTGATCCTATGGAGCTTGAAATGTTTGCACTAGTAGAGGTAGGGGTGATCATGTCCCCTCCTCTGTTCATGGTTAGGGTTCATGCCATCTTCTTCTATAGCGTTTGGTTGTATAGGTAGGTTACACCGAAATGTTCAGCTTCATTGCCTGAATTTCAGCTTGAATACAAGCAGCTGCATAGAACACTGAAGCCTAGTATTACACACACCCCAGTGGTTGAATAATAACTAGTACGCCTTTTCTTTTTGCTGGTCAGTTCTTCCCATGTAAGGTTTGGACCATTGTTCATGGCACTGCTGTGGTATCTATCTCGTGATTGTTCTCAATTATTTGGAAATGACCAGATTTTAGAAACTTTTTCCGTTTGTGAATTTCAAAAGCTCGTGACGAGTCTATTGTTTTGTTTCATTTTAGAAGTCATTCAGCCTTTACTGTCCTTTCCTTTTCTTTTCGCCAGAAGAGCAATCCTCAATTCCTAACCCTTAGCGCAGTGGACAAGTCTGCAAGTTGTTGTCGGGCCTTCGGTCCATTTCCCTTTCTCTTTCAACCCGTGAGGCCATAACTTAATGCATAGTTGTTTGGCAGATTATTTATGTATCTATGCTTTACAAATTAACATGTTCGATAAATTAGTGATGCATGTAGTGAATCTTCCTTTCTTGAGGTATTTGTTTGGACAACTTTGTTTACTTGTTGCTTTATTGTCGTTGCTATTCACTACAGCATTTGACCACGCATCAATTTTAGTCCATCCTCTGCGAGTGGGTTCAGCATATGGATTTGCCAGGTCCAAGATGGAAGAAGGGCAACGATGGCAAGGACTTCTCAGCACTAGCAGCAGCTAATCCCATGTCAGTCATTGTTGCTGAGCTCAAGGCCTCATTCATAAGCTCAAAGCCTGTGGCAGTTTTGTCAGGTCCAGGTGGCGGTGCCATTCTTGGAGTTGAGCCAGAGCAAGCCGTGATCCTAAACCGTGCTGCCTTTGGCCACGCCGTCGAAATTGCTGCGGCACAGAAGCACTGGTTCCAACTTAGCCCTGAGGAGGTCTTCTACCTCTGCCATGTTCTGAACTGCATCAGGGTTGAGTCACACGACAAGAAGCAGATGAGTGATAAGCAACTGTGGAATCACTTCAGGTCCATGTCGGAGTCCTTTCCAGAGATGTACAAGGCTTACTCGCATCTGAGATTTAAGAACTGGGTGGTGAGATCAGGGTTGCAGTATGGTGCAGATTTTGTGTCTTACCGTCACCATCCAGCACTCGTTCACTCAGAATTTGCGGTGGTTGTGGTTCCAGAAGGCGCAGCGTTTGGCAATAGGTGTGGTCGTATGGAGGTGTGGTCTGATCTACTATGTGCTCTCCGGGCTTCTGGCAGTGTAGCCAAGACATTGCTTGTTCTGACCATCAGCAGCGGCAGTTGCGAACTGAGCTCCCCAGATTGCTTAGAACAGCTTGTTGTTCACGAGAGAACAATCACTAGATGGATACCGCAACAGTGCCGTGAACAGCGGTCTGAAGCAAGCAGAGATGAAGCCAATAGGGAAGAACTGATTAGCAAAAAGGAAAGTGTAGAGTTCAACCTCTGGGGTGTGATACTTGGCTTCAGTGTTCTATCTAGCTTGCTTGTATACAAGCTGAAATTCAGACAATGAAGCTTAGCATTTCTATGTACTGCGGAGATACTAGTTTTGATCCAGTTGCAATTTCAAATCCTCAGTTGGCACTCTTTGTGAACATTTCTTTTGGCTTATTGATATGACGAATAACTAGAACGCAACCGGATCTGACTGGAGAGAGAGGGATTTTCTTTGTGAGCTGTGAATAGACCTTTTTTAGATCTGAATACAGGCACCACATTGGCACTCTCGGTACTAAAGGGCTACACGGCCAAGTGAAATCCAGGTACGCTAGATGCATATCATTAGCATAGAAACAGAATTACAGAAGTAGTAGCTATGACCATACAATGTTTGCCTACATGAAAAAAAACAATTGCAAAAATTTAACAAATAGGCTTTGAATCATTTTGCCATTTTTTGGGGGAATACATGTTGCCTATTGTAATGCAGGGAAATTATGAGTTCACTTTTTGGTCACCCCGCAACTGCAAGCATTATTTACTTCTTTTCATGCATTCCTTAGATACAGTATAAAAACATGCACCTTTCCTTTGTCAGATGAAACTATCAAAACTATCAAAAAGATTCGAAACAACTGAAACCACCAAAAGTTTTGATAGAGTCAAAAGTCATCGAACTCGAAAGAAGATATGAAGGCACCGAAGGATTCAAAAGAACAAAAGAAGGTACTGAAAGACTCGAAGATACTGAAAAGCGCAAGAAAGACTCGAAGATACTGAAAAGCGCAAGAAAGACTCAGAAGAGCAGGGTTCACTAAAGGATTCAGATGAACTTAAACAAAAGAGCAACAAGAGTGTGGCATTTGAGCCGGAGAAGGAATTGAAGTGTGACTGCCATCCAACCTCTGCTTATCAGAGCACATATCCGAAACACAACTCATGGGGCCTCTTTGCTGCCTCATGATCTTTGAGGATGAATAGTTACTGCAGCTAGAGGTCTCTAGACATGTAAGCCCTGAACTCAACAAATATATTTTTCGTTGCAGTCTTGATCATGTCAACTAACTTGATCATTGCATTTATTTTACGGGCCAAAAAAAATCAGCACGGTGTAGAGAGCCTCTTTGATTAGGTAGCAGTCTCCAGGAGCCATTTCATCAAGAAAGCAAGGATAATGGAACTCGCCTCCTTGTCCTAAGTTTATCCTATGTCAATTGTTCTGACATGTCATCATGTAACATATTTCTGCAATATACACCAGTAGATGAGTAATGTAGAAATCTGCCATGTTTAGTTGGTGATGAAATGATGATGCTTTTTTCCCCCTGAAGCTGTAAACCTTGTCTAGTTGGTAGAATTGAGACCATATCAATCAGCATTGCATCGTAATCCTCTCTGGTTGATTATCTGGAATCGTTTCCTCCTGTTGATGAATGCCCGGATTTTGTTGTTTATAAAAATAAGGAAAAAAGAACGAGAAAAAGGCCATTTAACGAGCGGTGTAAATATGACCCCTGCACCGAAGGCCCATTTATGATCTCGATGTGTGGGCCTAATTCCCACCCGTGCGTTAATGGGCCGGGAAATCTCGGCCCATTTAACCTAGCCCTAAAGCTAGGGTTTCCTCTCGCCGCTGCCATATAAAAGCTCTCTCCTCTTCACTCCTCGCCGCCGCGCTCCTCCTCCCCTCGAGAAACCCAAGCTCCAGCAATCGGCGGCGGCGGCGACGCGGGAGAGGCGGTCCGGCGACGATGGTTCACGTCAGCTTCTACCGCAACTGTACGTAGCTCCTCCTCCTCCTCCTCTCCCTCTCTCTCTCGTCCAAGAACGGCCGGCCTTAGCTGTTGTGTTCTTCGTCGTCGTCTTGGTTGGTGCTAGTGCGATCTGACGCAGCGAGAGAATGTTCTCCTTTTATTTTTCCCTCTTTTCTTGCTTATGTGTCTTGGTTGATTAGCGAGTGGCGGTTAGGTGATGAGGCGATGGCTGGTTCGGTTGGCGAGATGATCTGGATCAAGATTTGCCTCGACGCGGTCTGTTCCCGTAGCTTTGTTCATATTCTCGTCTCCACTGCGTTGGGTCCGTATCTATGCCGATTAGTTCGTGCTGATTTGAACTGACCGCGCATTCTGTGGTTGAAAGTTGCGTGGTGCGGATTTAATTTCGAGATATGTAGATTTGTGTGTTGAATACCCATACTATTATTGGGCGTAATCTCAACAACTACTGTAGTTTTCTTTATTTGTATTGTTGCATTGTCTTTCTGGGTTGTGTGTGCAGTTGCTTTCTTGCTTTGTATATTTTTGGGGTCAGGATATAAGGAATTTGGGACTGTAGGGCTTCTTTCTATGTTATTGTTTGGTTCTTATGAACAACTATACTATCTACAGTGGTTTCTTTCTCTGTCAAGTGTTATGAACAAATTTATTACTTCATTGCAGATGGTAAGACATTCAAGAAGCCACGTCGCCCTTACGAGAAGGAGCGTCTTGATGCAGAGCTGAAGCTAGTGGGTGAGTATGGACTGAGGTGCAAGCGTGAGCTGTGGCGTGTTCAGTATGCTTTGAGCCGTATCCGTAACAATGCAAGGCACCTGCTCACACTTGATGAGAAGAATCCACGCCGCATCTTCGAGGGTGAGGCACTGCTTCGCCGCATGAACCGTTATGGGCTCCTTGCTGATGGGCAGAACAAGCTTGATTATGTCCTTGCCCTCACTGTTGAGAACTTTCTCGCAAGGCGTCTTCAGACTCTTGTCTTCAAGGCTGGCATGGCCAAGTCCATCCACCATGCTCGTGTCCTGATCAGGCAACGCCACATCAGGTATGATTATTTAACTACTACAGATCCCCTGTCTTGTAAATGGGTAAATATGAAGCTCTAACCTTTATATTACAATTTCCATGGCTCAGTATGTTCTCTCTTTAGTTTGGATTCCCAAGTATGCTTCTATATGATTCTTCTACAGCAGCATGGAAGCTGTATCATTCTCTCATAGTAATCGTTCACTGTATATTCATCATTTCTGTTGATCTAGCATTGTGTAGGCAGAGCTAAAATGTCATTTTAGGCACAACACATGCTCTATGAGCTGAAAGCTGAAGGTCATAATATATTAGTATTGGTCCTGTACTCCTGTTAACTTCCCATCATTTGAGTGTGCAGATGCTTTCAAGTTAGTCTTTTTCGTGCATTTGATACTCTTGTTGGGCTTGTCAATGTCGCATTTGAGAGTGTTACTCTTTTCATGTGTACATATTACCTGCGATGTTTAACTTTGAACAAGCAATTTGGCACGCACCACGTGCTGTTGCTGTAGTTCGTTACTTTACATGATGTTCCTTTACATCAATGTTCCTTTACTAGTGTTACTCTTTTCATATGTACATATTACCTGTGATGTTTAACTTTGAACAAGCAATTTGGCACGCACCACTTGCTGTTGCTGTAGTTCGTTACTTGCCTGCTGCAGTGTTATAAATCTAGATTAGTTTGTTAGGTTGAACTATGTACAGCGATGATGAGAACATTTGGCAACTTCACATGATTGTCCTGAAAAAGGCTACTGCCACAACATTCTTTAATGCACTCTAAAGTTACTATTTTAGAGGACTTGTCGACCATAAGTTGAACGTGATGTTGCTATTGCTAATATTTTTTTCCAAGTTGATAGCCTTTCTGAAGATCATTCATTAAAGTTTCAAAATCACTGGGCAGGGTCGGCAGGCAAATTGTCAACATCCCATCATTCATGGTGAGGGTTGAGTCTGAGAAGCACATTGACTTCTCACTGACAAGCCCATTCGGTGGAGGCCCCCCTGGTAGGGTGAAGCGGAAGAACCAGAAGAAGGCAAGCGGCGGTGGTGGTGACGGTGAGGAAGAAGATGAGGAATGAGAAGAAGTTTGCAGCTAGTTGTTTCCGTAACGATCATAAAACTTTCTGTGCTGAGTAACTGGGCCCAAATTCTGTAGCTTGCCTATCTGGGTTTCAGAATTCAAGCAGGTTGTGTCCTTAATATGTTGGTTTATGTTAGCACTTTTTGGCATTATGTTAGATAGCTCGAATTAAAGATATATCTGGAGATGTTTTTGCATTCGGCATAGACTTGTGGTTAATGCTGTTTTATGGATTCGTTTCATGGTAATTCTCACTCGTACCAGTGTGCTTGAACTAGTGATACTCGTACCGATGCTGTTTTTAGTGTTTTTATGGATTGGAAGTTGCAACATGGATTATGGAGTTGTTAAGATTAATTTAGTAGCGTGTCAGGTAATATTTACATGTTCAGACCAAAAAGATCCAAATCCAATCATACAGCGCATTTTCCTACAAATGGCGTTCGCTAGATAATTCACTCCTATGTGATCGACAAATTTTGAAGAAGTGTCATCAAAATCCATCGAATTCCATCAAAAACCTGTTACTGATGGCATTATTCAGAAGATTTTTCCTCCTGTTCTTTTTGCGTTTCAATACTCTGCTCGAAATTTTTTTCCCCTCCTATTTTTTTGTATTTCAACTGATATCACCATCATCCTGATGTGATAATCAGAGCAATGTACAAAATTCTCTCAAACATTAATGAGGTTCAGAAAATTTCTCCTTTTGCATTTCAAAATCAGTAAACAACAATGATTCATTCACTATGCATCCTGGGAAGAAAAGAAAAGAGGAGGCAGCGGCGAACGGGTAGCAGCAGCATAGCCAACACCGGCTGGTCATGTAGGCGTATGGCCTCCTATGCACATATAGCAAAGGAGGAAAATGAGCAGCTAACCATTCATACATGCAAAGATATTTTTTAAAGCATAGGCAAGAAATCACCACAGTAGGCAAGAAAAAATGGTTGCCAGATTTGCCAGGTCCGCGTAACATAGAACACATGTCAGGCAGATGGGAGCAACACTGCTATTACAGCATCAAAATTCACCGGCTCGACGGCGATCGCCGCGCGCGGCCGCGGCAGTCGCCCGTCGAGCAGGTAAGCTGCGACCCCGGAGGTGGAGGTGGAGCCCGTGGAAGATGGAGCGAGGTGCCGGAGGAGCATGAGGCCGTGGCGGCTGCCCCGACCGCGAGCTCCATGGATGCCCGTGATCTGGAAGAAGAAGTCGAGGCAGGGGTTGTCGGAGTCGGCATAGGTGGCGGATCGAGTCGTTCTCGGTGCAGGCCTTCCATGGCTTTTGGTTTCTATCCGGAGGTCCTCCCGCTCCTTCGCGGCCTGTCCGTCGCCGCCAAGAAGCTCGCTTACGGCTGCCATGGCGCCTGCCTCCACCTCTGCGCCCGTCGCCGCGGCGCCCGGCCTCGCCTTAGCCTCCACACCCACCGCCGCGGCGCCCCACCTGCGCCCGGCCAGCCGTCGCCACCGCTCCACCGCGCCGCCCGTATGTTGTAAAAAATGAGAGAGAGGAGGAAGGGAGAGAAGGGAGAGAGATGATGACGTGGTCACATGACGTGTGGGACTCATGCTGACTCTGTTGCTACGTAGGATAAAACCGGGGTCAAAACCAGCCAAGAATATAAAGTGAACGGTTTTGTTAGTTGAGGGACGTATCTGCTTTTACGGTTGAGGCACGATTTTGTATCTGGATGATAAGTTGAGGGACCTTTTGGTGTACTTTTTCCTTGCAAATATGGGCCTTCTCACCGAAGGCCCATTTATGATCTCGATATGTGGGCCTAATTGCCACCCGTGCGTTAATGGGCCGAGAAATCTCGGCCCATTTAACCTAGCCCTCAAGCTAGGGTTTCCTCTCGTCGCCGCATATAAAAGCGCTCTCCTCTTCACTCCTCCTCCCCTCGGGAAACCATAGCTCCAGCAATCGGCGGCGGCGGCGACGCGGGAGAGGCGGTCCGGCGACGATGGTCCACGTCAGCTTCTACCGCAACTGTACGTAGCTCCTCCTCCTCCTCTCCCTCTCTCTCGTCCAAGAACGGCGCGTCGTCTTGGTTGGTGCTAGTGCGATTTGGCGCAGCGAGAGAATGTTCTTTTCTTTTTTTTTTATCTCTTTTCTTGCTTCGGTGTGTTAGTTGATTAGCGAGTGGCGGTTAGTTAATGAGGGGATGGCTGGTTCGGTTGGCGAGATGATCTGGATCAAGATTTGCCTCGACGCGGTCTGTTCCCGTAGCTTTGTTCATATTCTCGTTTCCATTGCGTTGGATCCGTACCTATGCCGATTAGTTCGTGCTGATTTCGACTGACTGCGCATTCTGTTGTTGAAACTTGTGTGGTGCGGATTTAATTTCGAGATATGTAGATTTTGGGGGGGTTTTAACTAGAATGCTAAGATGTGTTGATTAGTACTGAGGAATGAGGACATGTTTACTCATTTGGCATTTGGTACTATGTAGCTTGAAAATGGTTGTTTCTGTTATGGTACAAAATTTGATAATTTACCTGTTTTAAGGACTGGAAATATGAGTTTCATTAGCTAGAGTTTTTTTGTTCTCAAGTATTCTGTTTGATCACTCATTTGGTGGAATGGAGTTATGCATAAGCTTGTGAATTTTGTTACGAAAATGAATCATGGAGCTTAATATAGAGGACTATATACTTGTAATGCACTAACTGTTTGTTTATACATAGAGTGGTCCATCGAGAACTATATTTGTTATTTTTTTTAAAATTTCTGTGTAAGTTGTAGTATGCTAATTGTATTCTATATGTATATTTTCTTAAATATATTATATGATAGTTCCTGATGAGATCTTTCAAGTATTGTCGCTTTAGGTCATGAATTCCATTTTACAGTAGAACAAATAATTTAGGTATGTATGATATGGCTAACCAGGGATAACACAGCAAAACTAAATCTGGCATGTAAGCTATTTATGGGTTAATCAGACACAATGTTATGAATTGTTTTATAAATCCTTGTCAAACATGGTTGTATATCTGAAGCTCTTATAGTATTTACTGTACACAAGATCCCTACTACTATTTGTCTTGAATATCCATACTATTATTGGGCGTAATCTCAACAACTACTGTAGTTTTCTTTATTTGTGTTGTTGCATTGTCTTTCTGGGTTGTGTGTGCAGTTGCTTTCTTGCTTTGTATATTTTTGGGGTCAGGATATAAGGAATTTGGGACTGTAGGGCTTCTTTCTATGTTATTGTTTGGTTCTTATGAACAACTATACTATCTACAGTGGTTTCTTTCTCTGTCAAGTGTTATGAACAAATTTATTACTTCATTGCAGATGGTAAGACATTCAAGAAGCCACGTCGCCCTTACGAGAAGGAGCGTCTTGATGCAGAGCTGAAGCTAGTGGGTGAGTATGGACTGAGGTGCAAGCGTGAGCTGTGGCGTGTTCAGTATGCTTTGAGCCGTATCCGTAACAATGCAAGGCACCTGCTCACACTTGATGAGAAGAATCCACGCCGCATCTTCGAGGGTGAGGCACTGCTTCGCCGCATGAACCGTTATGGGCTCCTTGCTGATGGGCAGAACAAGCTTGATTATGTCCTTGCCCTCACTGTTGAGAACTTCCTCGCAAGGCGTCTTCAGACTCTTGTCTTCAAGGCTGGCATGGCCAAGTCCATCCACCATGCTCGTGTCCTGATCAGGCAACGCCACATCAGGTATGATGATTTAACTACTACAGATCTCCTGTCTTGTAAATGGGTAAATATGAAGCTCTAGGTATTACAATTTCCATGGCTCAGTATGTTCTCTCTTTAGTTTGTATTCCCAAGTATGCTTCTATATGATTCTTCTACAGCAGCATGGAAGCTGTATCATTCTCTCATAGTAATCGTTCACTGTATATTCATCATTTCTCTTGATCCAGCATTGTGTAGGCAGAGCTAAAATGTCATTTTAGGCACAACACATGCCCTATGAGCTGAAAGCTGAAGGTCATAATATATTAGTATTGGTCCTGTACTCCTGTTAACTTCCTATAATTTGAGTGTGCAGATGCTTTCAAGTTAGTCTTTTTCGTGTATTTGATACTCTTCTTGTGCTTGTCAATGTCGCATTTGAGAGTGTTGAACTTAATTGCACAACATTTTTCTAAACAGGATTCAATGTTCCTTGAGTACAAGTGTTACTCTTTTCATGTGTACATATTACCTGTGATGTTTAACTTTGAACAAGCAATTTGGTTCGTACCACTTGCTGTTGCTGTAGTTCGTTACTTGCCTTCTGCAGTGTTATAATTCTAGATTAGTTTGTTAGGTTGAACTATGTACAGCGATGATGAGAACATTTGGCAACTTCACATGATTTTGTCCTGAAAAAGGCTACTGCCACAACATTCTTTAATGCACTCTAAAGTTACTGTTTGACGACTTGTCGACCATAAGTTGAACATGATGTTGCCATTGTTAATATTTTTTTCCAAGTTGATAGCCTTCCTGAAGATCATTCATTAAAGTTTCAAAATCACTGTGCAGGGTCGGCAGGCAAATTGTCAACATCCCGTCGTTCATGGTGAGGGTTGAGTCTGAGAAACACATTGACTTCTCACTGACAAGCCCATTCGGTGGAGGCCCCCCTGGTAGGGTGAAGAGGAAGAACCAGAAGAAGGCAAGCGGCGGTGGCGGTGATGGTGAGGAGGAAGATGAGGAATGAGAAGAAGTTTGCAACTAGTTGTTTCCGTAATGATCATAAAACTTTCTGTGCTGAGTAACTGGGCCCAAATTCTGTAGCTTGCCTATCTGGGTTTCAGAATTCAAGCAGGTTGGCCTTCAGATGTTGGTTTATGTTAGCTCTTTTTGGCACCATGTTAGGTAGCTCGAATTAAAGATATGCCTGGAGATGTTTAATTTTGGTGTTTTATATGTTTTTGCATTCGGCATTGTGGTCAATGCTGTTTTATGGATTCGTTTCATGGTAATCCTCACTCGTACCAGTGTGCTTGAACTAGTTTATACTCACTCGTACCAATGCTGTTTTTAGTGTTTTTATGGATTGGAAGTTGCAACATGGATTATGTAGTTAAGATTAATTTAGTAGCGTGTCAGGTAATATTTACATGTTCAGACCAAAAGATCTAAATCCAATCATACAGCGCATTTTCCTACAAATGGCGTTCGCTAGATAATTCACTCCTGTTATGTTATCGACAAATTTTGAAGAAGTGTCGTCAAAATCCATCGAATTCCATTAAAACCCTGTTCCTGATGATTCAGAAACACCCTGTTCTTTCCCGTGAAAAAAAGAAACAACCTGTTCGTTTTGCATTTCAACACCCTGCTCGAAAATTTATCCTCCTGTTTTGTTTTGTTTTGTTTTTTGTTTTTTTTGTTTTTTTTTTTTTTTTTGCATTTCAACTGATGTACCCATCATCCTGATGTGATAATCAGAGCCATGTACAAAATTCTCACAAACATTAATGAGGTTCAGAAAATTTCTCCTTTTTTTGCATTTCAAAATCAGTATACAACAATGATTATGCATCCAGGGAAGAAAAAGAGAAGATACAAAAATTAGGGAATAATTACAGCCAGAGGAGGAGGGCTAAGACGCCACTATGCTTGCCATTTGCCAACTTGCCTTCACATCCACTGTCAATGCTGCCCAAGCATATATCATTTTCCAACAGGGAAAGTTTGGTGATCCTACTTGTTGTGATTCTATATGACATGGACTACCTCATGATCGTCCGTTTTTCTTCTCCCCTTTTTCTTCTCTTTTTTCTTCTTCTTCTTCTTTCTTGGACAGGACAGCACAGGTGAGAGATGGTACCTCTCACAGAACTCATGTCCACTTCGGCATCTCCTTTCTTTTTCCTACTCTAGCACAAAACAAAAATGAAGTGAGGAATGGTTTTGTCTTTTACGGAAACCGCGTGATCCGAGCAAAATCTTGCAAGGAGAAATGGAAACAAAATCTTGCATGAAGTGAGCAATGCTATGAGTGAACTTTCATGGACTTAGCAAAATATGCTGTCCATGTTCAATAATTTAAACTTGATCAGTCGGTCTTCAAACCCATAAAACTTATTGGCATAGCATGTATGGACACTAGTGTTCAATTAAGTACGGTCACTCTTTTCTCTATAACGAATTTAGAATTACTTGGAACTTCCAATAATATGGAAGTATGGTGTGGAACGAATCTTAATACGATAATATATTTTTTAATAATTTAATAACCTACAAAATAGAATAATATAATAATTTTTTTGTTGGTCAGTTTTGAAATAAGAGTCATGTTGTCTAGTGTCAACTATTCGAAAAAAGGTGGGAGTATGAAGCAGGCAATAAAATCGTGGCCTCCTTAAACACCACATAGAATTGTCTCTAGTTTTTTAGGATTCACTTTCTGAAACTAGTGATCATGAAATTATTATGCTGCCATTGTCATCATCTTCTTATAAAATTATCACCTATATCAATTGTTGTCAAATGAATAGGTACTATACCCATAGGCTCCTAAAAGAATATCTGAATGGGCATTATATTATATTAATATAGGCTAGCATCTTCCACACTTATGCAATTCTCTCAAGACAAGTGGGTATATATTAGGATGTGGGCCAAACATATATATGAGAAATGGCAAGAATGTCACATTGGCCAGAGTGCTCTTCGAGTAAAAAAACAAAGATCCTAACTATTAAAAACCAGAACCATGTTTCAGGAATGTTGGATGGACAAATGGAAACGAGGAATCTCGAGATTGGAAGGTCCTCCGCAACGAATTCTTTTAATAGGTGGAGCAAGTTGGACTGCTGGAGGAATTGGAGCATGCTAAGGTCATCAAAGGAAAGATAGAGTGCCATTCATACGGTAACACATCTTGATCTATGTGCAAGTTCTTAAAATGTAACCCTATGGAAAGATAGAAGAATATGTAAGAATAACCTAGCAGTCGAATAGTTGACGCTAAGATGGCATCGCTTAAATTTGCTGCACATAAATGAACAAAAACATGGCGATGAAGACCAAGGACTCTCAAAAGGAAAAGAAAAGGAAACACCTGAAGAATCATAGGGTATACCAGATCAGTTGTGCACTCTGTTATGGACCGCAAGTGAGGGAACTGCAAAAAGCAGAAGATGCCACGATTCTGCCAACTTGTGATTAGTGCTAACGCAAAAGGCGCCACTTTCCCAACAGTTAATGTTTGGTAACTTGCAGTATGCAATTTCTTGACATGACAGCACCAAGAAAGTAGTAAGCCTGAAAAACAACTTACAGGTCTCCATTGGCATAGCCTTTCGACTCGACCAGCAAGTGACAAGTGAAGTGAAGTGAAGAGAAACTGTAGCGTTGAGACGAGCCTGATGCACATTCACTTGCATGTTCAGTTGGGGTCGACATGTTCGGTAATGCTAATGTCTTCTCAAGAGCTAGTGCAACGTCCACATAAAAGCGATTCACATGCCCCTCAGCTGAGTGAGTTGCATCTAATCTTGTGGGTTGTGACCTGTGCAAATTGATAGGGAAAACACATAATTGGACTTCATACCAACAAAATATAGACACATCATGCCCATAAAGCAGTGACATTAGCACCTTTATGCTCCAAGTAGGTGCGTATCAAGAACAATATAGGGCAGGACAAATTCCATAGCAATGACTTTATGCTCCCAGCTTCCTTTGGAGGGAATTTCTAAAATGACACATGGCATAGTTACATCATAGAACTGTATATAAATTTGCTTTCAATCAAGTAAATGGGAAGCTTTTACATACCGCCGTTCGATCCCCACGCGTAGATAGTTTACAGAGTTGAAATTTGATCTTGGATATTGGAGCTTTCATCATCATGTAGCCACCAAGACATATGCTCCTAATGGAGTGGTTCTGTTGGAGATTCTACCAAATCGAATCCTGCAGCACATATGAACGGAATGGGGATTCTCTGGATCAAAGAAATATTTATAATTAAAATTTTAATATAATTAAAAATATCTCCATTAATGGGAAAGAATTTGATTCTACTTTGAGAGGCTTGTTGCACTTCTGAGTAACACCGTTTGTTTGATTGCTTGTCTTTTCTGCTTCTGCTTTTCTTGGTTCTCCAGGTGAAGCACCAAGGAAAAGTTCTTCAAGAACATTTTATATGCTTGTTCCGTGCTTTAATTTGTTCTCCACTGATATTATCCCTAGTAAAGAAGGCATTTCTAAGTTCTAACTTCTCCATGAATCAAAAGATCAAAGCAATGAAAATATTGCCCCCGGTGTAAAACCAACTTGACAATCTAAAAATTGCTTTGATAATTGAACAGGGATGAAAACCAAACATATTAGAAATATCAACAATACTGCAGTAGCAATATACATATACAAAAAGTAAATTCAAATTCTGTTAGGCATCAAAAGGGGAAAACATGTCATTAGATTCAAATGCTAAAAGAAAGCAATGTGAACAAATAGGCAACATCATTTTTTTTTAAAAAAAAAAAACTAAATGTAACATGGCATGTTGACTTATATTTGAACAAAAAAAAGAACTGCTGGCAAAATGATGATGGGTATGAAAACTGCTGATAGCTCAGGTGAATAATTTTGGCAAATTATAGAAGACCAGGGTGTGATTATGAGACTATGCAGACAAGACTATTCTTCAATGTTTGCATTTTGACATTTTTAATCTCATAATAGCTTAGAGCAGAATAATTACCACCGAAGTATGATGGCAAAGTAGAAATTCATGTATTGCCAGCAGGTCTGCAAATTACCAAAATGTAAAGCAGGTCCTATGCCATTCTCTGGAGAGGGACATAAAATACCTACTCCATTGTCCATAACTAAAATGGTGCAAAATTCATTGGACTAGAATATCTAGGAACTAGAGGATAGGCACAAGTAGCCACAGAAGTGAATAACATGTACTAAATATTATCATAAAATATCAACAGTGATTTGTAAGTATATGCTTCAATGCTTAGTAAAATTCTACAAACATAGGGGTCTAGTTTGAGCTACATAACTGAACTCATTAACTCAAGCAAACAAGGAACTAGTCTAGAAAGCAATGCAGCTGTCACTACTAAATTCATAGGTGGACAGACATTTTTTTGTACCCTAGATGATCCAAGCTTTATTCTCAGTTGCTTTGAACAACTAAGTGTTTCCCATTGTTCTATATGAAAAAGAAAACTCCTCTCGCAGTAATGATGCAGATAAATACTATGGCAGAAATGACCTATTCTCTAGTATAAGAGTTAACATGATGAACTATACTATAATTCCATTTATATTTTGAATTATTTTTTATGTAATCATATCATGTCTATTCTACTAGACAAACCACTTCAAGATACTTCTCACAACAACGGACAAATAGCCAAAGGCACAAAAGGTATTTGGGGAAGGGATAATAAATTCATCACTACACATAGCAAAAACCAAATGAAACCGACACCCTAATTTCCACAAAGTGCATGAGAATGTCTTATATTATGATCCTAATTTCCTAACCTCATATCAAGATATTGTGATCAAGTTTTATGAAGTAGGGCTATTAAGTAAGTATCAATAATGACTCCAGAAATATCGAGATGAACTTCAAGTTCAAATATAATGTACCATTGCTAGTCAACTAGCAGTACTTATTGATTGAATGTTTTACACCTTGCTTCCAATTCCCAAGTCACTTTGTATTTAGAAATGGCTTATCCACAAAAATATAAATTAAACGTCACAGTTCAAGACAGCCTGAAAGCCATGAAGTTCCTACACGTTTGTATGTTACTAAATACTAACTACTATTAACCTGCTAAATGGTTAAAGGTACTTAAATCTGATTAAACATGTTAACAGTATTTTGATCCAGCCAACAGAAAATGATACATCTATCAACAGTCTTGACGGACAATTTAAACTCGGAAGATGGAAGGATGTATGATACTGAATATCACAAGAGAGGATTAAGTGGTTTTACTTGACATGTATTAATAATTAAAGAAATGAGATAAACAATGCCATCGATACCATGCAAAAAAGGGTAATTAAAAGATGTATGTAGCAGGATCTCTGGAGCATAAACATAAACAAAATAAATGTTATTATGTTAAGTGGTAATCATCTACTGACCTAGTCATGCCAGAGACACCACACAATCATCGGATTCCTTTTCATGAATTTTAACTCAACATATGCTGTAGAAGGCGTGAAAACCTAAACAAAGAAAGGGGTAATATCTTAGCTCCAAATAGGAGTAACATACCATGACGATTGATATATAGCAGGTTAGCAACTGAAACTGCGATGCACTTCAGTTGAGTATAGTGTCATCAATATGAAGTTTAATGTTACCTAAGAATATAACAGCACTAAAGAGGAAATTATAACTTCAAGATATGCAAAACCTGCTTCTGACAGGAGTCCAGGACCGAACCAAGAATTTATAGCAGGTTAACTGTGTAGAAAAGCAAAGCGGCAACTGCATGATACCCACTAAAATAACTGTTAACTTTGAATCTTATCTGTATTCCCTACAAAACATTGGAGTGACACAGAGCATGAAATGAAGCAATAAAATAGATAAGTATATTCCTTTCTTCTTCTGTTCATGCAAACCTTGTTTATTAGTCAGGATTACGCCATAACATTTGGAATAATTCCTACTGCTAACTTGGTTACATTGAATACTGCATTCCACAAACTACCTGCTAACTCATAACATGTTCCACATATGACATCCGACTTGAAGCTCTCTGAGATAGCCTAAAGTGTTAGATATGTACTTTTCAGCATCACAAAGGTTTTCCATAAGAATGAACACTGAGAAAAAAAATTGGGCAACCTTGAATTTAAGCAGGCCCATGCACACAGATGTTAAATTTTGTAAATATTCACTGTGGCTAATGACCTATATGATTGGCCTCAAGTCAATTGAAAAGAAGAAGAATAACAAGAAAATTAGCCAGGCAGACATGAAGAATTTATTCCCAAATGTCATTCGCAAAAGAATCTCTCACAGACTACCACAAAATGCCCATGGTATATATGAACGAACAAAAAGGAGGAAACAAAGATATGCAGATAAGGACAAATGTGATTTTTATTTCAAATAACTACGCCAAATAAATACATAAGCTTAGTGAAGATTATCTATAATCTCATAATGTGTCCTGCAAAGACAAAGTATTGTAGGCTGTTATTTTTTAAGCCCCATTAGCAACACAGGGTAATCGGTATACTTATTGTTTTCAATTCGCAAGGGATTGTGATACAATTATTATTAAAAGAAAATGAACAGAAACTGATTTGGTCAGTTGTTACAGTAGATCAATTGTTGTTTCTGCTCAGTACTCACTATTCACATGTAATGTCAAGCCCATATGGAAGAGTAGTTCAATGTTATCATACTTCAGGTAAATACTGCCGATGTGCTTCAAAAGACTGCACCATAGGACTCCATGTAAGAAGAATCTGTCGCCTGGGGACTCATTAGACAATAAAAATGTCAATCTAACACATATTTAGTTTGCTTTTGAACAGATGAGGAGAAAAATGCATACGACAAGCATGATATTTTTTCTATAATAAAAAAAGAGAAAGCACTTATCATGAGTAGCCCTTTGAAGTTCCTCCAATGTGCAAGTGTATAAGGCCTTCTGAAGTTCATCCAATGTGCAAGTGTACAAGGCCTTCTGAATTTCCTCCAATGTGCAAGTGTATAAGGCCTTCTGCTTGTCAACCAGACACCTCCTCACCAGCTTAAGCTTATCCAGGAGCTTATTCAATAAGCTCAAGATAAGCTGCATGTTAGTCCTAGCCTAAACTTGTAGCTCAAATGTGCTGAAGTAGTTAAGGTTTAATCCCCGTTAGGCATTAACTCAACAAACATACAACTCACTCCTGGCTATTATGCCCTTAACTAACATAGTTTCCTTAAATTGATCATAACAAAGTCTTAAGATGGAACAAACAAATGCTGTTCATAATTTCATATATAAGTACTAAGCTGAACATGTTTAAATGTTAGTGACAAAATGAGGGAACACACTGTGTTCCAAACTCAAGTATGTTAACAACAGGCACCATACAATAAATACTACACGGAGGATAAGTCTATTGAACAAGTTCAGAATGTCAATTTAATCTCATGCAGCCTTTTGTCTTCCAAAACTAGAATGTTAGGCCACACGAAGACCAATGATGGTCTTCTAACCACAAGTGAATCTCACAGAATCAACAACTCAGACACCATAATTTAGATAGTCAATGGGCAATTATCACTCAATATATCTAACAACTCAATTCATAAATAAACAAAAAAATCACAATGTTCGCTAGTCACAGCTAACCCAGAAGAGGCAAAGAAAACAAGGCAATAATCGTCAACAAGGACATTTTTTCTTTCTTCCTTTATTTCTTACAATCTATGGGCAAATGGTTTGCCAATGTAACCTACTCTCTGGAGCTAAAAAACTTTCATGAAGGTATCCAAGGTAGATCAAAATGTTGAGGTTGCACCAAATTATTAATCTAATGCTGCGCTGCATGTCCCACTTTCTGGAAACCATTTGCAGGCCCTCCAAATGGAATTAAAATGAAGAGATTAGACATAAGCAAGTAAGAAGCTACATGAGAAATTCTACCCAATCTTCAGCTCAGCCTAAAATGCCAGAGAAGGCAGAAATTACCCATCGAGCACAATCACTAAACAAGCTCAGAAGAATTTGCCTCTTTTATCCTTCCTTTTGGTCAAGATGTACAGTCAATAATGTAATAGCCCTGGTATGTCAACAGCCCATCACAGCACAATTGTACACAAAGCTTCCAGAACGGCGGCTGCCAATGATTTTCCAATCTGGCTGTCCATTATTGGGTATCCATGAACAAATTTCAATCACTCCACCACCAGGTGCACTCATTCCACCAATCACAATGAGCTTATCTCCACAACCACGAAATGCCAAACCCCAGCCATTAACTGATGTATACTTCTCAGGCAATGATCCAAGAGTGATCCATGCATTATTAACCTTGTCATATCTCCTCACCTCCTTCTCTGCATAATCAGCAGCATAAAGTTCATTATTCACAACAGCAACAAGTGGTGGAGCACCACTGCCGCCATTAAGGCCAGATGCCATATCTGGGATCAAACGCCAGGTGCCCTTCTCCAAATCAAACTCCTCACCACAATTAAGGATCTCATTATGGTTATCAGCTTTCCCGCCAATAACATAAAATTTACCATCCATGAAGAAACCAGAACACATCTTCCGCGCCCTATTCATGCTTGGGAGAGTGGTCCATGTCTTCGCTTCAGAATCATAGAGCTCAGCAGAGCTCAATGTACCATTATCACCGATACCACCAGCTACGATTGCCTTCTCACCAAAGCTTGCCGAGCCAAACAAGCACCTGGGCGAGTTCATCATATCTCCTGTTGTCCAAGAGTTACTTAGGAGGCTATACCTCAGCACAACATGGGCCTCCACCTTCTTCCCGAAAACAAGGATATTGGTTCCCACAGCAAGGGACTCCTTATCAGCAAGCGTGAAGCACTCTATGGGAGGCATGGAAGGGATGTTGAACCAGCGCTGGCGGCACGGATCAAAGCCATCCCACTCAAGCACATTGCAGGAGCAGTAGATCATGTGCTCAACAATGCGAGCCTCCCGCCGCAATCTATACAGCTGCCCGGACCTCATAAGGGAGCAGAAGGACCGGTTGAGGCATGCTATCATACCATAATAAGACCGGGGGGTATGGAGCAGGCATGTAATGGCCAGCTCCCGCCCGATCGCGCCTATGAGCTCGCTTGTGTTGGCTTCACCATTCTGATCAGCATCCTGCATTTCTGAGTCCCAAACTCCGGTACCGGAATTCCCCGAATCACTGGCAACCTTATTCTTCTTGCTTCTACGGTTCAAGAGCTCCTCCTCCTCCACCTCTTCTCCCTTCCTCACCCCCGCCGCCGTCACCGCCACCGCCGAGCTCTCAACCGCAAGGTTCCGGCTTCTTGAAACAACCTCTTCAGATGATGAGCTCGCTGACTCTAGCAGGAATTTCCTGCGCTGGTCCCCCAACATGACCAGCCAACCCTTCAATCTCCTCACCAACAGCAAACAAACCTAACCTAGAGGCTGGATTGGATCTTACCCAGCAGCAAGAAACAACCCAATAGGGATGATTCCTCTTGCAAACTCCCCTCTTTTCGCCCCTAAATTAAGGATCCAATCTGCAACGACAGCACACAAAACGATCAGAACCAATACAGAAAAAAAAACCGCAAAAAAAAACTGCAAGCGTTTCAGAAACAAGATCTACACAACCTAATCCCTGCATCAAATAGACCCAACAACAACAACCCAAAAAAAAAAGAAAGAAAAATCTGTCTGCTCCCCACAAGCACCGGGGTGGCTCGAGCGCCCATGTGTTCATCTCAAGCCCCGAAATTTCTCACGAAAAACAAAATCTTCCATTCGATTCGAACCGAGATTGAAGCACAAGGAGGTAGTCGGCGACGCACCTTCAAAGATGAAAAAAAAAAAGAAAAGAAAAACAAAGACTTCTTGCCGGCGAGGCCGCACCGGCGGGGGCGGGTGGTCGGCGAGGACAGGATGCCGCCCACACCGGCGCCTACGGGCCCATCTCGCCGGCGGCGCCCACCACCACCACCACCACCTCCGCCTCGCGCCGCAGATTGGAAGAAGAGAGAGAGAGAGGGAGGGAGAGAGAGAAAGCTCTGTTTTTTTTTCTCTCCTCTCTCCTCACCTGCTGTTTTTGTATTCTATTGGCAAACTCCAAGTGTGATGAGATGAGAAAGAAAAATATGGAGGAGAGGAGAGAGAGAGAGAGAGGGGGGGGGGGGGTTGTGGTGACTGATGGAGGCCACCCTCCCTCTACCCCTTTTTATACCACTGATTTAACCACAGTTTTAGCCTAATACCAAAAAACCATACAACCAGCAAACAACAAAAAAAGATGCATGCACACATGGGAGATGTGAGGGAAATTCATCTATTAATGTTGGAGATGTAGGGGAGGGGGGTGATGTGTATATTTTTGGATTTCGTGTGCAACTATTAATGTTGGAGATACACGTCTGGTATGTAATTTTGTCAGAGGATATCTTTAACGATACGTTTAAAAGATGTAGGTAAATTAAATGTTGGAGATACGTCTTGTTTGTATTTTTTTTTTTGCTGGATTGTGTATCTTTAAAGATATGCTTAAGAAGATGTAGGCTTTTAATGTTGGTGATATAACTGTTATATCTTTAAATTCTTTGATGGCTGCAGATGTGATCAACCAAATATACCCACTAATCTCTATGGATGAATATATCTGGTTAATCGTATCTCTAGTCATGAATGAATTTAAATATATAACAATTGTATCTCCAACACTAAAAATCTACATATCTTAAAAATACAAACAAGATATAACTCAAACATTTAATTTACCTGCATCTCATGAATGTACGGTTAAAGATGCTATCAAACAAAATACAAACTAGACGTATCCCTAACATTAATAGTTATAGACAAAATTACACATCACCACCTGTATCTCTAACATTAAACACATATACATGGTGTTTATGTATTAATGTTAGGGATATATATAATTGGTAGGTATTTGTTAAATTAAATGTTAGAATTTATATGCATAAGGTTTGCATTTATTTATTGCAGTTTTTACTGTTCAACTTCATATCTCCCATCAAAGAGTTAATATTTTTTTACAAGAGAATGAAAGCTGGTGAATTAATTGATATTTTTGTGGCTGGATATCTTACATCAATGAATCGAAACATATGTTTGATCTAACAATTGATGTTTTGTTTTTCCCTGCATAAGTATCAACAAAATACTTTGGTAGAATTTTATTTTGATTGGGAAGGAAACGGCATGTGTGTGTCTAAAAATGTTTCAATGAAAACATCGAGATGGCTATGCTATGATATTATGGTTAAATGTAAATTGTCAAACTTTAGTAGAAGAAAAATATAAATATGAGTAAGAAGCTTAAAACTATCTTAAATCATCTTATAGATCGATCGATCTCCAACATGGCAAAATATCATACATACTAGACCATGTTTTTCATATCTATACTCTCTGAAAAGGAGGAAGTGGTGGTGGCACCACCAACTCCCTACTTTTTTGAGAGCATAAAACATAAAAGATAGGTGGGGCTAGAGGGCTCACACATGTCAACCACCCCTAACAACTCTTTACTTTCTGTGGGGAGGAAAAAGTATATTGTAAGGTCAAAGGATTCACATGTCAGTAACAAATATATGCAGCAATTAAGAAATGATATATACAGAAAAGATGGTAATAACTGATTAATGATAATTTTCTTTAATTAAAATCTCATGTAACGCACAAACAACATGCTAGTGACACAAATTTAAATATACAACATTGGTCTAGATGAGACTTTCCATGGGATATTAAAAGAGATTTTCCAGAGTATTGAAAGCAAAGAAAATGAAAGGAGATCAGAGGGGGAGATTGAATTCCATGAGAAATACTTATGAAAATAAGTGGTATAGAAGATAGGAATGAATAACATTACCTACGAAGGAGGGTTACATGGGAGCAAAAGGAAAACCCTCTATCCCAGTCTTGCGATTGAAAAGTCGCAAAGGGATAGAAGGCGTTAAATAGAAGTTCAAAGAGCTACACGACAACATACAACATATGCATAGTATTAATAGTCACAATTAACAGTTCGTCAAGCCATAATGGAATATTTACATTATCAATTGTGGCAGTGGGAAGATGTATTTTTAATCATGCAATAGGAACCTTACGCGATATATTCCAATGAAAAAGATATGATTAACACCGACTTAAACAATGGTTCCTAGGCCAAACTCTTATTGAATCGGTAGCAGTCACCCATAAGAGACTGGATGAAGATTTCTCCCCTCTTTTTTTCTTCATTTTTAAGCCATCAAGAAATATAGAATAAATCCAAGCTTGTCTATATATTTCATATATTCAAGCCTTTTTTTTCAGAATTTATACAAAGTATGCTAGTAAGAAAGGCTAAAATAATATTTCGTTTTCAATAATTTTAGAAAGTATTTTATAATGAACAAGAGGAAAAGCTTAAGTACTACTGTACTAGTAATGGACAATGTCATCAGCTTCTCCTAGACACATGTAGTCCCTGTGTATATTCCAAAATAAAAGCAACTCTTATTCCAAGACAACTTTAGTAGGAGGAAAAATGACCAAAATCATTAATAGAAAAGTAGTTGGTGGTTGAGTAGGTAAGGAGTATTAAAGGGATAAAACTTCTCATTTTACAAATAGAGGATAGGTAAAAGAGAGAAAAAACAACTATTTTGAGAGAAAAATTAAAATCTAGAAATTGTTTGTTTTTTACAGAGAGAAGAGAGGTTCAACACAACTCATTTGAGTGTGTATCAGGCTTTGCCAATAGAACAAATATATCTACGAGAGTTACAGCTTCTCCAATGTTGTTTGATTAACCGATGAAACTAACCACTTTACCCCTCGTTAGTTGAAAGCGATGGTGAAGCTTAGCTCATACATGATGCAAGTGAATACTTAGGCCAGTCACAATGGCTAGTGTCATTGCACGGCTACCCAAAATATTATACCATCTTCTCTCAAATGAAATCTTTTATGAAACAATCCCCACAGTGGAGGGGTTTCACTTTGACGTTTCCAAGACTAAGCAAAGCATTTAATTGATACAAGTTGCTGGGATCATTTGTACCCAAAATCCGGCGCGGCGCGGGAGAATGCGGAGGTCGCACGGCGGAGGCGGACGCAAGAGATCCGGTGAATGAAACGAATCGGCCTCAACGGGGGTTTCACTCTGTTACCGAGGACTTGGAAACGACGCTGACGAGTTTCACCAGGATGAAACTCTTTCCTTCTCTCTCATCCCCATTTCATGCAAATAATCATTTTTTATTCAGTCTTACCCCTATTAAATGTGCATGACACACCAGTGAAACCCCCATTGTGACTGGCCTTAGGACTACTTTGATAGCTGGTGTTACTCTCGTAAATTGTGTACACTTCTCTCGAGCCAAAACATTTTGGATGGAGCAAAAGGCAGTACAGAAGTACTGACTCAGTGTCTCACCATCATATTTGGTTCTCAGGCTAGGTGTACCATGCAACTCCTCCCCAACCCCAACACTATACACTAGTATAATGTGATCCATTGCAAAATACTTCTCCGTTTCATATTATAGGTTATTTGATATTTTTCCTAGTCAATCTTTGTTAAGTTCAATCAACTGACAGGTAAAGATATTAACATTAACTCCAAAAAGGTTGCATTGGAATAACCACGACGCACATCTTCAATCGCTAATTCCACATAACCAATCTCCGCACGTACGTCCTTTTTGAATTTTTTACGTAACCGGTTCTTTTTATTAAGCGGGTTTGTTTTTCCAACGTTTATTTTGTTGGTTCTTCCTCTCGAGAATAATTTGCGTTTATGTGCGCAAAGAGTTTACCCACATTAATGTGGGGTTTTAATTAGATACTTCAATGCTAGTAGTAGTAAATTGGGGCAATTGAATTTGCAGCTTTGTATGCCAACCTTACACTAGTAGTTGCTGTGTGGTCCTTGCCTTTTTTATCCTGTGATAGGCAAAAGGGACAGGCACCAGAGGCACAGAGCCCTTTTCTCCACGATGGAAATTTGATGGGGTTTCATTCCCAAAAAGGGTAGAATTTGACAGTGTACTCTGTACTGCCTGCCGTTTTTGTTCCTCTGCTACTTGTACCATGGATGATTTTGCCTTGCGTACATTTACCTCGAACTCCAAAAAGGAGAGGCCAAATGAAATTAAAGGAATTAAATTCTACTGCACAATTTTCATCACAGAGCTCGGTTTAATTACGTACATGATGCATTATGTATAAAGTGAGAAACTTCAACTGATCTTTATTTAGATAAACTATTACTCCCTTCATCCCACGGAATAAGATTTAGCTCTTTAAGCATTTGAACAAAAAATAATTTATTATAAATTAAATTTTATTTGATAAAAATAATATTATTATATTAACATTTGAATTTGCTCTCATATGATTATTATATTGTTGCTATAAACATTATAGTATATAAAAAATTTAAGGAGACCGAGTTAAATCTGATCACGCCTTATTCAGTTGGATAGAGGGAGTATATGTTAATGATATTAAATTACTAGTTAATTAAGTACTAAGTTAGAGAAAACATCAATTTTAAGTTGAAATGGTCAAAGGGAGAGTACATGAGCGTAATTGAATCTTAGTCCTCGTGATGCTAACGTTTACGAGCACATGGTAATTAAGTTTTCATTTTGTCTAACGCGTACTCACGCGTCTCCAAAGGTTTTGAAGATATCTCACGTTGTGGTCGTCTAATTATGATTATCTTCCTGGATCAACCTGAGGTAGACAGCATATATATCATTCCGAATTATCTATTGATTTTAGTACGTTACACAATGTTAAACAATTATACGATGAAACAAATATGAGAATATTTGGTAGAAGGCCAGCTTTAACCCTATTCCTTTTTATTGGCACACTATAACAAAAGTTTAATTACACAGTAGAGAAGAAATGAACTTGATAGTGTAGTGGTGATGAGTTTATGATTTTGACCTCAATATAATCTTGTGTTCAATTCTCAACACGCTCAAGCTTTTTTCTAATTATTTGATAACCAAGTTAAGTAGAGAACTTGTGTTCAGTCCTCAACGCGCTCACATATATAAATGTGTCCCCTAATCAACCCGCATTGAAAGAGATAGAAACACCAATGAAACACCAATGATACATCGTTGATCTCACTAAATTTCTATTGAAATCCCAGTTGGGACGCTTAATTATTTAGAGGGAGGGCGTGAACTAATTATTACCACCTGGAAAGCATTGTTAGTGGATAATCTATATTAGTATTTAAAAAAAAAGTAGTCGTGGTGGTTGTTAATCTGCCACCTCACCTACTTTATTTGTAATTTTTGCAAATTACTATTCCAACTTCATAATATTAAAAGACAATCAAATCTAAATGGATAATTACATGTAAAATCAAATTAAGATAAATATTTCGTAGAGCAAAAGGATAGGAACACCATATTTTGTGGAAAACATATATTTATTTATTTTATATAATATTATAGTATATTTTCTTTCATCCGTTGCAAAGCACGACATTCAGCAAGTCAGGTTAAATATATTTTAGCTTCCTTTAAAAGTTAAGATAACTTTGGTATCAACAAAATAACTAATTAATTGATTCAAAAAATTAGATATATATGCACATGCAGCTATATGCATACACACACGTACATGCTGCATGTAAATGAGTAGGGTAAAGTTGGTTATCAATCTTCTCATGTGCTAAACTAAGTAACCCTACCACTAAAACAAGCCACGACACCTATCTTGGTCAGCCTAAAAAAAATTGCAAACCTAAGCAAAACCTTTCTAGTTAGGCAACACCCTCGATGCGCAGCCACACCCTAACAAAGCCACCTTTCACATCACACAATGTGCAGCAAACCCCGTTTCGAGCCAGCACCCTAAACTTCTCTACACGAAGTAAAAGCTCACGCGCCAATTAAGAACAATCCTTGGAGAGATGTCCTAGTGACAACACCATTGCCACGATGGGGAAACCGTTCTAACGACCGTCCACAACGGGCGACGTGCCAAGGGTTACTTTTAAAACACCCCGCACATTGCTGCGGAGAAAAAGATATATCAACAAGTACAGCCACAACCCCGTCGGTATATATGTGTTATCGCTATTCGCTAGCTGCGCGTGACACCGACAGGCGGCTGGCGCCGGTGGTGCTAGCTCCAGCAGATCACCGCATGCATGAAGATTGCAACCTTTAGGGGGGGTTTTCCGCCATTGACAGCAACCGGAGGTCTATTGGCAGCCACTCAAAACGGGGAAGAAGGGGGTGACGCTTTCGCTGTTGCCTTTTCTACGGCGATGAACTGAACGGAACCAGTCTCTTTGGCGACGAGGGCCTTTGGATTGGCTGCTGTTGCTTCCCTGCTAATAAGGGCTTGCCACTTGCAAGAGAGTTTGGCAGCCTTATTTCCCACATGTGCCATAGTGTATATATATATATTGAAATGGAATCTGAAAAGAGAGAAGGAGAGGGACGCAATTGACGCAGCTAGAAGCTGTTACTATATGTGCATGGTTAATTACAGTTAATGCTTGAATGAGTAGTTTAAGTTTAGACCTCTTAGAATTTTGCAGGGTTTTTAATTAAATCAATTGATTAAAATCCAGCAAAAAAAAATCCATATGCAAAATTCCAAAATCACTGTTACATGGGTCACACTATTCTATTACCCCACATGTTAGTGTTTATAATGGTAGTACCATTATGGTAGAGGATACGAACCCGTTCCAAGAAGGTATTTAATCTTTTGATTGTGGGGATATGAATAGTTTAACTTGTTTAATTAGATGTAAGGAAAGTCTAATTTTAGTCTATCAATCCTAGTTCAGGTTTAATTTATTTGATATTGTTTAATTTAGAAAATGTCTTTACTATAAAAAAATGCAAATCATGTCCAAGGATGGTTGTGAGCCTATTGAGTGATTTGGCATTTCACATGGTGTGTGGGCCAATGCGATTTGATGATCGATGCATGAAAGGAAATCATGCATGCATGCGAGAATTCTACAATTAATTAATTTAATCATGAGGATGGCATGTGTAAAAGAATTGATAGATGGAGTGGCGCCCCAAAAGAAATGCTCGCTTGAACAGTTATATGGACATAATTTGCAACGGATTTAATTAACCACTGGGTATTACATTATAGGGTGTAAATCAAACCCAAACTAGAGCTAAAGAGGTTGACCAATGGAAAACTTTTTTTTCCTATTGATTAGAAACATTTCATTTTGTTTTGGTGTGCATGTGCGTGTGTATGTAGTACATCTTGACCGGTGCTTCATTCATCTAGGATCGATCAAGGACATGTGTCAAAATAGATAGCTACTAGCTAGGGTAAGAAAACTTGCTATGGGTCAAAATAAGTTAATATATAACACATGTTAATCCAGACTAGATTATCTTCCCGTAGACATGCACAAATATTGTCTCGATGCATGCACTCCCTAAGTATTCTTCGTTAAAGCTTGGAAGGTAAAGTTTGAAGTGATCGGCTACTAATCATCTCATGTTGTGTCATGTAGAAGGAAACATGTATATGCAGTCACTATCCACCATGATCAGTTCCATTTACTTAGCTCCCAGAAAATAAACCATATAATTAATAACGAATCTCAAAGCAAACCTTTAGACCATACCGCCGATCTCAAAGCCAATCTAGTGGTTAATAGAACAGTTTGACATCGTCAACAAACAAAAAACCATGACGACCAAAAAATGTGAACAAACCACGTAAACTACACATATGCATGTCAAAATCAGGGAGAAAGCTACGTGTCTTACAGTTAGCTAAGAACTCATCTATCCATGCACGCGTCTCCGAGACTCCTTCTCTTCCCCCTTTTATATAGAAAATAGATGGCTGGTACCACTAATGTCGTGTGTGTATTCTTCTGTTCCTGCTGCTAGCTCTTGACTAGTGATCACTCTCTGATGATCTCCAATGTGCCATCTCCATCAGAGATGGGTGATGATCCACACCGTTCAACACAGCGTCAATACTTTCGGTCGTGGACAAAAAAAATTAAACGCAATCATTCATGAAACCTCTCTTTCCACGGCCACCGTCACATCAGATATTAGGAGCTTTCATATATAAGCTTAGGTCATTATTAAAAAAACAAGCTTAGGTTTAATCTTGTAGCAAAGCCGGCTAGTCACAATCATTTATTCATGCGTGGTGGTAATTAAATTGAAAATGCATGGCGTACATATGATGCATCCTGGATGGTTTTAACTGTTCCGTCCTGATCAAAGCATGTCGTTAGACATCGATGTCCAAAACAGAAAAAAATGAAGAGATATACTAACTTATTCAGAGATCAATTTAAATCTCCTAATTAATGCAACTTTAAACGATGACTGATGTAAATGAATGCAAATGTAAACTATGATGAAATTGTAAGATTATGAAGGTGCCTTTGATCGAGGTGAAAAACCTACACATGTTAACATCATGTCAAATATTTTAAAATATATTGATGCTCATAATTTTTTAATCTTGCGTCTAGAATGGTACATGTTCTTGCAACTAGACGGAGTAATTTGTCCGTGTAACAATGGTAATGCACTGGGGCCTAATTTTTTAGATGACTAGAAAAAATACCCGTGAATGTGTTACAACGGATGAAGACTATTTTAATCTAATTATTGTTATATACGGGCACCATGGAGCACCAAACAAATTTACTATATATATATATATATATATATATATATATATATATATATATATATATATATATATATATATATATATATATATATATATATATATATATATATATATATAAATCATGAGCTGCAATTGAGTGTCCAATTGTCTCAAGCTAGCATGCGGGTTTTTTTAAACAGATTTCTTGTACAACTCCTTCTGTATTTTCAAAAGCGAACGAACTTAGAAACCGACTCAAATACGGAACTGTATTTCAAAAACGAACGAACTTAAAAACTGACTCAAACACGGATAACTTATCGAAGTACCGACAAAAAATATCTTCAATTTTTATAATACTAGAGAAATGTGGATGAAGGCAGAAGGTCGATGAATTATCTTCCTTTTATATATGAAAGAATTAAATATAATATATCATAAATCTAACAAATAGTTGCAGAGATCGGTTGTAATTTAATTTTTTAATGAAATCTTTCCGTTAAAAAAAGATAAATCTAACATATAGCTTAAAACAAAGTCTAGAAAAATGCAGATGTTGACTTTTTTTTTTTTGAAAAAATGCACTTTCCGAAGTGCGGCATAAATAATTAGAAAATAATTTTGTGCCAATAATCCATTCTTACTGAGCATCATGATAGATCATGACAAGTGTCAGCCTTGGAAAGACCGACAATTATGAAAAAAGTTCAACATTATATTAATATCTTGCCGGCGGCTTGGCGGGCTATAGGAGCATTAACTAGTGCGTGAGTGTCACTCTTAATTCACTTTTGACCGGTTAATGACAGTGACTAGCTTGAGTATTGACAGAGGCAAATATACAACATTTTAATTGTTGGTATGTTTTGACTGCGTGTCAGCGTGCATATATATATGCACACTTGACAGCAGGGTAAAAAAAATATTAGCTAATCAACCACTTAAAGAGATATTCTCAATTTTCTTTGACTGGTTAATGCGAATTAATTAGGTGTGCCGCAGTTAAAGAGTACGCACGTAAGTGCAGTCTTAAGTCACTTTGACTGGTAATGATGATGACACGAGCTGAGTGTCTTACCCAGCTTGCCTTTCAATTCATGAACACAAATTCACTGCTGGTTATTGACCAAATATGTCTACGCATATTAACCACGCTAATATTTCCTAAAATAAAAGGAAAACCACCCATAAATCATTTAAAATTTAATATTTCATTCCATAATTAAGTTATTTTTGTTACAAATATCCACCCCCACCTCCTCGGTTTTATTATAAAAACCACCCAATTGCGCACCTATTTAACCGAATCAGACATTTTATCGCTCATGTAGAGTAACCACAGGTTAAGTTAGCCGAATCAATTTTATCCAAGTGCTTGCATTAGACTTATTCTTCATGTTTCATTAAACTTTTTATACATATAGCAAAACTCGGTACGATAATGTTTAAGCTCTCAGCAACAATTCTATTAGTGGAATCTCCAAGAAAAGTGTACTCCTATAAATGTTTAGTTTTGGTAAAAAAAACATGTTGATTGAGTTAAACATGTGTGGACTGACAACAACAAAAACAATAACAACAACAAGTATGGGGTAAATATTTGCAACAAAATGATTTATAGGGTGAAATGTCAAACTTCAAGTGATTCATAAGGTATTTTTTTAAAAAAACAATTCCTAAAAAATGGCTAATATTAAGTAGCTAGTACTCTCCTAAAAATATTATTAAGTAATACTTCATTAGAACCAGTTTGGATCAAAGGAAAAATGAGAAAAGAAAAGGGAGAATTGCATGTATTAATCCAAACAAAATATTTTCTTTAATATTCGAAATGGAGGAATATTGTTGTAATCTTTGTACATAATTTTTTTTAACTAACCGTCACTAGAATACATGCACACACATATAACATCTTTTAATAAATTTGACGATGAGAGCCTCCCCTATAATACTTTCAGTAAAAGAAAATGGAGAAATGTTTCCTCATTCTCTTTTGGTTATTTTCCCCTATATATGGTTTGGTGGAAATCGAAAATGAGGTGAGATCATGAAAATTTTCATGGATAGTTCCAAATCTATATCTCTCTCTTTGTATCTGCCTCTCTCTCTCTCACACACACACACACACACAGATTTTTACAATTTCGTGAGTTATACCCGCATTTGATCTGACTCACCCTTTCTTTGCTTTTCTAGATAAGTTTTAAACATATTTTTTTTCTCTTTCTTATTCAAGTGTTGGAGCATTTTTTTTAAGATAACGTTGTGTGCCATTATATTTACAAGATTTTTAATTTTATTATTCCTATATATATCTTGAACATGTCTTACGTATGTACTACTCTTAAGTGAAAATTAAGTTTCACAAATAAGGACATTATTTTTGCTTTCAAATTTGTTGATACACGCAGCATGCTGCCACTCCATTTCGGAAAAAAATAAAATTAAAGAGGCTTGATCCCACTAAAAACAACGTACAAGTAGCTAGTACTACACTCCATGGCACCTTTTTTCTCCCTAAAGTCTTTTGAGCCCATTCTTGGGGTCATGACAACTAAGGACCATAGAGTGCACAAGGCACACACCTAATAGCCTAGGCACCCCCTGGCCTGTCTTTTCCATGTAACTAAGAGAGAAGAAGAGTAGGCCTTGTAGTTTGGCAAGGCAAGTAAAGAGGAAAAAAAAAGGGAGATTGCTTAGAGACCAAGAACACCTCAAAGCATGCCAAAATGCTCATGGGTTTCAAATGGTGAAAGGATGCATGATGCAAGGTGTGCAAGCAGCTGGGGGCCCACACAAGCAAGGGCACAAATGCCTCTGGGGAAAAAGTGGCCAAATTGATCCTATCCCTCCAGTGTCCAAGAAATTCCAAAAACAGTTGGTCAGTAGCTTTTTTGTTGCATTATTATGGATGCTCAATTCATATGGTGAGAGAGGGTGAGAGAAGGAATAATTTGTCCATTTATAAAGGGCTATAGGTTTACACTGCATCATGTACTCACGAAAAATTTGATCGACGACGCGGAGGAACTAGATTACCTTTCCCCTTTTCCTTTTCTTATGCGCGTTGTCACATCGAAGTTCTTGGACATTTAATGAAAATTTAGGATGTTCTTTCAACGTCGACATGTGTGAGGATGTAGCAAAAGTGTTTTCCTCTAAGAGGCCTTTGTTAAACAATTATGGTTTACATTTATTTCCTTCCAAAATTGCTGGCCGTATAGCCTATAACCACCCTTTTCCCCTATTTGGAGTGTTCCATTTGGTCACATCATCATGGACTTTATATGAAGTGGCCCCAAATGTAAACATGCACACCACAGATGATGTATTCACATAACAGGATTATATAATGCAGCTTTACATATCAATCTGAAACCAGAAAGTAGCTAGCAATGCATGCAATCTAGACTGTAAATTAATTATGAAGGCATGCACTGCTGATGATTGGAGTGCACTTGCACAAACAAACAAATTAACAAGTGAAGAAGCCTAGCTAGGCATGGTAAAATATTTAGTTTTCCAATTTTGGGACCAGGCATATGACTGAACACATATATTGATATATCATTTCACCCTGAAAAAAGTCTGAAATTCCTTCACACAATGCAAACATGCATTTTTTGGTATATACTTGTGTAACGTACTAATTTAAGCGTCCATTTTTCGTTTTCTGGACTTCTGCATTCGTCATACCGTGGACCACAGAGGGTAGCCCCAAAAGTACATACGTGTACATCATCATGCTACATGACATAGATTATCTGACCATGCATTGCAACCATATACATTTGTGCTCATGCATCATATACCATGCATTCATATATACATGCAAAATCAATCAATAAAAATATACAGGCTGTAAGCAGGCTAAGCTGCTTATAGGCAAAATTAGTGGATAGCCCGTGGGTTACCTACTAATTTGATCTATAAATGAGTTTATGGATCGACCCACTTATATCTCTAGGTGCGGCAAGCCAGACTATGACGTGAAAACCCGCGGATTACCACTTATTGACAAATAAGTAGATTTGTGGGTCGGCCCGCTTACATATCTGTATATAGTCCCATTGTTTGGCATATTGGAGAAAAAAAAAGCAAAACAACATATCTGTAAATGAAAAATGAAAAATAATTTGTGAATAAAATTTTTATATTCATTTTCTTAACGATCTAAAAACAAATGCTAAAAAATAAACTACGATGAAAAACCCTAAAATCAACTTTAAATTTTAGATTAAAAATTTAAATTTTAGCTAATAAGTATAAGCATAATAAAAAGATGAGGCTGATAAAAACATACAGAAAGGCACACAAAGAATCAACTTATTTGACGCTGAACGATGATGATTAATTATGTATATAGTTATTATATTACAAAATAAAATGTACTTGTAGAGAACACACAAGCAAGAGTGTATATCAAATCTAATTGAACTTAATTATAAAAATTATCTGCACGCCAAGTTACGCTTGAAAATCCGCAAGATATGTAAGGCATGTTTGGTTTTGGAGCCAATTTCTGCATGAATAAAATTTCGGCAACTTCAGTAGTATCAAACGAATATTAAGCAAAATGATATGCTTGCTGTCGTTGAGCAAAGACGGGGATATTCTATTCCATTATCTAAAATCAAACAAATATTTGGTTTGCTACCAATGTTTGTTCATACTAGTTCAAATTATATGCTACAATCAAATTTGATAGTGTCAAGACTTACTAAGTAACCAAATTTTAGTAGGGTAAAAATTACCTCCAAACTAAACAAACCCATAGTTTTTTTAAAACTAAAATTCGTTACAAATATTTCTTCTCCAAAGTTAAAGCATATATACACGTACACACATCATCATACTAGGAAGAATATGCATGTCAGGTACGTGAATGGCTTTATTTTTTGTGCAAGGACGTACAAACAAATCATTTAATTTTGACCAAAAACCAAAAGGAGGTATACACAATACATACATACAAACATAAAATACATGTATACGTATGTACGTGTGTACTCTACCGCGAGTGCAGACAAATGATGCACCGTGTACAACACATGGAAATGATTTCTACGCCATGACGATCGATCGAGAGGCTACCTAGGTTGCCAAAAGGCCAAAGGAGAGATGGCCAAAAAGAAGACGAAATCGAGAAGCTTTAATTTCACTGCAAAAAAAGAGGAGAAAAATAAGACAAAAATAATGAATGATATGCTGTTGTTGCTGACGGTGAAGAGCTGCTAGTTTCAATGAGTGACGAGATCAGGTTCGGCTTTAAGAGAGAAGGATTTGGGCCGGCTCGGCCCGTTGGGCTCCAAGGGCCCATGGAAGAATGCCTTGCAAAAACATCAGTTGGAATTTTAGGACAGTTTTCCAACTTGTTATTGGAACCCGAGTTCATGTTGAATTCAATGTTTGGCTAATTAGCTTGAGCTTGGATGGAGGGAGAAGAACTCGGGTGAGTTTGAAGCTAAGGGTGTTGGGAACCTTTTCCCTCGACAAGTAAATCAGAACGGTAAATTAGCACATACTTCCTCCATCCTATTTTGTGAGTTTACGTTGAAGTGTTCAACGTTTGACCATCTGTTTTATTTGAAAATTTTATGAAAAACTTAAGAAAATAAGTATTCATGTTTTATCATCTAAAATAATAAAAATACTAATCATAAAAAAATTAAATAATACAGACGGTCAAACGTTGGAAAAAAAACCACAACTGTACTTAAAATGGGACGGAAGGAATAATATATACTTACTAATATAATTAAAAAAAAGCATAGTGGTGACGGTGACTCCAACCCTGACATATACACGCAATACTAAATCGTACGATCATGAGATCCAATGGCTCATGTCGCATCTCTTCCTCCGCACGCCGCCGCAGACCGGATCCACGTAGCGCACGCGCTCTTCCCTCTCTCGGTCAGGGTCGCGTGTCAGCCACACCATTGGGATTGGCGAGAAGATCTCCAAGAGACAGGAGATGGAGTACATTGTGATGCCTGAGCACGATCCCGAGCACCACTGGCTCCATGAGCGTCCGTGCGCATGAAGAGGACATTGGATGTTGAGTCACGGAAGAGGTGTGCGGTGGCTGGCGACCGATAGGGAGAAGGGCAGCGGCCGTTGGGCAGCGGCGGTAGGTAGAACCCTGACGACGACAACTAGCGATGGGCGGGGAGAAGGCTTGCAGCTGTCGAGAAGCTTGATAGTGGAAGGCGGCGCGAAGATGGAATTGACCTTAAAGACGATGCGGTAGAGCCACCAGTGCTCCTCCATGAAGGAGAGGCAGAGCTCAGGGATATCTGAACACATCGGTTTTTGAGCAGCTCGGCGGGGGTGGCTTTGAGCTTGGGGGCCGGGATAGGAGCTTGCCCAAGGTGACAAGGCGGAAGCCCCAGCCCTCATGCGCGTAGGTAAAGATGACATTGCCATTACAGGTAGGACCAGGCCGCACCGCGCACGCGCTCCAGATTGTTGGGAGCCACGTCGGCCAGCGGCCTCCGCCGTCGAGCTTTTCCCCGTCAGCCAACACTATTCTCCCTACCTATTGGCGGCTGTCCTGGAGGTTTGGGTTGTGATGGGAAGAAAGGGAACTGAGATGTAAAAAGATTGCCAAAAATTGTGAAATTGTGGATAACCATTTTTTTTTAAAAAAAATCACTTGTCTTTGTGTCTCTCCTCAGTTCTGCAGTATACACAATTGCAGCTAAACCAGAGGAGAGAGAGAGAGGAGGTGGGAACTGGGAAGAAAAAAATGGCGGCTTTGCTCCGCCACGCCGCGGCGGCGGCGGCGGCCGTGGTCCTCCTCATCGCGGCGGCCGCCTCCACCGACGGCGCCACCAGCTTCTACGCCTCGGACCCAAACCTCGGATCCGCCCGCGTCGTCTTCCAGGTTCGCCACGATCTCCCTCATTTTCCCGAGTTGCTGTTCTAAATCAGGGAGGAAAGGAGCGGTTTTTACCGGGGTTCATGGAGAAAACGGGGCCAAAAGTCGGATTTTGGCACGGTCAGATTCGTAGGCTCATCAAAGATTTCGGAATTGTGAGTTGTGAGTGAAGATCTACGCTGAATTCCGACGCCGTTGCTCTTGCTGTTCGCCAGATTCGTCCGACTGTTGGAGAATCGGTTTAGTGCTGTGTTGGAAATTTAAGAGTTGTGTTGCAATTAGATGTTGCAAAACAAGGGGTACAAGGTGTCAATCCTCATGCGCAGGCAGTGTTGAACTGTCCGTTCCTATGCTTATTGCGAGATTTTACTAGGATTAGGTTAAAATTTAGATGTATGCCACCTAGTGTGCAATTGGGAGAATGCCAGGACGCCGATCAGGCAACCAGTCTCATGTGGCATTCGTTGCTACAAACTTCTGATTTCCTAAAAATGAACAAGAACACTTACGAGGAAGAGGAAGTATGCATCTTTATTATTTAAGCCGGTGACAGGGCTGAAGCTAATTATCTCGTTAATCAGGATTTAAAATAACAGGATATCTTAATATTTTGGATATGTTCTTCCATTTCAGATTCTATATCTCGTATTGGTGTTATAATATCACATCATTTTATTTTTCAATTTGTTATGAAATGCCTTGGCTAATGTCCTGGTGCAGCTAATACACACTAGGCAAAATTGGTTCTATAGCATCCAAAGTTGGTAGTATCTGTTCTTATTTCTGATTAGGCAATTTGATCTGCAGACAACTCATGGTGACATTGAGTTTGGCTTCTTTCCTCATGTTGCTCCTAAGACAGTTGAACACATTTACAAACTTGTGAGGCTTGGGTGCTACAACACAAATCACTTTTTCCGGGTAATTACCTCTTAGTGCTAACCTTTCATTTTTGCTAAACGACTTTGTCAGTTTCATTATGTAAAGGGTCGATGACTGGGTTCAGGTTGACAAGGGTTTTGTTGCACAAGTTGCTTCTGTTGTGGGTGGTAGAACTGCCCCCATGAATGATGAGCAGCAAGAGGAAGCAGAGAAATCGGTTGTTGGTGAATTTAGTACTGTCAAGCATGTCAGGGGGATTCTGTCCATGGGAAGGTATTTCCTTTGTCAATTTGTGAATACATTGTTGATGTTTTAACAGATCACTTTTGCTACCTTCTGGTTATAGCCAAAACAACATGAGCATGTAGTACCTTCTGTAATCCCTCAAAAGTTTATCAATGATTACCAGGTTGATAAAAGGATAGGTATTGAAGAAGATCCTTTATATATTCCATAGTTAATTTGTCTATTTGTCTAAATCAAAATGAATGCGATAGTTATTGGGCAAAGTAGTCCTAGAAAATATCATGAACTAATTTCCTTGGCGTTTATCTTGATTTTTTTATGAAATCACTTATTTTCATATGCCTGCAATGATATAACATCACCTATCACCTTTTCCCCCCCTTCTCCAAGGCACTCTGATCCAAACAGTGGTGGTTCTTCCTTTTCCATCCTTCTTGGAGATGCACCACACCTTGATGGACAGGTGTTCAACAATTTCTTCAGTGGTTCATGATTAAATACCAGGTGCTTAAATGATTAAACATTGATTCATAATAATTTCAGTATGCTGTATTTGGAAGGCTCACAAAAGGTGATGATACATTAAGAAAACTTGAGCAACTTCCAACTCGTAGAGAAGGCATATTTGTAATGGTATGTATACGTCCACCTGCAATGTACAGCATTTTCTTTTATGTAGGCATAAAACATCCTTTAGTTTTTCCTTAAATCACATAATGATTTCTCTGCTGCAAATCCTCTGTAAAAGGTTTGTAGTTAAAATAATGTATTCAAGTTTTTGGTCAGATAGATATTCCTTTTTTTTTTGCCTCATTAGTGTGTGTTTTGTCCAAGCAGGCTCACTGAACACGCATGGCTTTAGAAATACTTGAACCCTTACGCAATCTTATCACTTCTATTATATTCTTGAACTTCGTGTCAAAGTGTATTACATACATGACAAATGATGAAATGAAACATTAACATTTTTTTTTTGGTTATTTTCAGCCTATTGAGCGTATCAGCATTCTGTCAACATACTATTATGGTAAGGAATTGAAAAGAATTAAACGTTTCTTGTTTTATCTCCTATTTATCTCTTTTGGTGCTTCTAAAATCTTATAATGCAAACCAAATGCAATTTAGCATTATGTAACACATAATGTTTGACATACAGTGTTATGTGTTTCCTTAGAATGCATGTCCTTGAGATGAGATCATCTTTACAACGTTTTAGAATTTATTTTTAATAAAATGTATATGTTTTTAGATTTCAAGCTTTTAGTTTGTACCATTCAAATGTTGAATTTGCTCTAGTAGTGGAACAGGCAGGTGGAAATTTGAATATTGTTGGCATTGGGTATGTATAGAGATTAGATAGGTGTGTACCACGCTGATAAAGCAACCCTGTCATGTGATAAGAAACTATAATGTTAGCATCTAAAGTTCTGACCTTTACGTAATAATGAAGTAGTATTAATTCATGCCATATTCTTAGTTCAATTATTCTGATCTCTGCCCAATCACCAAAATGTCTTACCATATTCGGATTTCTGATACCGTACTTGCAAGTTGTCTAGCGCTTTTATCATGCCATGTTTATTACGCATGTCCTGATTAAGGCCTCTGATATATATATTTTTTGACCTGTTCTATGTTACATTTTCCAATGTTTCTCTATATTTTTATATCAACACATCCATATGCAGTATATTTTATCCATATATTTTATAGTGCATATGTGTAGAGCCGGCATAAACAGAGTTTTATATGTAGATGTTTGTAATTCGGATTTGAAGTGTTCACATTTCTGGACATTTTGTTATCTTATGCAGATGTTGATTTAGAGAGCTGTGAAGCAGAAAAGTCCATTCTTAGGAGGAGACTTTCTGAATCAGCATCAGAAGTTGAGAGATGGGTGAGAATCTTATGCTAGAAATGTTAAGGGGAAAACTTCTTACGCTATGACTTCAATGCAGATTCCAAAGAAATAGCTCATGTGATCAACTAAGTTAACTTATGTTTGTTTTTGCAGAGAAGAAAGTGCTTTGCATGATGCTGGAGTTATGTTAGGTGATTTTCTTGTTTATGATTTTTATTAGAATATGATTTACAAAATGGCAACTTGTTAGTTAGAAACTTAGAATGAAAATGATATCCAAATAATATTGATTCTTTCTTGCCTTCAGTTTTGTCCTGTTTGTCAGAAGATTATCAGTTTGCCAATTTTTAGACAGGAGAGCATATCTTTCTTTAATTTTGGTTAATCAAAAGTGATCTTGTTCATGTAAAAGCTTCGGTAGCGCTTAAACAATTAGCTTGTCTAAATTTCATTTAACCACCATCAACTCGACATTTAATGTCATGACAAAACCATGTAATAATCTTCCCTAAATCTTAATGAAATTTTGTCGGCCAATCTTTCGGCTGTCCGCCAAAAATATAACATATAAGTGAACATGTAGTTTCATCTTGTATCTCTGTAGTATTTCCTTAATGATTGATCTCACCACTGAGCTTGTGAGCTAGTATCCTCATTGATTAATTACTTCTGCTACCTTCAACAAAGTTAGTGCCATGCTAATGCTTGTTATAGACTAATAGGTGTTAGTACAGTACTGTCTTGTTTTAATGATAATCCGGGAGTCACCATCGGATAGCAGGCTGTTGGTTCTCTATTCTCATCAACCCTGTAGAGATTAATCTCGCTAGAACTATATAAGTAATATAACTCAGTCTTTACTGAATGATAATGGCTTCTCTCAACTGTTAGATTCGACGTTGTTAGCAGATAATGCAAATGAAAGTAGTTATTTCTTGATCTCTTATTTCTTCCATCAATAAGTCTTCATTCTCCATCAATATGGAAGGAGAGGAATAACAGGGTCTTCAACCAACAACAGAAGCCTTGGGTCGAAGTGGCGAAGGTTATGGCTGCCGAGGCGGAACTATGGCACTTAGTAAATGCAGCGGTGCCAGAATTGCCTCTTCCTAGCTTGGTTCCACGGTCGCAAAATCTAGTCGGAGATTAGGCCTTTAGCTCCATTCTGTGTCCTGTAACCTGTCCCCTTCTTTTTTTCAGTTTTCGGATCCGTTGTTTATAAACTTTATTCCTCTTAATACAAAGATGCGCCGCTTGCGTATTCCCAAAAAAACTCTATCGCGGACCTTTTAGCACAGTACTTCATTGGCAAGTAGTAAGGGCTACAAGGATAAAATCATAAAATTGACTTGATCTGCTGATCAATTGGCTACAAGGATAAAATCATAAAATTTCAGTCCTTACAGAAAGAGAAAGAATGCATAGTTAAATTTGTAGTTGAATTTCTTCATTCTTTGCACATACTTGCCTGTCCATGTGTATTCAGTTTTCTCTGTTATGCAGCAGAACAGGTTCAAGCTTCTCCCTGACTTGATTGCTGAGGCCTGAATATTGAAAGCATGGCGAGGGAACCCCTGGAATGGAATTTGTATGTTGTGTGCATTTATCCTAGCAAAATGCTGTAACAGTTCAATAGAAGTGTGGATAATTCTCTCTTCTTTTTTTCTGTTAATCTTTCCAGCACACTTGGATCTGTACACAACTACACATCATACTGAATTTGTCATTGCTTTTACAAAAAATACATTGTACTAGTATCTTATTTTACGAAAATATTGTATATTACCATCTCCATTTCTGCACCTAACATCTCAAAATTTGATCATGTGCCTTTTAGATTGTCTGTTGGCCTGAATACACTCTGAATTTGTGATTCTTACATATCACAAATCGCCAACTAGACAAATCCTTCAAATTTCAAAACGAAGGAAACTTGGAGAGCATATATATGATACAATTGCTGATTGACACAGTTGATTCATCAGAGATATCCTCCAAGTATTTTCACAACATGTGGGCACATTGCAGAAACCATTCCTGACATGAAATTAACTACTAATATAACAGCATCTACATACATTGATTCTTGTCTTAATCCCATTTCTTCCTGTATATATATCTTCACTTGCCTGCACTGATAACTGTACTTGTCACAATCACCATCCCATCCATGTGACTTTGTGAGAGTTTATACTACTGATGCATTTGCGGGATAATACTTCGTCCTAAAATATAAGCATTTATGGAGGGAGTACTACTAATATTACTTTCCCCGTCTTAAAAAACAATCTAGGTGACGAATCTGGACAACCTTTTATCCAATTTATTATCTTAGGTGAAATTATATTCTCACGTAAGTTAGTTTTTTTTGGACAGAGAGAGTACATCGTTTGCTAGCAGCTAGCAGCTGAAAACCAAGCCCCCAAGTTGAGGCATGTCGTCCCATGTCAGGCAGCAATTATCATGGAGGACCAGACATGATTCTGATTTATTTCTCCACCATTAAATATATATATCCAACGAAACCATGGAATCTTAGTTCCGCCCATTGTTCGTTAGGTCTGGCCTCTGTATCATCGATGCACATAGTTAACGAGTATCGTGTACGTAAGGATAAAGCAAATTAAAGAGGTGACGGAACAAACCCCCATCTCCCTTCGGTTCTCGGAGAAATTTTGGAGGAATTCAATCTTCTAAAAGACTTTTTTCGTGTGGTTTTTTGGATCAAAGGAATAGCTACTCGAAAAGTCCTATGATATTCCTTTCGATTGGCTTAAAAAAATTCTTTTGTGTAGTATATCCCTCTCTCGTGAGGAGAGCGTTTTGTCAATTTACTAAGTCACTATAATTCTATAGTTTCTTATGTTTCTGTTTTAAGAATTAGTATGTTTCAAATGAGGGATGACTGGTAAGCCGTTTGTGAGGCAATTCATAGGGTTATCAAAATTCTGACATTAATAGTTTTAAGTCATCCAGGGATTTCTTTTTAAGCTAAAGCATGGGCAACAGCTTACTTATTCTATTCCCTATCCTCATATTTAGGAAAATTTGGTTAAAAATTGCATCCAACAGAATCCCTAACCTGTTTCTCAATAATTCAGGTTTCCAACTCCGCATATCTCGTTCCTCACTTCAAGGGAGCAAATTTTTGTTCCCAATAGCTCTCTCGAGCGCGCAGGCATAGCGCGATGTGCGCGTATGGGAGGAGTTCGGCTTAGAAAAACTAATTTTCTCTATTGGTAGTTAAAGGGATGGCCTACTTTTCATTATAGGAAATCAATGAAGCTTTCTGTTGGAGAGATAGGTTTTCTCACTTCCTATATTCAGTTTATGAGATCCAAAAAACATTGTTTTGGGAATTGATTATTGGGATACTCTTAATGATGCTCTAACAAGTTATTTTCAAGTGCCTAGTGATTAACTAGCTAGCGATGTCGTATACACTTAGGGCCCCTTTTATTTGGGGGAAAAACATAGGAATTTTAGAGGATTTCAATCCTATAGGAAAATTTCCTATGAAGCCCTTTGAAACAAAGGATTGAATCCTATCCAATCCTTTGAAATTCCTATGGAATGGACAATCCTATAGAGATTTTGGAGGAAATTTAGCAAGAGCTTCAACCTCTTGCTAACTTTCCTTTGAGTCTATCTCTCTCATCCAATTCTTGTGTTTTTCCTGTGGTTCAATCAAACGGTCATTCCTGTGTTTTTCCTGCGTTTTGTTATCCTCTGTTTTACACTTACATTCCTATCAAAATCCTACGTTTTTCCTATTCCTACGTTTTCTCAATCCTGCGATTCAAAGGGGCCTTTAGATGTGTTTATCCTAAGTGGCGCTTAGGTCTATCAGAGTATAATTGGTAATGCCAAAACATTGCCTCTCCTTGCCACACTTCATGTTAAACAAGTTTAACCAGACAACTCATTTGTACTTCACAACCACACCTATAAAAGTATTTTCTCTTTCATCTTTACCCTAAAGTCATTCACTAAAAAAAGTGACATTTTTTCCTAGCTAATACAATATGTGCCATCATTTCGCTAATCATATCTTAAGATAAGAGTGGTAGAAAAGTAGGGATGCAAGTGGACAGACAAACGAGTTTTTTCTTTTTGCCTATCCTAATTCTACTTAATTTCTTGTTTCAAATTTTGTACTAGCAAGTAAAAGATAAACTATAAAAATGAGTTTTTACGTGGGTAACGAGCATGCACATACGTACCCCACAGAAAGTTTGACAAGATTATGCATTTTGTGCATCCTTGGTCTGTCGACCAAATTAACAACCACTTAATCAAAACCCTTTTGGGAATTAAATACTGTAGCAATATTGTCTCTGACACCGAGGAAAAGCCATGTGTAATGTAGTGTGTTTGCGGAGGAAAAACATATATGTTTATGTTAATTAAATGGCACAAAACACATATGCTAATTCAAGGACATATATTAAAAATGCAGATGCACCCTCCTCTCCCAACCAAATAACCTTCACGATCAAGCATCCAATTTGATGTAAGGAATGAAGTCAACATATACAATTGGAGCATAACCTTCTCCATAAAGAAACTACATATAGAAGTTAAAAGGAAATTAAAAATGGATAACCTTGGACGTCTGGCACATGCATGTTTATTTATCTAACATAATCTTCAGAAAAAGTAAATCAAGAATATGGTTGCAACCTACCCACAGGTTTGGAAAGACGGCCCAATCAATCAATCAACTTTGGGAATTAATTCACTTCCTCCATCCCTGTTGAATGGTCGCAATACAATGGATTGATGGTTTTCTTTTCTTGATTTGTTCATATGCGCTGTCCAATTATGGTGCTTCATGCTTTCATGCATGCATGTAGCCAACAAGTTATGCTATGCATGTGAATGGTTAATCCCTTTGAAGTTAGCCATGTTTGAGGATGTGACAGGAGTCATAGGATAGAGTCATGCAAATTATGAGGAAGGGATAACTTCGCGTCTCATTCATCTTGAAATTTCACATGTCAGTGGAAGCACCTGCAGAATATAAGGAAGAGATAATTCCGCGTCTAACTAATCTTGAAATTTCACGTGTCAGTGGAAGCATCGTCGTGGTACATAGCTCCACCACCGGTTATTAGAAATACTACATACATGCAGGTGCGGTTTTAATATAATTTTAGTAAGGTTGGGTTATGACTAGCCTAGATGTACACTTTCAATAGGATTTTAATCAGTAAGAGGCTAGGGAATTGTCACTAGTTTTCATTTCTTTAAGCATGTGTTAAGAGACACTTTCATGATTCATAGATGTGTAAATTTGGTGAGTGCATACATGATGCGGTTTTTGAGCAATAAAAAAAAGATTCACATATTAGTGGAAGCACCAGATTCGAGTAGAGTTGTGGTGTATGTATAGCTCCACCGCCAGAGTTTTAAATCGTGATGCCTAAAGTACTATGTTATGGGATGCAGTCTCACAAACCATAATATTTTTAGCGAGAATGAGTTGCCACAGGTCCATCCCGTTTCACAATGGGATTTCTAGTAAGGCTAGAGAGGTTTCTATCTCTTCTCTTTGAGCATATATTGTTAAGGGGTGCATTCGTGGAGGCGTTAGTGCGGTTACGAATATGCGTTCTTCCTGTAATAGAAAAATAATGTATGTCAATCCTAATTTACGAGAGAGGGCAATACTCAACTTACATGAATAAGAATATATAGACGAGGTTATTTTAAATTTTTAATCGGCAATAAAATCCTCTAAAACTTCGTACTGATACCATGTGATTTTCTCAGTTACTATTTTTTTGGGAGGGCCCATCTCCGGGCTGTCTTGACCAACAAGCTGAAATTTAATTTAATCTGTTGGTTAAAGTTTGTGTGTGAGCGTGTGAGTCCACCTGACAAAGCAAAAATGCTTAATTCTGTGACCATGATACGCAATCACAGATCAAATCTCCGGATGATCTGATCAGCACATGCATAATGCAGCGTGTCAGCTCGATCTTAACTGCATATTGGAGGGTGTTACAATGCAGTTCATACTTTTGATTATTTTCATATGATCTTCCACTCTTACCCGATCGACATCTTGTTGGTGTTGAGTGCCCTAATATCTGATAAACTATTTATTTATGCATGGCAGCACGTGAAAGGATCGTCGAGAGCAAATAAGATATATATATGATCATCCATGCAAGAACAAACTAACCAAACTGGCCTTTTGTTCTTTGCATGAGCATCATATATACCTATATATACATGCAAATCAAATGACATCGTTTAAACATGCCATTTTCCATATGGGAAAAAAATGGAGTATCTTCATATATCATTCAACTGAGAATTAATTATTTTGTTAAACTTGGGGAAATAATTAAAAATAAATTAAAGAACTTATGACACATTCTGCCTTTGGCCCCACACAATTGCCGATTGATCGATCCAACATCATAAGTGCACCAGTTGTCCGTCCACTGGTCCACTGGATCAGTACAGTGCCAACTGAAGCTGAAGCTGGCATTGCTTTCTTCACTTCTCACAACTTTATGTACATAACGACACACATGTATATGCATATATGCACTGGCTAGCTACGTGTACTTATTGTAGCAGCTCCCAGTTAGGCATGTAACATGGCTAGCTCAATCTCTTAGAGACTAACACCTTTTTTGATAAAAGAAACTTTATTGATCTCATACCGTTGAACTAAAATGGTACAATTAATCCAAGGCTATTTTGGACGTCTGCAAATATAGCTGAATTTACACATCATACAAATATTAGAAAAGAAAAAAAAAGACATGATAACGGATATCGATCATTTTAATTACAACGGGCTACAACCACAAGATATCTTTATCCTTAAACTATACTATAAGAGACTGTTTGGCATAGCTCCAGCTCCACCTCTTCTGGAGCCGGAGTTCAGCCAAACAGTTTCAGCCCCGGAGCTGGGTGGAGCGCTCTTACAAAATGAACTAGAGAGGTGGAGCTGATTTAGGCCGCTCCACAATTCTACTCTAGACCCAACTCCTGAAGCTAAATTTAGAAGCTGGAGTTATACTAAACATGTCCTGACTAACACTTTAACCGTGTGAGACTGACATGGCTAATATTATTATTTATTGTTGCTAGCTACCAACATGCATGCATGTCCCCATGCATGTCTCTATCACCGTATGTGAGCTTGTCCCCAACGCAACGTGTACGCATGCACAACGTACGTGCTCTTCTTATATATGGACTGGACTGCCCATGTACTAGTACTGCTCATCGATCGATCCTCTCCTTTGACTGTAGCTTTGCCTAGCTAGGCTCACAAGCTCAAGCTCTCTCTCTCTCTCGATTAGCAATGTCGTCGAGCCGGCGGAGCCGTACATCGTCGAGATTGGCGGCGGCGCCGCCGCCGACGGATGAGCAGATGGCGGAGCTCATCTCGAAGCTGCAGGCCGTCCTCCCCACCCGCGGCGGCGAGGCCAATGCCAAGGTAAGACGGTGATCTTTGATCGATCTCGATCAAATTAAACCGGTTTTGATTCGTAGATTAGAATATATTATCATATTATATGTACTGGTTTATCTATTTGGGATTGCGGGAATATTTTACGTTAGAAAAGGGAAAATATTAACATGAGTTCGATCTCCATCCCTAGTTTAATTACTCCATAGCTAGACGATGCAATCGATGATCCATAAGGTCGGAATTGCGAAAGGATCAGTTACAAACCAAGCATGCATATACATGCATGCATTGCATTGGCAATTAATATATAATATCCTCCCTTTTGGGTTTATATCCGTCATTAATTGTGCCTGTCACTAACTCACTCGCTTGAGCTACTAGGTTAATCATTACGTGGCTAGTGGATATTGAATTTTTAGGACGTGATAATCCACATGTAGATATATGTGTTTATATTTTTTTTTCCCTTCGTCAGTTGTACGGAAAATGCACACGCACACAATGCTTATCGCCAGCCCCACTAGCATATCCCCGTGTTACCATTCCGCTGAAAGAGCTGGAGACCACAATTCCATGTCTCACTGATCCCACTAAATTGTTATTGTAAACACACACGCATGACGTGTAATATGCGCATGTTTATAATCACATCATTTTATTGGTTTTTCCCTTTCCCCATCTGCAAGTACAATTTATATATCCCATTATAATGTAGGGATTAATATATATTCCTCGCTAAAATTTGATTGATTAATCAAAGCAGGCGTCAAGTGCCGAGGTGCTGCAGGAGGCGTGCCGCTACATCCGGAGGCTTCACCGGGAGGCGGACGCCCTCAGCGAGAGGCTCGCCGAGCTCCTCCTCCTCCAGCCGTCCGATCTCGCCATCAACGGCGCAGATGTGCCCGACCTCATCCGTAGCCTACTCATGTAATGCATCAATATATATGCTGTCGGCCTAAAATGTTCTCTAGCTTCTTCATCTGTAGTAGCACAGATTAATTCAGCAAATGAAACCAAAAAAAAAAAGAGAGTTACTCAGAGTAAGCCTTGTCATCTACTATGTAATTATAAGCAAGCATAAATCATAATTCATGTGTTATTGATCATTTTTATGGAGTAATCTGGGTGTGAAACTGCGAATAATTTATCAGTATTATTATGGGTGCTTTACACGTTTCGATGATGCGCTTGCATCGTGAGACCGTGAAGAGGTAGATGTCGATCTGCCGCCGGATCATGAACCAACGGCCTGGCTGTATTTGGTGGTTGTGTAGGGAGATGGGGAGAAGAAAAGCCCGATTCTCTTCGCTGTGATGGGCTGGATGCATGCGGGGGAGCGGGAGGCCCAAGTACGTGCACGGTGAGCGGCCCACAGGGCGAGTGTGAGCGCGAGAGGCGGGAGGAACAGTTTAGTACCACATTGCCCAGCTAACTCGAACGCGACCAACTTATAAACCCGCGCGCTGTCGCTTGTGTTGTCTCTTCGGAGACATCCGATAAAATTGGAACGATACAGAGAAGATTAGCATGGCCCCTGCGCAAGGATGACACGCACAAATCGAGAAATGGTCCAAATTTTTTTGAGATTTCCATCCAGGTCCCTGAGTTACAAGTATTTTCGTTGCAGATATGCCCCTCCGCCTATTACGAATCTTACAATTCGGTCCTTTTTCCACGTTTTCTTTTCAGTTGCACCCTCAATCTCTCCCTTTGCAGACAGACCCACAAATGGTCAATTTTGTGAATTCACGAGTTAGTCCCTGACGACCATGGTTTTCCTTACATATATGCCCCCGGGATCTTCTCATCACGCCCTTGCCTATTCCCCTTTTCTACAGGTGGGTCCTTTTGCCACTTTGCAGTCTCTCGTTTTTCCTCCATTACAGATAGCTTTTGGCTACCTACATTATTCAATATCGTCCCTGGTATTACCCCTAATTTGACATTTTTTTAACTTTCCGTTTCATTTTGTTCGTCTCTTCTGAAATCATTTCACCTTTTCCTTTACGAATCCTATAAGATCAGTATGCTTGTTGTTCACTGCACCGATGAATTCTTCAGAATCCAAACGACTACTAATTTTTAGCCCGCCTGTGGTATCAAAGAGATCGGAAGAAACCATTTTAATTTTAAAAATTGCGAAAATAACTCTCGACTTCACTATTTACAACATGTGCAATGTACAGGCTACAAATCAATGGCTTTCATCCCAGGCAAAATCAAAATTAACCAAGAATTTATTTTCTTTTTTTACAGCAAAGAATTCCTAGACAGCCTAACATTACAGATGCAACGAGCTGTTATATATGGAACACCAACATCCACCAAATCACCAACAGATCGATCGGTGAGAGATGGCAGAAATACGAGGGAGAAATTAAACATGTATGAGCACTAAGTTTTTTCTTGAATTGCCTTCTTGCATTTGAATTTTTTTTTTCTGCCAATGCCCTTCATCCAGCAATGCAACAGAACAGGTAGCCCAGCTTGCTCCTCTCCTGCTAGGATCAAAACTAAACAATGGTCAGAATCAAAATTAAACAAATAATAGTTCAACAAATTAAGCATGACAATCTGGCGCGACGACTTGTGTGTTCTGAATTTTTTAAGTATAGTACATTGTTCAATCAGATGTCCCAAAGAACATTCAGACAGAAATATTAAAAGGAGCGATGAAGTGCGCAGCATGTCGCATTTAATCAATTTGCAGCAGTTTCAGCAGAGTAAAATATATACATAAACATTTCCTCAAAAAACAAATATACATAAAAATATCTTAAACGCGGGATTAACATACGTCAGTTTGCCCCAAGAACATTCTGAATTTTTAACTAACGGGCAGCATGTTGACATTTACAGTGTACGTTTGTGTTGAGAAAACAAATTGACCAGTGTGTTGAACGAATCATGCTTATTAATTTCACTTAATCGCGGATAAGTTCATATGGTTATAACCGTGCAGCTTAAAATGATTAACATGGTAGTAGTAACACAGACCTTGGAATCTTCACTTTTTAGTAAACCATCAGAAGAACACCAAAACGCATGAAAATTAGCAGTTTAATTAATTAGCTGACCTTGGGAGCTGCAGCACGGTCGTGCCGGAGCGGCCGGCGGAGGTCGGCGCCGCCGTCGCTGCTGTGTCGGCGGTGGCGGTGGCGGCGGCGGCGGCGATCACGGCCGTCGACGACGACGCCGGCGGCCGACGATGAGCGCCGCTCCGTCTCGCCGCCGACCTCTACGCCGCCGGCGGCGGTGGAGGACCAGGTGGTGAGGGGCCCACCCTCCTTGCGCTGCATGCGGACGGCGCGGATCTTGGAGAAGTCGAGGGAGTAGTCCGGCAGCACGCCGGCGGCCTTCATCTCGTCCCACTCGCCGAACGCCGGCACCCTCGCCCGCCGCTGCTCCTCCTCCTGCTGCTGCAATGCAACCACACACACATGTAGCTAAGCTACTACCTCAATTTGGCTCTGAAATTGCATGATCAATTCAGATTTTCTCACTCACCTCGTTTCTGTTGCCCATGGCGATCGATCGATCGATTGATTCGTAGCTCAAGAAAACTTTGCTTTCTTGATGTGGACGAGATAGTTGTCGATCGATCGATCGAGATCAGACAACTAGAGGATTCAGAGCTAGCTAGCTAGCTAGTGATGCAGGTTTTGCACAGCAGGATGAGTTCTAGCTATAAGAACGTACGCTGATGAACGCGTATATATATCTATCTATCTGACGAATTAATTGATTAACTGGCTGGGATTAGCAACGAAGGACGAAGCTAGCAGAAACTTGAAGGCCACGATGTGGTTTTAATTTGGCACGGCACAGCACAGCATGATGTGGCTTTTGCTTGGTGGAATATATCTAAGACGCGTTGCTAGCTAGTTCAGAGCTTTAGTACAGCAATGCAGTTTCGTGGTCATGTGTTTATCTGGGGATTTAATTAATTTCTTCCCATGGCTAGGGCTCCAGCTAAGAGTGTGTAGTACACTAAGCAATAAGAACAGACTAATTAATTAATTGATTTCTTGAAGCACAACATCAACAACCAACTAACTAACAGTTGTTGCGCTAGCTGATTATATAGGCGATTGCTAATTAAACCAGCTGGGCTTGCCTTCGGCTCTCGCTCTACCATTTGATTTTGGACGCAATCAAGCTGGTCAATCAGTAGTTCTGCAAGCGGTCAGACATATAGTTTACAGTTTACTTCAATCCTAAACTTAACTTGCTTGTTTTTCATTAGGACACTTGTTAAACGGTATAATTTTCTTTAAAAATTCAAATGAACATATTTTTCAAGTTTATAATAGTTAATAATTAATTCATCATGTGTTAATTGTTTTATCCCTTTTTCGTGCCACTTAGAACCTCAGTTGTTATGCAAGAACGAACTAAGCCGGACAAAAAAAAAAAGGAGCACATATACAAACCGGTTTTATTCATGAATGGTCACGATGGATGATGGGGCTCAGACTTGAGCTACGAGGCCGCAGGCGAGAGAAGCCTAGTGTGCTCTCTGCTTGTTTGGGCCGTAACGGAGGATACGGCCGACGAGCGTGTACTACCGCGCGGGATGCCGCTGGGCGCTGCGGGGGCCGTTGGATGGGGATCGGTGGGTCGCGGGAGCGTTGAGGGGAGACAGGTTTAGTACCACCTCGCCTACCGAACAATGAAGAACCCACCTTATAACCCCGCGCGCTGCCGCTTGTGTTGTCTCTTCGGAGACATCCGATAAAATTGGAACGATACAGAGAAGATTAGCATGGCCCCTGCGCAAGGATGACACGCACAAATCGAGAAATGGTCCAAATTTTTTGAGATTTCCAACCAGGTCCCTGGAGCCCATAGTTTTCCTTGCAGATACGCCCCTCCGCCTATTCCAACTCTTACAACTCGGTCCTTTTTATACATTTCCTTGTCAATTGCACCCTCAGTCTCTACCTTTGCGGATATACCCACAAATGATCATCATTTTAGAATTCACGTTCTGGTCCCTGCGTCCAGTTTTTCCTTGCAGATATACCCATACCTCCTTACAACTCGGTCCTTTTGCATCATTTTTTTTCCTTTTGAGCCCATATAGTCTCTCTGATTTGTCCTCAATCCTGTCTATGCATGTTCTCAGGCAATGAAAATGTTTGTGCTTTTGCCCTGGTGTTTTCAACTTTTCATTGCCACACCACAAATCAAAACTTAATATCTCCTTCCTTTTTTCAGGTTTATTACTGGGAACAGTATTTCTTAACCACTGGCTCTTTCTCACAGGTTTAAATTCCTGACTCCACCACTGGCTCTCTCTCTCTCTCTCTTTGTGCGGGTAAGCTCATGGTTTTCTGAACATTTCAGGGAGCAAGGGCTGTAGCCTGTAGCAATGGATGGCAAAGCTGCGTGCTTTATCCCCGCGTGACACGTGTGTGGCCGCGTGAGCTCGCACGATTCCGTGGAGGGCCACACGCTCGGTCCAGCAACGGCTTGGTTGGTGACGAACTGACGATGGCAATTGGCGTCGTCGTCTTCCTCCCGTTGAGCCTAGGCCACAAGAAAATTTTCCTTATGGTTCCACACTTCCACGTCCAATTTTTTGTTCATGATTGGAAAATTAGTTTTTCTTTCTTTTGAGGCAAGAAAAAACGGCTCATTTTTTGTTCTAGAGAGTAGTGTCGTGATCAAATGAAAATCGGTAGAAAAATTGGTCGGAGATTTGTGGTAGTGTGTTGGCTTGCGTACAGTGGTTTATGTGGTTTTAGGTTTTGACACGATGAAATGTTGACAATGAGTTTAGAAGGTAGGAGTGGAATTCAACTTGATATGGTGGTTTTATTGAGATATTTTTCTTCAGCTTCCTTTTAGGATAACAAAGTTTTTATTTGATTAGCACTGAAACATACACATAGACATCGACATGATGCAAAGCGTTACTTTAACTTGTGTTAAACATCAAATCATCTCTATTGGGACCAAAGCATACAGATATGTGTATATCTACAATGCCCTTTTAAGATTAAATGTAACACCAACTTATCCTTTAAAAAATCGTGCTACTATTCTTTTGTATGATATTAAGAACTTCATCACAAATAGCTTAGAAATAACATTGATCCATGAAAAATAGAAACAGGGAATAGATGTACAATCTATTTTATTACTCTGTATTATATTGTAAAGATAAAGATAGCTTAAAAACATGACATCACGTTCTGTCCGATGACATAGAAATTACCATATTAATAAAAAACCATTTCCATACCATTAGGGTGTGGTTGGACCAAATTATAACATTATTGATTGATATCAACACTTGTATGCATAATTGCATATATATAAGAAATAGAAGCTATGAGTTGTATAACCCATCCAGTTTAACTAGCATGTACAAAATTACGTGGAGAAATCCCTCTTGTCGTACGTTATTTCAATAGCACAAGTGCTCGAACAATAAAATGGGAGAAAAAAAAATCGATAAGTAACAATTACACGTTGGGTGTCCAGCCCACGTAAAAAAAGATCAATTGGTTTGGAGAACTTTTCTATGCGTCATATAATATTCAGACACGAAACAAACCGCAAAAAATATAAACCATTTCTCCAATTTTCTCCTATCTACCACAAATAAGAATATGACTTCCCACTACAAAACAAAAGTGGCATATGTGAATAAAATCAACATAAAAGAAAGTAAAAAGGTTCTTTTCTAAGGTGAAAAAAAAATAACCCTTCTCTCACCTCCCCTCCCAACAGAAAAACCCACCCAAAATTTTGTTTTTGATAAAACTTTTTCTTTTTTTTTCATAAACTGCTAAAACTCCATCCATGATCTCTTCCTCTCTCACCTAAATTTTAGCTTATAAGTATAAGCATAAGCAAAATAATGAGACTGTTAAGTCTTTCCCTCCTCTAAAAAAATCGCCCAAAAATTGTTTTTGATAAAACTTTTTCAAAAGAAAAAACTATTAAAAAACTCCATCAATCTCTTTATTTCTCTCACCCATACACTCCCCTTCCCTCCCTCCCATTTGGGCTTTTATTTTTGTGTGGTGTGGCCACTCCCTCCTCCACCCAAACCCCTCTTCCCCCAACCCAACCTCTCGCGCGCGAGGAGCTCCATCCATGGCGGCGCCACCCATGGAGCTCCTCTCCTCCAAGCTCCTCCGCTCCTCCCTCCGCCTCCCCCCCTCCCCTTCCCTCCCCTCCCCCTCCTCCCGCCGCCTCCGCCGCCACGCCCCCATCCACTGCCGCCTCACCTCCTCCACCACCACCACCACCACCCAAGAAGAGCAGTCCGCCGCCGACGACCTCTCCTCCCTCCTCTCCACCTCCACCTCCGACGAGCCCTCCTCCTCGAAGAAGAAGCGGTCGAATAGCAGCAGCGGCGCGTCGAGCATCCCGACGGGGGTGCGGCTGGAGGGCATCGCCAAGTCCTACAAGGGGGTGACCGTGCTCAGGGACGTTTCTTGGGAGGTGCAGCGCGGCGAGAAGGTCGGACTCGTCGGCGTCAACGGCGCCGGCAAGACGACCCAGCTCCGCATCATCGCCGGCCTCGAGGACCCCGACGCCGGCGCCGTCGTCAAGGCCAAGGACAACATGAGGATCGCCTTCCTCAGCCAGGAGTTCGAGGTGTGCGCGTCGCGCACCGTCAGGGAGGAGTTCCTCGCCGCGTTCGAGGAGGAGATGGAGGTGAGGTCCCGCCTGGAGAAGGTGCAGGCCGCGCTGGAGGGCGCCACCGAGGACATGGACCTCATGGGGCGCCTCCTCGACGAGCTCGACCTGCTGCAGCGGCGGTCGCAGGACGTCGACCTCGGGATGGTCGAGGTCAAGATCCAGAAGCTCATGCCCGAGCTCGGGTTCGCTCCCGAGGACGCCGACCGCCTCGTCGCCTCCTTCAGTGGTGGGTGGCAGATGAGGATGTCCCTCGGCAAGATTCTTCTTCAGGTACAGATAAAAAAGAAAATTTGAGCTCTACATGTAGCAATCAATGGTTGTCATATTGTGATGGAGAGAAAAATGAGTGGTATTATGGCCAATTGGTGATGAATTTGGTCTGGATTGTTGAATTTGAATTGTAGTTTTTAGTGTCTGTGTGCATTTCCAATGCTGAAATTGATTGTGTGCAGGATCCCGATTTGCTGCTGCTCGATGAGCCGACCAATCACGTCGATTTGGACACCATTGAGTGGCTGGAGAGTTACCTCAAGACGCAGGAAGTGCCGATGGTCATCATTTCTCATGACAGGGCTTTCCTGGATCAGTTGTGTACCAAGATAGTGGAAACTGAATTCGGCGTGTCCAAAACGTACAAGGGAAACTATTCGGAATACGTTTTGGCGAAGGCGATTTGGGTGGAGACTCAATATGCCGCATGGGAGAAGCAGCAGAAGGAGATTGAGCAGACAAAGGAACTGATAAACAGACTTGGGGCTGGAGTTAACGCAGGGCGTGCATCGAGTGAGCAGAAGGTAACCACTACAATTGCATGATTGCGGCATGCTTCAGATCAATACAATCTATCTCTTATTTCAGCCATCTGTCATTACTTACTAATAACTTTTGTCTAATTTCAAACACTAGAAATTGGAAAAGCTTGAAAAGGAAGGATTGATTGAGAAGCCTTTCCAAAGGAAGCAGTTGAAGATCAGATTTCCAGAGCGTGGGCAAAGCGGTAGAACTGTATTGACAATAAGGAATCTCGAATTTGGATTTGGGGAAGAGGTTAGGTTCATTCTATTGGAAACTGTTTCAGAGTCAATTTCTTTTTGATTAACCGTACCCCAACTATTTGTATTAATGCTCTTAATTCCTCCTTTGGTATCATCTCCAGAAATTGTTCAATAATGCAAATCTAATAGTTGAGAGAGGTGAAAAGATAGCCATAATTGGCCCCAATGGATGTGGGAAAAGCACTTTACTTAAGCTTATTTTGGGGATGGAGAAGACACAAGGAGGCGAAGTACTTCTTGGGGAGCATAATGTATTGCCTAATTATTTCGAGCAAAATCAGGTACACCAAATCCCTGAAATGGATATCCTTTCTTTCACTATGGTTTCATCATGACAGTAATACTGTACAGTAGTATATATTTGATTTTCACTGTTTGATTAAGCTATCAGGTCAAGTGGTTGTAAGCCTATTGATTAATTGCAGCGCATCATCAACCTTTCATTATTTCAGTAGTAAAAAAATATTTTTTTCCTGACTAGATTCATGTACATGATCTTTACCAGGCTGAAGCACTTGATTTGGAGAAAACTGTGCTGGATACTGTAGCAGAAGCAGCAGAGGATTGGAAAATTGATGATATCAAAGGTCTCCTTGGTCGTTGCAATTTTAGGGATGATATGTTGGATAGAAAGGTTCAATTCTTAAGTGGTGGAGAGAAGGTAATATACGTTTGCCAGTGAATTTCTTTTATTTGTATGATGTAGTGTTACTGTATATTTACTCACAATTTATCTGTTATTTCCCCAGGCGAGGCTTGCCTTCTGCAAGTTCTTGGTGACTCCATCTACTTTATTGATATTGGATGAACCAACAAATCACCTTGATATTCCATCGAAAGAAATGCTTGAGGTTAGATGCAATTCTCGTATGTTAAAAAAATTGTAATGCAGTTCTCCTGCATAGCAAAACTTTTTTCTTATGATCCATCAGTTCCTTGTTTAGCATGTACTTACAGTAAATGCTTGTGTGTGCATGGCAGGAGGCAATTTCAGAATACACAGGCACTGTTATAACAGTTTCTCATGACCGGTATTTCGTAAAGCAAATTGTTAACAGAGTTATTGAAGTGAAAGATCAGACTATTCAGGACTATCAAGGAGATTACAATGTGAGTTATCCTGTGATATAAGTTACTCAATATTACTTTGCAACCTGTATTTGCTGTATTCGAGTGAAATATGGTTAACTCTTCTTGATTATAATAGTTTCCCATAGTGCAGCAACATAATCTATAGTTTTCTCCACATAATCCGAATTAAATGCTTCATCTTATATAAAAACTCTTACCTCATCACGTGCCAAACTAGTGCTCAGTAAAAGATATAGATTCAGGCCACCAAGATATAGATCATAATTATCCCAGTAACTTCAGCAATACTAATGGTAGAAATCAAGATATAAATCCTACAGAGGGCCAGAGGCATCACAAAAAACAGAGGGGAGTCTGAATTTTTCATATTAGGGTGCCGGAACACTGAAAAATACTGGAACACCCAGAAATGATGTTATTTTCTTCTTTGTGTTTGCAGTATTACCTTGAAAGGAATCTTGAGGCCAGAGAGAGGGAACTTGCACGTGAGGAAGAGCTCGAGGAGAAAGCCCCCAAAGTAAAGGCCAAGTCAAAAATGTCAAAGGTGAATATCTCTACTGTCTTTTCACGATGTGAATTTGGATGCGAACTACAATTAATTGGGTTTAGCTTCTATAACTGACAGTTCTTTTTTCTAACTGTAATACAGGCAGAGAAAATTGCCAGAAAGAAGCAGAAGATGCAGGCATTCCAGCAAAGCAAGCAAAAATCGAAATCGCTGAAAAACGCGAAGAGGTGGAAGTGAGAATCCTGATTCATGGTATCATCCACGGTGCCATACACCTCATTTGCGACACCAGTGACAAGGCAGGCGCATGGCCTGCTGTAATGCTATTATACTCCATATATCACTAGCAACTGGTGTACATACATCAGAAAGGAAGTAATCCTAGCAGTAGCATCATAGGAGGACCAAATGCTGTAACTAAAGCAGGAAATGATACATGACCTTGTACATAATGCAGGCAGTTTCTGATGGAGGCATGCTTTATTTTGTATCAAGTAGCAATACCAATTCATGTTCTTCCAGCTTTCACCCATACGGAGGAACCACACATTGTAAAAAGTTACTGCAGCTGGGCAATTATATCATGGTGTAAAACCTATACTGATTGGTTATACTGAAGATAAAGGAAGCAGATCAAAATGCTCTGTTTTTGTCTATCCTAAGAATCACATGAATGAACTACAGGAAGCCCTATTTATGCTGTTGGAGAAGTTTTCAATGATGAACTACCGTGCAGCTACATATTGTCATATACAACCGAAAATCAGAAACACAGAAAACCCTGTGAATTAACGATTACTCCTGTTACATGGCAAGGAAGATTGGCACAACAAAGATTTTCCTTTTTTCCCTGAAAAAGGAGCTAAAATTTGTACCCTTTCATGGCAAGGTGTAGCTATACATCGCAATAAGAGCACGGCAAATGCAAATGCCCAAATATCCCAAAACATATTTGGAGTGCTAACAGGTCAGGTGAATACAAGCCAATAAACTGGGATTGAATTTCCAACGGGAAAAAATAGTTCAGGTCCAAGGATGATCTCCTGTTAGATCCTCTACTCAGATGGCTACTTGGGAATTGAACACTAACTGCAGTCTATATCATCTCTTGATTGCTTATTAACATTTTAAAAAAGCATGTTCATTGATTTAGTGTTGTTTTCTCAAGATAACATCCAGCAATAGCTAAACAAATGAGAAACCAAGACAGCTGCACAAAGTAGGTTAGATTCAGTTGGAGCGGAGAACATGTTAACACAAAATGGTTACAAGTAACCCTGAAGAACAGAACTGCTAAAATCTAATGAATAAGAACATAACCTCCTTAGAATGTGTTTCGTCAAGATAGTACGGAACACTGTACAAAATTCCGAAAGTTGAAGAGAGGATCAGAGGATCACATGGATGCTTCATGAACTGTATTTGCATCTATGGTTCAGGTTAGCAAAGAGCCAAAGACAGAGGCATCTACTGACAAGCATCCTAGAGGGTTTGAGGCATAAATGCAACAACTTAAGCCTCTGAGTGTGACGTAGATTTGCTGCTCCCATACTCCATTGGTCCATACCTGCACATCAGTATCCAAATACAGGATTCAGTCAAGCTTGCATAAATCTGTGGTCTGGAATGGTTCTCGGACATAAATCACATCAAGCAGCAAATTCAAGTGTCATTGAGCATAAGGTAAACCAACTATAAATACAACCAACACTAAGCTGAATAGTGAATTATCTCAGTAGAAGGTTCATCATGATTCCAATCTGATTAATATAAGACTTGAAACTAGATCTTTGCTATATATCTGATGTTCCAGGCCACAGTGCCTAATGCATTTTGTTTTTCATTCCCATAACATGGGCAAACACATCCTAACAAATGTCATCTTACTGCCATCCAAAATCAGATATCAACACCCATATTCAAGTTCTAACCAAAGCTGTAGTTTTGGAGGTTAATCAAGATGTGCAAGAAAGTTTTTAATGATCTGCACTATGACAGAATTAAAGGTACTCCGTACTCTACTACTCTACTTTGCTAGCTTGATCTGGTCAGAATTCAGAACTTCAGCTAAGCTTGAGGATATGTATTAACAGTAGTGTAGAGTTACTTGGCTAAACAAGACAGGTGTATCTGGAAAAAAAAACAAGTAATCTATTCTTGTATCAACAAAAGATGATTTGGAAAATTAACCAATTTAGGTCTCACATGAAAAACACATTCTTATTACTTCAACATATTAGCCAGGGAAGTGTAAAACAGTGTTGAATACCAAGAATAGCTAAAATCTAGGCAAATATGGACCACATGAATATTTTTTCCTAAGTTGGCTATAGCATCGTTAAGCATTACGAAAATATCCAACCATGTAACTGACCCAATGTAGCTACCACCTACTAGTATGATTATTACAAAAAGGCATCATTTTTGGAAAGGAAGATATCCCACCATGTCAATGGTTCAATCTAGGGTTTAAGAGGTCAAAATTCCTAAGTTGAACTAAGCTATGTATGCAGCATTCCACTATCATCAGCACAAAAATGACTCAAGCCATAGGGCTTGGGCAAGCAAACCGATTTGGTACCATGTTGAACACCCAGAAGCGAGGTTCACAGGCTCAGCACTGATCCCTTTGTCCAATGGAGGAAGCCAACATTGGCGAGGACGGTGGCTTGTATGGCCCAAGCAATCCTGCACCGCCGCTTATTCCAGCAGCAATCTTCACCGGAGATGGCACCACCGCTGCTGCAGCAGCTGCTGGACTCCGAGGTGCCAATGGCTTCATTGCAGGTGCAGCCACCGGACTACTGCGGGCAACAACAGCAGCCGGATTTATGGATGATGCAGCTGCTGGGTTCGGCTTCAGCGCAGCTGTAGTGGATGCCAATGCAGAATTCAGCACAGCAGCTGCAAGAATCGGGTTCTTCCCGAGCAATGCCGCGGCCTGTGCCGGGTTCTGCGCGTACTTTGCAAGGTCCCCGACGCCGGACGCCACGACGGCGTCAAGAACCGGCTGCAGCGCCGGCAGCGGTGACGCCACGGCAGCCGGGGCAGGTGGTGGCGGCGGCGGCGCGCGTGGTTTGCTCTTCCGGGCGGGGTCGGCGGCGAGCTGGCAGTGCAGCGTGCGCCCCTCGAAGACGCGGTACGGCTCCTCGAGCGCCCTCCTGGCGTCCTCCGCCGCGCGGTACACGAAGAGGGCGCAGCCGCGGGAGGAGCCCGTGTCGGCGTCGAAGCCGAACGGCCCGCCCTCGAGCTCCCCGAACCCCGCGAAGAAGGCGCGCAGCCGCTCCGCGCTCGCGCCCGGCGCGACGTTCGTCACGTACACCCGCCTCCCCGCCGCCGACGCCGCCGCCGCGGCGCCGGCGGTGGCGTACTGGGCGGAGACGGCGCGGCCGGCGACGGCGACGCCGCCGCGGCCCACCTCGCGGAGCGCGCGGCGGGCGGCGGCGCGGGACTGGAACGTGACGAAGCCGAACCCCTTGCACGCCCCCGTGGCGCGCCGCGCGACGACGTCGCACTCGGCGAGGGGGCCGAAGCGGGAGAACGCCGCGGCGAGCGCGGGGGCGTCGGCGTGCGGTGGCAGGCCGTGGACGAACAGCCTGCGGTGGGAGGGGGACGCGTCGGCGGCGGCGCGGATGCGGGCCAGCAGCGTGGGGTCGTCGTCGGCTCCCGCTCCGGCGGTGGCGGCGGCGTCCGAGAGGAGCGCGAGGAGGCGGGGCTTGGAGTAGGGGTCGAGGAGGCGGCGCAGGGAGGTCGGGGAGGACGGCGGCGAGCAGTCGGAGTCGGGGCCGGGGCCGGAGTCCGGGGAGGGGTCTTGCCGAGGTTTGCGGCGTTTGCGGTTGGGTTTCTCTTTCTTTTTCTCCATGGCGGCGGCGACGGCGGCGGCGACCGGGGGATTGGGGATTCGCCGTCTCGTGGTGGCGGCGGAATGGAATGGCTAAGCAGTTGCGAACAGCGACTATAATTTACTAGTAAAACAAGATTAATTATTGGGTTAATTGGATCATGCGATTATAACTTTAGAAAATGTCACTGCAATTCGTTTAATTGGAACGATGCCACTGTAAATATGTTAAAATCGAAACATGCTATGCTATACACCTGAAACATATATGAACCAAAATATCCTTGTCTACTCGTAGGGCGTCAGCGTAAGATGGATATCGGCGTGTCAGCGGCGGAGAGCGTGGTAGGGGTGGCAGCGGTAGACGGAGCAGCAACAGGGGTTGGGATGGAAAGAGTAGCGACGGTCGCGTCAACTGCATCCAGTTGGGAAATGGGCGTTGACTGTGGTAAAGCAAGTAGCGGTGGGGACGGTGGTGGAGCGAGCAACCATGGGCGGCGATGGTGGTCACGTCCGCGGCGTACAAGCAGCATCGATAATGGTGAGAGCAGCAGCATGAGCGGTGGAGTAAACAATAGAGGAGCGGCGGTCACATCGATCATTGAGGGCGAGGTCTTAGAGATGGCGGGTCAGAAGACACAGCGCGAGCAAATTCAACATCGGTGTTGAGCTCGTCGTGGCGGTGGCAAGGCCACGGAGATGGCATGTCCGGTAGCGGCGGCAAGCTCATCGTTGTGGTGCCTGAGGTCATGGCGGTGAGCTCCATCGCTATTTCCCTTTTTTTTATCTCTAATTATTTTGCAGTAGTAATTTCAATTTTGTGCTATATGATTTGGTCTGATCAGTACAGTTGAGTTGTAGGAGATGGGTATTCTGGTCTATATAAAAACAATTAAAAATATGTTCTGGATAATTTGTAAAGAGTTGTTGTGGAATTGTTCCAATTAGACAAATACTGGCCCATTTTAAAACAGGCAGATCAAGTTACTATTAATTATTTGTGTTGAAATATCTAGAACGAATTGTCTGGGTGGTGTAGTTGGTTATCACGTTAGTCTCACACACTAAAGGTCCCCAGTTCGAACCTGGGCTCAGACATAATTTTTAATTTTTTTAATTTTTCATTTTTAAAATGTTTCAATCCATTGCAATTGTTTTCATTTTTCAACAAATTGAACAAATGTTCATCAAGATTAATTAGTTCAAACCTTGATGAAAATTTTCATTTTCTTTACAGCAATTAGGAGTGGATTAGTTCAAATCTTGATCAAACTTGTGGTTTTTCATTTTTTTTATTCTTCACGAACTGAAGAAATCTGTCATTGCAGTTAGGAGTAGATTAGTTGCTGCCATTAATTAGACATGAGATTAATTCTTTTCATTAGTCTTACTAAGTAGTGGTATCCATTTTACCACACCATCCCTACCACTGATATTTAGATCCCACAATCTATATTATTACACCATCCTCCAATGAGTTCTCTCCTGTTTCATTGCTAGATCTCTCTAAAATCTTAAAATCGCCTACTTGTTTAACAAGAAAAATAGTAAAAGTACTGCTTGCACTAAATACGTGCTTGATTGAGTTAATAAGCTATAAACTCAATTTGTTTTTTGTTGCAAAGCATGGCCTCTTGGCTAGTATATTTAAATTCAGTGTCACAAGCTGGTGAGTTGCGAGTGATTTATCCAGTGTTGTTAACTTGTGAACTGTGATCCTATCATTTAGTAAGAAATGACTATCAATCAAGGTTTCAAAGGAAACCTTTATCATTATGTTAGATTTCATTGTTGTCATCACCTCTATCATTATCACAATTTCGAGTGCGTACCAAAAAAAATACACTAGTGATACATAGCAAAATTCCTTAAATATATTGCATTATTAAATATTATGCATGCAAAATTTTGAAACCTTGATCACTAATAATTCTCAAATATTTAGCTTGAAAAAAAACCATATTGGTAGATTTTTACAAGTACTTTTGTTAGGCTACCTTTGATTGGTAGAAAAAACATAGGATTCTTAGAGGATTTTAAATCATTTGTGGAAAATTTCTAGGAAAAGCTCTAATCTCTTAGATTGTTTTTCTAAAGTTTCTCCTCCCATTTGCTTCCTATATTTTTCCAACGGTCTATTCAGATGTTTTTTTTCCTTTTAGCATTTTTTATGTGTTATGCAGTTATATTTCTTTCTAAATCTTGTGTATTTTTCTTATTTATCTTTTTTTTCTATCCTTCATTTCAAAATAAGTGTTCATCCGAATAAGTGCGCACGCGTTATAGTCTTACTAAGTAGTGGTATCCATTTTACCACACCATCCCTACCACTGATATTTAGATCCCACAATCTATATTATTACACCATCCTCCAATGAGTTCTCTCCTGTTTCATTGCTAGATCTCTCTAAAATCTTAAAATCGCCTACTTGTTTAACAAGAAAAATAGTAAAAGTACTGCTTGCACTAAATACGTGCTTGATTGAGTTAATAAGCTATAAACTCAATTTGTTTTTTGTTGCAAAGCATGGCCTCTTGGCTAGTATATTTAAATTCAGTGTCACAAGCTGGTGAGTTGCGAGTGATTTATCCAGTGTTGTTAACTTGTGAACTGTGATCCTATCATTTAGTAAGAAATGACTATCAATCAAGGTTTCAAAGGAAACCTTTATCATTATGTTAGATTTCATTGTTGTCATCACCTCTATCATTATCACAATTTCGAGTGCGTACCAAAAAAAATACACTAGTGATACATAGCAAAATTCCTTAAATATATTGCATTATTAAATATTATGCATGCAAAATTTTGAAACCTTGATCACTAATAATTCTCAAATATTTAGCTTGAAAAAAAACCATATTGGTAGATTTTTACAAGTACTTTTGTTAGGCTACCTTTGATTGGTAGAAAAAACATAGGATTCTTAGAGGATTTTAAATCATTTGTGGAAAATTTCTAGGAAAAGCTCTAATCTCTTAGATTGTTTTTCTAAAGTTTCTCCTCCCATTTGCTTCCTATATTTTTCCAACGGTCTATTCAGATGTTTTTTTTCCTTTTAGCATTTTTTATGTGTTATGCAGTTATATTTCTTTCTAAATCTTGTGTATTTTTCTTATTTATCTTTTTTTTCTATCCTTCATTTCAAAATAAGTGTTCATCCGAATAAGTGCGCACGCGTTATAGGCACCATTTGTTTGTTCCGTGCCTATCAACTACAGAAACTCATGAGGTTCGTAATTAAGTGCGGCGAGATTGGTCGTTGAGGCAAAACCACTGAAGCGTGACACATTATTTTCCGGCCAACGTCAAAGCTAGGCTACCTGCTGTCTCCGACTCGGACACACAACGACATCGAATCCGACTCTGACCAGGTTGGAAATTTCGGACCGAAATTTTTTAATTTTTCAATACGATATTATTTTTACTAAATTCAACTAAAATTTACTCTAAATTTTGGACTGAAATTTCAGAATTTCAGTGACCCCCTAATACAAACGTCTAAACGCCTCAACTGATAGATGAACCCTGACTCCGACGCCGCGGCGTGGAGGTCCTAGCTAGGCAGGACAACATGGTCGATGACACCTACTTCGCCGAGCTGGAAGAAGCCCAGGCTCTCTCCGATGAATTATGGGCCAAGGTGAACTTAGAGCGGCATCCTGTTCGAGGACTGATCGATCAGATGCCACACACCACATGCTAAACTGTCATTGTGGACAAAACTGACAGACCTAGTTAATTAGGAGAGGATCGATTCAGCTTGGCCCTTATGCTATCTCTGTTAGTGTTTGCAAAATGTCTATGTGTATTCAGTTAGTATCACTAGTCATTATCTTAGAAATAACTTGGTATTACACCCTCCGTTTCATAATGTAAGTTATTTTAGCATTTTCCACATTTATATTGATGTTAATGAATCTAGATAGATATATATGTGTCTAAATTCATTAACATGAATATAAATATGAAAAATACTAAAATGACTTGCATTGTAAAACGGAGGAAGTACTTGTTATAGAAAAAAAACACTACCTAAATGGACTCGATCTTGAACAGGTCGAAGAAACCGATCTATATAGGCTCGCCAACCAACCGCTTAACTACTGTGAGAAACATAACAAAAAGGGTAATACTTTGTGTCCAAAATCAACATCACACTTTTAAAATTAAACAGAGGGAATACACAGTACTAACGTTGTACCATGGAAACATAATTTAATCTTCGAGATATGTCCTACAAACATATATAAAGTGTCACACCCTAATCTGGCACCGCCGTACAACGGCACCTGACAGGAGCGTGTCGTGAGAAAAACGGCGAGAACCGCTTCCTACGAAACCGCGATCTCAATACCAGTCCCAGGACATAGCGCTGGTACCCACGGTGACAAATATGAATCATTACAATCCTTAAAATAAATAGAGGACTTATTTATCTTAACTTAGGTTGCAGCTCAGAACAGCCCGAGATTGCAACCGATGACGCGGACGAGGAAACACCAACAACAGCGGCAGCAGCGGAACCAACGGACTAACACCCAACACCACAGGCGATGGCTGGGAACCAGGACGAAACCCTAATCTTCACTTTACTTCATCTTCAACTTCCGGGCGGAGGAACTATATATATTTATATAGAGCAAGGGTGAGTACTTTTGTACTCAGCAAGTCACAGGAATTTAGGTGTTTAATGTAAGCTTGGAAGAGAGGCAAGGTTGTTTTTGCAAATCTTTTGTTTTGAAATCATTTTGAAATCACTAAGTGATTTATTTCTTTCTAAGTTTGGCTCGAAAAGAGACTTGCGTCTCGATTCGACCTTAAGAGATGTTTTTTAACAGCTCATTTGGTAATGTACCGACCTCCTGGGTCAGATCATTACTTCTCGGCTCCCAGAGCCATTCCACTTGATTAATCGGCTCCCAGAGCCTTTTTCATTTTCTCGAACTCCTAGAGTCCAGCTGCCCAGCAGCACAACAATCCGCTTCCACTCGGGAAGCCTAGTCTATGATGCCGGTAGACATCCCGAATCACACAGATTCATTTCTTGACCACTCAGGTCATCCATCTACCACATAGGCTGATTCTGGTAACGATTCCCACACCATAACAACTTTTCACAAAGCACAGGCAAACAAATCTACGCTACAGGAAACACCTCACATACGCCCATGACCGCGGGCACGGCTGTTCGAATAGTTAGTTAACCTCTGCAGAGGGGGTACACTTTACCCACACGACATTACTAACCCGGATCACCCAGCCCGTGAGATCAGCCACGTCGGGAGACCTTAAGGCTTTCATGACAAGGCATTTCGAAAGCCGACACAGGTTTACCATATGCCAACGAGAGGGGTCCCAGACCAACACCAGGTTAGGTCCCAGACCATACTGTGCCAGGAAGCCCGAGGGTTCTCCCCGACACCACCCCGTTGAATCCACATGTCTCTTGGCATCATGGCTCCCCCGATTAGCTAATTACTCAGCCAGGGGCGTCCCATTGCACCCGTGTGGTCGCACTTATTATATGCTCGGATGAATTTCCCACAGGAATCGGTCCTTATATGTGAATACAGGACAGTACCACATAGGCACAACCCCAGCATCGCAAGTTTTCACAATCCATTTTGTTTTCAAACACACCGACGCTACATGTCGGGTTTTCAAGGCTTCTCAAACCCATTTCCCAAATTATCGACAAACAACGGTGTATGTGGAATAGTTGGTATACGCGCTCAGAGAACACGGATACCGAAGTACCACAAAGGTGGAACGACAAGGAATCAGGGTAGAACAACCTACAGGAATTAGTGCGACTACTGGGTAGGTCCGTCGGTTTGGCACGCAAACCGAGGCCAAGCAAGTTAAGTGTGTGATTCTACTAATGCAAGTTGCAAACAAAATAATAATGATTTTCCAATTATAGGAGCAATTGGTCAAAGGGTGACTTGCCTTGCTCAAGGTCTTCACTGTGCTTCACGAATCTTCAAGAAATCCCGCGATTGACGAAAATCCGGTAACCGCAACTATATGCAAACAATCGAAAGCCTAAACAAAAGACCAAAAGAAAGATCCTATTTAGACTAATTAGTAGTGCCATTATATAGATCTCAATTTTACGGAATTATTGGAAGTTGAATGGAGGCAATCGGGTGAGCGGTTGAGAAGATATGGATTTTCTAAAGATTATTTGATTTTCTGTCTAAAGGAAAAGGAATTATTAATTTCCTTGGAAAAGAAAAGGAAGGATGGATCGGATTTAGACTTCCTTGGGCGGCTCGGGTACGGCCCAAGGGATAAGCGCGGCGCGGCCGAGCCAATGGGCCGGGTGCGGGCACGAGGAGGCGGCCCATGGCCGGGCAAGGCGCGGCCCAAGCGGGCGGGGCGCGCGGGAGGAGAGAGGGGGATGGGTCCGGGTGGACCGGATCCATCATGCCGGGTCCCGGGACGGGCCCACGAGTCAGCGACTCGGCGCACGGTGGAAGGGTTCATGCGGCGCGGGGCGCTAGGGTTTTGCGGACGCGGCTCACGGCGCGGCACGCGGGTGGACCAAGAGGTGGAGGGCCCATGCGCAGCCTAAGGGCTCTCCGTGGACCGCGCGCACAGAAGAAAGGGCGGTGGGGGCGGCTGACTAGGTGCTTGACCCGGTCGCGGCCGATGTGGCGCCGACGTGGCGCCTTCGTGGCAGCCACGCGGGCCGGCGAGAGGAGGAAGAAGGAGGCCGGCCGAGACGGATGGCGGACGGCGGCGGCTTCACCGGGAGCACGACCCGACGATTCAAGAGGGAGGGAGTACACCGGAACGACGAGATAGAAGAAAGGGGGTTGATCCACTGGCTCGGATTCACCGGAAGGAGGCCGGCGACGACGAATCGCGGTGGTGCTTGCCGGCGGCGGCAAAAGAGGGAAACGACGACGATGCGACGAGAGCTCGATTCCTAGGTACTTGAGCATCTACGCGACCTCCAGAGTTCATTTCTAGAGTCGGATTGGGTGGAGCTACACCGAGGAAGGCCGGCGACGAGCGGCTACTACCGAGTTTGGGCAGCGACGGTGGCGAGCCTACGACGAGCAGCGGCGGCGGTCGGGGCGGCGCCAGCTTGCTACTGGAAGGCTACTCGCACTACTGCCCAGAGCTAAGGAGAGGAGAGGGAGCGAGGAGGGAGAACGGGAGATGCACTACCGAGCCGAGACGGGCGCTGTGACGAGCGGCCGATGACGCGGGAGCGAGCTCTCTGGCCTCGGGCCGGGGAAGGGGAAGGAGACGGCGCCTGGAGTCCCGCGTCAGCTCCTCGCGCGCACGCCGGCTTCACCAGCGCGCGCGATGGAGGGGGGAGGCGAGGACAGCGGTAGCAAGGCGGCAAGGGCACGGTGGTGGCGAGGGAATGAACGAGAGGGAGATGGGGCGGCTAGGTTTAATAGATGGCAATGTCGGTTTAGGGAGGAAGAACCGACATTGGCGGTCAAGGAGGAGGAGCTGCGGTCACGCTAGCTCGGCTGGCGGTCATAGGTGCAAGCGGCCAGGCGGTGGCAGAGGGATGGTGGTGTCGGGCAAAAGTGGAAAAGGGGAGGAAAAAGGAGCACGGTTCCTTGCTGATTCGGGAAAAAGAAAAGGGAGAGGGAGCGAGGCCGAGGGCTCTGCCTCCATCCCTTGGACGCATGCACACAGTCGGGGCTGGGCGACGCGCGGTCACGGGCGGCGTCAGGGCTGACGCGGCGGCGACCGAGCGGCTGGCCTCGAGCGAGCACACGCGCGGGAACGAGCGGCATAGCCGAAAATCGAATGGCGGCAGCGGGAAATCGGCGATGGCGGCAGCGCTGGCGTGGGAGAGAGAGATCGAACGAGAGAGAGAGAAACAGCGAGAGAGAGGAAGAGGACGAGAGAGCGAGAGAACTCTCTCTTGGCTCGGCTCACGCGCATGCATCGCACGTGCGAGAGGAGGGAGGAGGACGACAGAGGGAGGGAATGGGCTGGGGAGGGGCGTTCGGCCCATAGAACTTGGGGGAGGCAACTAGACTTTCACAGAGAAAACTGATTTGGATAGAACTGGAGAGATTTAGGGTTTGGATTCGAATTCAAATCTGATATTCGAACTCGAGGGTTTAGGGATGTATCAAGGGAAACTCAAGGAGAAGTCAAGGAATGGATTCAAGATGGACTCGGATATTTGTGGAATCGGGACAAGTATTTGGCGAGGATTCAAAGGAGGCGATTGAATTTCAGAATTGATCTAGGAAGTTGAATCGGAATTGACATTTTAGAGGTAGAGGATTTTGATGGCGACGGGAGGGAACAATGATGGATTTAAACTGAGATCCACGGCACGACTTAGACTCGCACACAAAGAATGAAATTTTCGCAATTAGGATTTTGCCGAATTAGTTTTTAACGTCTCACGAGAAGCGGAGCGTTACATAAAGGTGGTGTTTAAATCTCCTGAAGATGAAGATGAAGATTAAGTGTTTCATGTAAAATGAGGTGGTAATAACGTGTGTTTAGTTAAGTTTTAATTATTACAAACTTGAAAAATAGATTAATATACTATTTTAGAATAACTTTCATATAGAAAGTTTTTGCACGAAACGCACCGTTTAACGGTTTGAAAAGCGTGCCACGAAAACAAATGGGCCAAACTCAGCTAAAAACGTAGCTACAAACATATATAAACAGAGATATCAAAGATTGTAGTGTAAATTTGCTATCTTCTAGCATGAGAGAATAGAGAGGATCAAATTTTACACTTAAAAATGTGGTACATTCCCGTTTCTCATGAAGGGCCGTAAAATGACTCTTAGCAAGTAGTCTCTTCTTTTCATATTATAACTCATTTTGAGAAACGCCCAAGGATCTTTCGGCTAACTCCACAAGGTGGTAGGCGAGACGAGGTTCGAAGCCTCACCCCTTCTAATTATTTGATATTGGGTCCTTTCCTAATATTCACGTCTTTTATTATAACTCATTTTGTTTTTTTTTCATAGTTAATTTTTTTAGTTTGACTAAGTTTGTAGAAAAATATAACAATATTTTTAAGTTTCAACACAAACATATTATCAAAATATACTCCATCCGTCCCAAAATATAAGCATTTTTAGAATAGTGTCAAGTCAAACTTTTTAAATTTTGACTATTATTAATAGCGATAAATTAAGAAAGATTAATCATGTAAATTTGATGTTACTATATTTATCATTAAACGAACTACAACTCTTTTTATTTAAAACATTTTACTTTTGTAGATATTATTGATTAAAGTAGCATCTCAGAGACCGTGTCGAAGTCCAAAAATGCTTATATTTAGGGACAGAGGGAATATTCAATATTACATTTAATAAAACTAATTTGTTGTTGTAGTGTTGCTAAATTTTTCTACAAACTTATGATCTGTTTAGCACAGCTTCACTTCAACTCCACCCCTCCTGAAGCTGAGGTTAAATTTAAGAACTGGAGTGATACCAGATGGGCCCTTAGTCACTTGGGGAAAAAGTTCAAGCAACTTATAATATAAAACAACTGCATAAATCACTTGCAAAAAAATAAAGTAATGAACTGATCAGCAACTACTCGCACTAGCATACTAATAGTAGTAATAATTAAGCTCAGATTAGTTCCAAGATTTACAGTAAGAGACATTAACTAATTCAGTCTGACTCAGTCGATCGTCCATCCATCAGAAACACAAAATCACATGATATATCACGGCATGTGACAGCAAGTCGGGTCGTCGTAGTCCCAGTCGCCGAACTTGATGCTCTTCAGGTCGATCTTGGCGAATTCTTCGCTGACCAGAGCCTGCAGCTCATCCTCCTGCTCGGTGAAGATCTCCTCGGCTGCAGCACCGGTGACCGACTTCACGATCGTCGTACCCTTCTCGGCCTCCATGCGCTTGATCCGCTCGATTGGCCGCTGCAATTCGCCTTGCCTCGCCTTGCCTGGAGTACTCTGGAGATGTCTACTAAGCTCGTACGGATGGTTGGGGATTGTGGCTGTAGCTAGAAGAAGCAAGAGGAAGCGGTGGCGGCGGCGTTGAATTTATTGGGGGGACGCAAACCCTAGTAGAACTCGGACTCGGTCTGGAATGGAGATCGGCGTGTACGATACACTCCGGTCAGTTGCGACTCCGAGTCGGTAATCGCCACGGCGCCTCGATCGCCATGGTTCCTATCATGGTGGAGTTCTCCGGTGAGGAGGCAGTAGTGAATGCGACTGCAGTATTTAGCCCCTTCTTTGTTGGTGGATAATATTTTAAGCTAAAACTTTGTACAACCATTGATAACACCCATATCAATGATCCACACTATTTTTTATTTATTTTAGGATAATTTGCTAGAAATTTGAAGCCTCTATGTCTAAATCAGTCTCGGTGCTTCCAATATATGTAAATAGGGATATGATAAAAACAAATTCTAAAAAGTGTTAGGAGGTAACTTATAATGCATCTATGAACCTCACCAAATTTCATTACAAAATACAACTTATATAGAGAAAATACCGTTAGGAAGTAAAACGAAGTCCAGGTGAATCATATTCAATAGCAAGTCAATTGTTGTGGCAAAAAAAAAGTTTGGAGGACTAAATTAAAATATATATTTTTTCACATTATGTTGAAATCAACAAAGATATTGTGGTAAACTTGCCCAATAAAGATATTGCTCCTCATCAACCACTGACAGCTAATTAGTGTACTAGTTATTTGTTATATCTACCTGGTTTAATTGATGGCGTTTGTTATACTACCACACAATCATCATGATCTTATCATTACCGGTTCAGTTTAAACTTTCACTGAAAATAATATCATAGCCGGTTTGAAAAAAAATACAATGACACTATTGCTATTGATTGTGAACTGGCAATTTAAACTAGTCGAGGGCAGTAAACTATTATTGTTGCATGCCTCTCATTAATTCTCTCTCCCCTCTGACCTCACCCTTTGTTCTTGCGGTTGCACGCTTTAGATTTGATGACCGACTTCTAGGACCTGCCAACCGGAACATCTTTGTAAATGTTTCGACTCCCTAGTTCTCTTGGTTTCTTGGTAGCTGTGGAAGGAGAGAAACTTCAAGGTATTGGATTCCTCTCTGTCTCGTCGGTTTCAATGGTACTAGCCTCCATCTTTTAAGAAGGTCATTTGTGGTTAACTATTGGCGCCGCGGCTTTTGGGGTTCTGTTGGGAGGATAGTGGTGCTCCGCCGCTGTCACACCTGTTTCTAGGTGTAGTTTTTAGTATTCCATTCTCTCAATTTTTTTTCTTTTTATCCTGTGTCGTCTCTTGCCTCCCGCCCACCTAGCAATGGCATGCGGCCGTTGTACGGTGTAACCTCAAAAATGCTTTCTTCTAATATATTTGCATACAATCTTTTATGCGTATAGGTGAAAATAAATATGTAATTACACATTGCAAGTTAGCAATTACCATTAAGCTCACATAACTGCATAACTGCAAATACATTTATATAGTCTATCCGCTCCCTCAGCAAAACATCGAGCACACAACACATATATGATCATCGATCACAGGTTAATTACCATGTCAATAACACTCAATTATTACAGCGATCGACAGCAATTGGGGTCGTCGAAGTCATCCCAGTCGGCGAAGACGATGTCGCCCCAGTCGATCTTGGCCCATCCTTGAGCTGAGCCTGTATCTCGGCCTGATTGGCGAAGTAGCTCTCGTCGACCTCGTAGAACCCCTTCTCCTCGACCTCGCGCCGGACCTCCGCCTGGAACTCCTCGAAGCCGTCGCCCAACTCGTTGCAGGTGGCGGCCATCCGCTCACGCATCTCGCGATGCTCCGGCGAGAGGATCTCCCCGTCGTCGGGGAGAGGGAAGGGCCTCTTCTTCCATGCCAGGATGTAGTCGACGTACTCCTGCGGCATGTGCAGCTTGTTCACAGACGGCTGCTGCTGCTGCTTCGAATTCTCGTCACCGCCGTCTCCGTCCACGGTGGTCGCCGCCGCCGCCGCATCGTCGGCATGCACAGTCCACTCCGGTGGCGGCTTCAGCTGCCGCTGCCGCCACCGTTGCTGCTGCTGCTGCTGCCTCGTCGGAGGCGGCTGCCGCTGCCACCGCCGCCGCCACCGAAGATTCCATATATTTTCGTACGTGGAACGCTAGCTGCTACTGAGATCGATTCAACGTCGTTGTCGCGTCTCTCCTCCGCCTGTTCCTCAATTTTGCTGCGTTGCTTCTGACTTGTGAGCCACCTTGATGACATAGCGCCGTTGTGTTCGGAAACGAGCTAGGAGACGGAGTCGGCTTCGAATCCGACTCTACCCCCGACTCAGGGTTTACACCACTTTGACTCACGGCTTGTTTGGTAACTCGATGGAAAGGGATTGAGAGTTTACAATTGATGATGAGATTAAGATGGGAATTTGATTTTTAATCTCAATATCTTGTTTGGTAGAGGTGATGGAATTGATAGGGAGTTTAGTTGGAGATTAGGTCATTAATAAAAACGGATGGCTGAGATTTGCTTGATTAAAGTAAAGGAGAAATTCCCTCCCAATTACCTGCCCTATTGAAAAGGAGGGAGTTCCTTTCTCAATTCCCCATCCCCATCCCACCAAAATTCTCATGTCTCCCAACCAAACAAAACAATTAATAGCATCATCCCTCTAAACTCCTAATCCCTCCTAAAAACTCCCTCCAACCAAACGGGCCGTCAGGGTTTACACCACTTTTGATTTCGACGAAATTTTTCGGTAGGACCGAAATTTTGGAATTTTTAGGATTTTCGGCACTTTTCGGACCAAAATTTTCTAAAACTTTAACAGATTTTGACTCAGTTTGAATAAAATATGATCAACTTCAAATAAAATTTAAGAAAACCTGAAAATTTTGGTCGGTATATTGATTTGCTGGTGGGGTTCGAAATTTCGAACCAAAATTACAATCAATGTCTAGACTTGGGAGTTGGGACGATGTATGGTACGACGCGGCGGAAGAACCATATATGGCTTGGTGACGGCAGCGATGACCTTGGCCGCGAGAGCGACATCCACATTCAGCGGCCCTCCAGCCAGACATGCCCTTGCTAATATAATCTATTTATCAATTTTCTCAAAACTTTTTCTTCACTATCCTAATATATAAATTCGTCCATTAGAACTGTACTAGTAACATGAAAGATCCTTGTACAACAGTAAGTAAGATTAAAAGATGCAAAGTGAGCGTAACTCAATTAACCGGTTAGGTTCCGTGTGGTGGAACCAACTTATCAGGGTTCAAGTTTCAGACTTGACATGAGTGCTTGCATTTATGGAATTACGGTTAATTACTCTTTCGATGATAGACGACGTACCTGTTGATAGCGAGTCATATATGATGATTTCATTAATATCAATATATGTCATGTTGATAGCTTTCGTCAATCTCAATATATGTCAAGCTAGTCTATGTTCCTAAAATAATGTACCGGTAGTCTGTGGTGATTTTATCAATCTAGCCAAGTTTGTGTTAAAAAAAATTATGGTAAAAAATTAATTTATAGAGGTGAGAGATACTGAGAGATTCACCCTGTCCAAGTCCATCAGCAACAATCACACGACATGATAGACATGTGATCCTGTTATAAAATTTTAATACAGCGATCGACAGCAATTGGGGTCGTTGAAGTCATCCCAGTCGGCGCAGACGACGTCACTCCAGTCGATCTTGGCCCATCCTTCCTTGAGCTGAGCCTGCATCTCGGCCTGATCGGCGTAGTAGCTCTCGTCGAACTCGTAGAACCCCTTCTCCTCGACCTCGCGCCGGACCTCCGCCTGAAACTCCTCGAAGCTGTCCTCGAACTCCTTGCCGATGGCGGCCATCTCCTCCCGCAGCTGGAGTTGCTCCGGCGAGAGGAGCGCCCAGTGGTCGTCGTCCGGGTAGGGGGATGGCTCCCTCCTCCATGCCAGGATGAAGTCGATCTCCGCCTGCGGCAACTGCATCATCTTCTTCGCTGACGGCTGCTTCTGCTCGTCGCCGCCGCCGCAGGCCTCGCCAGAACACTTCCCACCGGTGGTAGTTTCAGCTGCCGCCGCCTCGGCGACCGTGGTGGTCTCTGACTCCCCGGTGGTGGTGATGACAGCTCCTGCTGCGGCCGCCGTCGCCGTCGTCTCGGCCTCGTCGGAAGTTGGCGCAGCCGCCGCCGTGGCAGAAGCGTCCATAAGCCCCTGCTTCTTGCCTATCAAGCGACCGCGCGCGCTAGCTGCTGATCGGGCAAACGTGCGTTGCGTCGTCGGTCGATCGTCTCCGCCTTCTTGATATATATAGTGTCGCGCGCTGTGTGTTCTCAACTCGCGGCGATGAGCGTATATAGTCCGTCTTCGCGGTGAGACACTGACGCGTGGGCCTATAGGAACAGCCATTACGTCACTGATACGTGGGTCCTAACTAGTGATTGCAATTTCTGTTCGAAATTTCCGAAAATTTCGAATCCCTGACAATGACTCGTTCAAAAATATCAGATTTTCTCTTTTTTTTTTAAATTTGATCAAAGTTTATAAAAATTCAATCAGAATTTATTAAAATTTTAAATAATTTGGTCCAAAAAGTGCTGAAATTTCAGAAATTTCGGTAGCACCTAAATTTACGAAATTTGTCTGAATCAAAATTGCAAACTCCTAAATTCATATGGGCCCACATGTTAGTATCTCAACGGCACGTGTCACTACAGCGAAGGAGTTGTTTAGAGAGGTGCCCAGGAGCAAGATGAAGAATAACAGAAATTGATAGCGTGGAAATAACATGATGAGCAAACACAGACATACATCCACTCGACAGTTTAAAACAATTTTCCGTGAAGCTAGAACTACACTTTATAGGGTTCTTTATCGAGACTTTCTAAGGAAAGCGTTTCAAGTTGCAACCTATAATTACTTTTTGAGTAAAGTCCATCACCGGTCCCTAAACTTGTACCGCTGTGTCATCCCGGTCCCTAAACTCGCAAATCGACCGTTCAGGTCCTCAAACTTGTTCGACTGTGTCATCCCGGTCCCTAAACTTGCAGATCACTCGTTTAGGTCCTCCAACTTATTCAGTTGTGTCACCCCGATCCCTAAACTTGGATTTGAATATCATCTGGGTCAAATAGAACGGTCTAAAGACTTTATATTTAAAAACAATTCATAACTTTTTCATGTGAACTCTAATGAAGACAAACTTTATATCAAACTTGTAGCCCTCGATGCGATCTACAACTTTGTAGTTGATATTTTTTTATTTTAAGTCATTTTTGTCCCAAAATGTAATTTTAAAATTAAAATTTCAAAATCTATAAACATGAAACAATATTTTGGGACCCTAAACAGTTTTAATTCAAAAACTTTTCAACTACAAAGTTGTAGGTCACGTCGAGGGCTACAATTTTGATATAAAGTTTGTCTTCATTAGAGTTCACATGAAAAAGTTATGAATTATTTTTAATATAAAGTTTTTAGACCGTTCTGTTTAGGGACCGGGGTGACACAATTGAACAAGTTGGAGGACCTAAACGAGTGATCTGCAAGTTTAGGGACCGGGATGACACAATCGAACAAGTTTGAGGACCTAAACGGTCGATTTGCGAGTTTAGGGACCGGGATGGCACAGTGATACAAGTTTAGGGACTGGTGATGGACTTCTCTCTTACTTTTTCTTATCTAAAAAATTCTAGTAAAATATTAACAATTATTTGAATGGAAAGTTCATAATTTTGTGTTGAAACTTCATGCCTAACTAATATATATTCCTACCTTCGAATTACTCTGTTTTACGTTATAGGACGCTTTGACTTTGGTAAAAAGTCAAACTACTCTCAGTTTGACTAACTCTATAGAAAAAAAGTAGTAATATTTACATCACCAACATAGTTTCATTAAGTTTATAATTAAATAAATTTTCATAATATATTTGTCTTGGGTTAAAAATATTACTACTTTTTTCTATAAAATTAGTCAAACTTAGAGTAGTTTGAATTTGATCAAAGTCAAAACGTCTTATAATCTTAAACGGAGAAAATATTTTTTTTCACGCGGAGCTTCAAATGGGTGCTCTACATTAATTAGTTCGGGTCTTCGGGACATTTACAAATTTATTTCATGATGTAGAGCTTAAAAATGTGTAGTCAGTCTTAATTATATTTTTTTAAAAGTATAGTCAAATTCAGTCAAAAATTGTCTAATGTTTTTTCAAAAGACATTGTTCCGAAATTTCCGAGATCTCAGAAATTTTGGTGCCTCCTTGGCGTAAATATGCAAAACAAAATTGTAAACCCTGATAGGATTGCAAATACTTATACCACATTTAATTCATTCATAATATAGGCTACATGATCTCCCTATATTACCAGCATCATAGTTCTTCAAACAGGTCAGTAGATATAGCTGATACTATATATCATACTCCGTATCATGCTAGATAATGAACTTATGACCAGGTTTTTTTTTGGATTACTAACTAATGACTAGTTGAATCATCTGTTCATCACAAGATCGATCAGTATCTGCATGTCCACACACATCTCAATATCTCATGGCTACTCGAATTCGAAGGCGCTCCAGTCGATCTTGGCCCATTCTTCGTTGATCAGAGCCTCGAGCTTGGCCTGATCGGCGAGGTAGCTCTCGCCGACGACGTAGCAGCCGTTGTCCTCGACCTGGCGGCTGACCTCGGCCTGGAACACGGCGAGGTCGTCGTCCAAAGCCTTGTGCAGGGCGGCCATCTTGTCGATCTCCCGGCGCTGCTCCGGCGAGAGGTGCTTCAGGTCGTCGTCGGAGAAGACCGGCCATTGCACCCTCTCGAACGCCAGGATGGAGTCGACGTACCCCTGCGCCAATAATGGCGCAACGGCGGCTGGCTTCTGCGGCTCGCCGGCGGCGGTGGCGGCCGCCGCCGCCGTCGTCTTCTTTGCCTCGTCGGCTGATGCCACCGCAGAGGCGTCCATGGATGATGGATCAGTATTCACTTGGAGTGCGTATGTCGACGAACTCGGTTGCTTGTGATCTGCTCGATCGATCGATCGATCTCACGTACGCTGCTGCTGATGATGAACTTGATGCTCTCTCGCTTCAGATTGTCTCTTTGATTGATAGCATGCATGGTTCGGTGTGAAGGAGTCGGATTCGGATTCTGAGTCCGAAAGGATTCAGGATGTTTGGGGGCTTCGATTCGGACACGTCCAGGTTCAAGGAAAAGTGGCAACTGGTAATTTGCATTTAAAACTTCATTCAGAATACAATAAAACAACTCTCTCTTTTTGTTATTCTAGCTTTGTTCTAATTCAAATATTTCTACTTTTACTATCAATATCAAAACATCCATATAGTTTACCTGAATTAAATTTGAAAATATCCTGTTCATTTTTTTTCTCAGAAATATTTGAGATATAATTTGTTTGACACAAATATACCATCGATTTCGCACAACCGTTGCACGAAAATAACGTGGGCATAACAACACGGGCGGTCTCACACGGTGACGGTGCGAGACCGTGCGGTGTTATGCGACGAGGCTGCGAGACCGCTCGATTTCGCGTGGCGAGGCTGCGAGACTGAATGGTATTGCATTTCCAGGAAGCCTGGCCGATTCTAATTGATTAATTTAATTACTCTCTAATCAGGATAATTAATCACTAATAATAATTAGTAATTAATTGCTAATTAGGGTAATTAATCACTAATTAAGCTGTGCAGTTGGACGTGACGTTCGGTCTCACTGTTTCGTTCTGCATTACCACGTGGTCTCGTGCTGTCACCGCCTATGTCATTTTCACACAACGGAGGTAACGTGCTAATGTGGATCATTTTTGTGGCGATTCCCTCTTTAGAGAACGGGCGATCCGGCGGCGCGTGGCCGTGGATCGAGCAAAGAAAGTGATTGAGGAACATGAACCGCTATCGTGTTTGTGACAAATAAATCGAATCACATCAAACTCAACCTCTGGCCTTTGCGCCTTGTTTTGATTTGATTCAAAGTGCATGTAACAATTGAGCTGGGATGGTTAATGGATTTGGTGGCGCCGCTGCCGTTGCCAATCTGCTGATTTGGCCGTATAGGGCCTGTAGTGAGCCATGGGTGATCTGGTTGTGTGCGTCGGAAAATGGACAAACCAAAACGGATGCGGAAGCAACGATGAACGAACAGTAAAAACAATATATTTTTTTATAATAGGTTAAGACTAGAAAAAATGCCCGTGCGTTGCAATAGGTGAAGGCTATTTTAATTTTATTGTTATTATACGGTCTAGTTAAGGTGAAATTCACTGTGGGAATTTTGTTGGATATAATTTTTTTAGAAAATCATGAACTGTAATTAGAAGTATGATCGTCTTAGCATGCGAGTTTTTTTTAAAAAGAATTCTTATATGACTCTTTCTTTATTTTCAAAAGCGAACGAACTTAAAAACCGACTCAAATACGGATTTGTATTTCTAAAAGTGATCGAACTTAAAAACCGACTTATATAAGATAACTTACCAAATTACCGGCAAAAACATCTTTGATTTTTATAATAGTAGAGATAAAGATTTGAGAAACTTGTCTAAGCAAATTTTATTACTTCCTTTGCATGTTTTCAGTAATCGATGTGGAAATTTCTTGGTGATCTGTTTGTTGTCAAAGGGCTGATTTTTTTAAAAGAAAAATAGGAAACCCTGTATTTTTATGATCAAAGTTGTATATAACCTCAGATAACGATGCATAACCTTAGGAATTATGGTTCTAGAGTTTTACAAAATCCTATCCCTATACATGTTGAGCACATATTTACTTAAATTTTAAAAATATAGTGTGAAACTTTTAGTCCATGTTGTTGGTTTAAATCTTCGCTTTACTACTTGAAAAACATGGTTTCAGGTATGCTGAAATTAATTAAGGCTTGAATAAGGTGGCAGCTTTATAAAAACACGTCGACCATAGCACCTATGATTATGTGTGATTTCTTTTTAATTTTGATATGAAAAGTAGGGTTTCAAAATTTTAATTTATTTCCCTTTATCTACCGATCAGTCTTTCTCTTTTTAACCATTAGATCATACTCCCTACGGATTGATAATACTTATCGTTTTAGATAACAGTACGGTTTTAAAAAAAACAACTTTATCATTATTTTCCATTATAAGATGTATAAAAGTGTTAACAAATACTATATGATTTTATTAAAGTACTTTTTAAAACTAATATATATATATATATGTATATATAGTCAAAAGATAAATATTTTAAAAATGATTCATAATCAAATATTCTAAACTTTAAGCTCACCCTTATCTAAAAGGACAAGTATTATTAGTCCGGAGGAGTATTTTTTTTCATTGTGGTGAATTCGAAACTATATTAGCCTAAAACAAAAAAGTAATAATTATACTTCGCTGTTTGTCTTTGCCAACATGAAACAAAAGATTCTAGCTTACAAATATATGGCAAACGCCAGCCTAATTAAGATCAAAACTGAAATCAAATCACAGGTACTGAACGCATTGCGGATCGTCGTAGTCCCAGTAGCCGAAGATGATGCCGCTGCCTGCCCAGTCCATCTTGGCCCATTCTTCACTCACGTAAGCCCGCATCGCCGCCGACTTCTCGAGGAAACTCTCGTCGACGAGGTAGTAGCCGTCCTTCCTGAGTCCGGCGAGGATCTTGGCCTGCAGCTCCTCCAGCGCGTCGTCCTCCTTCGCGCAGACGGCGTCGAACTCCAGCTGCTTCTCGCGCTCCTCCGGCGAGAGGAGGCTCAGGTACTCAGGTTTTGGCGGCGGCTCCCTCTTCAGCGACAGGATGGTGGCGATGTAGTCGTCGGGCATCGGCACCTTGCCGGCGGGAGGCTTCTTCTCGTCGCCGGCGGCGACGGCGGCAGCCGCCAGCGTGGGAACGGCGGCGTCGTTTGGATCCATCGTCGTCGTCGTCGTTGGACCCTCTTCTTCCTCAGCCGACATGGTGTTCGGCGATGTAGTGATGGTTCGATCGTGGGCGACGAGACTGCCTTACCAGCGGCGAAAAGTCAGAGATCGCCGGGAGATAGGGACTTGGAGTTTGAGTCGCGATGGACGCTGACGTCACCGAGTCGGTCTATGTATGGGATCCAAATTGATTGGGCCGGCCCAGACATGGGCCCTTTATACTAGGCCCATTTATAGCTAAGTTATGTCATTATTAGGAAAAAGTACACCGAAGGTCCCTCAACTTGTCACCGAGATAAAAAACATCCTCGAACCAAAAAACCAGATATCGAGGGTCCCTTAACTTTACTAAAACCGGTCACAAGCAGTCACAGGGCAGTATTTCACACGGTTTTGTTCTATGTGGCGCTGGTTTTGTTCACTGTGGCCACCAGCGCCACGCTAAGCTAGCGGGACAGAGTGGGGTGGCAGTGAGCGGACGCACGGGCGAAGTAGCGGCACCCAAAGCTGGCAGGGCGGCGGAGCCAAGTGGGGGGCGCCAGCCTCATCGCCGTCATCTTCCGGCGCAGGGAGGCGCTACTTCGCCCGTGCGTCCGCTCAGAGGGAGATAGGGGCTGACTACTACAAGGTCCTCAGCGTCGACCACGGCACCGGGGACGACGACCTCAAGAAGGCGGACGAATCTGTAGCGCCCGTTCCGTCGTGGCGCCTAGCGGGAAAACTATCTCTAAAAAAACCCTAAATTGCGAAACCTGTTTCTTTGCTTGTTGTCTAGTGTCCGTGCCATCTCAGATTTCAAATCCCCGATCTATCATCAAGTTCAATCCCAAATCCAAATCCCTCCGCAAAAGTCTATTTCGCCTCCCTCGAGTTCGATGGGCCGAATCCCTCTCGGCCCATCTCCCTCTCCCTCCCCGGCTCTCTCTCTCTCTCTCTCTCTCTCCGCTCTACCGTGAGCCGCGCCGAGCCCTCCCTCTCCGCTCTCGCTGTCGTTCCCGCGCCTGCCGCCCAAATCGCCACGCCGCCCGCGCGCGCGCGCCGTGGTGGCCGACCAGCCAGTCGCCGCCGCCGTCAGCGCCTGCCCGCGCCTGCCGCCCGTGTCGCCGCTCCACTCCAAACCGGTCCGCCGTCATCGCCGTCGTCATCGACTCGGCCCCGCCTCTCCCCGCGCATGCCTCCAAGGGACGGAGGCTGAGCTCCTCCTCCCTCTACCGCATCGCCCCCTCTCCCTCCTCCTTTTCCCCAAAGTAGCAAGGAGGCAAGCCCCCTTTCTCTCCCCCCCTTTTTCCTTTTCTCTTCCCCGCCGGCGTCATCTGCCTCTGTTGCCGTTTTGGCCGCGAGCGCCGAGCGCCAGCTCGCGCCTTGACCGCCCAAGGTCGGTTTCCAAACCGACATTGCCGCCCTTTAATCCCAGGCGCCCTCCCTTCCTCTTTCCCCTCCCAATCTTCCCCGTTTCTCGCCCGCGCCATTGCCGTCCCTCTCGCCAACCGCCGCCGTCACGTGTGCCAGAGGAGCCGGTGCGCGCTAGGACGCGGAAGGGGACTCCGGGCGCTCGTCTTCTTCCTCTTCCCCGGCCCGAGGCCGGAGAGATCACTCCCGTGCCGTCGGCCTCTCGTCACTGCGCCCCATCACCCCCGCACGGTAGTGCCTCCCTCCGTTCTCCCTCCTCGTTCCATCTCCTCCCCTTATACTCGGGTAGTAGCACGAGTAGCCTCCCCGTAGCTAGCTGGCGCCGCCCCGACCATTGCCGCCGCCCGCTGTGTGCTCGCCGCCGTCGCCGCCCGTGCTCCGTAGCACCCGCTCGTCGCCGGCCTCGCTCGGCGTAGCTCCGCCCAATCCGACGCTAGCAACGGACTCCCGGAGTCGCGTAGATGCTCTAGCTCGCCCGAATCGGTCTCTCGTCGCGCCGTCGCCGTTTCCCCCTTCTCTCGTCGCCGGTTGCCGCCACCGCAATCCGCCACCGTCGAGCATTCCTCGGCGAATCCGAGCCGTTGGCTCGTCTCCCCTCGTCCTGTGCAACATCCCGGTGTGCTCGCCTTCGCCTGTATCGCCGTGGTTCGCTCCGCCGCTCGCTGCTGTCGTCCGCCGTCCGTTCCGGCCAGCGTCATCGTCTACCTCCCGCCGGCCCGCGTGGCAGCCACGTAGGCGCCACGTCGGCGCCACCTCGGCCGCGACCGGATCGGCTGACCCGGCCAGCCGCTCCCTTCGTTTCCCCCTCCCTCGCGCGCGCGGTCCACCGCGAGCCGTGAGGCTGCGCGTGGGCCCACCGCACCGCGTCCTCCGCAAACCGCGCGCATGCGCCGCGCCTCCCCTCCCCAAACCCTAGCACGCCCCGCGTGCACCTCGCTCACGGTGAACCGAGTCACCGACAAGCGGGTCCCACCCGGGACCACGCGGGATGGATCCAGCCCACCGGCTCTCTCTCTCCCCTCCCCGCCCGCGCGCGCGCCTTGGGCCGCCTTCTCGGGCCGGCCGGCCCATTAAGCTCGGCCGAGCCGCCCCTTTCTCTCGGGCCGCGCCCTAGCCGCCCAAGGGAAGTCTAATTTCCCTCCCTCCTTCTTTTCTTTTCTTTTCTTTTTCAAAAAGGATTTAAATAAATCCTTTTCCTTTAGACCAAAAATACAATAATCTTAGAAATTTAATATCTTCCCAACCGTAAGACCGTTTGACTCCATTCAACTTTCAAAATTCTTCAAATCTCGAGATCTATATAATGGCACGCTTAGAGGTCAATAATAGGGCTTTATTTTCGCCGTTTGCTGAGTTGTCCCATTTCGCGTATAGTTTCGGAGCCCGAAGACCCGCAGTGCGAGGATTTCGACGATCAAGCTCAAGATCTCGAGCAAGGCAAGCCACCTTTGAACATCTTGAGCCTATATTTGAACTTAATTATGTTGCTTGGAAAATATTATGCATTGATAGGATCGTACTTAATCTGCTTGTCCCGTCTGCAAGGCAGATTGGCGGACCTACCTAATTTGTTGCATTTGACCCTTCCATTGTAATTGTTATACCATGTTCCCTAGTAACCACCTAGTTGCACCTCGGAAACCGTGCACTCAGCACGAGTATCGACGGTCGCCTTCAAACTTAAAATCTGAGAAACATCTTGGGTAAAACTTGGGTTTTACAAAACACTTGGAAAACCCGACTCCTGGGTCGGTGCTTGCGAACCTAAATGAATTTCCAAAATCGCGGACCGAGGAACGTACCGGGTGTACGGTTTCCCGCTCTTGCACTTAAGGACCGTTTCCTTGGAATTTCATCCGAACATAAGACAAGTACGACCACATGGGTGGAATGGGACACCCCTGACTGAGTAACTAGCTAATCGGGGGAGCCATGATGCCAAGAGACATGTGGATTCGCCGGGGTGGTGTCGGGGAGGACCCCTGGGCTTCCTGGCATAGTATGGTCTGGGACCTAATCTGGTGTTGGTCTGGGACCCCTCTTGTTGGCATATGGTGAACCTGTGTCGGCTTTCGAAATGCCTTGTCATGAAAGCCTTAAGGTCTCTAGTCGTGGCTGTTCTGCACGGGCTGGATGATCCGGGTTAGTAATATCGTGTGGGTAAAGTGAACCCCCTCTGCAGAGGTTATTAAACTGTTCGAACAGCCGTGCCCACAGTCATGGGCGGATGTGAGGTGATTCCTAGCGTAGTTTTGCTTGACTACTGCCTTGTGAAATTTGCTGTTGTGGAATAGGTTTGATATTTGGAAAATCTGCGGCTGATGGGATCAGCCAGGCCCGGGTGGCCGTTTGAAAGCTGTTGGCCGGGTGCCAATCTTGATCAATTCAAAAGACTGATACATTGCACTTACTCCGACCAGACGAGACGCACTGTCTCATCCGTGTCGTTTGAGAAGCACTCACTTAGTTGTTTCAGAAAGGAGTTCAAATAAAATCAATTGTAAAAACAACAGCCTTTCCTTGAAGCCTGCATTAAACACTTATTTCCCATGGCTTGCTGAGTACTCCCGTACTCACCCTTGCTTTATATAAATAATTCCCCCCCAAGTTGTAGAAGAAGATGAAGCGGAACCCGTTGACGAGGAGTTCCTCCAGGAGCAAGCCGGCTACGATGAGTTTTAGGGTTTCGGCCTAGTTCCCAAGTCGCGCCTGTGATGTTTGGTCCAAGTCTTGGCTTCCGCTTCCCTTTTGTAATGTAGTTGTGAGCTCGGGATCTGTCCGCAGCCCAACATGACCGTACTCCTACTCTATAATAAAGAGACCTCTGTTGCTATGATATTCTGTCTTCCTGTGATACCAGCACTGTTTCCTGGGACTGGTATCGATTAACAGGTTAATTTGGAGCGTCACGGGCTAGTTCCGCTCAGGACTAGTTCGGGGCGTGACAGAATCAGTCGTGGAAAAAAAGGCGGACGAGAGTGGAGCTCGGTGGAGGAGGCGCTATGATAATGGCGCAGGGAGTTGGGGGCGCCGTCGGTGGATTGCCGCCGCTCCGCCCCGCCGGTTCTCTCCCTTCCTCCTCTCTCTCTCTCACTCTTGTCTGGGCAGGACGGCCAGCGGATAGGGAGGAAGTCGGTGATAGAGCAATGGCTCACTTTGTCCTCGATCTCGCCAGCGGCAGTGAGCTGTTCTCCCTGTCGGCGGTGGCAGGGGCAGGGGCGAGAGAGGATGAGCTCGAGGAGGATAGAGAAGGCAGTGGAGCGGCGCCGCCCGTGCCGCTGCTTCCCCCGCCGCCGGTGCCCGCCCGTGCACCGCTCCGCCGCCCACCGCCTGCACAGCTCCTCCCCCCTGCCGCCCGTCGCCCGCCGCCTGTGCCCGCCTGCGCACTGCTCGCCTGTGCCCGCCAGCCGCTGCCCGTGGAGATCGAAGAGAGGTGAGAGGAACAGAGGAATAATAGGCATAGATCGAAAGCGAGATAGTGGAAATTGAAGTTTTTTTTTGGAACAGTGGAAATTGAAGTTGAAATCGAGATCTAAATATAGCTCCTAAGGTAATCAGTAATTACTGCTTGTTCCTAGCAATATAATGTTGCCTATTGCTATTTGCACCCCTTTTTTTTTCGAAAATATTTGCACCCTTTTTGTTGACAAATTCCATCCTAGCATGTTGCAGCAAAGAGAAAATGAGGAGGGGAGCTGTCACTGCATCAGCTTATAACAGCAGACAAGAACAGCCAAGAGATGAAAACTTGGCAATAAGTATTAGGCCGTGTTTAGTTCCTTTCCAAAATTTGTTTTACGTATACGGACACACATTTAAAATATTAAACGTAGACTAATAACATAGACTAAACCCAAATTAAAGCAGATGTTTATTAAGCCTAATTAATCCGTCATTAGCAAATGTTTACTGTAGCACCACATTGTCAAATCATGGTATAATTAGGCTCAAAAGATTCGTCTCGCAATTTATATGAAAACTGTGCAATTGGTTTTTTTCGTCCATATTTAATACTTCATGCATGTGTGAGCATTTGATGTGACCAAAAAGTTAGAAGTTTAAAGGGAGCCTTTACTATTACAGATTGCATGGTGATGGTGACCACTCTTACGACCACTAGCTTCTGAAAACCATTCAAAGTATTGCTGTTAGCTGCTTGTTTCTACAATTTAAGTTGTGTATCATTCATAGCTGTACATGTTAGTATCGATGTGTGTTTTGTTGCTTTTCAATAATGTCAGGCTAGTCAGGGCAATATATCTCTGGTCAGTTGATGTATTAGTACGCAGTTGCAATTTGTGTTGGTAGCTGATGCTACAACCTGCAGCGTGTAACTCAATTAGCTGTTGTGAATTGTGATTTACATTTCGCACTGAAGTAAAATAGGCTAGTATCTTGCCTACTGGCTGGAGAAGGCAGGTTGGCTAATAGCTAGCATGCATCTCTGTTCTTACCCATCACGTTGGAGTTTGATCGGAAGTGCCTTATATTTTAGGACGGATGGAGTAAGGGCATGTTTAGTTCTCAAACAAATTTTTTCGCGTTGTCACATCAAATGTTTGGATACATATATGAAGTATTAATATGAAAAAAAAACAATTACACAGTTCGTCAGGAAATTGCGAGACAAATCTTTTAAGCCTAATTGCACCATGATTTGACAATGTGGTGCTACAGTAAATATTTGCTAATGACAGATTAATTAGGCTTAATAAATTCGTCTCATAGTTTTCTGATGAAATCTGTAATTTATTTTGTTATTAGACTACATTTAATACATTAAATATGTGTCCGTATATCTGATGTGATATGCAGGGGCAAAATTTTTTTGCCAACTAAACAAGCCATAAGTGACGGGTTTGGTACTTTTTTTTTCCCTGTCAATCACCTTTTCCACCACTAGATCACGAATGTCTAGTTACTCATACTTGTGTATTTTTTTTTCTTGTGAAAAAAATATCACAAATGATTTGTAAGCATTTTTTTGTCTTGTATAAATTAATGATTTTTTCTCTAAAGATCGAAGGGGCGCCACATGTACCAATCAAAAGCCAACAAAAAAGCAACTTTAGATCAGAAGATAAGTCACCACATAGAAAGGATTCTCAGTGATAAAACAGAAGTGTCTCCATAGGGGTCTAATAACTCACAAAGATAGGCATCGCTAGCTAATAAAAGTCATACTGTACCAACCGATCCAGGGTACTAATTAATACACAAGAATAAGCCTCATATATTACTGAAGTAGGATAATAAAGCCTAGATAAAACCACCACCCTCTCAATAAATCAATCAAAGGGATGTGCACCAATCCGGGTTGTCGTACTCCCACTCCCGATCGATCGACTCCGAACGCAGCGGCACTATATATATCGAGAGGGGCTCAGGAACGAGGCAACAAGAAAACGAAGACGATGTCGTCGTTGCCGATTAGCAGCAGCATTCCGCTCGATCGATCACCGACAAACGCGCAAAATATGGACGCTTCTGCGACGAAGAAGGCGGCAGCTTCCGACGAGGCAGAGAACACGCCTGCCGCCGCCACCGCAGCAGCTGAAGTTGTCACCGGAGTGGACTGTGCCGACGACGCGGCGGTGGCGGCGACCACCGTGGACGGAGACGGCGGTGACGAGAAGCAGCAGCAGCCGTCTGTGAAGCTGCCCATGCCGCAGGAGTACGTGGACTACATCCTGGCATGGAAGAAGAGGCCCTTCCCTCTCCCAGACGACGGGGAGATGCTCTCGCCGGAGCACCGCAAGATGCGTGAGGAGATGGCTGCCACCTGCAACGAGTTGGGCGACAGCTTCGAGGAGTTCCAGGCGGAGGTCCGCCGCGAGGTCGAGGAGAGGCCGAGATCCAGGCTCAGCTCAAGGAAGGATGGGCCAAGATCGACTGGGGCGACATCGTCTTCGCCGACTGGGAGGACTTCGACGACCCCAATTGCTATCGCTCGCTGTGATGATTGTGATTGACAGTCTACTGTTGGAAAGCTGAGTTAGACAAAGCTGCAAATGATTTATATATACTGGTTCAAATCACTGTGATATATATCGATTAAGTAATATTATTTATAATAATAAAGAGATTTGTTGGTCTCATATTATTGTGCTGGTTTGTGATGGAATTTTCATTCTTGTCTGTGTTTGACCAATGTAGTCAAGGTGATTGATTTGCCAAAATCATATCATGGCTATATAATGAACAAGATCGACCTGTTTTTTTTTCTCTTTCCTCGATTACACAGCTTATCCTGCTTAAATATGACTGTGTGAATTGTAATTCGACCATGTGATTTTTTTTTGTTTGACAGAAGACCATGAGAACCTGTATGTGAAATGTATTGGATGATTCTTTTACCAGGATGATCAGAATGGATAGCAGACTAGCGGCTACTCTAAATCCAAAACTAAGAAAATATATGATACTTTTTTTATATATACGGAGTAGTTAAAAAAGATCAGAATTTCTATACATCTGGTTCTCCCCCTGTCCTCTTCGCTCTCCCGCCTTCTCCTGCGTCACTGGCGCCCTACCCACCCGCCAGTCAGCTGCTAGAGAGCAGAAAAGTGAGTGAGAGAGAGAGAGATGGGAGGAAGGGAGAGAAGAGGGGAAAGAGAGGGGTGCTTACGTGGACACCCTGATGTGGGGCCCACATGGGTCCCACGCTGTTTTAGCCGTCACGTCGGATAAAACCGGGGTCAAAACCACCGAAGGACCTAAAGTGAACAATTTTGTAAGTTAAGGGATGTTCTATATCTGGTTTTGTGATTGGGGGATGTTTTTTAACTCGATGACAAGTTGAGGACCTTCGATGTACTTTTTCCTTTTTTAGAAGAGGTTGTCAGGCTCAGTCATTTTCTAACGCGCTATTGGATCATGTAATAGGCCGATGAGCGATCTTTGCTAAAAGGTTACTGGACCATGTAGTGGATCTTTGTCAGTGGGCTTTGCCCGCTTCAAAAAAAAGATAAACCATCAAAATTTATGTAACTCAAATTTTTATGCCAAAAGAAAATGATGGAGTTTCTAAAAAAGAAAGAAAGAAGATGATGAACAAAAATTTTCTTATGAAATCACATTATGCGTAAGAAACATATTGGATAAGACATCCAAAATGCCTTAAAGAATTCATGTAGTGTTTTTCAGTTCTTCAAAAAAATTGCCAACAGAATTCAGGTAGATAATATTTATTTTTGGAATTCCAGCTCTTCTAGCCACTTCCAGCCTTATTATTCCGCTTATGATTATGTTTACAAGTCAAAATTTAAATTTTAAAACTTAATTTTAAAGTTGATTTTGTATTTTTTTTCATCAAGTTTTATTTTACAATATTGTTTATAAAAGTTTTACCCATAATTTTTTTTTCAATAAGCCGTATAGATAAGCATAAGGATAAGTGAAACTATAGGATCTGCATCGATGCAATTGAGCACTCCATGTTGGATAATGCTGCAGAAAGAAATAGTCGATCCAAATACCAAAAAAAAAAAAGTTTTCATCGGTTAACCAATGCCTGAGGCTGACACACAAAACTCACCGGTGCCGCCTCAGGGCAAGCTGAAAATTGGGCACAGAAAAGTAAAAGACATCACAAGATCAGGAAGGACATTAAAGGATGCAAAAGTTGGTGGGCTAAACTAAAGGCACTATAACCATGCTAAGGAAAAGGCAATAAACCATCTTAATTCCATAATACCGACATAAATTATAAAATAAAATAAATTCTCGGTTCTCATATATACCGACTAAATCATACACTATTAAATTATTTTTCCATAAGCAAACAGTAATCATAATCATATGTATCAGGAAAAATTTCATACTTGGTTTGCCTGAGAAAGTTGTTCTGTAACTCAACCAGAATAGCTCACATGAGTAGAAGTGTTTGTTTGAACTACTATGAGTAGAAGTGTTTGTTTGAACTACTATGAGTAGAAGTGTTTGTTTGAACTGCTGGAGGACATTGCCCTTGGTCTAACTTGAATTTGATGTTCTCTAGCTCCACCAGAAAAAGGCACATGACTTAGATGTGTTTGCTTAAACTCCCGGCCCATGGTTTACCTGAGTAAAATGAGCTTGAGGATCTCTTAATCAGAAGAAAGCACATAATTAAGTATATGCATTTGTGGGATAGAACTTGGTTTACTTGAGTGAAATAAACTTTGGTCTCTCACTTCACCAGAAATAGGTACATGAGTGGTTTGGACTGCAAGAGAGAGTATTTTAGTTTTCCCATAGTATTCCCCTCCGCTTTACTTTTATAGGCTGCAATGGTCAGCTGCACACATATTTTAGTAGCTGCACAACTGATAATGGATGACAGAATGCTGCAATTGACCACTTGCAGTCCAACAAACCTATGTATAGGTAGCATCATAACTCTGAAATTCTATAGCATATGGACTTGGTATCCGTAATTTGTTCATAGCACATAAAATTAGCATTCACATTGTCACACTGTCATAAATCAGCATTTTCTCCCTCTTATTTCAGAGAATAAAACATATAAAATAAATTAAGAATCACATACGCATAATCATATTGCCATCACCAAAGTATTCACCTCCGCTTTACTTTTATAGGCTGCAATGGTCAGCTGCACGCATATTTTCGTAGCTGCACAACTGATAATGGATATGACAGAATGCTCCAATTGACCACTGGTATTTTTACGGCAATCTATTTTTATAGCTGACAAACTGAACCATTATGTTCATTACAAGCAAAGTTAAATGCTGGCCATTCGAGTATGAATTCAATTTTGAAATTTAATATGCATTGTTCGGACTCAATGAATTACGTCTGATATTGGAAGATGACATGTAGTATATTTGAACTGAAAGTTAATGGAGAAACTAAAGAAGAAATAGTGATGATCAAAGTAGATAAAGGGGAAATACTACTCCTTACCTGATAGTGGAGACAAAGGCTGCCAAGTCAATTCTGGTGCCAAGGTGAGGCAGAGGATCTGCATTCCTTTTATTCAAAGGTCAAGGCCCTAGGATAGAAGCATAGAGCGTGCACCTGCTGCCTAGAATTCGAGATCACATCAGTTGTCTGCCCGAGGATGAAGCATTTTTTGTACCTGGAATGATCAGATAGATACGTACTCCCTCCGTCCCAAAAAAAGACAAACCCTGGTTTCCGTGTCCAACATTTGACCGTCCGTCTTATTTGAAAAAATTATGAAAAAAATTAAAAAGACAAGTCACGCATAAAATATTAATCATGTTTTATCATCTAACAACAATAAAAATACGAATTATAAAAAAATTTCATATAAGACGGACAGTCAAAGTTGGACACGAAAATCCATGGTTTATTTTTTTAGGACGGAGGGAGTAATTGTTCAACAAAAAAAGATGCTCTATATAGACATTCTTTTTCTGGAATGATCAGGTACCTAATTGTTACATTCACGGTACTGAATGCACATTTGAATAATCTGTTTGTCCGTCCAACACAGCAAAATAGCCATCCAACATGCTATTATCCAGAAAATTAGACAACCGGTGGTTATGTGGTCTGAAGGATTGTACAACCACAGATTGAGATGCTTGGGATGTTTAATCCATCCTTGAAACGTAGTGCCAAAACAATCTGAACTGCAGAGGACAACAAATATTATGTATAGTAAAACATTTTTACAGCCAAAAATTGGAGGAACTTTCTAAATACCCAATGATACTACACATGGATTTTTCTAATATCAATGATGAAATGGCTGATACCATGATTCTGCAACCATGTGATTGGAGGTAAACGTAAAACTATAAGAAATTCTAACATCATACTACTCCAAAAATAATTAACATTTGTTTCCATACAAAGTTCAGTGTTAGTGGTTCTGAAACTCTACTAAATTTCAGGAAAACTGTCTTAAAAAAGAAGGAAAAATTTTGGTCACCTGGATATTGCAAGAACTAAAACAATGGAGGCACTACGATGACTGGAGTAAAAAAGAGAGAGAGAAATTATATGGTTTCTTGCACCAGTATTAAAAAAGAATAGAAGATGAGCCTATTGTGTGCGATCATGTGGCCACATATGGAAGCCAAATCAATTATAGTACCATAATCTAAGCAAAGAAGCAAGCTGGGTATGATGGCCTGTAACCTCTTGACGACAGTCTTTCTCTGAGCTTCCTGCCAACTCCTTTACCTGACTCTCAGGCTTGCTGCCCATCGTCCATGGTCCACCCATGGATGAGCACTATAACACCACTCCTTTGCTACAAAGTCCCAAGAAACCAACAAACCAACATAACAAATCTAGCCAATCTTTCAGATCAATCAAGCGTTCAATATAGAAAGGGTGAATACATGGTGCCATGGTTTACACATGTAATCGAGATAAAAACTAATTAATTTCGTCTTGGCTGCCCCACTTGACAATTTAAATCAAAGATGGAACAACAAAAGAGAAAAGATAATATAATTGGATCTCTTCTGAAGCTGAAAATATGGTGTAGGTTCATACCTTAACCTTATGTTGTTTGAAGCTTGGCCTCGATTTACGTAATCTCTCCCCCCCCCCCCCCGGCTGTCCTCCACTGCTGAAACCCAATTATCACAATTGCGAGAGATGCTACAAAACTTCTACCTCAATAACTCTTACGTACGTCGCGTGATGCTCCCGAGATCCTTCACACAAAGTGTATCTATTCTTCTACTCAATTGGGCATCCCTCTGTGCAAGAACCGGCGCTTCATCTGGGACAATCAAGCTCCTCTGAGAGTTCAATTCTTCGCCTGGCTACTAGCTAAGGATCGGCTCCCTACCAAGGCTAATCTGCACAAGAAGAACATTGTTCCAACAGCTGGGTGCATTGTCTGCAACTGTGCTGATGAAAGTGTGACTCATCTCTTTCTTCAATGCCAATTCGCTCAGGAATTCTAGAGAGCTTTGCGTATATCTGTTGTTTTGAATGTTCATGATCTCGCTGACCTCGCTGCTCCCTGCCACTTGCCTGTCAAGCATTTCCAAGTTTTTTTCTTACTTTGTTTCTGGGGACTTTGGAACCATAGACACGACATTGTTTTCCGGAGGCTCCCTAACTCCCGGACGAGGTTAGTGGCTAAATGTATTGAGGACGCTACATTGTGGGCTGAGCGCCTCAGTAGAGAAGATAGGTCGGTTGTGACCAACTGGAAAAGTCTTCTTTCTTCCTCTATTCGCTCTAGCTAATGTTGTAATGCTTCCTGATGTACCCCTCTTCCTCTTTTCAATATAATTCAGGTGGGGAATCCCCCCCCCCCCCCCCGGTGATTAATTCAAAAAAAAAAAACTTGGCCTCGATGGTGGCATGCTGGCACCAACACTGTCCTGTCTAGACTCTAGACCATATGCCTCTCAATTATCAATTGGATTCCAAAATGGTAGGAAGGGAAGCAGGCCTGGAGCTGACAAGCAAACTGTAAAAATAATCATCTGTTAAGAACTGTGTGATAATTGCTGATAGCTGCAGAAGTTTAAATTGCCATGAATTGTTCAGAAAAAAGATAAACAATGATAAAAATGAAAAAAATTGCGCAAGCAAACACTATTGCATCAGCACGAAGTCTCATTGTGCTCGTCTTAAAGCCATTTCAATCTGTGCTGTAGAGAAAAGTGCAAAATAAACAACTAACAGTCAGTGAACAGTGATTAAGAAGTGTTTTGACACAAAATTAAAGCATAAGGCACCTACATACTAAAAGAAAAAATGTTACAAATATTTGAACTAAAACACTCCATGACAGTTTTATAAGATTAATTGCACACACAATGCCCAGACGAAATTGCATATATATAACTGCAAAGTTGGTGATACAAGTAAAGGATATTTCCATTTTGTAAGGAACAGAGCCTATAAAACAGTATACACTACACAGATTTACATTTGAAGATCTCCAAAATATATTTACTCATTAGGGATCAATTCATCTTTCATTTCAGAGAATTATATATAACTATATATCTTACACATGTTCAAGCTGCCAGCCTACCATCAGACTTGCCTCAATAATATCTTTTGTATTTCTTACACCATAGTTTGTCAATGCATGCTAGTACAAAAAAGGACTGCATTTAATTCTCGTTGTCATGCCCTATATCGAATGAAAACAGTTCAGTATCATATCATAAACAATACAGGGGAAATAATTTAAAACACTATAGCAAAGGTAACAAAATTATCCATTATCATCATGTCATCTTTCTGCAGGTTTGCTTTCTTAATTTAGTAGACTCTCATTAAGGTACAGAATACACAATTCTCAAAAAGAAATATAGAAATTTAGTACTCAATAAGCTTCTATTTGAAATCCCTCACAGATTGGTAAAGGTCTTCAAATTTTGCTAGGAAAACAAGATGAGACTTACACTGGTTATCTTTGATTTCTTGATTGCGAATCCTAGACTGATCCATCGCCTTACCCCTTTAGGTAGGACCAATTCCTCCTCCATCAGACACAACAGCAGCTCTAAGATTAATATGAATGCATGAAAACAAATGAAGTTTCCATAAGGTACTACAAACCTCGTCTGCTACATTGTCAAGAAGTTCAGCTACAGTTGGATTAGAACAGAACAAAAAACCAAATGCAAGAAAAATATTCCCCACGGCAACACATAACTTCAACACTGAAGATATAGTTATTCAAACAGTTGCTATGAAAATTATCATACCATCTAGTTATTTGGCTTATTCTGATAATGTAACATCGAACAAAACATATTTCATTCAGCCATTTTATCAAATTGCTTTCTTCCTTAAAAAGGAAGAGCTGAAGAGTGGTCATGGACAGAAAACATTCTTTAGTATCAGTGCAACTAAGAAAAGCAGATGCACCAAATGACCAGCACACAATGCAATTTGCTGTAAGCAAATCCAATTGAAGGACACATTGGACAATGAAGAAAAAAATTACATTTTCTTATATGTCTATACTCTATAACATGTGGAATCGGGACACACATCAGTGAGATATATGGTGGAAAATCTTCCGATACTACTATTGAGTGGCAAATTCTCGAATTTATATATAAACAACCACACCAGCTCATAAGATTTTTCAAGAATAGTTATACAAAGGGTCGGTAGTATAACATTGATAGGCATTACCGAACAAACATCATCAATTAAAAGGGTAGACATAACTGATACTGACTTGATAGAAATAAATATATACACAAGGGCTGCAAGATGGGCCATAGAGAGGCATAACTTAAGCTCGAACACGAAAATTGTACAAGATCACAACAACTAAACAAATTAAACACCCCAGTTGCAAACAAATTTAATAGAAACACACTCAAAAGACAGAGTTTACATAACAGAATCAAAAGGTACCATCAGTTTGTCACAAACAAATCATAGGCCTGCAATTTTAAAGAGTAGCACGAGTAGCAATTTTCATCACCAAACAAAATTAACTAGTAGTGCTAGTCTTTTAGCATCAAACAGCCTTAGTTACCTGGACAGAGGAATAAAGAAACTGACTATCACACACACAAGGAGAAAGAGAGCATTATATATCACATCCCTGACTGACAGCTCCACAGCCAAGCATTAGAACCACATGAAAGCCAATGCGACAAGAATTTAATAATAGTAGAGTTGCTACCATACGCAATTCATCCATAAGATATATATCACATAGTCTCCATAGGTAGAGTGCCGAATAACATAGATAGGCATTACCTAACAAACGTCATCAACTAAACATGATACTTGCTGAGAGAGATAAATAGATACATGATAGATATTAACTGGTTGATACTACTAACTAACTGATAGAGATAGCTTAGATAGATAGGTAAGGGCTAACTGAATTCCCCAAAGGCCGGTCAGTCCTTGTCCACCATTGTCATTTGAGCTAGAAATCACCATCATCACAGGTACACAACGTATTCTGGGTCATCGTAGTCCCAGTCCCCAAAGTTGTAGAGATCCCAGTCGATCTTGGCCCATAGTTCGTCTATCTGAGCCTCGCAGGCGGCCGACTCAGCGAGGTAACTCTCATCGACCAGATAGTAGCCATCCTTGTCGATGCCGTCACGGACATCCTTCTGGAGCTTCTCCAAGTCGTCGTCCAGCTTGGAGCGGCGTTCAGCACTCTTCAATTCCTCACTGCGCTTCTCAGGCGAGAGGGAGTCCAGGTACTCGAAGGTCGGCCATGGCTCCCTCTTCAGTGCCAGGATCATGGCGACGAAATTCTCAGGCATGGGCACCTTACGCTTCTGGTCGCCTTCTCCACCCGCGGCGGCGACGGCGACGGCGGACTCGGCGTTGACAACCTGAGCAGAGCCAGTCGCCTTCTCCCTCTTCTTGTTTGCGTCGCGCTCCTTAAGCGGAGGCGCCGCTTCCGCCTTGCCGCCGCCGCCGCCCAGCTTACTCGCGCGCTCCACCACCACCGCGGTCTCCGTCGTGGTACCCTCCTCAAGCGCCGCCTCCGCCATGAACTCGGTGATGCGCGGAACAGCAGCACCGGCCATCTGGAATCGCCAGAAGATCTCTCTCTCTCTCTCTCTCTCTCTCTCTCTATATATATATATATATATATATATATATATATATATATATATATATATATATATATATATATATATATATATATATATATATATATATATATATATACCTCTTTATCGGTTGGGGGTATAGTTGGCCATAAGGCCCGAGGCCCGAAGGCCCGGCCCACGGCACGCCTTTTTGGCCCGGCCCAAGCACGGCACGGCCCGACTTGGGTCGGGCCCGTGCCGGCCCGGCCCGACTGTCGGGCCGTGCCTGGGCCTCCCCACCAGCACGCTGGGCTGGCCCGGCACGTTCGGGCCAGACCCGGTACACAAAGTATAGGGACTAAAAATAGACATATAAATGTCAATGTCTAAAGAATAGGGACCTTAAATAGACTTATTTTAGCTATTTATATACCACATCACAAAGAAGAGGGAGGTAAAATAGACTTTTTTTAGCTATACAATGTCACAGCCCAATAGGAGGGAGAAAATTTAGACTTATTCTGAGGAAAAGCACGATGGCCCATCGTGCCTTCGGGCCGGCCCGGCATGGCCCGAGGCGTGTTGGGCCGTGCCTGGGCTGTGAGTGCGGCACGTGGGCTGGCACGGCACGGCCCGGTGCGTCGGTCGGGCCGTGCCGGCCCGACAAGCCTCGGCCCAGGCACGGCCGGGCCTGGGCCGTGCCGTGCCGGGCGGCCCACATGGCCATCTATAGTTGGGGGTCTTGGGGATTTGTGGGAGACGGTAGGGATCCGACTCGAACTCTCTCGCTCCAGGCCTCCAAACAAACTGGGCCTGGGCTGGGCCCAACATGGGATTTGTTGACTCCACGTAGGCGCGGATATGGAATAAGTTCACCGGAGGTCCCTCAATTTAACAGCGAGATTTTTTTTATGACCGTTAACCGCAAAACCAGAAATCTTCACCTCTAAACATATGTAAAAGTTTTATTCACAAATGATCGTTTATTTGCTAATAAGCGATTCAAATAAGCATATGAATAAGCGTAACAATGGGGCAATGTTCTTATTCCTTAGATTTTAGCAGTTGTGTCCTTCAGGGTCTTTTACCATCTTGTGTTAACATTTTCTCTCCACCAACTGAATGAATCTAATATATGCAGCTGTGCTCTGTTTTCTCATTTGTTTAGCCTTTTTACTTGAGAAAATAACGCTGAACCATTTGGAAGATGTGTTTTTGCATGATAGTGAATCAATCAAGAATGATATAGACTGCAATTGGTGTCCCTGGTAGCCATTAGTAGCAGCAGATTATTCTTGGACCTGAAGTGGTTTTGTTGGAAGTTCAATCTCAGTTTTTAATTGGAATTGTGCTCTCAGATCCGCCATAGCTTGTAGCAGATTGCCAACCTTCCAAGATTCAGCAAATATTTGTTTTCTTTCATAGTTTGACTGTTCTTTTATGTCCTGAGTTTGAGCTCATAGCAAACATGAAACTGTAGTAAATATGCTCTGTCCTGGGGTTGCAGTTTTGGCCGCTTATGTGTTCTTTTGTGCCAATGACTGAATGACCGAGTAGAAAAATGATTTGTGATAATTATTCAAGGGTACAAACGTATGAATTAACTATTATGATTTTTTAAAAAAAATATATATTCTAAGAAATTCATATATAAAAGTTTGAGAAAAGCATGCTTATATGTCCACTCATCCATTAAGCAGAAGTGCAGAACCAAGAACTTTTTTTAACGACTCGCACGAGACGGTGCGAAGTTCTATTGATAGAGCAGGAAAAAAATACAAGATTACAACCCTGGAGGGTCATAACCAGGAGAAAGGAAAAAAATATACCACCACCCACTACGGCCAGGAGAAGGTTAGCACCAGACCGGCCGTCACTAAGCGTGACCGGCCGCCGCTAGACCAACAAAAGAACACAGACGAGATCGCCCTACAGCAAGGAGGGTGCCAAAACGATGTCTTCAAGAAGAGAAGCGACGGAAAACCGCCACCGCCGTCCATCAGGGCTCAAAGGAGCCAAGACTGGGCTTTCGCCCGGCAATCACCCTTGAGGGGTGAGACAACACGACAACGCCCTCAGGAGGGAGAATTAACCATCGTTGTCGGTCCGGCCAACGCCGGGCTGGGTTTTCACCCGCCGCTCACCACCTACGAATCTACGGCTGATGCACCGATGCTCCACCACCACTCAAACTCTGCCGACATGTGGGGCCCCTGCACCGACGCCCCTCGCCAGCCAGCCTTCGTGCGCCGAAGACCGCGCCACACCCACCGGCAGCTCCACCACGCACCGAGGTCGCCTCTTCCACCGCCGGTCGCGCCTCTCGCGCCAAGCCGGCCTCCTCCACCGGATGCGCCTCTCGCGCCGATCCAGCCTCCCTCCATAGGCTGCGCCTCTCGTGCCAAGCTAGCCTCCATCTCCGCCGCCCACGCCTCTCGCGCCGAGCCGGCCTCCGCTACCATCGGCTATGCCACTCTGCGTCCAGCCGGTCTCCGACCCCTCCTCCAAATGATGCTGCGCCGGCCGATGCAGCCATCTACCACGCCCTCGGCAAGCCGTCCGAGGCCGCCATGCCTCCTCCCACCACCGTCACGGTCACCATCACCTCACCGTCGCCGCCGTCACCTCACACCCAACTCCTTCCCCGCCTCCACTGCCGCATCCTTCAACGTTGCCACCGTCTCCTCAATCACGGCCGCTGCAAGTCGGCCGCCGTCGCCGATGCCGCTATCACCAGCCACCGACGCCAGCAGCAATTGTCGCAAACCGCCGTCACCGCCAACGCAGCCACCCCAACACCGTCGCCGAGCTCTCCGCTGCCGTCTCGACCGCCACTAGCTGCCGCGACCGCCCCCAGCCGCCCAGGCGAGGCCGTGGGCGCCAGATCCGTGGCAAAATCCAGCGCCTGGATCCGGCCGCCGATGCCAGCCTCGCCGCCAGATCCGGCCTCCGTCGCTAGCCTCGCCGCCACCTCCATCCCTGCCGCCATCTCCAACCCCGCCGCCGACGCCCCCAGCAAGAGAAGCAGCACGCCGCCAGCACGCATGCCATCCCCGTCACCGTCGCCATCTCCCTCGCCACCGTCGTCGCCTTCCTCGGTGCCAGCCGCCACCAACTACCGCCGCCACCCCGCCACCTTCAATCCCCGCCGCCACCACCACCAACTGCCGCCGCCACCTCACACTGACCCGCCGCCGGCGGCCTCCCCGCCAGATCCGGCCGCGGCAGCCCGGATCTGGGCGGTTTTCGCCGTCCCGCGCGCGGCCCCCCACCGCGACGGGAGAGGGAGACGAAGACGAGGGTGAAGCCCCGCCGCTGCCGTCCTTGCAGCCGCGCGGCTTTGCCGGCGGCCGCTCGGGCGGCGGCGAGGCGGCAGAGGGAGGAGGGGGGAGGAGCGGGCGACGCCGGCAGTTTCCACCTCCCGTGTCGCCCGTGGGGGAGGACGACACGGGAGAGTTTCTGCTAGAACCAAGAACTATGGGTACATAAAAATAGAATGTGTGATTACTGTTGTGACGTCTTTCTTACCTGTTGTAATATGGTAGTCACCGGTACACTACTTTTTAGGAGTACATTTTTATTTTTCGGTTTAAACCATTTTAGTGTTTTTGTTGTTGTTGTTGCTGATAATATGTAGGTTCCACAAGTACTTTTGCCTCCTTGTGGTCTCTCCATCCCAAAAACAAATTTGAGTAGTGTGCTTCTCTCTACACTATCACAGTTCCATTGTTGAACAAGTTGTAGAGATGATACCAAAGAAAGACGGAATTGAGGGCATCTATACAGATCATTAGGGTACAGAATTTGAGTATCATACGTTGTCATGAGAGAGAGTTACACAACAAAAGTTACGAATTAACCCCTAAAACAAATTGTAAAACCAAGTGTCTAAAATTTAGTATCAGCTTTTGATTGAAATCAAGAAATTTTGCAAAGCACCCCGCCAAAGCTGACCTTTCCATGCATCCAAATAGGAGTTTCCTTATTGTTTACACAGTTCCACCGCTTCTCCCATGCTCAGGGAATCTGACCTTCAACTGCTTCCTCTGGAAAGGTTTATTGGTCAACTTCTTTTTCAAGATTTTGGAATTTCTAGTGTTTCAAATAAGATTGTGTGTGCGTTATGAGTGTCTACGTTATACTGTGTAATTCTTAAAAAAAAGAAAAATAAGTCAGTAAATAGTAATGACAGATGGCTGAAATAATGTGTTGATTGCCTTGATCTAAAGTAAGTGGCAAACATCCAATTCTTGTGGTCACCTACTGCTCGATGCATGCCCCAACTTAACTCTAGCCCCCAAGTCTATTATAATGGTTGAGTCTCATTCGGTTGCTGCTCCCATGTAGCATACTTACTCTTTGTTCAATTCTCATCCTTAGTTTGTCGGGTGAGTCAATTGCTTCTCCCACGTAGCGTACTGATCTCTACTCAAATCGCATTTGCAAAAACATATCGAGAATAATTTTATAGATAAATGATTGAGAAAAGACATATCATCAAATGTGATGATCATTAGCACTTAAGGTAGTTCTCTAATCACTCAATGATATCTAACTCTAACACAAGTATCATATAAACATATTGATTTTAAAATATAAATACACAAAGAAAAGAAATTAATTTTAGAATATATATGTGTCGACATTTGATGTCTCGACTACGGTATTTAGACAGTATGGGGTTCGTTGGTGCTAGGATATACGCGAGACTTAGGTAAAAGAGACGGAGACAAGGATTTTTATACAGGTTCAGGCCCCTGAGTTGTCAGTTAATAACCCTACATCCTGTTGGCCGGAGCCGGAGTTGCTTTTATTCACCATAATCACACCAGTACAATATGTGGGTAGCCTATCTAACTGTTGTCGACATGTCGGTCTGAAGGTCTGACTCGTAGTCGACAACAAGGTAGTCTTCCTCCTCGAATCCGTGCCCAGCGAGATCAGAGATAGCACTTTCGTATCTCCTGACGGTATCCGGAGACACCGTAGGGGAATAGCCATGCCTATCCCTGAAGTCGATATCCAGCGGCGTGTCTTGGCGTATGTTAGCTTGTATTGGCTTCTGTTGTTCCGTATATTGTGGTGGTTGCTGATTGAGGTGGATCTCGATCGTGGTGACCGTGTGATCATGTTGATCGTGTTGATCGTCTCATATCATGGTCAGTCATCCCCCTGTCCTCCCAGGGGGGCTTGTATTTATACTCATAGGTGTCCCCTTGTCCAAGTAGAACTAGGGAAGCCAATATGGATACAATCCGAGTAGTCCTTATCGTTTCCATGTAGAACTTTGGTTGTCTTTCCTTATCCGGAACTCCCTCGAAGTCAGTTTCCGTATAAGACATGGTATGTGGTGGGCCCTGCTGAGATTTAGTCAACTACTATTAGGTATGTGGTATTCATAACCCTGACAATAGCCCCCGACTTCAATGCAAATGAACGAATTCATATTCTCGACCGCTGACCATGGAGTAACTGTTATCGAGCTCACGTGACCGTTCTCGGTGAGTTTAGGGATAACGTTAGACTTCTTTTATCAGCCTCGTGCGGGCACCGAAAGGGTTTGTCTAAGCCAATCTCTGGTGTCGACCGAGAAAGTACAGAGCGTACGACTAAGCCTCCCGTCTTGCCGTAATAGAGAATTTGGATTGAAGTCAGGAAATTTTATCTCGGCGGGTACACCATTTCTTCATTCCGTATTCCTTGTCGAGATCCAGCAACCGTTCTCGAGCGATCGAGAAGGCGTAGAGTCTACGACGGAGCCTTGTCAACATTGGTCGTACTCGCCTTAGTCGATCTTGGTGTAGAACCATAGAGACATGGAGTCTTCAACAATGTCGAGCAGCATTTTCCTGAAATCAATACTCAGAAAAGAATATCAAATAGAAATAGCCCCCGAGCGAACGCTCAAAGGGTGACATGTTATAATATGTATGGTAAATTAAGAATGAATTAAATTTACCGACCAATGTTTTGTGTATGAGCGTCTTCTCTTTTACCGACTTCGACCAGTCAGTTTATTGAGTTATACACTCTCCCTAGGCCCCAGCCTTGTCGTTGGAGAATCGTTTTCGGAGGAGAAGGCTCTTGGACCCTTGACCTGCCTTGGTTGAATAAGCACTAATCCTAGCCCCCAGCCATGAAGTTGGAAAGCTCAGTTTCCGATTACACGGCTTGGTTAATCCGCACGGGGAGAACTTTTACACGACCAGGTCTTACATGGTCTTTCGTCTCTACAGAATCCGACAAGGCCTTATCGGCTATGGGCGTCCCCAGCCGAAGATCACTTATGTTCCTCGGAGGCCTTGTCAGCACGGCGTAAAGGAACAGTAGGACAGGTTTCAACGCTAGGTGTCGTCGTTGTAAGGGATCTCTGGGTAAAACACTTGGCAATATTATGTACCTGATACCAACTTTGCTGGAGTAGAGGTAGTAGGAGAGTCGCTACACCGCTGGTGGAGGACCAAGTAGTAGTCATAACTCGACCACTAGAAGTGGAAATAGTGGGAGAAATGCTACATCGCTGGTTGAGGACCAGGCAGTAGTCGTAACTCGACCACTTGAAGTGGAAATAGTGGGAGAAACGCTACATCGCTGGTCGAGGACCAGGCAGTAGTTGTAACTCGACCACTTGAAGTGGAAATAGTGGGAGAAACGCTACATCGCTGGTCGAGGACCAGGCAGTAGTCGTAACTCGACCACTTAAAGTGAAAGTAGTGGGAGAAACGCTACATTGCTGGTCGAGAACCAGATAGTAGTCGTAACTCGACCACTAGAAGTCGAAGTAGTGGGAGTATCGCTACACGGCTGGTCGAGAACCAGATAGTAGTCGTAACTCAACCACTTGAAGTTAAGGTGTGAGAGATTGCTACGTGCTGGTGCGAGAACCAGTGAGCGAGCAGAATTATCTCTCGAACACCGATGGAAGCTGCGGTGTGAGAGATTGCTACGTCCTGGTGCGAGAACCAGTGAGTGAGCAGAATTATCTCTCGAACACCGATGGAAGCTGCGGTGTGAGAGATTGCTACGTCCTGGTGCGAGAACCAGTGAGCGAGCAGAATTATCTCTCGAACACTGATGGAAGCTGCGGTGTGAGAGATTGCTACGTCCTGGTGTGAGAACCAGTGAGCGAGCAGAATTATCTCTCGAACACCGATGGAAGCTGTGGTGTGAGAGATTGCTACGTCCTGGTGCGAGAACCAGTGAGCGAGCAGAATTATCTCTCGAACACCGATGGAAGCGCTAGAGTTGGTTTGTTGCAAGTGTATCTCATGTGGCCAGCATGACTCGCGTACCCAACTTATAGCATACCCGGATGTCCGTTCGCAATCATGTCAGGTGATCAAGCCGACGACGTTCGCGAGGAATTATCCGTTAACAACCTTCTCTCGAGTAGCCCAGCGATGGCCGGTGCTATGAGATAGGTCGTCGGTCTTCGTTGGCAGGTTGGGCGCGACGGCTCTGCATTTGTCGAGATCGTTCTCGATAATGCGGCGTACTCGACTACATTCTACTCGAGTGCTCAATTGTTCCTGAAAGATATTTTCTAGAAGGCAAGACATATAGCAGATAATATCGAGTATGTATTCGAAAAACTGCATGGATCTTCTAGGATTATCAGGATACAACAAGCAGATGTAAATATGAGATATTATGTAAACCGTAAACAAGCATGATTTATACAGAAGAAGACAGAGCGAGCCCCCAGCGTTAGACCGTAGTTGGCCTGTCGTGTGACGGTTCTGCATGTTGGTTGAAACCAGGGGAGAAAAGCAGAATTTCGTGAAGATACAGGTCCTTCTAATCCATAGTAACGTGCACATAAAACGGCACTGGAATGCTACGGTACAGTGTAGAAAAATGCATGTGAACTAACAAGATATTTATGGGGAAATCCAAAGTTAACTTCAAGATCTTTTACCAGATGTGCCAGGTGAGGTATCTTCTTTGGTAGAAGCTAAGCCATCTCTAAGTTTGTGACATATAGGGAAATACTGTAAAATGCAAGTAAAAACATCTTTATTACTGGGTTCATAAATACATTCAACTAAAAGGGATTTAAACAGAATCCTTTAAAACATCAGGCAAACCCAAATATTTTGAAAGATCATTTGATGAAAGTTTAAAAGGTATGCAAGAAATAACACAGTAGCAGTGGAAATGCAGGTCGCAAGATAGCATATCTATTCCCAAGCCGAGTGACAGAATGAAGGTAAAAAGAGGTTGCCACAAGAATTCACGACGTTCACTTCACAAGTTCACAACCAGACTGCGGTTACCAAAGATACCGCTCCCAAGATCCATAGGCATCTTTCTGTAGAAACCGGAAGAGAGAAAATTGTATATCATAGAACAAAACAAATGTATGTGCAGAACTAGTTGCCTGCAGGAAATAATAACAATTTACCTGGAAACGAGCGGATACAACATCTGAATCTTGGAGGTAGTTGGCTTCACATGCTTGCACACAATAAAACTCAAGGTAAAAGCTAGACAAAGAAAATGCAATAAAGAAACTCTTGTCAGGAAGTTACAGAATCAAATATCTTCGAATGAATATAAATGATTCCTGTATTTATTTTCTTCTTTCACCCACATACATAGATTTGGCTCACATAGCACTTGGACAGTATTTCTTTTCTTCTTTCACCCACATACACAGATTTGGCTCATGTAGCCCTTGGCTAACCATGTTGACTATAACAGACAATGAACACACCTACTTTGCCAAAATCTATAATGCTTCCCTCATTCAACGAGTTAGTGAAGTATCCTTCTCCTTCCATCATCAATAGTACGTACACAAAACTCTTGAGACATTATCAGGGAACCAAATTAATAGTCTCTGAACCTCGAAACATCAAGTCTATCAATAGTCCAGTAAACACTTTTTTCAGTAAAAGGATGCAGCTCAAATTTGATGAATGAACTGTCAAAATCAGTGAGTGAATTGGGGATTTAACTATTTATTCATTGAGTTGGCCCTTAGGGCTAATATGAGATGACTACAACGTGAAAAGACAGAAATACCCCTTAACACATACACACTAATACATATATATTCTTAACACCCCTACTCAAATGCAATGTATATGTAACATTGCATTTGAAACTAAATATAGATTAATGACACACTAGAATAAATCCACAGTCCATGCTTGAAGATGTTGTCGAATCGTGCAACTCTAGAATGATGATGAAGATGGAAATCCATCCCTTCCTCAATGAAGAGGATCTTGGAGCCTTCACAAACTGTTCTTCAGCTCCTTTGGTACCTTAAAGCCTTCACGAACCGTTCTTCGGCCAATCACTGATTCGGAGATGTGGATATGATGATGAAGAGGATGAAGGTCCTTCACAAACTGTTCTTCAGACCTTTGTAGATCTAGAGATGTTGATGGTGATGATAATGGACCTTTACAAATTGTTCTTCGGTCCTTGACTGATAACGATGTCCAACTCCGATATGGAGCTGGTGAAGTTGGAGATGATAACTCCGATGGGGAGTTGACAATGCAGATGATGTGGTGTGATAAACCAGCTCCAGTGGGGAACTAGTGATGAAGATAGATTAGCACGCTTCAACGAATCGTTGTGTATTGGACTTGGATGGACTCAAAAGGATTGTAAAGGAAATATGACAACATAGTATATCAATAGGCCTAAGGAGATTAGTAGAATTGTTGATGGCAGCAGCAAGCAAACATAGCAAATGTAGAAGAAATAAGTAGATCTGTTGATGGAATACGATTAGAGGCTAACAAATCAACACTACTCTTTGTGGGTAGGACTGTGAGACTGAGACCCTAGATGCTTCATCCAAATCATGGCATATCAATGGAAGAGAACCATTTCGAACTAAAGGTTGAAGATCATCTACTAATCAAGAAGCCAATTTCAATTAGAAATATCCCAAGTAATCCACTGGTTTATGCTGTTGATGTGTTGCAGCACATGATAGAAGCATGATGCGGGAGGTTTTAGAACTTGTGCCAACTGATATTAGGTATAAATCAAGGAGCTAGCAGTGCACAAAATGATGATGAGCAATCAAGCTTATAGCATGGCAATCTGATACTAGCAAAATATAGGATAGGAAACAAAGGATGTTGATGATAGTGCACAAAATGGAGTTCCAGGACAACAAGCAGAGGCTCAAACTGAAGCCTAAATGCAACAGATCCACTTAGATTTGGTGAGAATGTAGAAGAAAGCAGAGGAGTTTCCTCAGCTGCTTGAGGATGAAATGGATCAAGATGACTTGCTGCTGCTGACACATGCTGCTGCAAGTCTGCAACTAGCTCAATGGCTGCTGCTTCTTAATGATTTGCTGCTTGAAGACGACGAAAGCAGGGCTGCTGCTGTTGGTTTGCTTGACGAATACTGCGAGTGGTGATGAAAGGACGAGACCAGTGATTGAGGCGGCGAGGCTGCGACGGCCGACGACGACGGTTTGCCCGCCGGCAGAGGATACGGCGGCCGCGACTGGCGATGGGATGAGGTAGTCAATGTCTAGACGATCTGCTGCTGGCTGCTGCTACTGGCTGCTACTTGAAGATGAATGAGACGATGACGAGAAGCTAATGCATCTTGACAGAGCTGACGGCTTGATGGTGTGGCTGCCGGCGGCGGCGTCCGCCGCCGGCGCACCGGGGAGGACGTCGGATTGAGGCTAGGGTTAGGATCTCTGCTCTGATACCATGTCAAAATCAGTGAGTGAATTGGGGATTTAACTATTTATTCATTGAGTTGGCCCTTAGGGCTAATATGAGATGAATACAACGTGAAAAGACAGAAATACCCCTTAACACATACACACTAATACATATATAATCTTAACATGAACAAGTCATAAACTAGGTCAACAGATTATCACACTTGGACTGAGGGCATAATTAGCATGGTAAAATCAAATAAATTTTTAGGTGATACAAAACAATGTAGTGCTCGCTTTATAATCCACAAACAAATAAACTGGATAGAGATCTGCACAGACAAAATTATGTCTGCTGTCCAAAATTAGACCTGCCATGAAAGCACAACCAAAAATGATATTGGCATCATCAACTAGGTATAGATTATCACTTGGACAAATGCTTTTCAGCTATAGTAATCTGGATCATAATGATTTCCAAAGTTGAAGACTTCTATAGGGTATGTTTTCACGCAGATTTTGATTTCTTAGTACTTCGACTTTTGCTATCTCTACCTTATGCCATAAAACGACTAACAACTCTATTATTGCAGCTCAATTAATGTACATCTAAAAACTCTGTTATTGCTTGGTTTATTTGCAGATGAAGAAAATGAACACGGATATAAATCTGATTGTAGAGGCATTGGCAAAAGTCTTCTAGAAGTTCAGGTTGCTATGTTTCTTGCAATTTGTAAAGCTAAGCTACACACATGGCAGTTTGACTGCCAAAAAGATGCTGCTTTCAAACATCACATGTGCTATATGTCCAACCATGTGCAAAATTACAACAAACATGCTGTACCATTTTCAAGACAAGTTCAACAGCATATTTTCCAAAGAAGTACCAACAGTTCTGTTTGGCAACAACTCATCCATCACAGTTCGTATAGATGCAGAACAGAGAAGCAGATCATTCACCTAGTGAAGTGTGCAGGGCGACCGTCGAGGAAGGGGATTTGGTATATGATTTCAGACTTAATTCCCAAAATTTAGTTTAGAGGAGGGTTTTGCGCTCTCTTGGAAGCAGTCTCAAAGAATAACAAAAACTAAATACCAAAATTACCACTAATCACAGAGCACTGGTATGCCCCCTTATTAACCAAGGGTTAGAGTTAGTAAAGTAGTAAATCACAGATAGAGTTAGCACAGTAATAATCACATAGAGCATCACAAAGGAACTCCAAGAAAGAATATTATCGAGCCTAATACCAGCAGAAACTTAATAATAACAGACTTACTACTATTAAAGTAATTCATTCATAGCATAAGCCACATGGTCTTCCTTATAAGGGTCGGTCAAATCACACAAGACATTACTACCTAGCAAACACCATAGATAACTGATACTACTACCCGACAGAGAGCTAGTAATTTAGTAGCTAAGGGTGAGGCAGTACTCAAAAGCTAAGCTGGCTTGAGACCATTTGGGTAAGATACAGTAAAGAAGTAGTCCTCTGCAGCATCTCAGTTAGCGGGCGAGCCTGAAATCACAGTGGTTGACAGCAAGTGGGGTCGTCGTAGTCCCAGTCGCCGAATTTGACGCCGGTCCAGTCGATCTCGGCCCATTCTTTCTCCATACGAGCCTGCATCTCCGCCTGCTCCGTGAAGTAGCTCTGGTGGACCATGTAGCGGCCAGTCTCCTTCACCTCGCGGAGGATCTCCTTCTGGAACTCCTCGAACTCGTCGTTGACCTCCTCCCATGAATCGAAGAACGCCAGGCGCTCGTCGCGCTCTTCCGGCGAGAGACGCGCCAGGTCCTCGGGCATCGGCCTCGGCTCCCTCTTCAGTGAGAGGATGGCGGCGATGGTGTTCAGAGGCATCTGCACCATGACAGGAGGCTTCTCCTCCTCGCCGCCGTCTCCACCTGCAGTGGAGGCCGTCGCCGCCGCCGCCGCGTCGAGACGCTTCCCCTCCCCGGTGACGGATCCCGCATCTGCAGCGATCGCCTTCACTTCCTCCTCATCGGAAACCTCCACCGTCGTCGCCGCCTTCGGCTCCGGTCCAGGAGTTTCCATGACCAGCGGAGCGGGAAGAAGAGGCGGCCGCCGATGAGAGGGAGGTGGCGAGAGCGGAGAGAATTCAGATGATCGGCGCTGCAATGAATCACCTGATGCGGCGCTGAATTCCTATTGGGCTGCGCTTAGGCTTTTCCTTTTATTTTATTGGGCTTAGGGTAGCCCAAAACGGATACGGAAACATACATGAGTTTTTTTTTAAAATTCGTATCTTTTTTTATGCAAATACGAATATAATAAATCTGTTTTTGTTGGACGTAGACACGGAAACGGATATCCGGTCTAGCAATAACCTAAAAAGAACTCAATTGGCCCACCATAGCAGCGGGTGCCATGCGTAGTGAGCTAGTGGCCAGATCATCATGTGGTTCGAGCCCGACACGACGACCTTCAGCTTGTGGACGTCAAACTCAAACTCTACCATGAAAACGTTGTTGATTAAGGCTGTGTTCGGACAGCCTGGTTCCCAAAGTTAACAGTGCGTACGGAAAACGGAACAGTTCATTAGCGTATGATTAATTAAGTATTAGCTTTTTTAAAAAAATTGATTAATTTGATTTTTTAAAAGCAACTTTCGTATATAAACTTTTTTGCAAAAAACGCACCGTTTAGCAATTTGAAAAGCGTGCGCGCGAAAAATAAGGAAGAGAGGTTGGGAAGAACGGGTGCCGAATACAGCCCTAGGGATGGCAACGGGTCGGATCGGGCATAGGTAAAGCGATTCCATGCCCGACCCAAGACCCACGTGCCCGTGCCTGACTCATGCCTGCAAGGTCTATCGGGCAAAATCCTATGCCCGTGCCCATGCCCGTCAAGCACGGGCATGCCCGATGAGTACCCATCGGGCCTGCTTGGCCGTGCACCGCCGCCTGCGCTGTGCGCCGCCAGCCACCACTGCATTGTCGCTAGCCTGCGCCGCTGCCGCCGCCACCGGCAGCCGCGCAGCCGCCGCCAGCCGCCATGGGGATTGGGGTAGGAGAAGAGGGTGGGGAATTAGGTTAGGGTTTCTATTAGTTGAGTATATATATGTCCTTGGTTAGTGGGTCAAATGGGCTAAGAGAAAAGGGTACGAGGAATAAGAGATGGGCCAAAATTAGCAAATACATATGTATTAGGTTGGGCATGGGTTATCTGCGGGTAAAAAACAATACTCGGATGCTGCCCGCTATGTTCTCGGGTCTCGGGCGGGTATGCCCATAGGCAAAATATTACACCCATACCCATGCCCATTGAGCCGGGTATCCGCGGATATCGGGACCCTGGGTAAAATTGCCATCCTACTTAAGTGTTGTGCCACTGTGCGATCGACCACCCACCAGTCCACCACCGCCTCCGCGCTCTATGGTGTGGCACTACTGCATGCGCGCGTCGTGCTCTTTGCACCAGCACAGCTGAGAGCGCGCACGGCCACGTCGAGACCCGCAAGCTCCCTGCAGTGCAGCCTATGAGATCGCTGCGTCGATCGTGACCATCGTTTTGCCTCGCCTCGTCGGCGGCGCCGGGCGAGGCCGAGCAGATCGAACGAACGGCCCCGGGTCTCGTCTCTCGAGCATGTCAACCGCGTGTCCGAACGCGAAGTGGACGCCCCAGCGTCGCGCGCTCCGGTGCATACAGTGCCACGCACAGCCGGCAACTGCAAGGGCGCGCGCCGGCACGGGGCCACGTCGAGCCCAGCCTCTCCCTGCAGCATGGCCACCTGCGCCGTCCGCGGTGCAGACGACGACGCGCACGGAAGAGGATTTTGATCCTCGAGGGAATATCCCCTCGTTGTTTGCATGTCAATTAAATGGTTATGAAAAAATTTAAAAAAAATTAAGAAGATGTATTAATATGTGATATATCACTCCACAAACATGCAAGTAAAAATTTAACTTCTACATCTCGCAACGAAAAAAACAAATTTGACTCTGAATATACGTTAACTAGCTGCGGTTCAATTTGTTTTTTCGTTACGAGATGTAGACGTTGAATTTGAACTTGCATGTTTGTGGAGTGTTATATCATATGTTAATACACCTTCCCAATTTTTTTCAAATTTTTTTATAACCATTTAAGTGACATGCAAAGAACGTACGTTAAAATAGTTTCCCCGACGCGCACTCTGCCTCGCACAAACGCATCGATACGCCAAGCTCCACTAGAGAATAGAGATTTTGACGAGGAGTATTATGGTTGGAGACGCGACGAGCTGATCGATCGATTCCCGGGTTGCCGGAGATGCGACGATGCGCGCTGGCGACGGCAACGGCGCAACGCCCGGTCATATCCTGTAGCACGTCTTGATTTTGTACCGCAACAGCTTCAACGAGGAAACCAATGGTTAAACCCCTAATTAATCAAGTGATACCACTGACGAGTAGAGATGGGCTCCATCTTTTCGTTTATATTTATCAGCTAAATTTAAATTTTCAACCTTTAAATTGAAACTGATTTTGTGGTTTTTACGCTGAAGTTTATTTTTTAGTTTTTGCTTTTAGATCGCTAAAAGCGCGTATATAAAAGTTATATTTACAAATTACTTTTCGTTTATAAATATACCGTTTGGCTTATTTCAAGATAATTTAAGTTGCTTTGCACGGACTGGATTGTATATAAAGCCTTTTGTTTACAAAAGCTAATTTAAGTTGCTTTTTGCTTACCTCGAAAGGACGACTTTCGATCGAGATTGCAGTGTTTTGAAGCTTCTAGAATAGCTCATGCGGATCGAAGAATAGCAACTAATCTGACAGTACTACGGGGAAGTGATCAACCCCTTGGTCATATCCTAGCCGGCCGCCGCGTACGTGACGTACTGACGACGCGATTACCTTGGTGCTCGTGGATGGATCGATGGATGTTGGTAAGGATGCAAGTGAGACTAGTAAGTAGCATTTTCTTACATTTTTCTTTCAAATTCTATACAAGTATTGGAAACAAACTATTAATAATGTCTTTATTTTATAGTTTATTTAATAGTTTACATGCATACAGATTGATTCTTTACTCGCTGGATAACAAAGTCATCATCTATAATCAACGTGATGTTTTTCCGAAATAATCATCCTCTACTAAACTGTCTCTATTTTTATTTGAGCAAATAGTAAATGTGTATCTGTAAATGCTCTATATGCATGCAACCAACCAAGATTGGATCAACACGAACATAAAAGATAATAACAAACCATACGTGTGAAGTGACTATTCTCACAACAAACCACTCATAAAACCCGTAACTTATAATCCGATCATGAGAAATGTTAAAAAGGGCTAAAGAGATAGTTCCAAATCATTGGGAAAGGCGTCCTAAAGGGCATTGATCGCACATTGATCATCAATGATAACTTTGTTATCCAGTGAGTGACCTTCTGTAATGTTGTTGCCATCTGACTATTTCAGTGGAGATATACTCGAGACCTTAACTATGCAAGGTCAATATGACATACAAACTACTCCCTCCGTTTCGAAATGTTTGACACCGTTGACTTTTTAGCACATGTTTGACCGTTCGTCTTATTCAAAAACTTTGGTGAAATATGTAAAATTATATGCCTATATAAAAATATATTTAACAATAAATCAAATGATAGGAAAAGAATTAATAATTACATAAATTTTTTGAATAAGACGAACGGTCAAACATATTTAAAAAAGTCAACGGCGTCAAACATTTCGAAACGGATGGAGTACTTACTCCATTCTAAATTGATCTACATATCACATAGATACACCAAGACTAATAAAAGCTAATAACTCTCTCATACTATATTTACTCTAGCAACAAACTCGATGTATGCACAATCCCCACTATTTTCTAGCCAATAGCAAATCAAGATATTGCATGTGGATTATAAATACTTGTGTGCATGGATACATGCATCAATGTCCATTTACTCCAATGCACAAATAACAAATAGACTTAATGAATCCCTTCTTCCTATAAAGTTATCTCCCACTAAGTGCAATTAAGATTCGAAAGCTCAATCCTCAATGATCCACATCATCACTAATTTACAGCCCTTGGATCGGTAGATTAGATTGCATCTGCACCGTTGGATGAACAAAACTCGGGGTCAAACACAACACGTGAGGCCCATGTGAATATACCGCAGCCCAGTAGGCCCAAGTCAATCTAAAGCAGCCCAATGAGGGATTTAGGATTCGGTGTGTCTTATCTCCTCCTGACTTCCTGAGCGGAGCAGCGGTGGCGTAGTGCGGCGGACCCTAGCGTGGCGTGGTCGCGCACAGGTGGTGGTGGGGACAACGCGCTTCTTGGTCGCAGGAGGTGGCGATAACTCCTCTTCCATGCAAGTATGTCTATGCCCCCACAATGGCCCGCCGCAACGCGCGGGGTATCATCTAGTGAACACAAATGATGATCATTTAGAAATAACTAAAAAAAAACTATATGATAATCATTTTGGAACGGAGAGGGTATAAAATTTCGGTAGGTATCACCGCTTACTTTATAAAATACCACTATGGTCTTATTTGGATCCTCCGGGCTATTAAATAGCTCTCCAAAATCTTGCTATCTAAGAGTATTAAACGTAGATTACTGACAAAACCCATTCCATAACCCCTAGGCTATTTTGCGAGACGAATCTAACGAGGTATATTAATCCATAGTTAGCGAATGATCAATGTAGCATCACTGCAACAAATCATGGATTAATATATCTCGTTAGATTCGTCTCGCAAAATAGCCCAGGGGTTATGGAATGAGTTTTGTCGGTAATCTACGTTTAATACTGCTAAATAGCAAGATTTCGGAGGGCTATTTAATAGCCCGGAGGATCCAAACAGAGCCTATGTCTTATTGATCTAACACAGTAGAGTTTCAAGTATGATCATTCACTTTTTTTCACGAGATTCATGTTGATTCGCATTTTAGGCCCTGTTTATATTTCACCCCAAAATTTTTCACCCTATCACATCGAATGTTTAAACACATGCATGAAGTATTGAATATAGACTTAAAAACCTAATTGCACAGATTGCGACTAATTTGCGAGATGAATCTTTTAAGCCTAATTGTTCCATAATTTGACAATGTAGTGCTGTAGTAAACATTTGCTAATGACGGATTAATTATGCTTAATAAATTTATCTCACGTTTTACTGACGGATTCTGTAATTGGTTTTTTTATTAGTGCCCGAATATCTCATAGAACACCCTATATAATATCCGAAGTGACAGTAAAAATTTTACACCCTTATATCTAAACACCCCCTCAAACAAAAAAACATCGCAAACTTTTGACAGGAAAACTAATTAGCGCGTACGCGCCAGATGAGTTAGCGGCACGCACGTACACGTGTCGCTCACACAGCGCAGCGCTACCGTTATTATAAGTAAAAGCCGGAAACCAGAAGAAAAAAAGGTGATGCGTGGTTTTTTTTTTCAGATTAGCGAGATTAGTGCTGATTTTTTCCAGAATAATTAGGCCGTAATCTGCATTCAATGATTTTACATAATTCAAGGATTTCAATGATTTTTAAAAAATCGACCCAAAATTTGAAACTTTCAACACTAATTTAAAAACTTTCAACTTATATTTAAAAATTTTTAAATCATATTAAAAACTTTGAAGTCAAGATTTGAAAACTTTCAACTCAAAATTTGAAACTTTCATCTAAAAATTCAAAAACTTTCAACTCAAAATTTAAAACTTTCAACTCAAATTTTGAAATCTTTCAGCTCAAATTTCAATAACTTTCAACTCAAAATTCATAATTTTCATCTCAAAATTGAAAACTTCTTATTTGAAATTCAAAACTTTCAACTTAAAATTTAAAACTTTTAAATCAAATTTCGAAACCTTTCCACTTCAAATTTAAAACTTTCCACTATTTTTGAAAAGTTTTCGACTAAATTAACTATATATGCTTTTTAAAGACTAATGCTAATGATGGTAATTAACGCTAATTGTCGTAATTTGCGGCACGAATGTCGTAGCACTGTAGCAGGGGCGCGCGTTGGTGGGCTGAATGCCCAGGAGTCGGAATGAGGCTGCTCCACTGGTGTACCGTATAATAACCAAAAAAGTGCGCGCTACATATTCTACTCGCGAATCCGCGCGAACTAGGTGTCGCGAGAGGTTGATACGCAGTCACTGAAGTCCCCGTTCGCAAAAGAGCAAAAACATTAACCGCACGCGCAATCACAACGAAGCCTCTCTGGTCAACTCTCACCCGCACGTACGACTACCCACCCACCCACCCCCACCGAAGCTACTCCAAACCAGTATAACCACCGGGCCCCACGCGTCATCCTCCCGCGCGTACGCCACCGTCGCGTGGCAAAAGTTCGCGACCAATCTATACCTCGCTCGCTCCTCGCTAGTCCACCACCGCACCTAACAGCCGCCAACCTCTCCCTCGACTCGTCGTCGTCGGCTTCGATTCGATCGATCGAGGCGAGGAGGAGGAGGAGCTAGGGTTTCGGATGGGAGGAGGAGGAGGGTTGTAGAAGCGCGGGGGCAGGCTGCGGTGGATCGTCGATGGGGGAGCAGCCGGCGCGGGGGGCGGCGTCGTCGGCGTCGGAGTCGTCGCCGCTGATCCCACCGCCGTCGGAGATCGACATCGAGGCCGGGGCCGGGGACCAGTTCCAGTGCCGGATCTGCCTCGAGACCGACGGTACGCGCAGATCCACCCCCCCTTCCGCCCGCGAGGCGCGACCTTATCGTGCGAGGGGGATCTGAGTGCTTTGTTGGCTCGGTGCGTGTGTGTGTGGGTGTGTGCAGGGAGGGATTTCATCGCGCCGTGCAAGTGCAAGGGGACGTCCAAGTACGTCCACCGCGACTGCCTCGACCACTGGAGAGCCGTGAAGGTATGAAGCTTTTGATCCCTCGGGCCTCCCCGCTGATCTCCCGCCCATTTCATTGGTTGCACGTTAGCTGTTAATAAATTGGGGGAGCTGCTGTTTGCTGTGCGCTGAGAGAAGTTGGGGGGTTGTGGCATTCTTGGTAGATAAGATACCATGTTTAAACCTCATTTGTTGTGATAACTAATTTTAGCGTTATATGAATGCTGTGCCTAAAATGTAGTTTAGGTGCGATTTGCTACAATTTAAGCTATGATTCTTCATAACGTAGAGTATCCAGAGTTGCCTTTGTCAACATTTACGCTTTCAAGATACATATTTTAATTGCACAAAAATTGGCAGGTCAATGTTATTTTGCTAAGCTTTGTTTCGTAAGAAAACTAACTTTGCTTGGCATTTTCTTTGTCTCATGTACAGGAAGGATTTGCCTTTTCGCATTGCACCACTTGTAAAGCTCCTTACTATTTGAGGGTTCATGTTCACACTGATAGGAAATGGCGAACATTGAAATTTCGTTTCTTCGTTACTAGAGATATATTATTCATCTTTGCTCTAGTGCAGTTTGTAAGTCCCTCTAGATACTCTTTGTTAGTTCTCGATTGTCTTTATTCTAATGAATGATAAAAGAGTTTGTTTTTTGTTATTTATTTGTTCAGGTCATATCTGCATTAGCGTATTTGGTGCATTTTATTGATGGATTACAGAATTACTGGTTGAGGACAGCCTGGGCATTTGACAATGAAGTTAGTTTTTATTACATATGTGGTAAATTACTTTATCATATCAAACTTGTTATTTCTTGCACTTAGTTTTGCATGATTGTTTGATGAAATTGTACCCTGATTGAAATAATTATCATGATAGTTCACCATGCATCCATATAACTCAATCACATGGGCGCTGTAGGTTTTACAAGGTTAAATGTGCAGTGCGTACACGATGAACCTCAATGGCTCAATCTTGTTTCATGTATGATGGGTGAGATGGGCTTGTAAAAAGGAATTTAAGTGTAGAAATGTGATATGAGAGTGAATGATATATGTATCGAATAGGAAAGAGCAAGCTACTTTTCCCTGTTTAATGCATGGTAATTGTTGTCACTTGAATATGTTATAGTTTGCTTGTGACTTATTCGAGGCATGTGTCCTTCGAAACCAAGCACCTCTGCTTCTAATTTGCTATAACCCTATAACTAACAAGAAACTCCTGACATGAGCTGCTCATTTCACCCATTTTTACATTAATGCCTTCAGTTTGATTAATTCTGAGCTCTTGCTGAAACATCGCAATGAACAGTTTTATAGACATCTAGTTAACTTTGTTCGGCTCAATAAATAAATGCCAATAAATTAACTTTGTTCGGCTCAATAAATAAATGCCAATTATATCAACCAAACTACCTGAGTGTAGCTCACATGGCTGGATTAATCAGGAACACATGTTCGTTACATGGTTGAGTTGTTGAACTTTCTTTGTTAATGAGGTGTTCACAAGTGATAAAGATGAAGATTAAGTATGGGCACGCAAACCAAGAAAGCCATTAATACATGATTAATTGAATTTTAATTATTTTAAACTTGAAAAATGGATTTTATCGAATATTTTACAGCAACTTCTATATAGAAAGTTTTCACACGAAGCACACCATTTAGTTGTTTGAAAAGCGTGCTAACGGAAACCGAGGGATAATCTGCCCCTTTCATCACAAACGAACGGAGAATTGGGCAAGCTAGGATATTCATCTGTATCATAGCCAAGTATGTAAAGAAGTGGATATATGATATGCATGTCGTATTCTCCCTACTGCGTGAATTCATTGGGCTCTGTTACTTATATTATGAGGAACTAAGATTTGCCAATTGTGATAATAGATATTATGTGGAAAATTCATATATACTCACTAAATCTGTGGGAAGACTCGCTATAAGATTCACCGTACCTTCTCTTGCGCATATTAGTTTAATCTGGACTAAATTTGAGTATTGTTCTTATGGTTACAGGGGCATTGCTATTTTTTGCTTTGCTTGGGTTATCAGGATGCTTCATAACTTGTTATGACCGAAGAGTACGGAATGACCTGGCACAGCCTTGTCGAGAGTTATGTCTTTGTTGCTGCCAACCAGGGTATGCTTCAACTAATTTAGCAATTGTATTAACAAGCTACTAATGCTGCATGCTTGTTTCATCAGCACTGCTCATTGTTCTTTTCTGTTTCAGGATGTGTGCAGATTGCCATCTACCTGGTACGCTTTGCATGTGGACAGATTGCACTACATGCTTTGAGGGCTGTGCAACGACAGCTGGAGAGTGTGGTGGTTGCTTGGGTGGTGCTGGAGAAGCAGGGTTACCATTGCTCTTTATCATGGGAGTAATCGTGCTTGGACTATTCACAGTTATCGGCATTTTCTACAGCGTCTTGGTAGCAACCATGGTGGGTCAGCGGATCTGGCAGAGACACTACCATATTCTTGCAAAACGAATGTTAACTAAGGTGAGTTCTGTTTGCCGCTTATTTCTCAGTCTTTGACTTTAGTTTATTTCCTTCTGCACTTAAGCTGTATCTGGTTCTTACAGGAATATGTTGTGGAAGATGTCGATGGCGAGCGCGCGGATTGGTGTCCGCCCCCTCTCCCTTCGGAGCATGTCCAACAGCTGAAGTCTCTGGGGCTTCTATAATCTGTAGCCCATGATTATACCAATGATGACCTTAATTTAGGACTTGCGGCACTATCCAGCTGTACAGGAGATGATACAAATTAAGCGGTGAAGCAGGCGTTTCGGTTTTTAAGCAGCCAAATGCACAACAATATCGTTTGTCTTTTTTTGTACATTGTAACAAGGGAATACCTATCTGAAAAATGACAACAGCATTTGATTTTTATACGATGAATGGTTTCACAGTTTTATTTCGATGAGCTCATTTCTTGTGCATGTTAGGTTGGTGATCTGAACAAGGGAAAATATGTGCTTCTGGTATTAGGAAACCTTGCAATGAGTTTTGTCTGGTAGGGATGCCTGAATACCTGATGCTCTGTGTTTGATACTTTGGTTGGTGACAGCTTGAGTAGAAACGTAGACAAATAATTCTCCTTTTAAACCAGATGACAATACGGTAAAACTGTATTTGAATTTGAATTGGTACCAGAAAAACCAAGAATGCGCCTTTTAAACCAGAATAGAGGAAATTTCTACTCAGTCAGTAGTCTTCAAAGTGTGGTACCAATACCGCAACTTTTTAAGTGGTGCTTAAAAAAAAGATAACCGAAAAAAAGATAATTAACTTCACAAAACTAATTAAATTATCGCGGAACTAAATATTTAAAATATACTTTGATTAAATTATCGTAAAACTATAAATTTAAAATGATATATCACAAAACTACAGTTTTAACAATAAATCACGATACATCATCTTAAATTTATATTTATAGTTTTATGAAAGGTTAGTCAATATATACGTAGTTTGAAAGAAAAATACTTTTTTTAAAAAAAGCTGGAACAGTTTGAAAGAATTTGGCCCATCGGGCTTTGATTTCACCTGCACCCGCAACGCAACACGCACCACTTCGCTCTTTCTCTCGCGGCGCCACCTGAACCGGAGCCGGAGGGGAGGAGATCTCGGCGGCCGAGCAGAAGCGGCGGCGCTCGCCGCGGTTGCGGAGGGGGAAGAAGAAGGCGCGGCGGAGCGTAGCGGAGGGAGTAGCAGCGAGGCGAGCGCCGAGAGGGAGAGATGGATCCCGACGCGGTGAAGTCGACGCTCTCCAACCTGGCCTTCGGCAACGTCATGGCCGCCGCCGCCCGCGACTACCAGAAGGTGACTTCTCTCACTCACTCGCGGAATTGGCTGTGGAGGTTGGTGTCGGAGCCGGGCGTGCTGCTGGATGGATCTCGGCACCAGCGGGGGGGAATCGAATCTCGGTTCTTGATTGGGAGTGGGGTTGACGGGCGGTTGATTCGGCCGCGGAGCACTCGGCTCAGCTGTGCTGCAGGCCTGCAGCCATGGATTGTGGAAGGTAGAGGTAACGGGGAAGATGATCTGGTAACACGACAATGCGAATTTCTCGTCTTGGGAAAGGGCAGGCACATGTATTTGGGCATTTAGCAATTGGGTGGTATTAGCTTGATCTGGTATTTGGTTGGGATCATGGGGAGGTTTAGTTCATAAAGGGGATGGGTTAGCTCCAGTCCTGTGTTGATGTTGCAGGGTTTGAAGACCAGTGTATTCCATGCTGAATAGGAGTATGCTGCTTTATGACACCTCAGTGTACACAAAAACAATGGCGCTTCTCACGTGTAGCCAATAAACATGGATCAATTTGAGTATAATATTTTGGAAGTTTAGAATAACAAAGAGTTGGAGTGGATCATGATACATCTGGCCGTTCTTTTACATGTTCAAAATGGGTTACCTTCTTAGGCCACGAATGCATGTCATGTAACATTTGCAGGTAATCCTTTTGATATTCTTCCTAGATTTACAGCAACAAAATGTGGTGTTTGCATCAAAGTGTAGAGGAAGGTATAACTGTCCTTCATGCACACACTTGATTCTTCACTCCTTGCAATGTGATTTGCAAGTTATAATCTTCTCTGCTTATTTGTGTCAACTGCATTTTATGTCCTTGTTGTAATGGGGGTAAAAAACTGATCCAGCGGGTTGGGTCGTGAAATTGGCTGGTTGGTGGCCGTGGAGCCAGTGTGCTCCTGGATCTCGGAACCAGCGCGTGATCAAATCTTGGTTTTTGATTGGGAGTGAATTGTAGTCTGGTACACCTATCTTTAGAACTTGTGTCTGATTTGCCTCCACTCAGCTTTGCCACAGGCATGGATTGTGGAAGGTATAACCATAGATCAACGTGGAGGATGATCCTGGTAACACAACAGTGTGATTTTTTGTCTTGAGAAAGGGCAGGTGCATTGGATTTGGGCATTTGGCTATGGGAGTGGTGTTAGCTCACGTGAAAAGTCTTGCCTTCCAGACTGCTCTGTCCTGGTGTTGCTGTAGCATGATCCAATCTTTGGCTGGGAACATTGGGGTGGGGGACAGTTCATTCGGAGGATGGATTAGCTCCAGTCATGTATTCCAGGACAACAAATAGAGTGATGGTGCAGGGTCTAGAGACCAGTATATTCTATGCTGGATAGGAGATAATGCTTTATGGCACCTCAGGGTACACAAAAACAAGGGTGCTCCTCCCATTTAGGCAGCCTATAAATGTGGTTAGATTGGAATATGGTTTGCAAGTTTGCAATAATCAAAGTTGCAGTGGATCATTCTCCATTCGGGTGTTCTTAACTTATGTATGTTGAAAATGGATTACCTTCTGATGCCTTTTGCTCTCTCATGAATTCATGTTATGTAAAATTTGTAGGTATTCATTTTTCTATCAAAATGGCCTTTCTGTATATTGACAGCAACAAACTGTTGGGGGTTTGCATCGAAAGTATAGTACAAAAGGATATAACTGTCCTCCACGCACATCACTCGTTTCCATTATTTATACTTGATTCTTCACTCCTTTTGATATGATTGGCGAGCTATATCTTCTCTTATTGTTTGTGTCATTTTCATTTATGTCCTTGTTATAATGGGGGTGAAATACTGTATTTTTACACTCTTGTTCCAGTGCTTTGAACCTCTTGCATTTTTTAAAAACAAACTTGCTTTCAAAACAGGCTAATACTACTCTCTCTGTCCCCTTTTGTTTTTTTTCCTGTATACTGACATAGTTAACATGTTAGGAAATTGTAGCTAAAGAGAAAGCCCAAGCAGCAAATGCAAGCCATGATGAGGTTGATCTTGATGAATTATTGGATGTGAGTTTAACTATAGTATCTTCTATATTTCTCTTGTTTTTTTTCCTTCAGTTTGAAGCACTGATTACCTTTTTATCTATCATGCTGTGGAACTACAACTATAGGATCCAGAGCTTGAGAAGTTGCATGCGGAGAGAATTGCTGCTCTGAAGGTACTGATCTGCACATTGCCCTTGAAGGTTGTGAACCTGTGTGGATAATCTTCATTTTAAGTTATTCATTTTCCTGTGCATAACAGAAAGAGGTCGAGAAGCGTGAAGTGCTAAAAAGGCAAGGTCATGGTGAATATAGGGAGATAACTGAAGGGGACTTCCTAGGAGAGGTCACTGGCAGCGAAAAGGTCATCTGCCATTTCTACCACCGTGAATTTTACCGTTGCAAGTAGGACATAATTTGTTCTTTTAAAAATAAGTTGTTTTATAATTGACCTGATGATAATTAATTGACCCTGATGATAATTCATGGACACCTATCTAAATCTTTTCTAGGATCATGGATAAGCATTTGAAGACCCTTGCACCAGTCTATTTGGGAACTAAATTCATCAAGCTTGATGCTGAAGTTAGTATGCTATCTCTATTAGCATCCAGTTACTTGTATTTTATTACAAAGATGATGTCTAATCTTGTAAATAACTACTCCAGAATGCTCCTTTCTTTGTCACGAAACTAGGAATCAAAACATTGCCCTGCGTGATATTGTTCAAGTAAGTGCATAAACTTTCATCATTTTACCCATCGGATTTGGATAACGTGTGCTTAAATGTTTGGTGCTCCTTGCTATAACCTTTTCATCATGCGAGGACCAATCCAATAGTCAGGGTTCTGTTTTTGCTCTCGAACTGAAATTTTGTTCTTTAGGAAGGGCATTGCTGTTGACCGGTTAGTTGGGTTTCAAGACCTTGGCAGTAAAGATGATTTTTCAACAAGAGCGTTGGAAAATATACTCAAGATGAAAGGTATCTCTATTACATCTCCATACACAATTCTGTCAAAACATTGAAATGACAAATATGATAACACACAATAATGTAGGTATAATCGACGAAAAGAAGAAGGATGAGGACGATGAAGACGACGAAACCGATATGTCAATGAACAGGAGGATTAGGTCTTCAACCGCTCAAGATTCTGATTCAGAATGAACAAGAGGTGATACACTCCACTGTGTCATCAAGTTTCTTTTGCACTCTGTGTGTTTATGTAATATGCATTCCGAGTTGTATCAACCCAGTTAGGAAACGAGGTATTTGAAAATGCAATAGCTATAGAGGAATTTATTTTGTGTACTGTTTAGTTAGTTTTTCATTCATACTGCCAAAGTGCCAAGCTGGCCTATGCGAGTCGGTACGCTTTACCCCAAACAGTTTTTCTTTTCTGGCCATCATGCTGTCAATGTTTTACCTACAATACCTGATTGGTTGCTATACATGAAGTATCACATAAACATGACGAGCTAAGAGTTGAAAATTGGACGTAACTACACAGCTAGTGATAGCCAGCTACCACTCCATCTATAAGAGATACTATCTACCTATATTTCAAATGCAATTTTCTCTTAAACTACTCACCCGATCTACGATCCGATTACACCGTTGTGTTCGTAACAATTAAATCTTTACAATAAGATCTCACATGATTATATTTTGATGAAAAATCATAAATTACTTTTATGATATGTCTAAATTACTTTTAGATTTCACTAAGTTACTTCTTAGATATATAAAAGTAAATTCAGTAAAGCCTAAAAGTACTTTACATATATTATAGAAGTAACTTAGAGCAAAACAAAGGTAACTTTGGCATGTCATTTGAAGTAAATCCGTTGTACAGATAAAAACATGACTCTATCTAGAAATTAAATTAATCAGCACAAATTATAGAATTAACTAAAAACAATAATAAAAGTAATCACCTCAGAGCATTATGAATGTATAGGAAGTATTTTAATCAAATCTAAAAGTAAGTTATATATATGATAATTATATATATGATAGTTTGTTCAATGAAAAAAAGGCATTAATTAAAGTTACTTTCCTTTTGTTATAAGTTACTTCTATAATATATGTAAATTACTTTTATAATATATGTAAATTACTTTTAGGCTTTACTTAATTTACTTTTATATGTCTAAGAAGTAACTTAGTGAAATCTAAAAGTAATTTAGACATATCATAAAAGTAATTTGTGATTTTTTATTAAAATATAATCATGTGAGTTCTTGTTGTAAATATTTAATTATTATGAACACAACAGTGTAATCGGATTGTAAATCGGATGAGTAATTTAAGAGAAAATTTTATTTGAAGCATAGATGATAGGAATATTTCCCCTACTTACTTAATGGATTAGTAATATAGTAAAGTAAGATTCTTCAAGTTAACACATATCTGGATAGGGGTCGCTCGTTATGACTAAATCGAGAGTGCTCTCGATTTAGATTTTGCGTTGAAAATTACCATCTCAAAAGCAATTAAAAAAATTGCACAGCTACGAAAAGGAAAAAAAAAGAAAAGAAAAAAGAAGCAAACTTTCGTGCTTCTAGAATCTATTGCCTAGACAAAGGTTGGGTGATTATGTGACTGCAACAAAATTGCGAAAACGCTTAGTATCGTACGTCCGATAACAACGAAACTCCGGACGCGTAGGGACCCACATCAGAAACCCATCCCTTCTCCAACCTTATCCTATTCTTCCTCATCCAAAACCAAAACCATTTCCCCCATTTCTCTCCCCTACCATGGACTTCTCCGGCGGCGGAGGTGGAGGCGGCCAGCGGCAGCGGCGGAGGTAGCGTCGCGTCCGGGAGGGTGCAGGCGGAGCGGTGATTGGAGATCGTGGGGAAGCTCCTCGCGGCGAGGGAGTTCGTCAGGTGCAAGCGGTTCGCAGAGCGCGCGGTGGAGGTGGACCCGCCCCTCCCTGGTGCCGACGAGCTCCTCACCGTCACCGACGTCCTCCTCGCTTCCCAGTCGGTCCTCCCCTTGGTCCACGCCGACCCGCTCGCTGTCATCCAGCTTCCCTCGGCCACCAACCCGGCCGACCACGCTGCCGTCTCCCACGCCTACCGCTGCCTCGCCCTCCTCCTCAGGCAGGAGACCAACCCCCACCCGGGCGCCGATGTCGCCCTCAGCCTCGTCCACGACGCCTACGCCATCCTCTCCAATCCCAACCGCCGCCCTCCGCCCGCCGTTGCCATCGTCGTCCCCCACACTATAAGGTTGGCGAAGGTGAGGAGGCTTGTGGCAACGTCGACCTAGCTAGCGAGCATTGTTGCACACCATATGTTTTTTGTGTTGCACATAGTGTGTTTGTGATGTTGTAATCCGTCTTTTCTGGATGTTTCTTAAATCAGTACTGGATGTTGCATTTGGTATCTTCGGATGTTGCACATATTGGGTTTTGAGTGTTGCATTCAATTGAAACATCTTCAATAAAGCGATGAAACATTCTTCAGTGAAAGATGAAACATCTTTAATTCATGTTGAAACATTTTTTTTCGAGCGATGAAACATTGCAACATTTCATTTAACATACAATGAAACATCGTTCGGAGATTTCATGTTGAAACATTTTTTTTCGAGCGATGAAACATTGCAACATTCATTCTACATACATTGCAACACCGTCCGGAGATTTGCAAATCTCCGGACGTCCGATGCGTAGCACTCTCCACAAAATTGATGACACAATCCGAACATCTATCTATACTAATATAAAAAGCACCAGTTCATCAAACACCTGTCTTTTCTATCCCTTAGATCTATTCATCCAACGGCTTGTATCAAAATTTGGATCACCTTGCAATTAGCGATCTCCCACTCCGCTTCGCGTAACCAGCGATTAAAGGAAAAAATAGTGATCGGATTAGCGTTCTTGCCGTCCTTGCCAAACCGCCGCTCCTCCCCGCGATGGCGAATCAGGATGTCCGCTCTGCTGGACGTCCTCGACATCAAGATATCTACAAAATACAAGTACTGCGAATTACGTGCTGAAAAACCCAAAAGGGATAATTGTTCCGAAACGACAATACAAGCCTAGAATGTTTATGGCACGAAATCAAAAAGTACAAAAGAAGAAATTTACTCTTCAAATAGAGAAGGAACAATTTCCCCTAGATCCACCACGTCCGATATCACGTCCTCGCGTGTGTCATTCGCTGCCCCCTGCGACAAGATCTCTTTAAGATCCAAGTTGGGCTGCGCAAGCCTCACACACGCAAGGAGATGGCAAGCCCCGGTGTGGATCCCGTTGGCGATCTCATCAGACACCTTGGCCGCATGCTTCGAAGGAATTACCTCCATCGCTTGGGCCAGGGTGAACAGCGAAGATGTCACCGAGGTCTCGTCAGGGTGCTCCAGGATCTTGGCCTCAACTCCGCACGCCCCCGCCTTCTGGTGAAGGCTTGTGAAGCTCTGACAGAGCGAAGCACGGATGGAAGCGAGGTGGTCCTCTAACTCAGACATCCGCCTTTCGAGGCCTTGCCGCTACGACTCGTTCCCGGCCACGAGTTCCTTCATCTTTTGAAGGTCCTCGCGAGCCACCTCCAGTTCCTGCTCAAGCTGGGCCACACGTCCATCTGCTGAGGTCACGCGGGCGTTCGCCTGCTCGATCACCCGAGCCACCCCCGAGCACCAACGTCGAGGAGGCGCTTCATCTCGGCCATCATCTGCGTCAAAGTCAGTGGCTCGATAGCAGCTGGCGGAAGAGGAGCAAGTAAGGCTATGACGACGTCAGGAGCAGGCTCGGCCGCGACAGGGGCATCCCCGATTACAGCAGTGGCAGTAAGCACAGCCGCTGCGGTAGTCGTGCTGGTTGCGACTTCACCCCTGCTGTGGGCCAATGACGTCGAGGAGGCCCTGAAGACATCACATCGTGTCCGTCAGAAGACAATATTAGAAGGGAATTCGTGAAGGAGAAAAAGGTTCCATTTTTTTGCTCACTTGTTCGCCGCCAGCTTTACCAGTCTTCTTCTCGGGGTTGGAGGGAGGTTGCCCGCGTCCTAAGTGAGATGGTAAAATAAGAATCTGCTCGCTCCTTTTCACGACAACAATACACCGAAGACGACTCACCTCGGAACCGCTCACCTTGCGACGAGACCCAGTGCCGGTGACTGTGGTCGCCCACCTCTTCTGTTTCGACGTCCTGCTGCCCCCAGCAGCAGCGACGTCGGAAGCCTCCTTGGAGACTTTCTCCTTAAGTAAGGCGGAAGCTTGGTGATCCACGAGTGGGCCAATGGTGTCCGTTAGAGGTAGAGCCTGCAAAGATGAGGTCATATCGTTTTCTCGGAAGAAAGAGGAAACGGATGTCAACTATGCTTACGTTGATGGCGGTAGCTCGTTCTGTGCCACCTTGCTCACAGAGCGGGGCCAGGATCTCGGCCGCCTTCGAAGGCAGGCTAATCATCACTTGGCACACCCTCTGGGCTACGGTGGCGCTGTCAAGACCTACGATAAGGAACTAACCTTGGTTAGATCTGAAAAAACTGTAGACGCAGAATAAGGTAACAACGCGAGAACAAGTACCCCGCTGCGAGATCCGGGTCACATCGTCCGGCCCAGAGTAGTCATAAGCAGGGTGAACACGGGCTTGCAGCGGCTGGATTCGACGACCTATGAAGTCGACAGCAACCTCATAGCTGGTCAGTCCTTGTACTCGCAGATCATCTATGATGTCCACGAATGCTTGGAGAGAAGAAGTCAAGGGAGGTTTCGAGGTCCACTCTTGAGATCACTCAGGTTGGTTCTCGGGAACGACAAGGACAGGCTCTGAGTTTTCGATCTGAAGTTAAAACCACCTCGATCTTCACTTGCTACGAGATAAGGGGTATTGGAAGGGAATGTATTTCGCCTTCATGCCATCCTGAAGGCGAAATCCGTAGCATCCAGAGATCCTGCTGGATTCCATCCAATGAAGCTCGTAGTAGTAGCAGAAGAGATCGAGAAAAGGCACTACCACAACAGAGATGAGCGAAAATGCTCAGGAAAATAATCGAATTGGGGTTGAGATGAAGCAAAGAAAGACCGTAGAAGTTCAAGATCAGCAGGAGGAATTCGGAAGGTGGAGGTAGACAACCACAATAAACGAAATCCTCTACCACTACCATACGACCTAAGATGGGATGGGGTTCAGTACCTCCTTTGTCCCGCTCCATGGTCCCGCGGCCGGGTAGAGCCCCCTTCTTGCAGTTTCTTCATGGCGGCGGTGTCAAAAGATGATTTTTCCAGATCCATGGCCGCCAGAAGATCGCCGGGAAGTGAACAGGGAAAAAAGGCTAGGGTTTTTTGGGGACGGAGGGGTCAAGAGCGCCGGGAAGATGGAAGAATTTTCTCGCAAACAGATTTGAAATGGATCCCAAAATTCCTTTAAATAGGCGCACAACAACACGGTTCGTATCCTAAGGAAAGGAGAGAGATTGCTGCCGAAAATTTCTAAAGCTCGTTATGGGCTGTAGTTTAGACTTCAATTTAAATTCACTCACGACCGTTGAACTTCCTTCAGCATTGTTGCTGGCTCCGTGTCTCTACGGTTTTATACCGGGATCGACCAAGCGAGTACGACAACGTGCTGACGAGCGAAGTTGCGCATGACAACGTGAGTTCATTTAAGCTGAAGTCGGGGGCTACTGTCATGGTTATGGATAAGGCATACCCTCTTTCCTTGGACTTATGGAATATACGGATACAACATACCATCACAAATACGAGCTATCTCCGTATGCGTTAAGGAAATTCGCCAGATGTTATGGAAAATGTCTCTACGGGACAAGCGACGGACGAAGTCCTACTCGGAAAGGATAGGGTCTTACTATATCGTACGAGATCCGATGTCTCCGAGTCCTACTTGGAGATCAAGATGATCCACGGTATAAAAGGGACCCCTGAGAGGGATTCAAGGCATTGAATCTCACCACCAACACACCTGCCATAGTTTACGAAGCCGGAGCACGCAGAGCTAAGTCACCGGGAGATCTCGTCGAATCCATTGACTACAATTTCATCGGTATCGTCGAGTTCATCTATTCCTATTGTAATATGTGGTTTCTTCCATATAATCTCATATAAATTGGACAAGGGCTATTACTTGATAAGGGGCCTGAACCAATATAATCCTTGTCTTTGTGTTTGCTTGATATCATACTACGTAGATCCTCATACCAGCGAACCCCAATACCCTAATCATCCGGTCTACGGGTATCACTCGTCAACAGAATGAGCAACATAGAAAAAACTGCAGAACTCCTAGCATTGAAAATTAAATCGAGACACTATACAAGTTGATTCCAGGAAGGTATTTGTAAATACAATATTTTCTTACGGAATATTTGGATGTAGAAACAAATACACGTTACAAACATTGTTGACTAGAATAAAAACGGTTAACTAGAATTCATTTCTTGACAGGAACTAACTAGAATTCTAGAATTACTAAAACTGAAATTTGGTTAAAAATATTTTGGCAGCTACTTGGATTAGTGAATCCTTCTACAGGCAATAATTAATTGTCAGGGATCATTGAACCCAATTAGAGACTGAAAACAGATATTTGTTTCAAGTTAAAATTTGCTAGGCAAATAAATAGCATCATTAAGTAGGCAAATATTATTAGAATTGGTGAAACACCTTTATATTTATTAGTTTTCTTAGGAAAACAGATGACATTTTTTTTACACTAGCAGAGTTTTGGGAGCACAGCAGACGAAACAAATATGCCACAGCTCAACAAAAGAACAATACAAGAATTTGTAAATAGTTCAGAAAATCATAAAACCAAAAAGACTACAGATGGAGTAGGTACAACACATCGATGACACACTGGTTCCCTCCAACTATGGAGATTATGTCACGACCCGAGGCCATGACGGGAGAAACACCACCGAAAAGATAGCCGGACGGCGTTGGCTCCTAGAGAAGAGATGTAGATTTAGAGTAGGGAGAAGAGCATTATTAGGAGGGAGAGATTACACTAATTGATATTCATTGCTTAACTTGAGATGAATACAAACCATCCCTTATATAGAGATGATATGATTTGACCCTTAAGAAACTAACTCAGACTAACTATATCTAATCTTATCGTATCTCCTACCAACTGCTACAGTACTCGAGGTACTGTTCATCCACTTGGACTTGGGCTTGTGGGCCTCGGCCTTCTGCCCAATGCCTATGACACTACAACCTCCTTTTGAGCAGCTTGTCCTCGAGCTGCAACATATAGCAGACTTCTAGACGTACACGACTCCCTAAATAAAACTTAATATAATTGCTGCAACTATTTGTCCCGGAGGTTGTGACCCCCAAGATGCAGCCCTGCTCGTCAGCATCACTCCCCCTCGCCAACAACGGCGCCATTGCCAGGACCAGTGGAGGATCCTCTGGAAGCGTACCCTGTCCCTCGCTCCCTGGCTGTTGCTGCAATCTAATGGCCACGGACCACGTCGACTTGAACGACACCGTGGAGGGAATCACCACCCATGGCTGGTTGGGGAGCAACCCCTTCTTAGGTGGTCACCCATGGGTGACCTTGATCCGCTTGCACCACTTCAAGACTTGTGGATGTGGTTGCAGTGGAGAGGACAGACAACGCTGTCTGCATGCCTCCAAACCCGCCGGCTGAGTTGGAGGTGTAGAGATCGGTGACGGCATCACCATGCCCACTGCCATGTCCTGCTCTATGGCCTCCTGCTTGCTATGCCATTCCTCTTTCTTCACCAGTTTCTCCTGAATTAAGGTCGCCAATTCCTTGAGAACGACCCTCAACTCCTCGATGCTTTTAACTCCTTGATCCTGGTTGTGGAGGTCTGTTCGTACTGGAGATACAACAGCCATCGTAGATGTTGCGGCCATGGAAGGCTTTTTGTGCATACTCTGCATCCGCATGAGATTGGAATTTAATTGAAGCCTCCACATCTGTTCTCATCTGCTGCATGTTGATCTTCTCTGCTCCATAAGCATAAATGTTGATGCGAAAAACATACACTGGCCTGAGAGATTTGCTTAACTCTAGTGCAGGACCTAAATCTTGCTTTTGGGTTTAAGGGCGTGCCAGTTGGTTTGATCCTGCAACCAACAAGAAACAAACAAAAAAACATAGTTAAATCCATAAACGGTAGCCGATCGGCCACATGCTGATGACATATCGTTTGTAAGTTAGCCGATGTAACGTGAATTAGATCGGCAATGATATATAAAGCAAAAAGAAAGTTAAATCTAGTCGATCGGCTGTAGATATTAACAGTATATAATCTATAGATTGAAATATGTTTAAACCAAGTGATTAGGATAGATCAGACCAGCTTGCCGAGACAGTATAAATCACTTATGTCTAAAAGTACTTCAATGTAAAGATTATATATGTTTATAGCATAGCCGATGTTGTAGATTTAACATGTATCGGCTAATACTCCGACACTACTTTATACTAGGATATCAATATAGATCAAATATATTAAACAGGAATTAATCAAGTGTTAATGTAGTTTAACAGATTAATAACAAGCTTAATATATTTAATTACAGTGAGATCTTAATATAAAGGGCAGATTTAGTATATCAAGTAAACATAAAGTAAACAAAATAACCAAATTAGGTAAGATCGGCTGAAACCCCGATGCTATCTCTAATAACAAAAACAAACTAGATATTATGATTCTAAGTATTACTTAATAGGTCGGACCCAACCGATGCAGCATTAAGCATAAATAGAAGCATAAGATCTAAACAAGTTGATGAAAGTATTTTGAGATGGTAGATGCACTATATAATCTAAGTCAACGTTGATATCTAACTCTATCGGCTGTTACCTGGTAGTAGATGCTAGCCGATCTAGGGTTACATAGCAATATTGATCTAGATTATATAGCACATATGATAACTCGGCAACTTACATAAACAAGATTAGAGTGTCATAAAGATGGAAGCACTAATCCTGAGAACGCAAGCCGCCATAACAAGCTTTACCTCTTGTCGGAGATCGAACCCGATGCAGCCCAACTCGAAAGCAAGAACTCGTCGAAAACAAACGAAAGTAAAAGGGTGGCAATGCGTTGAGATTGTTATTGAACTGTGCGTTAATTGATTACATGGGTTTGGGCTACTTTAATACCTAAAGTACACAATATGTCCTTGTCGGACACGACTCCTAACTCTATTACAACTTAGGATACAAACAAGTCCCTAAGGCGGACTTTTACCGACTCAAAGTATAAGGAAATTACAAAAAATATTCTAATTAATAGATACAATTGTCTTCCCAGGACTCAATCCATGCGTGGCAATCCATATGAAGCACATTAACCCGATCCGATGACGTATACCCAGTCATATTGTCGGAATCGGCTCAATCGACAACCTTGGCCGACTCGAACTCTACCGATCTAGGTCGCAGCCGATTCGAACTTCAGCCGACTCTTGCTCTGTTTCCGAAACAATCGATCTCTTAGATTCCGCTTCGATTTTATCTTCATCTCCGATACTTGAATTACCAAATTTAGTCGTTAACAACAGAACACTTGATGGAGTAGATCCTTTGTCACTGGGTAGAGCAGATTGCTCACCGTGACATGGAGAACTCTCTCGACATCAGAAGCCATGGTGAGTGGCTCTGATACCAAGTTGTCACGACCCGAGGCCTTGACGGGATAAACACCACCGGGAGGATAGCCGGGTGACGTTGGCTCCTAGAGAAGAGATGTAGATTTAGGCTAGGGAGAAGAGCATTATCGGGAGAAAAAAGACTAATTGATATTCATTGCTTAACTTGAGATGAATACAAACCATCCCTTATATAGAGATGATATGACTTGACCCTTAAGAAACTGACTCAAACTAACTCTATCTAATCTTGTCCTATCTCCTAACCAACTGCTACAGTACTCGAGGTACTGTTCATCCGCTAGGACTTGGGCTCGTGGCCTCGTGGGCCTTGGCCTCTCTACCCAATGCCTATGACTAGGTAATCTATTGTTCGTTATATAATTCGTTGTACTCATCTATCACCACACTAATGTTGGAGGAATCAGCCTTTCGAATCTTGCTTGCCAGTCCTTTGATCTGGGAGATCTTCTCTTTCGCATCTTCAGGTGCCTGGCTGCTAAAGGTCAGAAATACCTGTTGGAGACTTGAAAGGTTTTCTAGGCCGTATACACACTCAATGATTCTGAACCTCAGCTCAAGCCTCTGAAGCTCTGGCATTGCCCCTTCTAGGAAGCTCAGAGGTGGTAGCACTGGTGCCGTAAAACGCAGCAACCTCAGCTTTGTAAACCCCCCATCCGGCACAAAGATTTTACCTCCTGACTCCAATGTATTCTTATGCACAGTTTTGAGGATATTTGAAATATCCTTTGCTGCATCAAGTGAAAAAATGAGAGAGAAAAGCTCAGGAAGCCTACTAAGAGTCACCAAAGTATGTGTCGTAAGTGAAGTCAAGGACAGAGTAAGCTTCTCAAGGTTATGCAAGCGGTCAATCCATTCTGGCACTTTAAACAAGCTGCCAGAAAGCTCAAGGGTGTAAAGGTGTTCTGGTGGTGCTTGTGAAGAACTCAGTGACCTGTAAAGGAAGCCCGTGAAATTGTCATCAACTACAAGAAACTTGAGAGAACAACTGCTCAAATGTTCAATAGCAGAGAGCAGCAATTCATCATCTTTCACACTGAACTTAACAATCCTGTAAATGGCAAGTTTGTTAAGGTTGGTGAGCTTCTCCAAGGCTGCTAGCGGACGCAATTGTTTTGGCATATCCACCTTGCTGCCTTCCTTACTGGTACCTTGCAAGCCCGTGATATCTCCATCTTCGGCATACCTTACAGCATTTCTGATGATCCCCGCAAACGTGGCTAAACTTCCAGAGATCTCAATCCCAGACAGTGTCTGTATAGTTGTCATCTTTGTGATTCCTTCAGTTAATCTCAATGCTCTCCGCTTGGTTTTATTGCCAGCCAATAGATGGGCCATTCGTTGAAGCCTCTCCACTGATGGAGGCAAGTTTGTCACATTCGTATCCCTTATGTCAAGTACCTCCAAATACTCCAGCTTGCCTATTTTCTTCGGTATCTTGTGGATGTCCGTCCCACGCAAGCTTAGGTACTTCATCTGATGCATATTACATATTTTTTTGAGCTGGTTTGATGACAAGTCCTTGCATCCTTCAAGATCCAACACCTGCAGTATCTGGAATTTGAGCATATTAGAATGAAGAGCTTTGAAACTCTCCAACACAGTCAAGGATCGTACATGCGACAACTTCATCCTCTCTACTAACTCAGTTTCTTGCCGATCACTTTTATGGACAGACAACCGTCGAACCTTGTAGCTTGGAAATGGTGTCTGCCAGTGGCTACCAATAACAGTGATGAAATTCTCCTCACCAGATTTGGAGACAATGTACTCAAGGACCATGTCATGAATTTGACAGCTCTTCACCTTCCCATTGCTGCTGTTGTTGATAGGCCGAATCAAGTTCCTGCCAATGAGTTCATTGAAGTTGTCTTCTGCAACTTCTTCTGCCGTCTGCCCATGTTTGTCAGTAACGAACCCTTCAGCAATCCATCTTCTTATCAAACATTTCCTGCTAATATTGCGGCCCTTCGGAAACGTACTCAAGTAGAGCAAACATGTCTTAAGGTCAGGTGGCAGATTTTTGTAGCAGTGGTTAATTATCCGCACTACTTCAGTGGTGAGATTGTTTCCCAACTCTGCACTTAAAGCCTTCTCCACTTCAATCAATTTCTGATCCAACGTCTTTCCAATCTTTGATTTCAGTTCACTAGCAATGAGCCCTGATACTACTACTATGGCCAAAGGCAGACAACCACACATCTTCACGACAATCTCATCATTAATGGTTCGAGTGGGACACAGACCGTTAGCAGATATTATTTGAAGAAACAATTTGTTGGAGTTCTCTGGATCTAGCTGTTTGAGCTTGTGCACATGACCATTTTGACGGCGGCAGGCTTCAGCTACAGAGTTAAACCTGGTAGTCACAATTACGCAACTACCCTTATCATTCTTAGGTAATGAATCCCTAATACTTTCCCATGCTGATACAGACCATATGTCATCAATCAAGATATGGTACCTGTTCAAGAATTGTTTAGAAGTAAGTAGTTGTAAATAGAGTGTGCTTTTAAGGTAGTTGTAATTGTAAATAGAGTGTGATTTTACGGTACTTGAGAAGGTACCGTAAAGTTCCTCTCTAAATAATATTTTATACTACCTTCTTAGTTTAATATTTTTATGGGGAATATCTTCCTTTAATATTTGAACTTAAAAGAACGAAGGGAGTAGTACTCATCCCAGGCACAAAACATATTGCCAAACATTTTCAACTTGGGTATCAATATTTTTTCCCTATTATATTCTGCATAAAGTTATTGGACTTTATAAATACTAGAAAAAAGATGCCCGTGCGTTGCAACGGGAAACACTAACGTTATTAACTTAGTAAAATAATAAAAAAATGAGCTCTTATGATCTAGAAATTCACATGTTAAAAAATAAGGAGAACTCATTGTAGACCAGGACTCTTTCATTTTGTTTTTTTTTAAATCGCATTGCCCAATCGAATATGTACATAAAACAACTTAATATAAAGTATAAATTATAAATTAGAAAATAAATAATATTGGATGAGGACTCTAGAATATTCTCCAAAAGAGGCTAGGGTGCATATAGGAATACAATTTAGAAAAAGAATTAAAATTCAATATACAAAATATTGAAAGAAGAGTTTAGAGTTCATATATAGAAATACAATTAGAAACAATAAAAAAATAGGAATATTTGAAGAAGAATAGAGACCATATAGAATTAAAAAATAATTGATATTATTTAATTTTAGTCTAAATTTAAATTTTGTATCACGACAAATAAATAATTATATTTTTAGTCAGAAAATAAATCCATATCATGAGGAAAACAATTTAGTTAGAATTAAAATAATAAGTAGTCATAAGCAATTATAATGGGCCCTTTTATGGCCTAATGGGCTAATAGGCCTATAGAACCAACGAGCCATCAAGCCCAGTAGGCAGAATAGACTGGAGGCCCAATAGTGTGGCGGCCCAATGAAGGAGAAGCCGGGGCCGTCCGATCGAATGGACGGTCCAAATTGATCCCAAACTATATATATACTCTGCAGCAATCCCTAACCCTAAAAATTCATTTTCCCCCTCTCCGCGCCTCTAATCCCCTCCCCCCCCCACCCCAACACACACACACGAGCGGCTGCTGTGGCGCCCTCGATCCCCTGTCTCTGAAAGCGACAGCGGCGCCCTCCTCCCCCCTCCCCGAGCGGCTGCGGCAGCACTTAGCAGCAGCCGGCGAGCAGTGACGGGCTGCGGCGCCTCTCCACCCCTCGCCTCCTCTCCCTCTCCATGGGGCCACGGCCCACGGGAGGGCTCGACCGTGGCGGGCGGTGGCAGGCGGCGGCGCTCTCCCCAGGAAGGAAGCCGACGGCGGCCTGGAGTCCCTGCGACGGCGACAGCGGCGGCGACCTCATTCGATCTAATTTTTGGATATATTTGGGTATATGCTTTCTCCAATTTTATTTGTATGACTGAATTTTGATTGGGATTTTTTTTTTAGGGGGGGGGGTGGATTGAATTCTGATTGGGATTTGGGGGGTTGCGACGGACGAAAAATTTGCGTACGTTTGAGGTAACGAACGGAAAAATACGAATCTTTTAATTAGTTAAGATATACAATAAAAATGTTGTTGAAAAGTTGTGTTTTGTAGACTATTTGTATCCAAAACGACTGTTACCTGTGAACGGTGAAAGTACAATTTATCCAGATCAGTAACTATCATAATTCAAATTCGGTATTGCTATTTAATTACTAAAAACTTGTGTGAGACTTATCCAAAGATAAGTTCAAGTGCTAAACCAGAAAAGTCAAGGAAAACTATGAAGGAATGAAATAAATACTCTGTATTACTCCCTCCATCCCTAAATATTTGACACCGTTGACTTTTTAGCATATGTTTGACTGTAAGTTCTTATTAAAAACTTTTGTGAAATATGTATAACTATATGTATATATAAAAGTATTTTTAACAATGAATCAAATAATAGAAAAAGAATTAATAATTACTTAAATTTGTCGAATAAGACGAACTCAAATATATTTTAAAAAAATCAACGGTGTTAAATATTTAGAGACGGAGGGAGTATATAGTAACAAAGCCAAAATCTATACCTCTTGCCTTCTAGTTGATCAGCTAGCTTCTTCTTGAGCTCTTCAACTCCCCATTCCTCAATTCCTTGGAGAGCATCCTGAGAAGCGCCGACCTGCTTCTCATGGAACTGGCTAACAAGGCTTCTTAGAACTGTTGGGAGACGAAACTTCTGCGACGCGAGCATGAACGCTCTGGAATTAAACTCATCTCCAAACTTGCGGTAAAATGACATTGCGAGTGTGGTTTTGCCAAGCCCACCGGATCCGACAATGGCAAGGTAACTGATTTGGCTCTGCTGCTGGCTGTTGTGCTTCGAGACCATGAACCATCTTTGAAGGTCGTTCATGGCGTCCTCCATGCCTACAGGTTCAACGGTGCCAATCAGCCGGGGGAGAGAAACTGGATGGTCTCTGGGATCGCCGGAGTTGTTGTTGCCTCCACCATTTGCGTTTGCTAGGAGGTTCTCCACCCCGTACCTCGTGCGCCGCTCGCTGACATGCTGCGCCCTGACCTTGAGGTTGCCGATGTCGGCGGCGATGCAGCGGCGCTGGTACAGCGTGGTGAGCAGGTACCAAGCCCTCCGGAGGGTGACTAGCTTGCCGGCCCCACGGGGCTCGCGGCCGAGGCGGTGGCTGACGTCGTCGACACAGTCCTCGATGTCGTAGGCGACCTCGCGCACCTGCTTCATCCAGTCCTGCCGCTGCTCGTCGTGGTTGATGTCCCGCTTGAGCCTATTGAGGAAGGCCTGCATGCTGGCGAGCTCGTCGTTGATGTACTGGATGTCGTCGTGGACGCCGGAGATGAGGGTGTACTCCTGCGCGAGGAGGCTGCCCAGCTTGTTGACGAGGGACTTCACGGCGCCGCTCGAGGCGCCGACGACCAGATCCATAATCAGCTCCCGTTTCAGTGAATAGGTATAGGAACCTGAGAAAGTAAGAAACGGTGGATAACTTTTTTTTTTTCTTTTTGATTCGAACGATGGAGAATTGGAAATTTGGAACCCCAGGGGCAGGGATGGGTCATGGGCAGGGTTTTAAATCTTCCTCTATAGCTATTTGAGAAAGACTCTAGTTATTTATTCTCATGTACAATTTAGCTGCTATAGCTCTATTTAGCCTATTATATATAGCTGCCGCTATAGCCTTTTGAGAAGTTAACCGCTAAATGTCTTAACCCGTTATTTAAAATATTGGTCATGGGTGGTCCAGCCGCTGGGAGTGGGATTGACCGAGTGGGGCAATCATGATGCCATAATGAGGCCTATGCAATTATCTAATTATTTTAATACATGATTTTCTTTAAAATTTGTTAAACAACCATCATGTTGTGTTAGGATTTTTTAAAAAATCAAGCCTTATTGTCATCAGGTTTATAATTTTACAGTTTTTAAAAGTCACAGCAACCACCACCTCTTACTTCTTTCCTCCCCTTGATTCCCCACTCGCTATGGCTTTATCTTTTATAGTTTTTAGGAATATCGTCTAATGCCGCCATACTAGTACATTATGGCGTGTCTGCTGCCCATTCCCTTTATTATCGTTAGGATTTAAATATGGAATAAGTTTATCTGAGGTCCCTTAACTTGTCAGCAAATCCAATTTTCGTCCTTCAACCCGAAAACCAGCCCCTCAGGTCTCAACTATCAAAACCGATGCAAAATAAGTTTCAAGACGGTTTGGATAGCGGTTTCAGCTGACGTGACGTCTACGTGGATAATTTGACTCAGTCTTCATCTGAGGTGGCATTAACATGGTGCTTACGTGGAAATTTGATTTCAAAAATAATAAAAACTATGACACCACAAATCAGTTATATAAAAAAATAATATAAAATGGTGGGGCATGTCATTCTCACCCTCTTCTTCCTCCTCTCTCCCCTCCACTCTTCAGGCACGACGGGGAGGAAGCGGCGCGCGACGGCCGGTGGGAGAGGAGGGGCGCACGGCGGCCGACAAGAGAGGAGCAGTGTGGCGGTCGGGCCGACCTAAGGCCAGCAACGACGAGGCTGTTGGAATGTAATCTCTTTCCCTTCATTACCAACTCCCCTTCCTTCTCCTCCCGATCCTGTTTCCATAAATCGGTTGAGTGAGTATGGAAAGTGGATGCCTATACATGTAATGCTCCGTGATCAATTCATTATCGCGATGAGTCATTCCTGTCTAACATGGAATCAATCACTCATCGATCCTTCGCTTCTGCATAACCCGCCGGCGTCGCTCCGCCGCCGTGCGTCCACTTCCGCCGGTGCACCCTCACCGGCCGTGCGTTCCCGGCGACATCATGTCGTCCTCTTCCACCACCCCTCCCTCTCCGAAATCGACCGCGATCGATTCTACTGCCGGTGCCGTCGCAGACGCTGTTCGTGCGGCCTTCGCTGTTCCCGTCGGTCTGGAGATCGACCCCACTACGGCAAACACCGTTGCCGAGTCTGCGGCGACCCGCGCCTCTGACGCCACACGTGAGGCCCTCTCCGTCGCCCTCAGTGCCCTCGTCTTGTCACCGGTTGCCACGGTTGCTGCGACCTCTGGCGCTCTCGGCGCGACGGCCATTGCCATGCCCGCGGCGACACTCCACGCGTCGTCCCTACCCACTGCGACGATCCACGCACCGCCGCCCGCGGACTCCACACCGCCGGCCCTTGCCACCCTGTTTGCCTAGGCACGGCTCACCCACGGCGCCGCGGCGCCGCCCGTTGGTCACATCCGGCGGCCGGCCACGCATGCAGCCCTAGCAGCCCTCTATGCCCAAGCCGTCGGCATCCTCAACATCAAGGCCCTCGTCTCCGTCGTGCTCGACGTCGCCACCGCCAACCACACCCGGTGGTGTGGACTGTTCTTGGCGGTTCTCGGCAAGTACGCGCTAACGGACCATGTTCTCTCCGACTCCTTCCACTTCGACCGTGCCGATTGGGTCCAAATGGACTGCGTCATCCTCACGTGGTTGTTCGGCACCATCTCCTTCGACCTCCTGCAAGACGTCCTCACCACCAACACCACTGCCCGTGTCGTTTGGCTAGGCCTCGAGCACCATTTCCTCGGGAATCAAGAGCAACACGCCCTCAACCTGACAACCGAGTTCCACATTGCAACAAGGCGACCTCCCCGTCTCCGAGTACTGCCGCAAGATGAAGGCCCTCACTGATGACTGTGGCGACCTCGGCAAACCTGTTCGTGACCGTACCCTCGTCTTCAACACCCTCAACAGCCTCTCCGACAAGTTCAACCATCTTCAGTCGCCGATCCTCATGCAACGCCCGTTCCCGATGTTCGCCGAGCTTTGCTCCCTTCTTCGCCTGGAGGAGATCTCCAAGTCACCGCACTCCACCACCACTTCGGCCGTCTTCCTCGCCGGCACCTCCAACAACAGTGGCAAGACCTCTAATCCAGCGCACACCACCGGTTTTGGTGCAGGGAATCAAGGCAACAAAGGCGGCGGCAACAACTCCAAGAATCGTTGTCGTCGCGGCGGCGGCGGCAGTGGTGGAAACGGAGGAGGAGGCGGCGGCGGCACTCCAGCCGCCAACAATGGAGGCAACAGCGCTAAGTCGGGCGCTGGCGGCGCCCAACAGTGGCTGACGCCACACAACCCGTTGGCCGGCACAATCCACATGTGGCGTGCTCGGCCCAAGGCCGGCCGGGCCTCCCTTCGCTGGGGCTGCGCTTGCCGGCCCAGTCGGCGCCCACCCGGCCCAACAGTGGCAGGCCACCTAGATGCATGGGGCGCAGGGCCAACCAGCCCAATAGGTGGTCTCCCAGCCACCCACCCCCATGGGCTTTCAACAGCCTATGGGTTGGTTCGCCGGTGCTCCCTATCAATGGGATCAAGCGTCTCTCGCGGGCTCTTTCAACACCACGACACTTCAGCAGCCCGCCACGAACGAATGGTACATGGACACCAGTGCAACGGCACACATGACATCCGACTCTGGTACCCTCTCCTTCACACAACCCCCAAACTCTACATCCCCCTCCCACATCGTTGTCAGTAATGGCTCCACTATTCCTGTGTCGTCCATAGGGCAAACTGACATACATCACCCGAAGCGCTCCTTTATACTTCGAGTTACTCTTTGCTCTCCACTTATTATCAAAAACTTGATTTCCGTTCCTCGGTTCGTTATTGATAATTGGTGTTCTGTCGAGTTTGATCCCTTTTGTTTCTCAGTGAAGGACTTGCGCACCAGGACCATGATTGCCAGGTTCAATAGCTCAGGTCCGCTCTACCCCCTCCACCAAGCCTTGTCTCCATCTACAGCCGCCACAGCTCTAGCCACCACCACCACCGACACTTAGCACCGTCGTCTCGGTCATCTCGGCCATGAAGCTCTTGCTCGGCTCTCCTCCGTTGTGCCCATGGCCAAAGGTGGATCCCCTAGAGTTTGCCATGCTTGCCAGCTTGGACGACATGTTCGCCTTCCTTTTGCCACTTCTGTCACTAGGGCTTCTAGCAATTTTGAGTTGATACATTGTGATTTATGGACATCCCCCGTCATTAGAGTTTCGGGTTTCAAATATTATCTTGTTATTCTTGATGATTGTTCTCACTATGTTTGGATTTACCCACTTCGCTTTAAATCCAACACCTTCTCTACTTTGCCCCACTTTTTTGCCTATGTTAAAACTCAATGTTCCACCACCATCCTCAACGTCCAATGTGACAATGGCCAAGAGTTCGATAACTCTGCCGCCCGCACTTTTTTCCTCACCAATGGTGTTCACCTCCGCATGTCTTGCCCCCACACCTCTCCCCAAAATGGTAGAGCCGAGCGCATCATCCGTTCCCTCAACAACATCGTTCGCTCCCTACTCTTCCAAGCTAGCCTTCCCAATACCTTTTGGGTTGAGGCCCTTCACACCGCCACTCACCTCATTAACCGACATCCAACCAAAACACTTGACCACCGCACCCCTTTTTTGCCCTTTATGGAGTCCATCCCACCTACATACATTTACGTGTCTTCGGATGCAAGTGTTACCCAACCTCTCCGCCACCACCACCTGTAAACTTGCACCCCGCTCCACCATGTGTGTCTTCCTCGGTTATCCACTCCACCACAAAGGGTACCTGTGTTTTGATCCCGCCACAAATAGAGTCATCATCTCTAGGCACATCGTGTTTGATGAGGGTTCGTTTCCCTTCGCGACTACAACGACAAGTGCCACTAACCTTGATTTTTTGGAGGATTCTACCACCCCTGTGCAGGCTCCTATCGGCGCCAACCGACGACCTGCAGCTCCCTTGCCAGCCGCCCCAACTCCACCACAGGCTGCCCATACACCTGGGTCAGCCACCGCTGCATCAAGCTCAAGTCCAGCTCCCTCGGCCTACAGGATGACGCTCTCTCGGTCGGCTGGGCCATCCGTGCCGCAGGCCACCCACTCACCTGGGTCATCCGCCCTGTCACTAGGCCGACGCGCGTTGCTCCACGATGGGCCGCTGACACATGGGCCACGCTCCACCGAGCCATCTCCTTCGACTGGCCCACGACAAGACTACTCTGCTGGGTCGTCCAAGTCTCCTGGGCTGACCGAAGCAGCACAAGCCGAGCCAGAGGTTCTTGCACCCCCATGCCCAAGTCTGCTTCCTCCATCGCATGTCTCCATTCCCACTTGGCCAAGGTCTGCTCGTGTGGCCGGCGTCCCGAAGCCACCATCCATGCTCGACGCTTCCCCTGTCGTCAACGACCATCACATGTCCACTCACAGCAAGCACGGCATTCACAAGGTCCCCGACCGGCTCAACCTCCATGTCGACACGCTCTCCCCGCTCCCGAGGACGTACAGGGCCGCCCTCGCCGATCCGCCCTGGCGCTCCGCCACGGAGGAGTTCTCCGCTCTCCTCGTCAATCGCACATCGGAGCTTGTTCCTCGTCCTCCCAACATCAACGTGGTGATAGGAAAGTGCATTTTCAAGCACAAGCTATAGGCCGATAGCTCCCTTGACCGCTACAAGGCTTGGTGGGTCCTTCGTGGTTTCACGCAGCGCCCCGGTGTCGACTTCGATGAGACATTCAGCCCCATCATCAAGCCCACCACCGTTCGCACCGTGCTCAGTTTGGCAGTCTCTAGGAGGTGGCCTATTCATCAACTCGACGTAGAACGCCTTCCTGCACGGCACCCTACAGGACATGGTCTACTGTATCCAGCCTCCTGGCTTTGTCGACACCACCCACCCCGACATGGTGTGCCAGCTCAACAAGTCCCTCTATGGCCTCAAGCAAGCACCCCATGCGTGGTACAGTCGGTTCGCCTCCTTCCTGCTGACGCTCGGCTTCGTGGAGGCCAAGTCCGACACCTCGCTCTTCATCCTCTGCCGCGGCATTGACACCGTCTACCTGCTCCTCTACGTCAACGACATCATCTTAACCACCTCCTCCACCGAGCTTCTCCGCTAGTCCATCTCGGCTCTGCAGTCCGAGTTCTCCATGAAGGACCTCGGCGACTTGCACTACTTCCTCGGCGTTCGGGTCTCTAGCAGTCCTCTAGCCTCCTGCTTAGCCAGCGCCAGTACTGTCTCGACATTCGGGATCGGGCTGGCAAGACAAACTGCAAGCCCTGCACCACCCCCATCGACACCTCCGCCAAGCACTCCGCCACAGATGATGCTCCGGTCGCCGCCCCAACGGACTTCCGCAGTCTCACCAGGGCACTTCAGTACCTCACCTTCACACGCCCCGACATCGCCTACGCCGTCCAGCAAGTCTGCCTCCATATGCATGATCCAAGGGAACCGCACCTCGCTGCTCTCACACGGATTCTTCGGTACGTCCGTGGCATGTTGGACCTCGGCCTCCACATCCAGCCGTCTGCAGCAACGGAACCCGTCGTCTACTCCGACGCCGACTGGGCCGGTTGCCCTGACACAAGGCGCTCCACGTTAGGCTACGCTGTCTTCCTCGGCGACAACTTGGTGTCTTGGTCTTCCAAGCGACAAGTCACGGTGTCCCACTCTAGTGTTGACGCCAAGTACCGCGCCGTCGCCAACGCCGTTGCCAAGGTCGCATGGCTACGTCAGCTTCTCCACGAGCTTCACTCGCCTCCGCCCAAGGCCACCTTGGTCTACTGTGACAACGTGAGTGCGGTCTACCTCTCGAGCAACCCGATGCAACACCAGCAGACCAAGCACATCAAGATCAACCTCCATTTTGTTTGCAAGAAGGTGGCGGTTGGCGCAATTCGGGTCCTTCATGTGCCCACTTCCTCACAGTATGCCGACATCTTCACCATGGGACTTCCTTCGCCGATTTTCTCGAAGTTCCGTTCCAGTCTCAATGTCCACTAGCATGACGTTGCGACTGTGGTGGGGTGTTGGAATGTAATCTCTTTCCCTTCATTACCGGCTCTCCTTCCTTCTCCTCCTGATCCTGTTTCCATAAATCGATTGAGTGAGTATGGAAGGTGGAGGCCTATACATGTAATGCTCCATGATCAATTCATTATCGCATTGAGTCATTCCTGTCTAACAGAGGTGAATGTGCGACATTGAGCTTGTGGTTGGACGGCGACGGGAGGGAGGATTTGGAGGAACTGGCAGGGCTATGTCAAAGAACGTGAGGGAGGACGAGAAGGACTGTGGCCCTTCCTTCACCGCTCGCCACTGCTGGGGAGAAGCAATCGTCACGCGGGGGTGGGAAGATGGGTGTTCGTCATGCTCAACCCTGACCCAGGGAGAACATCCAACACTGGGGTTGGGGAGATGGATGGACGACCGATGACTCTAGATCTGAATGATGGCCGGGGACTGTGCACTCTATCCAGTCACGGCGGCGATACTGTGAGCTGGTGGGCGCAGGCGGTTTTTTTGCTCCGGGAGTCCAGGGAGGCAACGAGCAAGTCAGCAAAAGGAACATGGAATGCCGGCGGCGGTTGACTTTTTGCTCCATGTCGCTCACTGTTGAGGCTGATGTGTGTCTCGACTCTCGAGTAGATTAACGCGGTCCAGCAGGCTGCAACACCGACGGCAACGACTTATTGTGTTGGTGGTGGTGCGCCGCCGGCATGCCACGAACGTCTTCGTCGGCGTCGGTCTTCACCGCCGCTGTCGGTCCCTTTCGCTGCTCCTCCAGCACCCGTTGCCCAGCATGTGATCGCCGGAAGTCGAGCGACAGCAACACCGACGGCAACGACTTATTGTGTTGGTGGTGGTGCGTCGCCGGCATGCCACGAACGTCTTCGTCGGCGTCGGTCTTCACCGCCGCAGTCGGTCCCTTCCGCTGCTCCTCCAGCACCCGTTGCCCAGCATGTCATCGCCGTAAGTCGGGCGACAGCATGAGGCCGGTAGGCATGACAGACTTGTGAGCTCGACCTCCACCACCCTCTCGGTCTCCGGCGGTGTTGGTGGCGGCGCAGGCGACGACGAGGAGAATGGGGAGAGGAGATGAGATAGAGAAGAGAGGGAGGAGAGAAGAGAGGGGATGAGGTGGAGGAAGTGGGGTCTCACTATTTCCTAATCTTATTATTTAACTGACATGTGGGCCCATATATTTTATTTTACTTTTAAAATTGTTAGATTTTGCTTCATATGCCACGTCAGATGAAGACCGAGTCAAATTAGCCACGTAGGCGCCACGTCAGCTAAAACCACCGTCCAAACCGCTATGGGATATATATTGCACCAATTTCGACAATTGAGGGACCCGTTTTATCTGGTTTTCCTGTTGAATGACGAAAATCGGATTCATTGACAAGTTAATGGATCTCAGATGAACTTATTCCTTTAAATATTGAACCTTATCATTGTTGGAGTTTCTATTTTTAGTTTCTACAAGCCTCGTCAATCGTTGTCACCCTACTCCTTTACGGCCTGTCTGTGGCCCTTCCTCTTTATTATCATTATGATTTTAGAAATCAAACTTAATTATTATTGGGATTATGTTTTATAGTTTTAGATGTCCCGTCAATTGCCGCAATGCTACTCCTTGACAGCCAACGTTTTGTCCATCCTGATTTTAAAAATTGAACCTGATCATATTGGTTTTGGTTTTTTTATTGCTTAGTCCTTTGCCATTTCTCGGTTTGTCCTCTCAATGATATAATAGAATTTTTTAGTCTAAATTTTAATTAATCTCTTGTTGTATTCTAGATGACCTCTTCTTTTTATATTCCTTATCATTTTATTTCAAATTTCAGTTATATCTAATTATATTTCTACTTGAACTCTCATTTTTTCTAATTTTGGATTTTACTTTATTTTTTATTTTGAAATTAATTAATCTTTTGTTGTGTTCTGGATATAGTATTCTTTCAATATTCCAAATTTTAGACATTTTTAAATTTTATTCCTAATTGAACTCTATTTTTTTCATTGCTCCAATCAATGTGAAATTTTTTATTCAAGATTTTAGTTATTTATAAATTATATTTCTACTGGAACTCTTTTTTCTTTTCTAATTTTATAATTTACTTTATTTTTTATTTTGAGTTTTCATTAATCATGTTGTGTTTTAGGTAGCCTGTGCAATAGCGTGGCTAGCGCCAATTGAAATATACTTTATAACACAAAATTATCTTTTCTTAACACATTGTCATCTTTTTTTAAGAACTTCATGGTCATCTTTAAAGTTTGTTAAATGGACGACCTATCTTGGGATTAAAAAAATTGATACTTATCATCATCGTCGCCACGCTCCCAATTTTATTTCTTCAACTCTCACCAGTGTCCCCCGTGCTACTCCTTTGGCGCCTCTCTACTTGCTGGCGCACCACACCTTATATGTATTGTCCTTGAGACCAGCTGAGTTCGTTTCTCAGGGATGCTAACCTCTCTCCTTTGTTTTTTACGAGCGCGCTTTTCAAACTGCTAAATGGCTTGTTTTGTGTAAAAAAGTTTTTATACAAAACTTGTTTAATAAAAATCATATTGATCTATCTTTTTTTAAAAAAATAGCTAATATTTAATCAATTACGCGCGACTGGACTGTTCTATTTTTTTCGTGCACAGGACATGTGTTACCAACATTCAGCTTGTCTTGCTGCGATTCCTTTTTATAGCTTTTTGAAATCCTGCCCGTTGCCCCTCTTTTCCTTATTTTTAAAAGTTCCGCCAGTTGTTGTCGATCTACTCCTTAATTTGTTGCCATTCAGCTTGCCTCCACACTGCCGAAGAAGAGGATAGCTAGAAAATGCAGCTTATGGCAGAGGCGGCATGCAGCCAGCTTGGGAGAGGAGATGAGAAGAAAGCGACGTATCTGGTGGGGGGAGAGATGAGTGGATAAGGGTGGGGAAGAAATAAGATGTTCCCTGCTTTAGTTGCGCGCAAACATTAGCGAAATAAACTTACTCGCCTAGCTTGCATTTGGCATGCATCTGCAATCAGTACAGTTGTTTGTTGCAATAATTCTGTTCTGTCGTGCTGTACCAGCTAGCCGTACAACAAAAGAATAGAAGAAAACAATGGGTTTTCAGCCCAAAACCTGCAAAGAATTTTCATTAACTTTTTTAATTATAATGTATAGTGGTCCTAATGGTTCAATTTATTATCCAGCTTCTAATAATTGTTGTATCACTGAAGAAAAAGGTATTTACCCGTTACAGCGCATGGATATCTTTTCTAATATATTAAAAAATTGAAAAAGAAAAGAAAGCGGTATGCATGTGTATATTAAATAATCTGAAAAAAGTGGTTTCGTTTCGTTTGTCACGCTAGAGAGGACAAAGAAAAGAGTAAGGGCCGGGGAACATATGGCTCGTCGACACATTACCGAAGAAGAGGATAGCTAGAAGATGCAGCTTATAGTGGAGGCGGCGTGCAGCCAGCTTGGGAGAGGAGATGGGAAGAAAGCGACGTTTCTAGTGGGGGGAGAGATGTGAGGGAAGAGATAAGGTGTTCCCTGCTTTAGTTGCGTGCTAATGCAGTACAGTCGTTTGTTGCAATAATTCTGTTCTGTCGTGCTGTACCAGCTAGCAGTACAACAAAAGAATAGAAGAAAACAATGGGTTTTCAGCCCAAAACCTGCAAAGAATTTTCATTAACTTTTTTAATTATAATGTATAGTGGTCCTAACGGTTCAATTTATTATCCAGCTTCTAATAATTGTTGTATCACTGAAAAAAAAAGGTATTTACCCGTTACAGCGCATGGATATATTTTCTAATATATTAAAAAATTGAAAAAGAAAAGAAAGCGGTATGCATGTGTATATTAAATAATCTGAAAAAAGTGGTTTCGTTTCGTTTGTCACGCTAGAGAGGACAAAGAAAAGAGTAAGGGCCGGGGAACATATGGCTCGTCGACACATTACCGAAGAAGAGGATAGCTAGAAGATGCAGCTTATAGTGGAGGCGGCGTGCAGCCAGCTTGGGAGAGGAGATGGGAAGAAAGCGACGTTTCTAGTGGGGGGGAGAGATGTGGGGGAAGGGATAAGGTGTTCCCTGCTTTAGTTGCGTGCGAACATTAGCGAAATAGATTTACTCGCCTAGCTTGCATTCGGTATGCATCTGCAAGCAATACAGTTGTTTGCTTAATGCTACCTTTTTGCCAACATTTGGAATGCCCTAATGTTACACCATCGATCCATAAGAAAACAGTCTTTTTCCCCTTCTTTTAACTTCTTTGTTAAAGCGAAGGAATAGAAATATATGAACACATATATAAATCCATATGAATTTTTCCAAGAGGTGTGAGTGGATGCAAAATCTCGTTTATTTTCTCTCTAAATTTGTAGGAAAACGAATTTTATATAAACCAAATGACACTTACGAATTAATCCTTAGAATCTAAATCCTTTCTCTTTGGTTCAAACCGAACAAGCCGAGTTTAGGGCCTGTTTGGGGAGCTTAAAATTCTGAGAAGCAGTTACTGAGAAGCTAGCTGGTGAGAATCTGGAGAAGCTAGAAAACCTAGCTTCTGGCTTCTAGTTCATTTTACAGATTCTACAACTACAGATTCTCAGAATCTGGGTAAAAAGCTGAACTGTTTGGAGGAGCTTCAGGCAACTGGAGATTCTAGGAGAAGCTGCAGCCAGGGCCGTTCCTATGATTTTGAGGGCCCTAGACGAACTCATCATGATGGGCCTTCTAAGCTATATATAAAATTTTATGATATATATATATATATAGACGCTAATTTTTCTTGCAAAATGAAAACAAATACATCCATATATAAATTTAACATGTCTGGTAATTATTGATAAAAAGAAGTCGACCAAAATAACAATATATTTGTACATGGGAACTAATATCATTATCTTAATAAAGAAAAGAACCCCCATCATATCCATTGCTTCTCATGAAAAGAAAGTTATTCGGACATTTCTTGATGCAAAATCATCAATAACGGTATTAAGATCAATATTGTCCAAAATATCCTTCTCGATAGAGCACATAGCTAAGCCATTTAACCTTTCTTGCGACATAGTTGATCTCAAATAGTTCTTCAACAACTTCAATTTTGAGAAACTTCTTTCAGCTGAAGCTACCGTCACAGGTATAGTTAAGAGAATTCGATAGGCAACTGAAACATTTCGATAGCAATCTGCATCCATAACAAACTTCAGAATCTCAGGCACGGATATCGAAGAATCTGGCAAACTCACTTGCAACACTTTTAATTCTGAATAAAAATCATTGATCTCAACATCGGATAAGTTCTCATGAGTAAATATTTCCACAAAAATCTTGCAATGCAACCAAAGATCTACTTCATCTAAGGATTTTAAATTTTCAGAGTTGAACAAAAACCCAAAAACATTATCAAATGCTTTCATCTGCTCAAATATATTAGTCAGTGAAGCAATTGCAGCATCAATCATAACTAGGAAGTTCTATAAACAAGTCTATAGGAGGACGACACTCCAACTCCTCTCGTCTCGACGTTTCTGCTTCTAGGTAGGCCATAGGCAGGTACTAGACTACTAGTATTAGGTGTTGGTCCTCACCATCATGAGCCCCCGGCGGTCGCATCGGTTGCATAGGACCAGGGCCGGCCCTGGCTGCAGCTGCTAAAAGCTCCTCCTAACAGACCCTTAGATCCTATGCATATGGTGATGGGGTGGTAGAATTACTACTCACACCACAACTATTCTCCTTTAAAGGAGTATAGAGTGCTAGGGTGGAGGGGCCCGCACATCTGTCGGTTACATCGACCAACTTAAGTAGTTTAAACTATTCCAAGATAGTTTTTTTTATCAAGTATTCCTCGATATTTTGGACGCATAGGATTGTGAAATGACAATTAAAATATTTAAGAAAATTAAATATAAAGTGCATATTTGGGTAACACAAAACAGACCCTTAGATCCTATGCATATGGTGATGGGGTGGTAGAATTACTACTCACGCCACAACTATTCTCCTTTAAAGGAGTATAGAGTGCTAGGGTGGAGGGGCCCGTACATCTGTCGGTTACATCGACCAACTTAAGTAGTTTAAACTATTCCAAGATAGTTTTTTTTATCAAGTATTTCTCGATATTTTGGACGTATAGGATTGTGAAATGACAATTAAAATATTTAAGAAAATTAAATATAAAGTGCATATTTGGGTAACACAATTTAATTGTTTTATTACTATTTTAGTGGAGCTTAACATGGTCGTATTAGAAAATTAGCGCATTAAAAATATTCACTATTATAAGCCATTTTAAATTTGTTTTTTCGGGGGAGGCTAATTACTATATTTTAATCTCTGAGAGTGAACGTAAAGATCCACACGTTTATCCAGCTAGCATCAAGCCATCGAGTTCACTTCAAGTAATTCAACACGGTTTAAAAATATACATGTATATAAAGTTTGTTTGTGACGTATTAAAAAATGGAAATAAACTAAAAGAAACCGAAAAAAAACGCGCGACCCCAACGCACACCAAGGGCCTGTTTGGTACAGCTCCAACTCCTAAATATAACTCCAGGAGTTGAGTCTGGAGTGGAGTTGTGGAGCTGCCTAAACCCAGCTCCACAACTCTAGTACATTTTGTGAGAGAGCTCCACCCAACTCCACTCCCAGTTTTGGTGGAGCTGGAGCTGTGCCAAACAGGCCCCAAGTGTCAAAAGTGGAGAGCTCTCAAAAAAAAAAAAGTGTCTAGCCGCCGGGGGAGGGGGGCGCATTTTCACGAGGCGGCGTCGCGGCGACGAGGAGGGAGGGAAAAGGGTGGCCGTTAGTTACGCACTACGCCGTCACATGGGGGAGGCCGATGTGCGGCTGACGCGCGCACGGTTGTGCTCGCGCGGCGTGCCTACCCTAATGTTTTACACACGTATATATACGTATGAGGATATTTGTATATACAAAATTTATACGTATATAAAGTATATGCATACATGTGTATGTATATATTTTTGATATGTAAGAAAATATAAACACGTATACAAAATTAGTATACGTATATCTTTACCTATTATAAAAATTAAAGATGATTCCGTACTAATAGAGTGTTTCATCCGTCTTTCTTCCCATGTTTCCAAAGTCAACGTTCGTCCATCAAAAGCTAGTCCGCATCGGTCACGAGCAAACGAGAGCACATCTTCCGGTATTTTTGGTCTTTTTTTTGCTAGTATTGTTCCCGATCACTTTCTATTTTTTCTTCTTCCCAGTGGTGGAGCCAGGATCTCGATACGTCTGGGCTCAAATTGAAGGCTTGTCAGGACTATGAATACCACGTATCTAATAGTAGTTGACTAAATTTCGGCAGGACCTACCACATACTATGTCTTATAGGAGAAGTTCCGCATAAAGAATGATGAATAGAGTTCTACATATAAACGACAAGGACTTACGCCAAGACAAGCTTAGTAGTCCCCATACGGTACCTACGACTACCGTCAGGACGGATCTAGCGCTATCTTTGATCTCGCCGGACATGGATTCGAGGAGGAAGACTACCCTGTTGTCGATTACGTGTTAGCACTTCAGACCGCCATATTGATAACAGATAGATAGGCTACCCCAAATATTGTACTGGTGTGATTATAATGAATAAGAGCAATGACCGGCTTCGGCCAACAGGAGTAGGGTTATTACCTGACAATTTAAGAGCTCGAACCTGTATAAGAATCCTCGTCCCCATCTCTTTTACCTCAGTCTCGCATATACCTTGGTGCCAACTATCCCCATACTACGCAAAACCGTAGTCGTGACATCAAACGTCGACAGTAGCGCGCCAGGTAGAGGGATTTTGGTGCTTCAGGATTTTGACGAGATGAGTTCAAGAGATGGATTCTTCAACAGCAAACTACTCAACGACTTCGTATGTTGAGTGATATGACCTGAACGAAGTACGTTCTCCGGTGGATCGGGATCTTTGTCAAGCTTCGCCAAGTCGTCGTCACTATGGATTTTTTGACAAGGGATACTTCAACTATTTTGGATCTGGTAAGTCAAACCCAACCAGAGTACGTGCCCCGACAAGATCGGAACCATCATCGTCAACAATTTGGTCTATCGAGATCATCCAAGCCTCAAGATACGCGGCGTACCAAAAGACGTCAGATCGTATGATGTCGAACGAGTACGCAGTAAGGTAATTGGAGGATTGGTTTTTAAAATTAATCTACTAATTTCATAGATACATCCGGCATGTATCTACAAAGGTACGTAATATTTTATATGCAATTTATCGTACCTATACATATCGTACATCATTGTCAGATCTATAATTTTTTATGTTTACCTAGAGCATGTTTTTTATACAATATCAATTATGCGAGTGCTTCCGATGTTAGGCCATCTACGGTTTAATGCTGAGGGCTCGCTCTATTTTCTTCCGTATAAATCATACTTGTTTACGGTTTACATAATGCCTGATATTAAATCTGCTCGTTATGTCATGATAATAATAGAAGATTCATGCAGTTTTCTGAGTACATACTCAATATGACCTGCTATATGTCTTGCCTTCTAGAAAAAAAATTTCAGGAACAATTGAGCACTCGAGTAGGTTGTGGTCAAACACACACATTATCGAGAACGTTATCGATAAATGTGGAGTTGTCGCACCCAACCTACCAACGAAGACCGACGACCTATCTCATAGCACTGGCCATAGCTGGGCTATTTGAGAAAAGGTTGTTAACGGATAATTCCTCGCGAACGTTGTCGGCTTGATCACCCGACATAATTGCACATGGATATCCGGACATGCTATAAGTTGGGTATGTGAGTCATGCTGGCCACATGAGATGCACATGTAATAAATCAACTTTAGCGCCCCTATAGGTGATTGAGAGACGCCTACTCGCTGGTTCTCAACCAGTCAATCGTAGCGATCTGTCGCACCTCAACTTCAATCGGTCGAGAGACTCCTACTCCTGGTTCTCGAATCAGTAGTAAGTAGCGATCTCTCGCGCCACGACTTCAGATGGTCGAGGTACGACTACGGCAATAGCGTAGCGGTCCTCGCACCACGACTTCAGATGGTCGTACCTCGACATCACTCTGTCGAGAGATGAGGCTACTCCTGGTTCTCGAACCAGTAGGCCGTAGCGATCTCTCGTACCTCGACATCACTCGGTCGAGAGATGAGGCTACTCCTGGTTTTCGGACCAGTAGGCTATAGCGATCTCTCGCACCTCCACTTCAAATGGTCGAGTTAAGGCTACACCTAGTTCTCGACCAGCGGTGTAGCGATTCTCCCACTATTTCCACTTCAACTGGTCGAGTTAAGGTTACACCTGGTTCTCGACCAGCGGTGTAGCGATTCTCCCACTATTTCTACTTTAAGTGGTCGAGTTACGACTACCACCTGGTTCTCAACCAGCGGTGTAGCGATTCTCCCACTACATCCACTTCAAGTGGTCGAGTTATGACTACCCGTGATCCTCGACCAGCGGTGTAGCGATTCTCCCACTACCTCTACTCCAGCAAAGTTGATATCAGGTACACAACATCGCCAAGTGTTTTACCCAGAGATCCCTTACCACGACAACACCTAGAGTTGAAACCAATCCTACTGTCCCTTTACGCCGCCCTGGCAAGGCCTCCGAGGAACCTAAGGGAACTTCGGCTGGGGACGCCCAGAGTGGATAAGGCCTTGTCAGGTAATGCAGAGACGAACGATCATGTAAGATCTGGTCATGTAAGAGTTCTCACCGTGCGTATTAACCAAGACGTGTAATCGGAAATTGAGTTTTTCAACTTCACGGCTAGGGGCTAGGGTAAGCGCTTTTTCAACCAAGGCAGGTCAAGGGTCCAAGAGCCTTATCCTCTGAGAACGATTCTCCGACGACAAGGCTGGGGGCTAGGGAGAGTGTATGACTCAACAAACTGACTGATCGAAGTCGGTAAAAGAGAAGACGCTCGTACACAAAACATTGGTCTCTAAATTTAATTCATTTTCAGTTTTCCATACATATTATAACATGTCACCCTTTGAGCGTTCGCTCGGAGGCTATTTCTATCGAATATTCTTTTATGAGTATTGATTTCAGGAAAATTCTACTCGACATTGTCGAAGACTCCATGTCTCTATGGTTCTACACCAAGATCGACTAAGGCGAGCACGACAAATGTTGACAAGGCTCCATCGCAGACTCTGCGCCTTCTCGATCACTCGAGAACGGTTGATGGATATCGACAAGGAATACGGAATGAAGAAATGGTGTACCCGCCGAGATAAAATTTCTAGACTTCAATCCAAATTCTCGATTACAGCAAGACGGGAGACTTAGTCGTATGCTCTGTACTTTCTTGGTTGATGTCAGAGATTGACTCAGACAAATCCTATACGATGCCCGCACGAGGCTGATAAGGGAAGTCTAACGTTATCTCTGAACTCAGCGATAATGGTCACGTGAGCTCGATAACAGTTATTCCGAGGTCTTCGAATTGGGAATATGAACTCGTTCATTTGCGTTGAAGTCAGGGCTACTGTCAGGATTATGGATACCACATACCTAATAGTAGTTGACTAAATCTCGGCAGGACCCACCACATACTATGTCTTATACGGAAACAACCTTCGGATATAGGAGGAGTTCCGCATAAGGAAGGATGAATAGAGTTCTACATGGAAATGACAAGGACTACTCGGATTGTATTCATATTGGTTTCCCTAGTTCTACTTGGACTAGGGTACACCTATAGGTATAAATACAAGACCCTCTAGGAGGAGAGGGGACATGAAACAATAGATCAACATACAAGCCAACATACGCCAAGACAAGTGACTGGATATCAACATCGGAGATAAGCTTAGTTGTCACACCCTGAAGTTCTTCTCCCAAGCCTAAATTAATTAATAAATGGTCTCGAGAAATTACCTATGTAAAAGTAAGAGAGAAACCCTAATTGAATTAATGCAAATAATAATCGGAAATGGCATGTGGGATTTTTCTTGAGTTCTACATGTCAAAATATGCTAACAGGATTTTTAGAGGAATTTTCAGAGCTCTACAAATAATTATAACCAATTAAAAATGAGCACGAGCAATTATTTAATCCCTGAAAATTCATTTCCCCTTTTTCTTTTTCTTTTTTCCCTCGTTTTCCCTAATGGGTCGCCGGCCCATTCTCTTTCCCCCTCCGCCTCCCCGCTGGGCCGGCCGAAGGCTAAGGCCCAGCAGCCGGCCGCCCGAGCCCCTCCTCCCCTCGGGTCACCGACAGGTGGGCCCACCTGCCGGGCCCGTCCCCAAACCTCCGGCCGGCGCGGCCCGCGCCCGCAACCGCCGCTCCCGCCTCTCCCGTGCCTCCCGGGCCACGCCGCCCACGTCGCCGCCTTCCCCGCGCCTCCCCGCACCCACTCACTCTCTCTAGCCCACACCCGCGCCGAAACGGCCGAGATTCAATTTTTGAATCCCGCCGGCCACTCCCTCTCTCCACCTCCCCACTACTCCGGTGAAATCGAGCCACTCCTAGCTTCCCCGAGCCCCCTCTTCCCCTATTTAAGCACCACTGCCCCTCCCTCTCTATTTTTCCCCATTTCGCAGAGCTCCCCCGTGCCCTCCTCCGCCCTAGCGCCATCGCCCTCCTCTCCGTCGCCGCCGCCACCGCTCCGGTCGCCGCTAGCCGCCGCGCCGAGCCTCGCCATCGCCGCCGTCGGGTTCACGAGCCCAAGGGCCACGCTGTCCGCTCCTCCGCCGCCGATTTCTGCCGCCGGAGCCCCGTTCGCACCGCACGCCGGTGAGCTTCGCCATGGCCGCCACCTTCAGCTGGCGTCCCCGCCCTCTATGATCTCTCTCTCTCCCTCTCTAATCTTTCCCATTGTGTTCCTTAGGTGATCCCGAATCTCGACCGCTCGTCGCCATCATCCCGCCGCTCACTGTCATTGATCATCGCCGGTGAGGAACTCCTCCCCTTCCTCTCTCTCTCTCCCACGCCGCTTAGCCGCCGCCTAGCCGCTCAGCCGCCCGCGCCGCTACCACTGCGCCGCCGCTGCGTCGAGCCGCGCCACCGCGCGCCATGGCCGCCGGGCCGGCTTGAGCTGGGCCCGTGCGTGCCGGCCGCGTGCCGCCCCCTCCGCCGTCCGATCCACCCCGAGTGGATTGGGGCCATCCATCCGGCCGCCCGCGTGGTCGCCACGTGTGCGCCACGTGGTGGATCCCTCCTCCCCGGTCCCGTGGACTCAGTCCACCGTGGACTGGCGCCCTTGAGCCTATGACATGTGGGGCTCGCATGTTGGCGCCGCCCCCCTCTCTCCAGGGTTTAATTGTTGCACAATAAATCAATTAAGGATTTTTCTGTTTATAGTAAAAACATAGTGAATCTTCTAAAATTCATAGAAAATTCATCCGTGCTCCGTTTAAGCCCATTCAAGTCTCAGTAAATCAAGAAAAATACAAAGAATCCATTAAAAATGGTTTTATTCTCTGTTTCAGTAGTCTTATAGCCTGTTTGTATTGTTTGCTTTGTATATCGCATAGATTCCGGCTCTCCCGACGCTCCAGTGTACTTTGACATAGTCGCTGAGTTTCCTCCAGCCGCAGGGCAAGGCAAGTCATGCTTGTCACTTGAACATGTTGATCCCATATTGCAAATGCTCTATTGTTTTCCTTTAAATACAACATTGTTTTACAATGATATCATGGGATGATTACCTTCTGTCTCAGCCATACTATTTGTTACCTTGTTCCTTTGTTAGCTTGGGGATATAACATGATTAGATGTTGGGTTAGGGATTGCTTAGCCATGCTTAGTTCAACTAGCACACAATGGGGGAACTACATTAATGCATAGTTTTCAGATTCTAGTATTGGTGTTGGACTAGAACCATTGCTCTGGTGTTGGTTAACTAAAATATACTAAATGGTGGACTGTGGGTGCATGGTTTTGATGGTCGCTCCCATGGCAATTAAGGACCGGTTCGCGGGATGCCCTGGAAGAACTTACCGTACTTACTACATGCCAGTGTGGGCAACGGTTGGGCTTGTAGTGTAGCTTTCCTCTAGCTGACGCATCCAGGCAAGGGTGAGCGTGATGAAGTTCGGATGGGCCCTGTGACGGCCTATGCGGCTTTCAGATTCACCTAGGCACGAGAGGGGACTGCCCGCTGCCTTGCGAGGAGTGGGGGTGAAACCTGAGGTGTGGTGTGTTTGGTTAGAGCGGGTTATGCGAAGGGTCCTGTCACGGCCTCTTTCCGGTATGTCGTGTTGGCATGCCGGCGCACGGTAACGTGTCGTGGGGCTGTGTCTTGTGGGTACAGTTGAACACCTTTGATCAGAGGAAAAGTATTCGAATAGCCATGCCCGCGGTTATGGGCGGTCAACCAGATTCACCGTGATTAGTCTCACCCTAGCTTAGTCTAATGGAATTGATTAGTTCAGGTGGTTGGTTGGTCCTGTTGCAATGTGGTGTAGCGTTGGACAGTGGATGGTTAATATTAACTAATTATTACAACTATTTTACTGTTTTCAACTACTGTTTATAAATGCTAGCTTTATGCAAATGATCGAAAGCAATATTAAAAAATTGAAAACAAAGAAAGCAATACGCATGTGCATCTTTTCTAGTATATTGAAAAACTGAAAACCAAGTGGTTTCATTCCGTTTGTCACGCTAGAGACGACAAAGAAAAGGGTAAGGCGAACAGATAGCTCGCCGACGCATTGTGAAGAAGAGGATAGCTAGAAGATGCAGCTTAAGGCGGAGGCGGAGTGCAGCCAGCTTGGGAGAGGAAATGGAAAGAAAGCGACGTTTCCGGTGGGCGCAGAGATGAGTGGATAAGGGTGGGGAAGAGATAAGGTGTTCCCTGCTTTAGTTGCGCACGAACATTAGTGAAAGAGACTTATACTCGCCTAGCTTGCATTCGGCATGCATCTACAACCAGTATAGTTGTTTCTTGAAATAATTCTGTTCTGCAGCGCTACCTAGCTCTTGAGTCCTTACCAGCTAGCCGTACAGTCTTGCAGGCGTGCGGCGGGGATCATGTCGAAGGGAGCGATGGGAAGAACTTCCATCATGGAGAAGCAGGAGGAGGCGTTGAAGGAGTGGGAGCCCCTCCATGAGAGTATCTCTAAGCTGCTGAAGGGTGGACGCATCACCGACGCCCGCGAAAGGCACAGCTTGGCATTCATGGAGATGGAACTGGGCGTCATTGTCGCATACCTGAGGATGCCGCTGCCACCACACACAGATTGTCCTGGTGTCGATCTCATCGATAACCAGATCCAGTACCACTGGAGTTACTACAGGGATGTCGTGATATCTCTGTATAATCAGTACGGAGAAGAAGCACCTAATGCGGGGCTGCTGCGAAAAGCCATGCGGTGCTTCCGCCGCCGAAGGTCTTTAGAGTATAACATTCCGAGGACAGCGTACAGTCTCTACCGTGAGTGCTCCAGTGATCCACGCCTCGAGCTCCCAAGCTCGGAGCTCATGCCATCGCCGCATCAAGCAGCCCAAGTTGAGGCTGGTGCCCTCAATGATCATCTTGTTGGCATCGACAGCATGGCAAACGAGATGCTCAGATGGCTCATGGCCACCGACAAGGGTCTCCGGGTCATGGCCATTGCTGGACCCGCCGGCATTGGCAAGACCACCCTTGCCATGGAGCTCCACCGTCGACTCAGGTGCCAAACTCAAGAATATTATTTCCAGTGCCACGTTGTGGCCGCTAACTTCCCCCGGAGGCCTTACAGGAGCAAGCTTGTTCTTCAAACCATCCTGAAGCAGATCATGGAGCAACTGGATGCACCATCACCAAACAGCTCGGAAATCACCATGTCCATGTTGGAGGACAACCCGGAGCTGTTGACTCGCAACATATCAGAACACCTCAAGGATAAGAGGTAAACAGCATTCAGCTGCTATATGTATACAGTACTTATTTAGGACTTCTCTACCAGTGCAGCATCAGACCTCGGATTCTTTTAATATTTTCTCTTCGTATTCTCCCTCCAGATACTTTGTTTTGATTGATGATATATTAGACGAATCAGATTTGGAAATAATCAAGGGTGCATTTCCTAATAATAACTGTGGTAGTAGAATATTGTTTACGGCACAACATGAGTGGATAGCTGGGTGGTTTTTGTCTAATTATAATGGGGTTGTGCATAAGATGAAGCCTCTGAATGACTCGGATTCAGAGAAGCTACTTCGCACAAAAGCTTTTAGTTCCATGGATGATTTACTTCCAGACAATCTTAGGCTATTATGTGATGAAATCTTGAACAAGTGTAGAGGAATACCATTGTTCATAACTGGTATGGCAGATTGGTTGAAACAACAGCAACACGGCAGCTCTGCAGTTCTTAGGGTGGAACAAGTACGCCTACTGCTGAAACAGTTTGAATACTGGCTATCATTTGATTACAGTTATGAATTGAGCCTATCGTCACTCTATCTAAGCATGTTTCCACAGGGATATGTGTTTGATAAGGATCATCTTGTCATGAAATGGGAAAACGATGGGTTGATCCGTATATTGGAGTCTAGTTCAGAATATGGAGAGTTGTATTTCTCTGAGTTGGTCAACACGAACATCATTACCCCAGTAGGAGAGAACTATGGACCCAATCTTGATGAAGATGAATTGTGCCAGTGGCAGGTCAATCCTTTCGTTCTGAGTTTTCTTGCCTCCAGAGCAGCCGAGAAGGGTCTTGTTTTTACCAGCTCAACACTCACCTCATTACCAAGCTGTGGTGGCAACAACACTCGGATAAAACGGCGCCTAGCTCTCCACCACCCTGATCCGCTACTCCCCGAAATGCTGCAACAAATGGATTTGTCTCATACTCGTTCACTACTCATATCTGGTGCAGTCGACAGAACAACAGTCCCTCTAGACAAGTTTGGATATTTGGTGTTTTTGGATCTTCAAGGCTGGGAGAATTTGAAGGATGAGGACCTACTGCAGATATGCAAAATGTTTATGCTGAGTTATTTGAGCGTCAGGAACACAAGGGTCAGCAAGCTCCCACCGCAAATCAAGGAGCTGTGCAACCTGAAGGCATTGGACGTCAGCCAAACCCACATATTTAAGATCCCATCAGAAGTGTGTGAGCTAGAATATTTGGAGATCCTGGAACTAAGAGGCACACAAATAAAGCACATGCCAGATAAAATTGTGGAGAAAAGAAAGTACGAACAACTTTACGGTAATGGTTCTGTATTTGGAATGATTGACTCAAACCAAAAAGTGCTAACAAAGATATCGAAGAAGATCCACCAATTAAGATATCTAAAGACGCTAGCAACTATCGATTTAAGTGAATTCTCTGCAAAGTCAATACAGTCTCTCGGTGATCTGGAGAGATTGGAGGTCCTCGCAATAACATGGTCCTTTCACCAGTGCAGTGACGAAGACTACCAAGAGGCCCTACGGTTATCCATAGAAAGATGGAGGAAGCTTAAGTCCCTCACCATTCATTGTGGGCTCGGTTGTTCCATGGAGTTTCTGGGTTCTCTAACAAAACCACCTGAAGGACTTAAGAAATTTAAGGTAATAGCCGGAAAATTTGTCAGTGTTCCCCGATGGATCGAAAGGCTCGTGTATCTTACTTTCTTGCAGATCACGGTTTGCAAACAAGTGGCAGACGATGTCAAGATCCTCGCAGGCTTGGTCAAATTGCAGCACCTGGTACTATGCTTGGAGTTCATTCCCGAAGAAGCAATAGTGATTGAGACAAAAGGGTTCAAAGAGATTGAGAGATTCTCCCTTGATTGCCCTGTCCCATGGCTGACCTTCGAAAAAGAGGCAATGCCGAAGCTCACATATCTTCGACTGAATCTGTACGCGTTCCCAGCGAGCGAGATGAGTGTTCCTTCAGGTATCAGCAACCTTGAAAAGCTTTCGGAGGCAAAGATTTGCTACAATGCACGGTACATCAATAGTCCCAACGTTAAGAGGACAGTAGAGGTAGTGAGCAAGGAGGTCGCCAAGCATCACAACTCTATTGACCTTTTCATCAACGGTACCCAAATAGAAGTTAATCAGGCTGGTGAGGAGAAGGCAGAGAGTGCAACAAGATTCAACCAAGTCAATCCGCCAGAGGATGTTGTTCAGGCAGAAGATGAGGCGGCACTGAGGAGAGAAACAGAGTTTCAGAGCGAGAAAGAAGATGAAGATGAAGCAGAGTGCCATGCCTAGCTCCTATTGAAAAGGTAATCACTGTTCGCGTCTAGCTGTTTATCAATATTGCTACCTGCAACTAACTCCAAATTTAGTTGATAAATTTCTTGTCAATTACTTGTTGCCGCAGGAAATGATGTCCGCCTCTCCTGACAATACATCTCACAGAACAGTGAGATAATAACTCCTGCATCACGTGGTCGCTTCTGTATTGCTGTTGGTCGCCGTGTACATATGTGGCCCGCAATTTGCGGGCTACCATCGTTATATTTTCTTTCATATATTAGTATGTATGAATTATATGGTTGTTTTAGGATATATATATAGACACACACATGTAAATAGGTGTCAATTAATTGCTACTAATTAGACTTCTAATGGCTTGCTAGCAACATATTTAATTTCTCTCTACATGTATATAAACATGGATGAAGCTAGAACGAATATTAACTTATATCCCATACATATATATTACATGGTTAATATTCTAATCACATGTGGTAAGTCCATTAAAATTTCTTAAAATACCCTTAAGCTGCCATGTGGTGCACTAATAAATTAGAGAAAATATTAGAAATTCTAAGGAAAAAAACAAAGTAATTGATCTTAGAACAAACTAAATACTACGAGGTCCCACCTCTCCACCTTGGGTACGGACCTAAGTACGTGGGTACCTACGCTTCCCCTCCACCTTCTTTTTCTCCATGTATACGCTTCCCTCCTTTCCTTACTATATCATGCGCCTTCATGAGACGATTTAATCGCAAGAATTTTGAGTATCTTGCTCTCGTGTTTTTTATTTGTAGCCATACTACAAGTAATAGTTTATTAATTACTCGAGAAAAAAACATGATTCAAAAGTCGTAAGTACTTAATCTATTTTCTACTCAAAAGTTTGTGAATGGTTTTTTAAGATTCCTTAAGAAAAATAGAACCCTTAAATTATTAAAAAAATATTACAAAATAATAGTATCCGAACACTTAATCTATAAAACAAAATTTTTAAATAAACAATAAAAATCTTATCTTTCAATAATATAAGTGCCCGTGCATGCGTGTGGGCCATCTTCCTAGTTGGATTAAAAAGAAAATTTAAAGGAAATACCGTTCCTTGTTTTTCAAATTCCTGCATGCGTGCATGCACTCCGTCGGTCACGATAAAAAATTCGTAGCATGCAATTTGGTGGCATCCAGTATATACTAAATTCCTCTCTAGTAGCATTTAATTTCGTGGCATCCAGTATATACTAAATCCCTCGTTAGAGTACTGGGGATTTACTAGAACATGCTAATAATTAACGATGCATATACTGGTTCATTACTGCTTCATTCGTCTAGCTTCTTGGTTTGCTCCATCCAGAATCACGTTCATCGCCAGCGTGTACAGCTACCGTTGGATCAAATTAATATACAATCGTTCGGCTGGTAATTTTTTAAAGGTAGTATAGTATTGTTTTTTAAGCAACAGTGGCGGAACCAGGATCTCGATACGTCTGGGGCTCAAATTGAAGGCTTTTTAGGATTATGGATACCAGACACCTAATAGTAGTTGCCTAAATCTCGGCAGGACCCACCACATACCATGTTTTATACAGAAACAGCCTTCGGATATAGGAGTTCCGCATAAGGAAGTATGAATAGAATTCTACATGGAAACGATAAGCACTATTCGGATTGTATCCATATTAGTTTCCCTAATTCTACTTGGACAAGGGGACACCTATAGGTATAAATACAAGACCCCCTAGGAGGAGAGGGGACACGCAACAATAACCTATAGGTATAAATACAAGACCCCCTAGGAGGAGAGGGGACACGCAACAATAGATCAACATACAAGCCAATATACGTCAAGACAACCGTCGGATACCAACATCGGAGATAAGCTTAGTAGTCCCCATACGGTACCTACGACTACCATCAGGAGGGATCTAGCACTATCTTTGATCTCGCCGGATATGGATTCGAGGCGGAAGACTACCCTGTTGTCGATTACGTGTCAGCACTTCAGACCGCCATGTCGATAACAGATAGATAGGCTACCCCAAATATTGTACTGGTGTGATTATGATGAATAAGAGCAACGACCGGCTTTGGCCAACAGGAGTAGGGTTATTACCTGACAATTCAGGGGCCCAAACCTGTATAAAAATCCTCGTCCCCATCTCTTTTACCTCAGTCTCACATATACCCTGGTGCCAACGATCCCTATACTATGCAAATACCATAGTCGTGACATCAAACATCGACAGTGGCGCGCCAAGTAGGGGGATTTTGGTGCTTCAGGATTTTGACGAGATGGGTTCAAGAGATGGATTCTTCAATAGCAAACTACTCAACGACTTCGTATGTTGAGTGATATGACCCGAACGAAGTACGTTCTCCGGCGGATCGGGATCTTCGTCAAGCTTCGCCAAGTCGTCGTCACTATGGATTTTTTGACGAGGGATACTTCAACTACTTTGGATCTGGGAAGTCAAACCCAACCAGAGTACGTGCCCCGACAAGATCGGAACCATCATTGTCAACAATTTGGTCTATCGAGATCATCCAAGCCTCAAGATACGCGGCGTACTAAAAGACGTCAGATCGTATAATGTACAATGAGTACGCAGTAAGGTAATTGGTGGATTGGTTTTTTAAATTAATCTACTAATTTCGTAGATACATCCGGCATGTATCTATAAAAGTACGCAATATTTTATATGCAATTTATCGTACATATTCAGATCATACAACATTGTCAGATCTATAATTTATTATGTTTACCTAGAGCATGTTTTTTATACAATATCAATTATGCGAGTGCTTCTGATGTTAGGCCAACTACGGTTTAATGCTGGGGGCTCGCTCTATTTTCTTCCGTATAAATCATGCTTGTTTACGGTTTACATAATGCCTGATATTTAATCTGCTCGTTATGTCCTGAAAATACTAGAAGATTCATGCAATTTTCTAAGTACATACTCGATATGATCTGCTATATATCTTGCCTTCTAGAAAAATTTTCAGGAACAATTGAGCACTCGAGTAGGTTGTGGTCAAACACACACAATATCGAGAACTTTATCGATAAATGCGGAGTTGTCGCACCCAACCTACCAACGAAGACCGACGACCTATCTCATAGCACCGGCCATAGCTGGGCTATTCGAGAAAAGGTTGTTAACGGATAATTCCTCGTGAACGTTGTCGGCTTGATCACACGACATGATTGCGAATGGATATCCGGATATGCTATAAGTTGGGTATGTGAGTCATGCTGGCCACATGAGATGCACATGTAATAAACCAACTTTAGCGCCCCTATAGGTGATTGAGAGACGCCTACTCGTTGGTTCTCAACCAGTCAATCGTAGCGATCTCTAGCACCTCAACTTCAATCGGTCGAGAGACTCCTACTCCTGGTTCTCGAATCAGTAGGACGTAACGATCTCTCGTGCCACGACTTCAGATGGTCGAGGTACGACTACGGCAATAGCGTAGCGGTCCTCGCACCACGACTTCACTCGGTCGAGAGATGAGGCTACTCCTGGTTCTCGAACCAGTAGGCCGTAGCGATCTATCGTACCTTAACATCACTCGGTCGAGAGATGAGGCTACTCCTGGTTCTCGGACCAGTAGGCTGTAGCTATCTCTCGCACCTCCACTTCAAGTGGTTAAGGCTACACCTGGTTCTCGACTAGCGGTGTAGCGATTCTCCTACTATTTCCACTTCAAGTGGTCGAGTTAAGGCTACACTTGGTTCTCGACCAGCTGCTGTAACGATTCTCCCACTATTTCTACTTTAAGTGGTCGAGTTACGACTACCACCTGGTTCTCGACCAGCGGTGCAGCGATTCTCCTACTACATCCACTTCAAGTGGTCGAGTTATGACTACCCCTGATCCTCGACCAGTGGTGTAGCGATTCTCCCACTACCTCTACTCTAGCAAAGTTGATATCAGGTACACAGTATCGCCAAGTGTTTTACCCAGAGATCCCTTATCACGACAACACCTAGAGTTGAAACCAATCCTACTGTCCCTTTACGCCGCCCTGGCAAGGCCTCCGAGGAACCTAAGGGAACTTCGGCTGGGGACGCCCAGAGCGGATAAGGCCTTGTCAGGTAATGCAGACACGAACGACCATGTAAGATCTGGTCATGTAAGAGTTCTCACCATGCGTATTAATCAAGCCGTGTAATCGGAAATTGGGTTTTCCAACTTCACGGCTAGGGGCTAGGGTAAGTGTTTTTTCAACCAAGGCAGGTCAAGGGTCCAAGAGCCTTATCCTCCGAAAATGATTCTCCGACAACAAGGATGGGGGCTAGGGAGAGTGTATGACTCAACAAACTGACTGATCGAAGTCGGTAAAAGAGAAGACGCTCGTACACAAAACATTGGTCTGTAAATTTAATTCATTTTCAGTTTTCCATACATATTATAACATGTCACCCTTTGAACAGTTTTCCACCACACATCCTATGTCTTATACGGATACAACCTTAGGATATAGGAGGAGTTTCGCATAAGGAAGGATGAATAGAGTTCTACATGGAAACGACAAGGACTACTCGGATTGTATCAATATTGGTTTTCCTAGTTCTACTTGGATAAGGGGACACCTATATAGGTATAAATACAAGACCCCCTAGGAGGAAAGGGGACACGCAACAATAGATCAACATACAAGCCAACATACGCCAAGACAAGCCGCCGAATATCAACATCGGAGATAAGCTTAGTAGTCCCCATACGGTACCTACGACTACCGTCAGGAGGGATCTAGCACTATCTTTGATCTCGCCGGACATGGATTCGAGGAGGAAGACTACCCTGTTGTCGATTACGTGTCTGCACTTCAGACCGCCATATTGATAACAGATAGATAGGCTACCCCAAATATTGTTCTGGTGTGATTATGATGAATAAGAGCAACGACCGGCTTCGGCCAACAGGAGTAGGGTTATTACCTGACAATTTAAGGGCCCGAACCTGTATAAGAATCCTCGTCCCTATCTCTTTTACCTCAGTCTCGCATATACCCTGGTGCCAATGATCCCCGTACTATGCAAATACCGGCAAATACCATAGTCATGACATCAGACATCGACAAGGCTAACAACTATCCATGTCAATTCGTACAAGGAAGTACATACAGTACAAGAACTAAAAAAAATGCAAAACTAGAATACAATTTCTAAATATGCACCGAAGTACTGTAAAAGTGTAGAAAAAGTACAAGACTAGACTAAAATTTTATTAGAATACCTAATGCGATATGTCTTCATAATTTTCACTCTTCATCAACAGAAGGTAGAGAACCTGAAGCTAAATCTGAAAAATGATATTATATAATGTAAGTGATACAAATTATGAGAACTTAATTATTTGTAGGTTACAAAGCAATGCATGACATACCTCTAGGTAATTTGTGCTTGCGCGTCCTCAAAGCATGATAATGTTCTATAATCTGATGATCTTCAATGCTAGTAAAAACATCCCGCTCAATATAGCAAATCATGCAGTGATTCATCCATTCATCATTCATCTTGTTCCGCAGCTCAGTTTTAATAACATTCATAGCTGAGAAGGCTCTTTCCACTGTTGCCGTTGCAACGGGCAAAATCAAGGCTAATTCAATTAAGCGATATACCAATGGAAAAACTGTGTGTCTATCAGTTTGGACCATCTTAGCAGCAAGTTTACCAAGGTCAGAGCAGCTTGAGAAATCCAAATCAGATCTCACATTAGAGATAAATGTGTCAAGTTGGTCTCTAAGGACTAAACAATCATATTCAGAAAAGTCATCTGCATAAATCTTAGCAAGTTCAATGAGCTTATCTTCATCATAGTTGGCAAAAGAATTCCTTGGATCAAGGCAAGCAATACATCTCAATAGCTGAGTAGACCTTTCAGCAAAACGATTGTTTAACTCAACAATAATTTGATCAAGTACCACATTAAATATGCATGTCCGGCCGGCCGCTCGCCGCCCTGCGCAGTCGCCACTCTCCAATCGGCAATCGGTGATGTGAGAGACAGGGAGGAGATGAGGAGAGCTGAGAACGTGAGAGAAGAGAAAGAATGCGAAGCGGCGCTCGGTGATGCGGGATACGGCGTGATGCGAGAGAGAGAGGAGGTGGGATTAGGGTTTGTGCATCTATTGGGTTGGGCTGATGGGCTGCTATTGGGCTGAGGGATGTGGGGCTGAAACAGGCCATGTGTGGGGCTGGGCCTTGGGGATTTGGGGAAATCTGAAAAAAGTCAAGGTACTAGTCCACTAAAATTTTTTTCACGAGTGGGGCTTGCGCCCAAGCTGCCCTAGGCCCAGTTCCGCCCATGTTAAGTAAGAAGCAGTATGCACGTACTGTTTTTTAAAGTTAGTATAGCAATACATACTGTTTTTTAGTTTGATAGCAGTACATACTGTTTTTAGTTTAATAGCAGTATATACTGTTTTTTTTGTTAGTAATAGTACATACTTTTTTTTAAGTAGCAGTATATACCGGTTTTTAGTTAGTTGAAGTACATACTTTAATAGCAGTATATACTTTTTTTTTAATTAGTAGCAGTATATACTGCATTGAAGATGTTCATCTTTCCTTTTTTTTTTTGAAGGTATACGTTTTTTTATATACCTTTATTGGTGAGGAACATTATATACCTTTTTTATTCGGTAGAAGTATATTTTTTATTTAGTAGCAGTATGTACTTGTCATGACACAAAACAATAAATTTTAAGCAAAGCACATATACGTGGTATGATATATTGATTTTTTTATGTAAGCCACATACTGAAATAGACCGGTTGTATACCTAGACCTGAAATAGAGCCGGTATATACCATTTAGAGTTCATAAGTGGTATGTGCTATTTTCTTTTTATAAGTAGTATATATATACTACAATCCTCATCGGAGGAGTATATACCCATTTTTTTCAGTATATACTACCCATGAAGCAATATATACTTTTTGAAAGTACATACTGTTTTTTAAGTTAGTAACCTCATATGCACCTCCTAACAAAATGATTTCATTACGTAAAGAACCGGGTCAACTTTATTGTAGCTATAATTAATGTAACAAACGGGAAGTAACCCACTGAATTTTTGAAACAATTTCTTGTTTCCACATGAAATTAGTTGATCTCGTAGTAACAGTAATCAACAGCAGATTAAATAGAGTACAATTATGACGATAATGGAGTAAAATTAAGAAGAGATGATGGCAAATTAGATCAATACACGCACACATACCAATGACTATAATCTGAAACGAAATCACAACGAATGGAAAAGCGCGTGTTTCTACCAGACAAATCCTGCTATTCGTTGGATGGTCTGCCGTGATCTTCGATCGGAGGGGGACTTGCCGTTGCCGGTGCTGTAGGCAGTGCTGTGATGTCGCCGGCGCCGCTTGCTGCCGTTGCCGTATGATTTCATCAAGCCGATGGATCGTGTCGTCGCCTCAGGCTTGCCGATGGGCTGCGCCACGCACGCATGGACCCTGATCGATCGCCGATCGATGGATCGCAACGTGGCCGTGGACATCAATCGCGATCGAGCGACGGCGCCCGTGGACGTCGATCGAATCGCTGCCGTCGACGCCGAGTTGTCGAAGGATCTCGCCGTCAGCTCCGACTTGCTGATGGACTACACCGTGGATGCCGAGTCGCCGATTGGTCTCGCCATCGCCGCTGCCACCGAATCATCCGTAGATCGCGTTCTCACCTAGGAACCCGATTTGTTGCGATTTGGTTTAGCAGTACCGCATGGGAACGAGAGATTTATTCCAGCGTTCAGTATAAGCGCGGCTTCACGCCACGCCCGTTAATGTGCACGTTTTAAAAGTAACTAAATGAAATGCTACAATACAGCAATATATAATCGAGTAGATGAGTCAGGTGGTATTCCAAAGGAAAATAGGACACTTTTTTGGGAGTGACTGTGGATCGGTCGTCCGATCGAAAACTTCAAAAATCGGGACGTCAGCGTCCGATTTACGTACAAAACTATTTTAAACTGATTTTTCTCTTAAATTACTTGTCCAAATCATGATCTGATTGCACCATTAAACTCGTTGCAATTAAATCTTCAAAACAAGACCACACATGGATGTATTCCGACGAAATTTTTTTTTACAGTAGCTTATTATTGTATTATTTTTAAATTGTTTGCACGATGTTCCACTAGGTATATCAGAATTGTTTCACTAAGATCGAAAATGTTTCACTCGTTTAAATCGGGTGTTGTTTCACCTTATATAAAAACAATGTTTCAGTAAATAGCGAAAGAATGTTTCAGTTCACTGCAATATTATATCTATACATAGTGAAACATTGTGAGTACATTGGGTGAAACATTTTTCGGTGGAACAAAAAAATAAACCAAATTCTCTTAATAGGGGGTTTCCAAAATATGTGAGTTTTTTGTTGCAATGGAATGTTTCGTTCACTGCAACATTAGATCTATACATAATAAAACATTGTGAGTATAGTGGGTGAAACATTTTTGGTGGAAAAAATAAACCAAATTTCCTTAATAGAGAGTTTCTAAAATATGTGGGTTTTTATTGTAAAAGAGTATTTTAATTCACTGCAACATTACATTTATAAATAGTGAAACATTGTAAATACACTAGATGAAACATTTTTGTGAAAAAATGGGAGAGAAGTAAGTGAGCCCTGTATAGGCACATAGGGGGAGGGGCGCGGGGGGAGCCGCGCTCCCCCCACGCGCCGGGCGCCTGACATCGAGCATTCTCGCACTTTTTTTTAACGATAGTAAGAATAATTGTTTGTTAGTTAGAAAGAACAACAGTAAGTTAAATAGAAATGAACGCGAACACGCGACGACACGCCGCGCACACAGCTGCACACAAAACATGCTTTAATCAAAACAAGCATTAAACACATGTTACCTGTTGTCAACCAAATGCTCATCTTTTGTTTCATTTATAGGTTACAAAGATTGCATACAAGTTAATACCACACTTGCGCACACAGTATGTCTTAATCAAAGCAACCAAAAAACACGTGCTAGCTGTTGCTGATCAAATGATCACCTTTAGTTTCATTTAGGTTTAAAAGGTCGCATATAAGTTAATACCACATGATAGGTAATGACCAATCCAATTAAGAAACAAGTAATCGAAACCATGTCAAATACATAGACCTTATGAACTTGTATCGACAACACAACTGCGAACAGATACAATTATACAAATGAATACTCCTTCCGTTTCGTAATATAAGTCATTTTAGCATTGTCCACATTCATATATATGTTAATGATTTTAGACACCCCATTACCAGACTTGAGGGCAAGCCTGTGGGCTGAGATATTTTTTGTCGGTCCCGCAGACGACCTACAGAAATAATGAGTTTTTGTGAAGGTTTACTTATACCTACAGAAAAATTGGTATATTTCTGTCGGTTGTGGCTAGGACTCACAGAAAAATCAGCGCTGACTGGTGGGCCATATAACCATCGTATAAAACTTGCTCATCCAACCGAAGCCCTAAGGGTGTGTTTGGATAATGGGAAATGGAGAGTAGGATTGGGATTGGAAAATGAATGAAGGGTTATGATTAAATGGAAGAGGAAGAATGAATGGTTAGGATTTAAAGATACCTTTTGATGGGTGAGAAATCATTTCCCAATCCCGTTATCGAAACAATGCCTAAATTTTTTCCCCTCATTCCCAGTGGCTCGCCGCCACTACTCTTCCTCTCTCTCTATTCTCCCTGATGCCGGTCCTAGTGTCGGCGCCTCCGATGAACGGGGAACCACGTTGCTGCCCTGCGCCATCCACAGGCCCTGTCAATCTGCCATCCGTCGCTGCTCATCTCCGGTCGACGACGAGCCTCCGCCGACCCTCCCCCTTCCGGTGACCGGTCCTAGCCACCATGGACTCAGGTGCTCCAGATCCGGACACCCTGAACTCGGAGGTCGCGGATCCAACCATCCCGAGTTTGGGTACTCCAAATCCCACGACCCTAGCTTCACCAGCTCCAGATCCGGCCTCGAGGTAAGCGGTCCGCCGTCCCTCACACCACCCCGCGTCGTCGAGGTCGACCTGCCATGGGGAGAGCAGGCGCCAGCTATTCCCCTTCCACCCGATCCTCGGTAGTCACTGCCTCATCTCTTTTAATCAGGTTAGTGGTCAGTAAAAGCCGCCCTTGCCTTTCCTTGTGTCCAGATCTGAGTTGGTGCATCACTAAGATCTGTTGCTATTTTCCTTGTTAGACCTCTTAGCATAAGAAGTTTTTTTTGGTGTGTTTTTGGATACTCTACAAATCCCCCAATTTCTATGCTAGCTGAACAAATTAGACCTAGTTCTTTCTACGAATCGTGAGCTTCCTGCCAGTTGATGTCTTTCCATCTCTTTAGGAGAGTATTTAACTACTGAAATGCATAGTGCATAGGGAGGACACTATGAAGGATGGGTGAAAGACCAAGGAATATTAATGTGAGGTAAATTTATTTTTGGCTTCTCACTCAGAATACCCCCATTTTATTTTGCTGTTTTGAAGCAGCTTATGTTGAGATCTACATGCAAAACTAGGAAACGGTGATTTGTTTGACATGGAATTAACCTATCAGTGGCTTAGAAAATTATGATACTAGCTTTATGATAATTTTAAAGGATAATATATCTGGATATTATTCTTTTTTTATAGAATTGGATATAGAATTTACTCCTTATCATAGACTATGCTTTTATTGGTCACATTTAGTTAGAATTTAGATGTTGGTTAATATCTTCCCTAGAAAAATAAATCTAGTTAGAATGCAGATGCAGATGCTTTTCTTATGCTATTTTTGCCTTGTCATTCATGGTAATGATTGTGTGAATGATGAACACTATAGTGTTTTGCTTTCTCTGTTTCAGGAACAAACAAAACATTTATTTAGCTCTGTTTGTATGTATGAATACATTAGTGCTTTCCAGTCTCTTGTACTCTGGTAGTGCATATACATACTTCACACGTCTAAATCCATGTATATCTTTTGGCAAGACATACTGATACATGTGTTGGATATATACATGCCATCTAAACAAAATTAATTTCAGTCTCTTTGTTTTTAAAATTTTATTATGTACAAACCATTTATAATTTACCTTAGCTTGCAGCTTAAATGCCGCAGTTAAATATCTGTAGAACGTTGTACAACATGAAAAATCAAGGTATGCCTCTCATCCAATATCTAATGAGTTTGATCCTAGCATTCATGTCTTATCTGAATTGGCAGAGTACTACTGGAATAATTGTGAGGTCCACTTATCATTTCAAGTGTCGTATTTCATTTTTCATGCTTGTACAGATAAATTTATCTTGCTCGCTTGTTATTTATTTTGTAATGATGAAGAAAATTATGCCAACTGAACCTCTTTTTTAAAACCTTTTTGGTTTCATGGCCAAGGTTGAAGCACCACAGAACTTGGATTGCTGCTGGAAGACAATTTCCTTGTACATGTATTTGATGAATACAATTGTAACTGAACACATTGAACTTCCTTGAGTAACTGAACACATTGTACATGTATTACTAACTCTGATTTGAATGAATTTGTTGGTACTGAACTTGGATGGACTATTCATGTAAGCTTTGAAAGCTTGAATTTTGATGTTTGAATTGAGATTGATGTTCATATATTTATCCAAATTGGCATGTGTATTATATTCTTTTCTTTTCTTTTTTTTTTTGGGCGTGGAACACATTTTTTCTGACGGTGATTGATGGTTTTTCCTGACGGGTCCACGTCACAATTAACATTTCACAAACCTGACGCCAGTTGATATTTTCTGTGAGCCAACCGACAGGAATACCCGACAGAAAAATCATTTCTGTCGGGAAACCGACAGAAAAATTGAATTTCTCCTTGGTCTTTTTTCTGTCGGCGATTTCTGATGGCGCACCTACAGGAATACATTTTCTGACGGTAAGATCAATTTTTCTGACGGTTTCACTCCTACAGGGTTGGTCCTAAGTCTGGTAGTACATATATGTTTAGATTCTAACATCTACATGAATTTGGGTAATGCTATATGTTAGCGGTAACACTATCAATTCACTGTGTTAACACCTTGATCTGTCTTTCATGTCAGACGATGCAGAAACCTACCCACGACAATAATTACCTAAAATATTGAAAATATTTGTCATAATTTTATCCATGTCAAGCCTTTTCCTTAGAGTGCGCATCATGCTAAATGCATTTTCCTTATAAAAGCATTCTGCACCACCTTCGAAATCTCCGTAAACTACAAGCATCATGTCGGGGGGAACATTTTTTGGAATATTGACAGCAAGGAAGCATACTTTATGAAATTAGTCTTACCTAGGATAATGGTTCCAAAAAGGGAAATAATGATCAAGTGCTATCTAGATCTTTCAAAAAACACTAACAAATGCATCAACTTCAAGCACCAAATATTGAATCCATCTTGTACGACCCTCAAGGATAATCAAATCAATTTTTCAAGAACACCCCAAAGTAAAAAAGGGCAAATTTCCAATGTGAATAGCAGCCTTGTTCTATAAACTTTTCCCATTATATATGCAGTATAAGCCCTTCCCCCTTATATACCCAACAAGGGCATGCTTTTCCTGCATACAAGAGATCCCTATCCTAATTACCATAGTTAACAAATCTATGTAATAAACTTATCTGTTTTTTATGCTGCAACATAAGGGCATGTACAATAGTTGTCAATAGTGGTCTTTTAGCGTTGCTAATTAGGAATACTTATTGACATGGAAGAAAAAGAAAGAGGAGAGACAAAATATCGTTGTCATGCATAACAACAGCTTAACAATGACTCTTAATCACAACAATATGGAAATATTGTTGCATGAAGGTAAAAAGATGGAAAGAATATTAACAAAAGGAATATTTTTTGAGTTAATGATTAGAGCCTTTGTCGTCTCAACAATTATAAAGACACGGTCTCTAAATAATCTTATATTGTTTAAAAGATCATACTCGTATCTGCCATTGAACATGCCCTAAAACTAACAGAAGATAACTACTGCAAATCACGCTATGCAGCTAAGAAAAAAAGTGGAGGCAGCCTTCTCTAGGGCAAAAAAGATCAAGATGATAAAGTGCTGCTGAATAGCAAATACAAACTCAATTAGTGCCAGCCTTTATTTGCAGTTGAAAACTATTATCAGCCGATGAATCAGTCAATTCTGATTGTTGACTTTTTCTTCCCTGCATAAACCGAATGTGTAAATCACTTGAAACAATTTTATACACTGATCGTGTCCTCCTAAGGAGTGCATATCTCCTAATGTTTTCCCAGAGGAAACCATAATGTTCTTGGGAAAACATAATGTTCTTTCACTACTACATGATTGATATTTCTGGACCCCGCCCCGCCCCCCTCCCCCAAAATTTTGTTTCCATGCGATCCATAAGTGGAACTGCACAGAAAAATGGGGAAACCGGCGCTAGTCTATCGTCCGCACAGGAAAATCAATTTTCGTGTGCGGGTCACTTAACAGGCCTGCACGCGAAAATAAACCTATTTTCACGTGCGGGCCTGTTAACTGCGCACGTGAAAATACTAGCCAGATCTCGATATCCTTCGCCCTCCGCGCCCACTGGGCGACCACTGCTCGATATTCTCTGCCACCTCACTCTCTCCCTCTCTCCCACTCCTCTCCTCTCCTCTCCCAGCCGGCCGGCAGCGACAGCAGTGGCGGCGGCCCCTCCCTCCCTCTCCCTCGGCTGCAGGCGGGGAGAAGGGCGGCGACAGCGGCGGCAGCCCCTCCCTTCCTCTCCCTCGGCTGCAGACGGGGAGAAGGGCAGCGACAGCGGCGTCAGTGGGCGACCATGGCGGCGCCCGGCCCCTCCCCTCCCTCCCCTTGCAGATCTGGCGGAGGGGAGGCATGGGGGCGACGGATCCAGCGGCGCGGATCTTTTGGCCTATACTTGATAAACCATTCAAAAAAAATTATATCTGTGTTATTTAAAATCCAATGCTAAAAAAATACGATAACAACCTTAGAATTAATTCAAAATCGCGGCTGATAACCAAGAAACGTAATAGGAGTCGTTGATGATTAACCTATATTGTATGGACATAAGATGAAGAGTCGTTGATGGTTAATCTATATCTATCGAGGTTCCGGAAAAGCTAACGCGTGCGCCAGCGCGCGATTCCGGAGGAATCAACGTAACTAACTCGGTTAGTTTAGAATAATGACGATAATTAAGAAAATATTTTATTTTTTTTGGGAAGATTTTTTTACTAACAGATTGAAAAGAAATCTATATGTGAAAGAAACTTTCACGTAAAATTTAAAACTTTTAACTCAAAATTTGAAACTCTAAACACAATTTTTTATATTTTCAACTCAAAATTTGAACTTTCACTTCAGATTTAAACTTTTAAGTCAAATTTTGAAAATTTTCAACTCAAAATTTAAATTTGTAAGACAAATTTTGAAAACTTTCAACTCAGATTTGAAAATTTTTAACTCGAGATTTGAAAACTTTCAATTTGAGATTGAAAACTTTCAAGTCCATGTTTGAAAACTTTCAGCTCGAGATTTGAAAACTTTCAATTCAGATTTTAAAAAATCGAAAAGAATGCGATCAATATGGAAAATGCGCCGAGGGGAGGAACGTCAAAATAGTGAAAAAAAAATCGCACCAAAAAAGGAAAAAAATCGCGCTGAAATAAAATCGTGAAAAATAAAAGACACGTGGCACAGTGGAGGGCGCGTGCGCCAATTAATTAGCAGATCCCTGTAGGTTCGGTTGATCTGCTTTACCCATTTTTTCAGTTTCTTCTTTTTCCCATAATCATATTTCCTATAGTAATGGAAATAATATGGATTGGGTGCAGTGATAATGATAAAATCATGAAATGAGCATATATAGCCAAATCTTGGTCACTAAGCTAGGGACGAAAACGGTTAGAAATGATCAAAAACAGTATTATTTTCTTCATTGTTTTATGAAAATGGTATCGGTATGGTCATAATTTTTTCTATACTAGCAAAAATGCCCGTGCGTTGCAACGGGTAAAAAAATTCTAATAATAATATACGTTTTTCATGCATAATCATGTCAATGACAATGTTTCTATTTTAATGAGCGGCTTGTTTTTTTATAAACAGTGTTTTTTTTCTTGCGCGATTTTCTCAAACCATTTTCTGAAAAGGCGCATTTCTTTCTAACAGTTTTCTCCTACCATGTTTTTTTTTCGCTTTTTTCACTTACGAAGAAAACCATATTTTTCTCCTTTTTTTGCTTTTCTTTTCTCGTGTGTTTTTTCTTGTTTTCTCGCACGTTTTTTTCCTTGTTTTTTTCGAAGGTTCTTTTTTGCTTTTTTTTCTAATACAGGAGAATATATGACAGATATAAAAAATACAGGGACTCAAATATAAAAGTACAAATCTAAAAATTAAAATCATATAAAAATGAAATGCTCTCAGACATGTAGATTCCGTTTTTGCAAACCGATCTTCAATCCGGCACATCAATTTTTTTCACCAATCTGAGTCAGACTTTTTTTTGGCTTTTCTTTTTCTTTTTATGCACCTTTCTGCCTTTGTTCTCTTTCTCTTTTATTTTTTTTAACAAAAACAACCTCAAGTAGCTTGTTGCAAAATTATAGGGACTCAAATGCAAATATAAAAATTACAGGGACTCAAATATAAAATTACAAATCCAAAAATTAAAATCATATAAAAATGGAATGCTCTCGACATGTAGATTCCGTTTTTGCAAACAGATCTTCAATCCGACACATCAATTTTTTTCACCAATCTGAGTTAGACTTTTTTTTTTGGTTGATATAGGAGTCAAACTTTTTTTTTTACTGTTAAGGATATAGGAGTCAGACTTATTTTTTTTGTTTTTTTATCAGACAAACATGGCTTTTTCCGTCCCTTGTTTTTTCGGTTTTTTTCGGCTTTTTTTTGGATCGGACTCTGTCCGGTTTTTTTTTGGTTTTTTTTTGCCTTTTTTTTCCTGGATCGGACTCCGTCCGTTTTGCCTTTTGGTTTTTTTCGCCCCTTTTTTTTTTCTGGATCGGACTTCTTTTTCCGTTCCGGTTTTTTTATCGGACAAACCTGGTTTTTTCTGCCCGGTTTTTTTTACACGGTTTTTTTGACGGACGATGGAAGCACCTCTTATTTTTTAAGTAGTAGAGATTTATAAATTTAAATATTTAGTGAATAGATTAGAAAACCTGAATTTTACATTCAGAGCAAAATAATCGGAAAGACGGAAACGGTATCACGGGATGCGGGGAGAACAATGAGCAGGAGGTGAGTGGAAGCGTACAGGCAGTGAAAGGGTTGCAGTCGAAGCTGACCACGGTTCTGGACTTCTGGTCTTCTGGATCGTCTGACGAAGTTCTCAAAGGCCTTCACTTGAAGCACTACGAGGAGCTCAAGCAGAATTACGAGATGTCTCATCATGACTACCAGACGGGTCGATCGAATGCCCATCCTGTTTAGTCCGATGATGATCCTGATCTACAATTTTCACCCTATGATTATACTCCTAGTATTCTAGTTGAACATCCGAGAGTATTTTCGTACGTTAATTGTGAGGTTGTAATAGGTATTGGGTTAAGGATTATTGTTGCAAAATATGCTTCGGTATTATAGATTGGCTAGGGTAACGGTCCGGAAAACCGGAGAATAGAGCACTCTCCCTCTAATAGAGGCTCCGAGGCTCATGGCTAACTTCAGAGATTCATTGATTGATTGATAATATAGTACATGGGGTCTCTTTATATATATAGGGAGGACCGGCTTGACATCCAAGTAACTAATAATATTAGAGATTGGATTGGTTTATATAATAGTAGAGATTAGTTACTTGGATGCCAAGCCTATCCTCCCTATACATAAAGGGACCCTATCTCTATTATCGATCAATTAATGAATCTCTAAAGTTAGTAATAAGTCTCAGAGCCTCATTTAGCTCAGCATGGAGAACCCTTGCCGCTACTATTAGAAGGCGAGTGCCCTATCCCCCAGTCTTCGAACCCTTACCCTAGCCAATCCATAACATTCGGTGTTATATTTGCCAAAGCATCAGAACAAAGTGTTCATTAGGAAGATGCATCTGGTCTCATTTTAGTTTTGCAAAAATTGCTGGCAGAGTTTTGCATGGTGAAAGAAGCATGATTATCTTCAGTGATAAAACTGTCACAGAAATTATTATGGCGCAAACTACCAGCACATTGTATTAAAAGATAATAATATGCAGCAAAATATTCATCAATAGAATTTTTACCTTTACAATTCAAGCATTTGGCTCGTAGCAATTATGCCAAAGTAAAGTATGACAAAACTTATTCACAATGAGACCACAGTCTAAAAATACATTATTTTACCATCTATTATTCACTACACTCGTATATTTCATGGTGACTTGATGTCATTTGCTATAACATAAAGTTTAGCTATATATATTTGGCCATTGGAAAGTATAATAAGTATATATTGTTAAAACTTAAAAACCAACATGCTGAGTATACTGAGCATATGCCTCAGACTGCATGCCGATTGGGGCACGAATGATGAGATCTGGAAGATCAAATGCATCGACGAGTTCCTGAGCGACAAGCCTCACTTGGTAACTGAGGTAGTCAGCTAGTTTATGGATAGCCTGCAAGCATATTGGAGGCGACTTGTATTAGATTTGGTTCCAGTGTGAGATAGAGAAGATAATGCAGTATGAAAGTGACAAGCAAAAGCAAACCTTGGCTTTGTTTGGGGCAACATAGTCCACATTCCGATAGGTTCCTATATCTTTCCAGATCCTATCAAGCGCGTAAAGGTCGCACACCAATTTCAACAATTCCCGTGTTTTTTCATCCGGGCATCTGCATATATGCACCATGATTACATCACCTCATTTGATGTGGTTCATAGACAGTGTAACATAAGCAAGCAAGATGGTAGAACAGTGCAAGTGGGGAAATATAGAAATGCGGATGCAACCGAAGAATTTACCTTTTGACCGCTTCTATAAACTTCGCAAGAATGACAGACTCAATGTGTGATTCCGCAAGTGTGAGCAGATGGTTTAAACATCTATTCCATGCACCAAATCCTCCAAGCGTCTTGCTATGCTTCTGGAGTCGAGCGGCAACGCTGTGCAGTAATCGAGATGTTCGGTACTGCGAAGAAAATCTATCGAATCAGTATATGAATTTATACATTCTGTAATGAGATCATTACGCAGATATGACTTACTCTGAATGCATCCAGCTGAAAGTTGGGATCCCGTAGATGGTCTTCCCCTTCCCATCGAGAAGTGACAGGATTCGGCTGGGACAGGTAGGTGCCCATGGAGTCCCTCAAGTAGTTCCAGGTGGCTGAGAGTGTCCCTCCCTTAAATTTTTCCTGGTATTGCTTCAGGAGATCTCCAGCAACCTGCAACAGCGTGATATGAGGCACATTATTTGAAGGATAAGTAGCCTTTAACCAACCCCCCCCCCCCCCACCAAAACAAAATATGTATGTGTGCTTGAATTAATATATTACTACTGCAGTTAAAATCCTGCAAGTAAAATATTATTACATAGGTCAGGCTGAGTGTTTAAGTCAACTTAGTTGTTAACAAAGGAGGCTGATTGGTACCTGCTGAAGAAGAACTGTATTATCTCCTTCAAATGTCTGAAATATATCATGATCATTGCGCAAAGCACCAAAACGATTTACAGCAGCATACCCATGGCCACCACATGATTCTCGGCATACGCTAATGGATTTGGCTGTATATGAAGTTATGTAGGCTTTCAATCCAGATGAAAGAACATGCACATCAGCCATAACATCCTCATCATTGGTTTTCTTCATTTCTGAGTATTTATCCACCAAGTACCGTGTGGCAAAGTGAAATGCGTATGATGATGCCAACATGGGCATTAGCTTATGCTGGTGAGATTGGTAGTCCAACACACTGATTTCAGGCTTCTTAGGTGGACCAAATTGCTGTCGAAGCAGAGCATACCTAACAGCAATGGTCACTGAAACTTTGAGTATACCTACAGAACTATATGCAATACCAACGCGTCCCCCAACAAGCTCACCAAGGGTTGCTGCAAATCTTTTGTTAATTGTTGGCAGACTGCTTGTGTATTTTCCATCTCGTGACACGTCTCCGAATCGGTTCAGAAGATTATCACGAGGTATCCTCACTGAACGGAACCTCAGTGCACCATTGTCCACACCATTCAGGCCTATCTTGTGACCACAATCATTGATCTCAATTCCGGGAAGAACAGCATTGGTGTCAAGGTCCCGTATGGGAACAATGAATGCATGAATGCCCATATCAGCAGGGTCCCCACCTTTTCCTTGGAGGGGCAAAATTAACCTTGCAAAAACAGTAGCGAATTTTCCATGAAGTGCTGCATTACCAATCCACCACTTAATAGCTCCATCATTGGGTGTATTGATAATGAACTCATCAGTAACTGGATCGAATGTAGCAGTAGTTTGTAGGGCCTGGACATTAGATCCTGTTAAGAAGGGAAAATAAATAAAATAAGATGAAATAGTAACGTGTGGAGGACTTAACTATTATCATGATGGGAGCTAACAGGCTGCATGGGCATGAATATTCATTCTCAAATTATTGAGAACAGAACAGTGTTGTTTGGTGCAGGGTTCAGATCCGACTGTGTAAGGAAGAACCAAAATAATATGGTACATAACAGTAATGGGATGGAGGTTGAACTAGGAGGTTTGGACTGATAAAGTGTAAAGCAACCAAGCAGTGATAATGATTAGTTAGTGAGTAAATAGAAGTAAGAACTAACCATGGTGCAGCTCTGTCATAGCAAAACAGCCAGGATAATCCAAATTGTCGATTCCGTCAAAGAACCTATCTCTGTGCTTTTTGGTTCCCAGATTTATTATAGAACCTCCCCAAAGGCTGCATTAACAAGCAGGTCATGTAGTGAATTTCCAATGCAAAGCTCCTAAAAAATAACTTTGTTAAAAAAAGGGTAAAAGATCATCTGCATTTTTGGAGCTTGGCATGCTATCATTCATCCTGTAAATAAAATGGCCTAAAAACTAATAACCAACAAAAATGCTTTCCAAAAGCAAGCTCAAGCACGTTTTGATGCTTGATTGAGCCATCAAAATCAAGAATTAATTAGCTCTCTTTATCATAGCAAGTAAGCAGGCTGACACTCGACGGTTGCAAAAGACGACCATCATTTAATATCAAACCATTACAAAAGAGAAACAAAAAATTTCGTATTATAAATGAACTGTTGCTTTTCATAGCCCTTATAACTAACAACCCAACTAACAATAGTTGCCCTCGTGGAAGAGTGCAAATGCAATATTGGCATATTGTTGCCAACAGCCAACAGCAGCAGTACTGTATCTCGTTGAGCTATCGATAGGTACAAGCCCCCCTTTCGCAATCACAGCAATAATGCTTTAATTATTGCGAAGGTGAAAACACAATTAGCATGTATTACATGATTACATCGCATGGTCGCTTTGTTTTCCTCAATTATTCATCTCGGTAAAAAAAAAAAGAAGAAGAAGAAGGAAAGAAGATCACTACCAGACTACCAGTAACCAGCTAACTATTACCAATTTTTTTTAGATTTATTGAGTTCCCATTGGATTGGAACACACGAACTCTTCGAGGAAGCATACATTTGATTGAGTTTAACAATTAGTATAAGTGTATAACAAATTGCAGTTGAGCGTGAAAAAAATTTGAAGAGAAACCATGAGACGTGCAGAACATTCAGCACCGACAGGAACTAGTCAATTACTAATTATTTAGTATTACTCAATTTGTAATCCTTTACCTGTACTGGACGCCGAGCTTGACGCCGAGGGAGATGTCGGCGCCGCCGGCGGCCTCCATGACGGCGAAGTACTCGGCGGGGTCGTTCGCCATGAGGCTGAGCGGGCGCACCCCGGCCTCCCGCACCAGCGCGCACAGCTGCCGGAAGCAGAGCTCCCGGTGCGCGGCGGTGGACATCTCGACGGGCGTCTGGAGGTCGGGCCGCGAGAGGAAGAACTCGAACACCCGCGCCTGCGTGTCCCGGTGCCTCCCCCTCAGGTACGCCGCCAGCGCCGCCGCCGCGTCCGCTCCCCCCGTCGCCCGCCGCCTCCCCGCCGCCGCGCACGCCGCGGGCGCCAGCCCCGCCTCCGACGAGGGGGACGGATCCTGCAGGTGGAGGGACAGCACGCGCAGCCGTCGCATCGCCGCCGTCCGGTCGTCTTCGTCGTCTCCGCCGCCGCGTCGGCGGCCGGAGCGGGAGGCGGCGGTGGCCATGTCGTGGTCGCCGGCGTGGTGTTCGACGAAACGCGCGCGCGACGGAAAGCGAAGCGGTGGTCGTTGCCGTTACGTTAGGACGTTGCTTTTTTATGGGCACAAAAGGTTGACCTCTCTCACAGATTGACCCCTAACAAAACTAATATTTTCATATATGCCCCTAACCTCCGAATTCTGAGGAAATCTGTGTAATAATGAAGAAATCTGTGGGCGTTTTTTTGGTAATTTTGGTACTGTTAAGACAGCGAAGGCAAGGAAGCGAGAGGAGATATGGGGTGACGTGGCAACAAGCAGATGGTGATGTGTAGATAAGGCTTACCTTTCTTTGACTAACTACCTTCTCGTGACCCACTATCTCACTGACAGGTGGGGCCACAACCTCCTTTGCATTTTCTGGTCCCACATGTCATTGGGTTAATAGGAAAGGATGGGAGAGATAAACGGTGCGTGTCGAGCTTCGTTTGCTCGTCATGATGACGTGTCGATCCGCGGACTTTCTATCGCACGCTTTACGATGTGAGAGGATTGGATGAGGATTGTGACGTGGAATCCGTTCGTGTCGGTTTTTTTCTTTATTCGTTTTTTTATTTACTTTGGGAGTTTTTTCGTGTGGGTTTGAAACTTTGAGCTAATGAAGCAATCGATCTCTCATGATTTTTTTAGTCCAACGAAGCAATGTCTCTAATCTTTAAATAAACGAAATACAGTACGTAGTATTTGATTTGATTTCCCTCATGGTGTGTTTAGTTCTAAAGTTTTTTTTTTCAAACTTCTAACTATCCATCACATCAAACCTTTTATACGCACACAACTTTTCAGTCATATCGTCTCCAATTTCAACCAAATTTCAAACTTTGGACCAATCTAAACACAACCTAATATGATCACAGATGCAAATCATATATATATGAGAAGAAATCGTCTTATTATTATTTTATTCTGAGATAATAAGGAGATTGTTTTCCTTGAACGAAAGAACAAGAAGATTTCTATGATTAACTGGGAATCTAGTATATGGGTATAGTGTAAAGTGTTCCTTTATGCACGGTTTTGTATAGTTTAGGGGTAAAGATTTTTGGTATTAGAGATTAGAGATGTCATACAAACTCGATCTAAAGTTGAGGGACGTTTGGTGAATTTGTTCCATATGTACTTAGCCACTCGGAGTTGCGCGTTCGCGCGACCATGAGATGCCATCTTTATTGAAAGATCTTAAGAATTATTAGTGATAGTACGAGTCAACGATAACAAGTAAAAAGGAATTGAGAGTTTTTTTTTTTCGAAAAAATCACTCTACACTACACTGGCAGTTCACAAGTCTCTTCGTGAAACGTCGATTCAGAACCTGGGATATATACCAATAGACTACATAGCTGTTCCCAAAATTCAATCCAACGAGGACTACTAGTTACTAAACACCAAGATCTGCAGGCCAAAACATATTTACATGTTTCCTCTGTGATGGTCGAAGCCGTGTGGCAATTTAAAATGTAAACTGTGACAGAACGGTAAAAATTATTTCTTGTGAATACAGAAAAACACGAATATCTTTTGTATTAAGGAGAAGACCAAAAGAGCAACAATTTGGAGTGCAGAGTGCAGAGCATAACCAAGCTAAATTGAAGGGGGGATACGCTGTTGGATAATGAAAATGTTCTCCCTTTTTTTATCCGACAATTTGCACTTGACCCCAAAACCAGCTCAAGTGACTAGTTCTAGTTCTAGTAGTACTAAGAACAAGTCAACTACTAGTCAATTTAATACTAGTCAATTTAATAGATAATTCATACAATAGTTATCTATAATACTCCCTCCATTTTAAAATGTTTGACACCGTTGACTTTTTAGCACATGTTTAACCGTTCGTCTTATTCAAAAAATTTTATGAAATATGTAAAACTATATGTGTGCATGAAAATATATTTAATAATGAATCAAATGATATGAAAAGAATAAATAATTACTTAAATTTTTTGAATAAGACGAATGGTCAAACACGTACTAAAAAGTCAACGGTGTTAAACATTTTGAAACGAAGAGAGTATATAGTACACAATTAATACATGGTCTCACTTATCATACATACATGCATCTTAGAGCCTGTGCTGCAGCTGGCTACAAATCTATAGCCCGCTACTCTTCTCTCTCCTCTTTTATCTTCTCAAAATGTGTTTATAGCTAGATTATAGTTTGCTATTGTATCTGCTCTAATACTACTCCCTCTCTCTAATTTTAAGTGCAACCATAAGTTTCTGCGCAAAACTTTGACCGTCCGTCTTATTTGAATTTTTTTTATAATTAGTATTTTTATTGTTATGAGATGATAAAAAAATGAATAATACTTTGTGTTTTTAATTATTTTTTTAAAAAAATTAAATAAGACAGACGGTTAAAGTTATACACAGAAAATCATGGCTGTACTCAAAATGGAACGGAAGGAGTATTAACTTATTGCACAAGCTCCAACAGAGATATTGGCTGTGTTTAGTTCCTTCCAAAGTTGGAAATTTGGGTTGAAATTGGTACGATGTGACTGAAAAATTATGTATGTATAACAGGTTACTGTGATGAAAAAAGTTGAAAGTTTGGATCCAAAGTTTGGATCTAAAGTTTGGATCTAAACACAACCATTATCGAAGTACCGCGTATTCCAGGTCATTATCGAAGTACCGCGTATTCCAGGTCTCCCATGTCGATGCTAGTAGTAGTCAAAGACATCTAGAAATACGCGTCACAGCATGAGATAGCTCAAAAAATAAACTAGAAAAAGGAGAAAACCCGTACCAGTAGGATTGTTATTTATTTTGATGATTCAGGCACAGTAAAAATGACATGTTCAAACAACACTGCAATCTGCAAGAATAAGAAGGGGATAATTGATCACCCGTAGTATTCATCAACTACCACCGTAGGTCTGTTGGGATGCAAGCTGACTGAACTTCTGATATCAGACACCTGCACCTTGGTAGTTTCAGGAGCTTGCTGGCTAACTCTAAGAAGCACCTGCTGGAGGCTAGCTAGGTTTTCCACACCATGAGCACCTTCCAAGATCCTAAACCGCAGCTCCAGCCTCTGTAGCTTCGGCATCGCGCCATCAAGGAAGCTTAGCAGTGGCAGTAACGGTGCCGAGAAACGGAGCAGCTGGAGGCTGTGAAATCCGTCAGAAGGGATGAGGATTTTCCCCCCTGAATTCATCGTGTTCTTCGTCAGGATCTCCATGACACCGTGGTCCTGGCTTGCTGCACTGACCGAAAACGCAAGGGAGAAGAGCACGGGAAGTTGGGCAATGATAAACAAAGCATCTGTGCTCAGTGATGTCAATGATAAAGTCAATTTCTCCAGGTTTTGTAGCTCACTGATCCATTTAGGCACTCTGGGTAGTTCGCCTGAAAGCTCGAGTGTGTGGATGTATTTTGGAGTGGATAGAGAATCCATCAGATTAAGAAATCCGGTGAAACCATCATCAATTGCAAGAGACTTGAGCGAACAGCCAGTTAGGTACTCGATGGCAGACAGCAATTCATGACTCAGGTTCTTGCTGTCGAAGTCTTTGACGTTATAGATGCTGAGCTTCTTCAGCTTGGTGAGATTGTGCATGTCTGCAAGTGCTCCAGCTGAGCTCTTGCAGATCCCAATCCCTGACAGTGTTTGTAGCGCTATCATCCTCGAGATCGCTTCAGTGAATCTCAAACCGAGACGGGTGGTCTTATTCCCACTAGAGATGGCAATGGGTACCCATAACCCGAGACCCGACGGGTTTTTACTCTATTAGGAGCCAATCGTGTTCTAACTCTTATACCCATGGGTTTACTAACGGGCAAAAACTCTTACCCATTAGGTACGTGAGTATGGGTCCGTTCTTTACCCACCCATACCCACCAACCCGTGGGTAGAAAAAACCCGTTGATTGAGTCTAAAACTATAAGCATTATAACTCTCAACGACTACTAAATCATAGCATAAAACTCATTTCACATCTTAAAGCATTGCTTAGTCTAGTTATATGAAATTATTATTTGATTTCTTGATTATGTAATGTGGTTGTATAATTTTTTTACTCACCTTTGAACACTAATATTAATAGCATTGTTGCTAGAGAAAATATTGATGGTTTACAACTCTAATATGGCTAATTATAGTACAAAACTATAAATATTACAAGTCAATTATATGGGTATGGGTACCCGTTGGAAACCCGTTACCCGCATGGGTGTGGGTATGGGGACAATTTTGTACCCGCGATTGGTGTGGGTATTTAAGTGGGAGTATTTAGACATCGTGGGTGTGGGTATGGGGCAAGAGAACCCGATGGGTATGCACCCGTTGCCATCTCTAATTCCCACCAAGTAGATGTGCCATTTGTTTGAGATCTGCAACTGATGGTGGCAGCTCCTGCACATTGGTCTCCCTTATGTCCAACGTTTCCAAATACTGCAGCTTTCCAATGTCTGACGGGAGCTTCTTGACGTGTGCCTTGCGCAGGCTCAAGAACTTCAAATGAAACATCTTGCATATTTTGTCCAGATGGCTGGTAGTCAAGCCCTTGCAACCTTCAAGATCCAACACCTGCAGTATCCCAAACTTGAATGTAAAAGACTGAAATTGTTCTAAACTCTCGAATGCTGTCAACGATCGTACATGTGACGAGTTCATTCTTTCTATGGCATCCTTCGCATGCTCTGGATTGCTACTGTGTAGGGATAACCGTCGAACCTTGTTACCCGGCATTGCTGTGAGCCAGTGACCACCAACTACAGTGATGAAATTCTCCTGAAATATTTACATTTTGGTCCTTTTTGAAAACTTATTTTACAAATAGACTCCTGGGAAAACTTAAACCGGAAATGGTCCTTTTTGGGACGCCAGAGTGGCTGGCGCCGTACCACAACATGGCGGCGTCAGCCACACTGGCGCCGTGCCCGTGCCACCGTGGCAATAGGGCTATCGTGGAGATGCTGACTAGGCCGAAGGGGGCGCCAGCCAAAGTGGCGCCGCCCCTCATAGCACGGCGCCAGCCTGGCTGGCGCGCCCCTCCTCTGCGGGCCCCACCAACTTTCTCCCCCCCCCCCCACAAATTTTCGCCAAGTCTGTTCTGCCTCCAGGCAACGGCTGGCCCCCCCCCCCCCCCCGACCGCGGCGCCAGGGTGGCTGGCGCCCCCCTCCTCCCCCATCGAAGCCCTTCTGCCTCCGGGCCTCGGTTGGCGCCGCCCTCATGGACCACGGCGCCAGGGTAGCTGGCGCCGCCCTCCCCCAGCCCGAAACCCTTCTGCCTCGCGGCACTGGCTGGCGCCGCCCTTCCCAACCTCGGCGCCAGGGTGGTTGGCGCCGCCCTCTGCCTCCCTGCAAATTGAAGATCCATATTGCACAAATGTACCAATTCACAGTTCGCAATTCAAATCACAATTCACAGATTCGTACAGACTAAAACAGATTCCAATTGCACAAATCACAATGCCAAAAGTCCATCACATAGTCCTCACATAGTCCATCACATATTCCACACATCAAACAATGCCAAAAGTCCATCACATATCCCACACATCAAACAATGCAAAAAGTCCATCCTATATTCCACACAAAAAACAATGTCAAAAGTCCATCACATAGTCCTCACATAGTCCATCACATTTTATATCACATAGTGCACCATATATGTCATACTACCAACCAATAGATTAACTTCATACAAATTACTTCTTCCGTTGGCGCCGAATTGCTTGCGAGCCCGGAGTGTACCTACATTTGAAAATCCAATGTTTAAAACATTTTAAAAACAAAATAAGGGAAATCAAATAACATTTGAGAATGGTAAGTTCATTTTACCTCTTTTTCGCTGCCCGAGTGGATCGCAAGTTGTATTGCGTGGGTTGCGTCCCCTGAGGCGCGTCGGGAAGCTGTGACATGTCTATCTCCTCGGCGTCTGGTGTGACATAGTCCTCATCCTCCTCGTCCTCATCGTCATCGTCGTCGCTAGGTGGAGCCGGCGCCTTCCCCTTTCCCCTCCCTTGCTTAATGCGTGACGACGACGAGCCACCAACTCCTTCACGCTCTTCTATCCTGATGGAGTGTCGAGCAGTACTTGAACGCGCGGATTGAGGTAGTGGTGGTGGTAGTCTCCCCGGTTGGTACACGTCGTCCAATCCAACCGACCTGCAACCTAATCTTGCTACAAGTTTCCGGCACCTTTGACGAACTTTCTGCATTTCAAAAAAAAAGAAGTTTGTTAGGCATAACTCAAGTAATGCAAAGTGCTAAATAAATTTTACCTCTAAAACATTGCGGAGCGTGTTCTCCGTGTCCTCACCACCCCTCGGAGCTTGGAGGGCATGCCCCATTTCATTCACACTCCTAAGGAGCTCTCTCGACTGAAAGCGTTAAAAGATATATGTTAGGGTCTAGGGTGCAAATGGAAGTAACTTTGACAAATGCAAGAAAACTTACGACTCTGTCTCTAAGTGGGGCGTGCTCCATTTGATATCCAACTCTAGTCCGGACATCATAGGGATTCCATTCTGCTTCTTCTTCCCCCCTTGCCCCTGCTCAATGTTCAGTGGAATGCCAAACAGCTGCTGCACTTGTGCATGCCATCCAGGAGTCTCTGTCCTGCCCGTCACAGCATGCCCCCGTAATGGGAGGGCCAAGATCATAGCCACATCCTGTAGAGTGATGGTCATCTCACCACTGGGGAGGTGGAAGCTGTGTGTCTCAGGCCTCCATCTGTCCACAAGTGCTGTCAACGCAGGAGCGTTGAACACTGGCATTCCTCTGCTCACGACCAAGGCCACCCCGAGCAACCCGGCAGCCCTTGTCACGCCCAGAAATTTAGCCCAAATTTCCAGACTATTTTGTGTATTAAATCCCTGTCCAGGACCAGCCAGGGTACACAAAACGACAAGTAATATACAGTTCCAAACGTAAATAAAGCGTAAAATACTTAAAGAGGCACTTAGTCCTCGCACCGAAACGAAAACAGCAGCAGCGGAAAAAAGGCGATCCTAGCGGGGCTTCAGCTCCACTCCACAGGCAAAACTCAACTGGGGTCCGAGCCTTGGTCCTCTAACTTCGTCTTCAGCTCAGAAGCACTACACTTCTGAAAAGGGGGAATAATAGCAAGACTGAGTACAACCACCGTACTCAGCAAGCCACACCAACGATGCAGACGTGCAAGGGGAACACAAGGACGGTTTGTGGCTATTTGCATAAAGGCGGTTGTAAAACGTTTTATTTAGCAAACAGTAAAACTGTTGAGTAATTAAAGTAACATTAAAATCTCCACTGATCAACGCTACACCACGTTGAACAGGCCCAACCAACCCACCTGTACTACAGTGCATTGGGTCGATTTATTAAGGTGGGACTAATCACAGTGAATCTGGTCGACCGCCCATAACCGCGGGCACGGCTATTCGAATAGTTTTACTCTGATCAGAGGTGTACAACTGTACCCACAAGACACAGCCCCACGACACGTTTCCGTGCGCCGACATGCCACCACGACATACCGGAAAGAGGCCGTGACAGGACCCTTCGCATAACCCCCTCTAACCGATCGCACCACACCTTAGGGTTCGCCCCCGTCCCCAGCAGGCAACGGGCAGCCCCCCTTTCGTGCCGCGGTGAATCCGGAAGCCGATCAACCGGACACCCCGGCCGACCCAACTCCATCACGCCCACCCTCGCCTGGGTACGTCGGCTAGAGAAAAGCTACACTACAAGCCCAGCCGTTGCCCACGCTGGCTTGTGGTAAGTACGATAAGTTCTTCCAGGGCATCCCGCGAACCGGTCCTTAACTGCCATGGGTGCGACCAGCAAAACCATGCACCCACAGCCCACCATTCAGTCGCATTTTAGTTGGATAATTACGACCATGAAGCATGGCCAGGTGTCTCGAGCACGCAGCTCACTCTGATACTAAAAAGGTCTAATACTGCAATTATCCCATCAACTGAGCTAGTGGTAATTAAGCATGGCTAAGCATATAGTTCTAGCTAGGTCACATAAGTAACATGAGCTAGTCGATTCATTACCCAAGGTTGACAAAGAACAGATATCAAGTAAACATGGCACAAGCGAGCAGATAGGTAAAACCCTGACCCCATGTAATTAGCAAAACATGCATATTTGTTTGCAAACAGTAAAACATTTGTAAATTGGGATCAACATGCTCAAGGGGAATGTGTGACTTGCCTTGCTTCTTCACTTTGATCTTCCGAACTTTTTTCCTCGCGACCGCGGACTTCCGAAACGACGGAAACTACACGCTGGCACGCAAAACGAGGAAAAACTCTAATAAAAACCAAGGAAACAGTACATAAAAACTAAACAAACATGTAGAGCTCAATTTTAGATGAATTTTGCAAGTTGAATGGCTCAATTCGGAGTTCGAATGAATTAGATATGGATTTTAGAAATTTTGAGCCATTTAAATGAATTTCTAGAATTAAACTCGATTTATTGCGCAATTATTATTTATTTTCTCAAGGGAAATGGCACTCGCTGACGTCAGCAAGGGGCGCCGGCGCCGACAGGTGGGCCCAACACGTCAGCGCGTCAAGGAGGTGCGGGCTTGGACCGGGTCCACCAAATGAGCGGGCCCCACGCGTCAGTGGGCAAAAGGATCTAGCCCACCGTGGACCGAGTCCACGGTAGAGGTGCAAGGCGGAGGGGTGGGTTGGCTCGCCGACCAACCCGACCAGACGGCGGCGCGTGGCCGGACGGCCACTGGCGGCGACACCGGCGGCGGCGCGGCGCGGCGCGACGGCGACACGCATGCGGCGGCCGGCGGGCAAAGAGAGAAAAAGAAAGGGAGGGGAGGAGGAGGGAGATGCTCACCGACGCGGGAAGGACGACGACGACAACGGGCGGCGGCGACGCCTTCTCGGGAAGACGGCGCGGGCGGCCTCGGCGACGACCGGCGGCGGAAAGGATGGCGGCGGCCGGGATGGGAGGCGACGGGAACAGCGTTCCGACGACGCCCGGCCACAACGGAGCCGCGGCCGAGGGCCGGCAAGACCTGGGGAAGATATTGGAGCGGTTAGGGAGGGAAGAGCCGGCACGGAGCGACCAAAAACGACGGCCGACGGCGGCGATACGGAGTGGAGCTGACCTTGACTTTGGAAAAGCGGCTCCCGTGGGGTTCTGGACGGAGTGGAGTGGCAGCCAGGGTGCGGTGGAGCGCGGCGACGCTGCGCGACGACGGCTAGAGCGGTGAGAGGCGGCGGCTGGAGGCGGTATAGTTGAGGTGGCTCGGGTGGACAGCGGAGGTGGAATTTTGGTGGGAGATTTAGGGAAAAGAGGTGTAGGACGGGGTGGAGCTCGGCGCGGCGATGCCGACGGTGGCGACGGCACGGCACGGCGGTGGCTGAAGCTGCGAGAAGAGGCGGCTGGAGCCGGCGGCGGCGGCGGAAAGAGGTGGTGCGCGTGGCTGCGGCGCTTCGAAGGTGGAGAGGGGAAATGGAGCGGTGGACGGGGTGCGCACGGCGGCTGCGATGCCGGGGAGGGCGACGGCGCAGTGCGGGGTGAACGAGAGCGGCGGCGCGGCGCGGCTGGAGTTCGCCGAGGAGCGGCGGAGCTGGGACGCGCGCGGGGAGAGCGGGAAAAGGCGCCGCGGGCTCGGGGAGGAGGGGGAAACGGGAGAGGAAGCCCCGGGGATGCTCTTTATAGGGGAGGGGAGGCGGGATCGAGCCCGAGAGGGGTGGAAACTGGCCGGCGACGTGGGAGGAGAGAGAGGTGCGGGAGGCGGCGACGTGGCGATGACCGCGTCCACGCACGCGCAGGAGAGGGAGTCCCGCGGGAGAGGCGGCGACGTGGGAGGATTTGGCGGCCATGGCGGCGGTTGGGGATGGAGCTAGAGGTAGGAGATGACAGGTGGGGCCGCGGGTCCCACCTGTCAGCCAGAGGAAGAGGGGAGACCGGTTGGGGGAGGAAAAGAGGACTAGAGGGAGAGGGAGGGGAGGAGCTGAGCCGGCGGCCCAAAGGGGGAAAAGAGGGCGGCCGGGCCGGAGGGGAAGGGGGAAGGGATTTGGGCCGAGCCCGAAAGGGTGGAAGGGGAAGATTATTTTCTTTTCTTTTTATTTAAATTGATTAAATGAACTTTATATTATTATAATTACTTCTTGAGCTCCGAAAATTCACAGAAAAATCCGGAGAGTATTTTAAGGCACAAAGAATATTACAAAATATTCCCGGCCAATGATTTTTAAGGGAAAATTTTAATTCTCCCATTATTTCACTTGATTAAATTGCTTAACTTTTTATTCAATTTCTAGGAAATGCATTATTAAATGATTTTTAATCCCGAACGAAAATCGGGGCGTTACAGCCCTTAGGTACGGGATGTACCTATCGTCGAACACTGGGGGGCATGAGCTCTGACTCGGAGCGGTTGAAGTACCTGCATTAGCAATTGTAAATCAATTAGTTAATATAATGTCAAATACACGCTACCGATACTTATGCACAAGTGAATCAATGCCGATTCATACCCTCCCCGCCTCGATCGCAGCCCCGTGATGACGGGCCTCGTAGTACGCCTCTAAGGCTGGGTAAGTCGGCGGTTGTCCCTCCTCGGCCATCCTACATGAAAAAGTAATAAATTCACCGTTAGTTACCAATGTGACATATATTAAAAGAAAATGAATGCGAGAACATGAGTAGGAAAACAAAATATTTACCTCCCTAACACTTAAATTTTTTTTGGACTTCTTCTTTTTTGGACGCTTAGGACACTTAGTTTTCTTGTGACCCTCCTGGTGACACAACGAGCATCTATTTTGCACCGGCGCAGCATCAAGTTGAACGCATGAAGGTGGTTTCCTTCCAGAACCACCCAGACCCGAGTCCATTTCGTTCTTGAATCGTTTTGATCTCCTCTTCCCTCTTGTTTTAATCTTCAAATTTGGGTCAGCAACAAATTCTTCACCATCGTACGATGGCCACTGTGTGGGGTCGAGGTATGGCTCAAAGCGACTTGCCCATGTGTTCACAACGGCTCTTGAAGAGAACTGATACGGCATTCGGTTGGGAGATTCCTTATCAATTGCATGAATCAGATAAACGTGTATAAGATGTGAGCAAGGCATATGGTAGAGCAATGGCCTTTGGCAAGAACATGAGTTCCCCTCACCTTCAACTTTGAAGGCTCTTGCGCCGAATCTAACACCACCACGCGTTATACCACCCCTCTCTGTGACCTCGTATGTCTTTTTCTGCTTATCGAAACACCTTGCAGTGTGTTTGTTCGCCTTACTTTCTTGCACCTTCATCTTACTGTCAACCTTGGTGGACCAACGCTGCCCTAACTGGACTCGCTTCAAAGCTTCATCATGTCTGTTCACAAAGTAGTCATTACACTTCATGAACGTAAATGATACGATGGCCGTCACTGGAAGCTTACGAACACCAACTAGCACGCTATTGAACTGTTCGGCCATGTTGGTTGTCATGTAACCCCACTGGCGGCCATTTCTATCGTATGCACGAGACCACTTATCTTTATCCAACAACTCATCTTCAAGCCATTTACGAGGACCTTCGGGAATACGCTGCCTTAGTGCCTCAACATCCCTCTCAAATATCCACTTCTCGTCAATCTGACATATCCTTAGGAGCTCTTTTGTCTGATGCTTGTCCGCACCGGCCTTGTGGAAATTAGCACTGAAGTGCCTCATGCACCACCAGTGGTGAACCGATGGCAATCCTGGAACAGGAGTCATCATGGCATTTATTATACCAGCATGTCGATCTGAGATAATACAAACCTCCCTATGCGGCCCAACCACAACCCGTCAGAAAAGATCGATAAACCAGCACCAGTCTCGTGAATTCTCTTTCTCCACCAAGGCAAAAGCTAAAGGTACAAGTTGGTCCTCCGCATCAGCTGATAATGCAGTCATCAAGGCACCACCGTATTTCCCAGTTAGGAAGGTTGCATTTATAGCTAGTACTGGCCTACAATGCTTAAAAGCCTCAATGGAAGGACCAAAGCACCAGAATGCACGCATAAAAATTTTCTTGGTCACTCCATCAACGTTGACAACCCTATCAGGATGAGTATCGATGTGGTAGACCATACTGGGATTCCTCTGCTTAATGGCTTGCAGCAAAGTGGGCAAACGGACATACGCTTCACCCCATTCACCGTAAATGAGCTTCATAGCCTCCTCTCGTGCCCTCCAAGCCTTGCCATACTTCACTCTATACTGGAAAACCTCAAATATATACAAAGCTAACGCAGAAGCAGAGAGTGTAGGTTGCAGTTTTATGGCATTGCATAACCTATTTGCTATGAACTTTGATGTCAGTTGCCGGTGGCTCCCTGAACCTTCGGCAGTAGCACAACTATGTTCCTTACCTACCCGTGATATCCTCCACGTGCCACTAGACCTCTTAGTTGCATGGACCTTCCATTTGCACCGTGGGTTTTCACATTTAATATTTGCGGCAGAATTGACAACACGGTATGGACGATGGTGCACGATGGCGTACTCCTGAAGCCATAGCTTCAATGCGACCATGGATGGGAACTCTAAACCCTTTCTGAGACCATCCACCTGGAATGGTTCTGGCAACTGATCTAGGTTGATGCCGCCATCTAGTAGTGCACCATGGGCATGTGTTAGGTCCCTAAACTCAGGAATGCCCGGCTTCCTCCCAAACACCTTCTCAAACGCACGGCATTCCTCTAATGCTAACTTGTCATTATTACTAAGTGGAGGGAATGGACGGTCATCATCAGAGTCTTCAGCAAATTCAACATCATATTGCTCAACACTTGCCTCCTCGTCAACATCATCTCTATTGACTTCTACTGAGACAGAATCGTGACCACCACTCAATTCGACATCAAAGTAATCATCTGGATTCACATATTGGCCTGCTACTTCTGTCGGGTATTCAGGGTTGACTCCGTACGACGACCAATGAACACTCGCCGACAAATGTTCACTTAGATCAAGCCCCTCTTGTACTAACTCCCTTTTCATCACCCTCGCTGCATCCACATCATCAGTACCGCAATGTCTCTTTGATGGTCCTGCCTCCCATAAATCATTTCCAAGCAAAGGTCTCTTCTTCTCTCCTTCCCCCTCCAAGTCTTCTCGTACCAACTCACTCTTACTTGCACCCCCTCCACGACGAGAATAATATGTCACAAAATTCTTCTCAACGTAATGATAAGAAGGAGATTTGTTTAGATCCAAATTTTCTACGGTACGAACTAACTTTGATGCAAACACCTCTAGAGATCTAAACTGAGATCTTTTACCAAATCAAAGTAAACTTCCCATTCCAACTGACCTATCACATTTAATATATACTTATGCCCTTGACCAACATCGTATCTCCCATAAAAACGAATCTCCACATTATCCTCGGTCCATCCAAGAACTTCTTTCACTCGTGACCTTAGTTCATCTAGAGTTGGGTGGGTGGGAAACAAAATGGTCTTCAATGACATATCCTCAAACTCAACATGTCCACCAACATAAGGTTCCACCACTCTACCACCGTAGTAAACACGAACAAGTCTATCCATCTACACCAAAAAATCAAATGTAACTTTGCAACAAAAATTAAATCTTCATTCCTAAACGTAGTCCAAACCGACATATTATAACCAATGCATAACTTAAATTGTCCCAAAGCTACTACTCCAAAAAAATATTTAATCCACCTACAACTATCAACAAGTTTACTACTGCATTACACATCGAAATATTACAAATACTTTATCATACAGCCCAAACCTCCGTCATGCCTCAACCATAATTTTTCATCCATCCATCCAACCAAACCATCCAAAAATTAACATTACCACATATATGGTTAAAAAAATCATGACACCAATGAGTACATTGCAAACATGTAGCACTACAACAAGCCAATCCTAAGAACAAATGCTAAAAATCACAAATTTGGGTAAAAAAGGGGTTCTAGGGTTACCCACCGATCTACAAATTCAACCAATAAAAATGAAAAAAAAAGAGGGGGGAATGAAGGAGTCTACCTTTCTCTTCGATTTCCACAAAAAATCCCGCGAAAAACGGCTTCAAATTAAGTGGATTTGAGGTGGAGAGGTGAGGGGGAGAGAGAGGGAGAAGAACAGCAGCTCGCTGCTCGGGCTGGGAATGGCGAAAATGGGAGTGGGGAGGAGAAAGGTGGTGGGGCCCACGGGGTTTAAGGCACAGAGGAGGGGCGCGCCAGCTATGCTGGCGCCGTGGTATGAGAGGCGGCGCCAGTGTGGCTGGCGCCCCCTTTCTGCCCAGTCAGCACCTCCACGACAGCCCTAGTGCCACGGTGGCATGGGCACGGCGCCAGTGTGGCTGGCGCCGCCATGTTGGGGTACGGCGCCAGCCACTCTGGCGCCTCAAAAAGGACTATTTTCGGTTTAAGTTTTCCTAGGGGTCTATTTGTAAAATAAGTTTTCAAAAAGGACCAAATTGTAAAAATTTCAGTGAAATTCTCTTCGCTTGATTTGGACACAATGTACTCAAGGATCATGTCATGGACTTGGCTAGTCTTTACCTTTCCATTGCTACTGTGGTCCACTTGACGAATGATATTCCTACTGATGAGCTCATTAAAGTAGTCGTCAGCAACCTCTTCGACGGTTTTTCCATGCTTCTCAACAATGAAACCTTCAGCTATCCATCGCCTGACCAAACGCTTCCTGTTGATGCTGCAGCCCTTTGGAAATATGCTCAAGTAAAGCAAGCAGTTCTTCTGATCAGCTGACAAATCATTGTAACAGAGATTGAGTATCTGTGTTACTCCTTCAGGAGTAAGGTGGTGTTTACATCATGGACTTAACTTTAGTCCCTGTCTTTAGACACTAATTTAGAGTATTAAATATAGACTACTTACAAAACTAATTACATAAATAAAAGCTAATTCACGAGACAAATTTTTTAAGCCTAATTAATCTATAATTAGAGAATGTTTACTGTAGCATCATATAGGCTAATCATGGATTAATTAGGCTCATTAGATTCGTCTCGCAAATTAGTCCAAGATTATGGATGGGTTTTATTAATAGTCTACGTTTAATATTTATAATTAATTTTCAAACATCCGATGTGATAGGGACTTAAAAGTTTTAGTCCCATCTAAACAAGGCCTAAGATTCATCTCCAGCTCTGAACTTAAAAGAATCTTGCACCTTTGTCCAATGGCTCTTTGACCTTGGGTCTCTGGCCAGAAGTCCTGCCACCGCAACTATTGCCAGTGGCAGACCACCGCATTTCTTCAGAATTTTGTCCTTGGTTTCCCTGAACTCGTCCGGGCATGAATCATCACCACTAAAGATTCTTTCATTGAACAGTCGTTTTGATTTCTCATCTGAAAGCCGATCTAGCATGTGGATGTCACCTGTTTGCTGATGAGTGCTGGCGTCAGCTACAGATTTGAACCTTGTTGTCACCACTATTCTACTGCCATTGTTATTTTTGGGCAAAGATCCCCAGATGTATTCCCATGAAGATACAGACCAGACATCATCTACTAAGAGGAAGTACCTGTTGGAGCAACATGCACAAATCAAATCAGGATCATTATGACACAATGATGCACACATCACAATTGTTTTTCATGATAATTCCTCTTCTTACACAATGAACTAGTAAGGTGACCCGCGCAGATTGCGCGGCTAGCGTCATTTTTTTTTCACACATGAAACATATATTTTCATATTTTATTTTTAAAAGATAGTAAAATGGGAGCATAACTCTACTCCTCTTATAATATTTATTATTTTTTTAAATTCCGAATTTACATTTTATATTTTTTTTACTTCTACATGGACTCGAAAGATAATTGTTAGGAGGTATTGTTAAACTAAAAAAGAGATTGTTTTGATGTTAGAAATGGTTGGCTAATGTGTTTTAGGCCCTGTTTAGTTCCTACATAAAAATTTTACACCCAGTCACATCGAACGTTTGAACACCTGTATGAAGTATTAAATATAGGGTGAATAATAACTAATTACACAGATTGCGACTAATTTGTGAGACGAATCTTTTAAGATTAAATGCTTCATGATTTTATAATTTGGTGCTACAGTAAATATTTGCTAATAACGTATTAATTAGGCTTAATAAATTTGTCTCGCAGTTTACTAACATATTCTGTAATTAGTTTATTTTATTAGTACCTGAACACCCCATGCGATACCGTATATAATACCCGATGTGACACGCAAAAACTTTACACCCCTGTATCTAAACACCCCCTGGAAAAATATGTTTTTTCTATTGAAAATAATAAATGGATAACTCAAAAGATTATTGTTTTTTACTATTTTGAAAAAAAAAGTAAGTGAGATATTGGATCGATCGCTGTACCTAGCGCACAAAAGTTATGAACAAAGCTGACCATTAAATAATCCTTAGATTGCTTGCTTAATACTCCCTCCGTATTTTAATATATGACGCCGTTGACTTATTGACTAACGTTTGACCATTCGTTTTATTCAAAATTTTCGTACAAATATAAAAATATTTATATCATGTTTAAATAACATTTGATGATGAATCTAGTCAGAATAAAATAAATGACAATTGCATAAAATTTTTTGAATAAGACGAATGGTCAAACGTTGGATAAAAAGTCAACGGCGTCATACATTAAAAATATGGAGGTAGTAGTATATCTAGTGATTACCCATAATAAGGAGCAGTAGTTGTTAGTAGTAGTAATGGTGCTACATTTAATACTACTAAATAGTGTCAAATATCCGGTATGACATGATTAAAATTTAGTGCTGATCACCTTAGTCATTGAAATATTTATTACTGAAACTTGTATGTTTTTAGACCCTATGAGAACATAAAAAAAAAATACAGATGTACCCTTGAACTTCTATGACCCACATGTCAGCCCAACCCTTCTCTCACTGATTCGCTTCTCTCCTCCCCCATCGAACACATCGATGCGGCGCCGCCCTCTCTTCCCCGTCCGAGCGGCGCCGCCCTTTTCCCCTCCCCACCGTGTCCCCTTCTCCGGCCGCCAGCGCGCGTCCCCGGCACCGCCGCCGGAGTGGATCGAGGCGGCTCCGTCCCCGGCCGCCACCGTAGGTGCGGATTGAGGCGGCTCCCTCCCTGGACGCCATCGCAGGCGTAGATCGAGGCTGCTCCTTCCCCAGCCGCCGACGGCGGGCGTCCATGGCCGCGTCGGGTCCTGATCTTCTATGGAGCTTATGCACGCGCTAGCATCGACGCATCCTCCCCCAACAGCCTCTCAACTCCTCTCCGGATGGTGAGCGCTTCAGTGATTATTTTTTTTATTTTTTTAATGATTTTTGCATTTCTGGAATGTCGGCTTAATCTAATCCTGTTGGACTTAGATAGGATGTGCCAGTCCGTTTTTCTTTTTTTTATTTTTTTAATGATTTTTGCATTTCTGGAATGTCGGCTTAATCTAATCCTGTTGGACTTAGATAGGATGTGCCAGTCCATTTTATTTCGCGGACCTTGTTCTGCATGTACGGACTTCATCCATTAATAGCATATCAAAACTCATAATCTCATCTGTTGCAAAATTTACCGATTCCTACATTCTCAATATCGCTTTGATTCTCCATGTTTGACCTTTTGTTGTCAACTCACTAATCTTCTTGTATGCCATAGTGATTCCAGCAAGAACAATTCCTGGGTGCCTTTTTGATTGACGAAGTGGATTCCGGTGAGAACTTCTGGCTTGCAGATTTGTGGCGTGCTGGCGAGAAGTTTGAACGGCAAGAACCCGGTGAATTTGCTAATTTGTGGCGTGCTTGTTGATGATCACGGCGACGGTCACTGCAAGAAGTTTTTTTTTGGCTTGTTGAAGATTTCTGGTTTGCTTTGGTTAGCTTGTTGAAGTATTTATTGACATGACAAGTACTTATACGATTCGGAAACGGCAAGAGTTTGATTAGAGTTTAATTAGGATTGGTTTGTCTTTCAATGTTTCTAAAAGTGGTGTGAACATGCGGATTCCCAAAACATTGTCAGTTTCCAATGTATTGTATGACTCGGTTTTCCTTATTTTCATTTTGACTGATTGTCCGATTAATCTTTTTTTTTCTTCAGTTTTTAACTAATTCTAATCCTAATCTAGTTCTATTTTTCTTTTTCCTTATTCTTTTGGATTAATCTTATTTTCGTTTTGACTGATTGTCCGATTCATCTTCTTTTCTCCTTTCTTTAGTTTTTAACTAATCCTAATCCTAATCTAGTTCTATTTTTCCTTTTTCTTATTTTTTTGATTAATGTGAGAATTTCTAGGTTGTGAGAGCGAACATGGAGGCTTCTTTTTCTATTACTTTAAAGATATAATAGATTAGTGGACAGACAGAACCATAAATTTTGAATACTAGGAAGTACTTCATTTGACTGTGCTTCAATGGTGTCCTAGTACTAACAATTCCGAAAGATTAAGCGGAATGCTGAATTTCTTGCTCATATTCATATATGGTGGAGAATGAACTTCAAAGTTGGTATTCATCTCCATTAGTTACGTTAGTTGAGAATGCAGTTATCATTTTAGAAATGGTAAATTGCAACTTGGGTTTAGCCTTAGGCATGTATGGTAGACACAGAACATCAGAATTCACAAATCAGGATCAATCTGCTGTAGTGGTAGCCTGAAGTTATTTTGCAGATTTGCTAATAAAATTGAGGGCATTCTAGCAACTTTTATCCAAAAGAAAAACATGATTAATAACACATTACCATGGCAGGAAATATAATTAAATACATAATTACGAAATTTTTATTAGAAAAAAAGCCAGAGAAAAACTGTGTTTCTCCACATTTAGTTATTTTTCTATAATGGATAGAAATCGGACCTCTATATTCTCCGCATTTAATCATTGACTGGATTATAAAAGTAATAACTCAGCACTAAAGAAGTAAAGATGATAGCAAACTATGTATAGTAGTATGCTCCCTCTGTTCCATAATTCCAAGTTTTGGACAATAACACGATCTTCAAAATATATATGTTTGACTATGTTTTTTTAATAATAATATATATAATAAATTAACATATTTTTACTTTTATTATAATACTTTGTAAGATAAATCTATATATGTGTTGATTTAGGGTGTGTTTGCAAGAGCAAGTTCCCAACACTCTCCTCTCGTTTTCCGCGTGCACGCTTTTCAAACTGCTAAATAGTGTGTTTTTTTTACAAAAAGTTTTTATACAAAAGTTATCAAAAAAATTCATATTGATCCATTTTTGAAAAAAAAATTAGTTAATACTTAATTAATCACGTGTTAATGAACCGCTCCGTTTTTCATGTATAGGAGATGGTTTCTAACACCTATCTCCAAACATAGCCTTAAGTGCATTTAAACTAAATAGTTTTAAAGTTATAAAAGTTTGATGACTTTAATATTATCCAAAACATTAAGAATCATGGAGCCGAAGGGGGAAAGGAGTACCTCTTTTGTTCCAAATGTGCTGTGAGCTTCTCCTTAAGCTGCTTGTCTGTCCATCTCTCGATCCCTGCAAGAGAGTCTCCATCTGTGCTCTCCTTGTCAGGGACCTGAGGCATGACTTGCCTGAGGATGCTTCTGAGCAGCGCCGCGAGATTGAGCTTCTGCGACGCCTGCACGCACGCCCGGGACTCGAACTTCTCCCCGAACTTGCGGTGCAGCGCCAATGCCAGCGTCGTCTTGCCGAGGCCGCCGAATCCGACGACGGCGAGGACCCTCAGGTCGGGCAGCCCCTCGGTCAGCCATGCCCCGAGCTTGCCGATGGCGTCCTCCATCCCCACCGACTCCGCGGCGCCGACGAGCTGCGGACCAGGCTGGGGGCGGTCGTTGACGTGGTAGGAAGGGGCGGATCTGGCGGCCTTCCCGTTCCCGGCGTCCGGCCGGCCGGGGTCCTTCACACCGTACCTCGTGCGGCGCTCGCCGACGCCCTGCGCGCGGTTCTTGAGGTCGACGACCCTGGCGGCGATGCCCCGGCGCTCCCAGAGCGTGGCCACGGCGTACCTCGCGCGGCGGAGGCCGGACAGGAGGCCCTCGCCGCGTGGCTGGCCGCCGAGGCGGTGGCTGAAGTCGTCGATGCAGTCCTCGATGTCGTAGGCGACGTCGCGCACCTGCTCCATCCAGTCCCCGGGTCTGCTCGTCATGGTGGTGGCCGGCGGCGTGGCCGAGGTTGAGGAGGAAGGCGTGCATGCTGGCCAGCTCGTCCTTGATGTACTGGATCTCGCTGCGAACGCCGCTGATGAGCGTGTACTCCTGGGCCAGGAGGCTGCCGAGCTTTCCCAGCAGCGACCTCATGGCGCTGTCCGAGGCGCCTACGGCGAGCTCCATCTTGTTCTTTGCCTGCCCCTCACCGCCGGCGACCTCGATGACGAGACGAGATGAAGCTACACTACGGCACTACGCCCAACCCAACGGACGCTGGAGTGCACTGTAGCCTGCAGAGGACTCCATGGGGACGAGCAGGTATAATAGCAGGCTCAGCTATACATATACTCTCTTCGTTTCAAAATGTTTAACACCGTTGACTTTTTAAGTACATGTTTGACCATTCGTCTTATTCAAAAAATTTAAGTAATTATTTATTATTTTTATATCATTTAATTTATTGTTAAATATACTTTCATATACACATATAGTTTTACATATTTCACAAAGTTTTTTAAATAAGACGAACGGTTAAACATGTGCTAAAAAGTCAACGGTGTCAAACATTTTAAAACGGAGGGAATATATTTTAAAGAGATAAAGAAAGATAGAGAAGAGCAGCGAGCTATGGATCTGTAGCCAGCTGCAGTACGGACTCTAAGATGTAATGTGTGTGACAGGTAGAATCAGGTATTAATAGTATAGTAAGCAACTATTGTATAAATTGGCTATTATATTGGCTATACTATTAAAGTTGGTTTAGTTGAATCTATGCCACTGTAAATATATCAATTTAGATAAATATCACTACTATTCATTTATTCCTATATGCAGAAAATTCTATCCGTGCCACTACCGTCATCTTTTCCGTCGTAAATGCAGAAATTCTATCCGTGCCACTACTATTCATTTTCTGCATAAATTCATCTATTCGTATATGCAGAAAATTCATTTATGCTCTCTCTCCTCATCCCAACTTGATTTGATTTAGCAAAGATTGTTGTGTGTTTGCTTCGCAGCTTCGCTGCTTGTTTCAGTGATTTCAGGAGCAGCGCACCGTCAATGCGATCTTGTTGCAAGAAAACTACTAGCATCTATCCAACTTGAGTAGAGAGCCCTTTGTTAGTTGCGATCTCCAGGGTGCGTGCGTTAGGACTGATCGGGAAACCTCGTCGAACAAATATGAGTAGACTAGATCTATTGTGGTGGTACCAAATACGAAGTTCTCCTTCTCATTGAAAAACAAGGTGTGCCTGTAAAGCAAGTGCCCCTAACAAGACCAATCCATATTACCGAGACCAATCTCGCTAGCCGCAAGAGAGAGGCCTATGTTCAAGGAATGAATCTTTTTTTGATAGGAAGGCTGGTGGCATACGAAGAGAGGGCGACAGAACATCTGCATTCCCTTTCTTTGATTGAGAGAAGGATAAAGCAGGGGATCGTGAAACCGATCCCCACTCCGCCTCACGCGCCCTGATAGGGGGCGCCCGCCGTTCAATGGCTGTGGGCCCCTCTCACGAAGTGCCATATAAAAGAGGGGGAGCTGTTGGCGCACGCAAACAAACGTTCGTCGTCGTGCACACGCACTCCCCACAAACCCTAGAACCCACCGATCCGGGATAGGCGCTGAAGTGAGGGGAAGCCTACCGTCGGGATCGCCGTCGCCTACACCGTCCACGCCACCGGTCGACCTCACCATCATCATCGACGTTGTCCACGCCGCCGACCCCGGGAGCACCCACAGGCAAAGCTACATTGTCGCCATGGCCGCATCAACCTCTAAGGGCAAAGGTACGTCCCTCACATCTCTCTCCCTCTTCCCCGTTCATTCTCTAAGTGCATCACTACTATTGCCATGAGTTAGTCTACCTCTAGATCCACACCTAGGCAAACACTAAGATCTAACAATGGTATCAGAGCCTTAACTAGGTGTAGATCTGGTAGGGTTAGAAAGAGAAAGAAGAAGGGGTCTCAGATCCCGAAGAAAAGCCAAAGAATTAAAACAAAAGCAAAAAAAAAAAACCTACCTCTCCCACCGCCGGTTGTCGCCGACGCTGCGCGGGAAGTCCTACCGCCGCCGCTAGCTGTCGCCGACAGGCGCGGGAAGTTCCACCACCTCCGCCGGCTTTCGCCTATGCCGAGGGTAGTACGCCGCCACCGCCGGCTGACACCGATGCGCGCGGGGAGTCCACCGCCGCTGCCGCCGGCTGTCGCCGACGCGCGCGGGAAGGAAGCGGGGAGAGGACCGCAAGGGGCGTCAAGGGCACCGTCGCAATGCCGCTCGACGTGTTGACAGAAAACACGAGGCCTGGGAGATCTGCTTAACTCCAGTGCAGGTCCAAAACTTGCCTTCATATGTGTGAGCGTGCCAGTTGATTTGATCCTGTAATCAACAAGAAATAAAGACAAGAGAACCGTGGTTAAATCTATAAATGATAGCCGATCAGCCAGGTGCCGATGACATATCATTTATATCTGAGCCGATGTCATCTGTATATCGATCGGCAATCGTAAATAAGTAAAGAAGAACTAAATCTACTTGATCGGCTGTAAATATTAACGATATATGATTCTTATGTCGATGTATACTTAAATCAGGTGATTGGAATAGATCGGTCATCATGCCGAGACAGTATAAATCACTTAGACCGAAATATACATCCACAACAGGACTATATATATATATTTATAGCGTAGCCGATCAGATAGATCTAGCGTGTATCGGCTAATACTCCGATACTACTCTATATTAAGATATTGAAGCAATAATAATATATCAAACAAGAGTTTAACATATTTAGTTATGGCAGTATCTTGACATAAAGGGCAGATTTAACATATTAATGAAGCAAATAGGATAACTGTAGTTAAATCAGATACGATCGGCTGAAACTCTGATGCTATTCTAATCGACAACTAGGTGGCAGGCTAGAGATCAATATTCTAAGCACGACTTAATAGATCAAACTCAATTGATGCAGCATTAAGTATGAAAAGAAGAACAATATCTAGACAATCAAGCCGCTAGAAGATTCATAGAATGGTAGATATCTTATATAATCTGGATCAACATCAAGATCTAACCTAATCGGATGCCTTCTGCATACAGATGTTGGTCGATAGTAGATTAGATAGCGATATTGCTGAAGATTATGTAAGATATATGATAACTTGACGAATTATATAAATAAGATTAGAGTGTCATAAAGATGGAAGCACTAATCCTAATAACACGATCCGTCATAACGAATTTTACCTTTTGTTGAAGATCGAAACCGATGCAGCTCAACCCGAAAGCAAAAACTCGTCGAAACAAAATTAAAGTAAAAGGATGGCGATGCGCCGGAATTGTATTGAACGTGTGTGTTAAAAATTACATAGGGCTCAGGGTCTATTTATACCCGAGGATTACAAGATATGCCCATACCGGACACGACCATTATCTCTAACAAACTCTAAATATCACGTCTTTGCGGCAGACTTTTGCCCACACTTATCTATAAGGAATTTACATAAAACATCCTAATTAATAGATACAATTGCCTTCCCAGGACTCTATCCATGCGTGGCAATCATCTTGAAGTACATCAACCTGAGCCCGACGCCGTGCACAAGTCGTATTGTCAGAATCGGCTATATCAGCTTATTTAGCTTAGCTCAACCTCAGCCGATCCTAGCCGTAGCCGATCTGGACTCCAGCCGATTCCTGCTTTGTTCCAGAACTCGATCTCCGCCTCCAACTCTTCTTCGATCAAATCCCCTTTCCTGACACAAATGCTACCAAATTTGGTTGTTAACACGACGGTGGCGCGCTCAGCCTAGGGCGAGCGTGCGCGCCGGCGAGGGGCCCTGCGGCGGCGCCGCCATCACCTCCAGCTGCCACCGACCGTGGCCACAGCGAAGAGAGGAGGGAGAAAGAGAAATGGCGCTAGGGTTTTTCGGCCGGCCGGGAGGGAGGGTTTTGTTCCCCCCGATCTCGGCGGTCAGCCGTCCGATCGTAACCCTAGCGATCGGATGGCTGAAAAAAGGCGCTTGGTTGGTGGCTGTGGGCCGAACGTGCCAGGCCGGCCAAAGTCTGATTTTGGTTCCTCGTGGCCGAAGCAAAAAAAGAAAAAGAAGTTAGATTTGGATCCCTATTTTAGAAGCTTTTATTATTTATGTTTATTGAAGTATTTATTTCTAAGCAATTTTAACCAACGTGAAAATTGTTCAGGGAGTAAAAAATTGTAAGAATTGCTTCTGAACATGTATGTAATTTTAAGTTTCCGCTGCTATAATGATGTTTACAAGTTTTCCATGCATTAGTTCTATTTCTGCCCAACGGTGATGTAGAATTAATGTGGTAGTATGTTGTATGTTTTAATTTTGACCAACGTTAAATTAAAACATACAAGAGTTTTATTTGTTTCTTGATTTATTTAAATTTGCTTTCAGGAACAACTAACCCACTTGTGTATATCTCGGCCGTTGAGCCCCTTAATGGGAATAATTAAGGCTCATGGCGAGAGAAGATTGAGATAGCACTTGCGCTGTCTAATATAGATTTAGCTCTCACCGAGCCCTGTCCCACTGCGCCAGTTGCGCCAGTGAGGGCGGAGGGTGAGAGCGAAGATGCTTTTAAGCAGAGAACGTTGGACCATGCTCCAATAGTATAGAAGTACGACACTGATCATGCGAAGTGGGAGTCTTCCAACCGCAAGTGCTTGATGGTAATCAAGAGCTCAATAGTGGAGGCAGTAAGGGGAGCAATCCCAGTATGCACCACCGCCACAGAGTATCTTCAGAGAGTGGAGAATCAGTTTACTATTTCTTCAAAGGCTTATGCGAGCTCCTTAATCAAGAGCTTAGTTACTATGAAGTACCATGGCGGAGATGTTAGAGAGTATATTTTGAAGATGAGCGGTATCACTTCAAAGCTCAAGAAGATAGACTTGGTTCTCCCTGACGACTTCCTAGTTCACCTCATTTTTGCCTCCTTGCCTTCAGAATTCGAGTCATTTGCTGTGAATTACAACTCATTGCCCGAAAACTGGAACATTGAGAAGTTGATTGCCATGTGTGTGCAAGAAGAGGATAGACCCAAAACTCGTGGTGATTCTGCAAATTATGTGAAGAACAAGAAGAGGAACAACCACAGTCAGAATGTCGCCTCTCCCAAAGCACGTGGAAAGGCACCACAGGTTGATCCAAATCCACGACAAGAAGTGGAGAGGGACGCTTGCAGGTGGTGCAAGCAGAAGGGGCACTTTCAGAAGGATTGCCCTGAATTCCTGAAGCATCTTTTAAAAAAGGGTGAGACATCATTACATTCGTAGATGAATCCCTGTATGTAAGTTATTCAAAATCCACTTGGTGGGTTGATTCAGGTGCGACTATTCATGTTGCAAATTCATTACAGGGCTTCCATACGAGGAGGATGCTAGCAAGAGGAGAAAGATGCATTAGAGTTGCAAATGGTGTCGAAGCTGAAGTCGAAGCTATTGGAGAATATCCATTAAAGTTGAATAATGGCTTCACACTTTATTTGCACAATGTGCTCTATGTACCCTCCTTAAGTAGAAATTTAGTTTCCGTTTCATGTTTGGCGGATGATGGATATAATTGCTATTTTGAACCAGATTTATGTTCAATTATATTCAAGAATAAGTGTGTGGGTCTTGCCATCCGAGAAGGCCAACTTTACATGGTGTCTGAACATGAGAATGCGAATGTTGTATGCAATGAAGAGAATGTTGCGTGCAATAGTGTGTCTTTCTTATCTACGAATGTAAGAAGTAAGCACAAAAGGTGCAATGAGGAAACCTCGGCAAAATTGTGGCACTGCCGTTTAGGCCACATTTCGAGGGGGAGAATTGAACGATTGATAAAAGAAGAAATTTTGCATCCATTAGACTTTGCGGATACAGAATATTGCATCGATTGCATTAATGGAAAGTATGTTAAACAAATAAAAAAAAGGAGCCATACGAAGTTTAGAAAAATTGGAAATCATACACACAGATATCTGTGGCCCTTTTCCAATTAAGACAGTGGATGGTTATGATTCATTTATAACATTCACAGATGATTATTCGCGTTATGGCTATATTTATCCAATTAAAGAACAATCAAAAGCATTGGATAAATTCAAGATATTTAAGGCTGAGGTAGAAAATCAGCATGATCTAAAGATTAAAGTAGTAAGGTCTGACCGTGGAGGAAAGTACTACGGTCGGCATACCCCTTATGGCCAAATACCTAGACCTTTTGCAAGGTTTCTACAGGAAAATGGCATACTAGTCCAGTACTCCACACCTGGCGAGCCTCAGCAGAACGGAGTAGCAGAAAGACGCAACCGTGCTCTAATGGACATGGTGCGTAGTATGCTAAGCCACTCCACTTTACCGATAAGTCTATGGATGGAGGCATTACAAACCGCTGCCCATATCCTTAATCGAGTACCAAGTAAGGCGGTGCTCAAAACACCGTATGAGCTATAGACAAGAAGGAAACCCACGCTAAATTATGTACGGGTGTGGGGCTGTCCAGCTGAGGCAAAGTTATTTAACCCAAATATTGGGAAGCTAGATCCCAAGACAGTAAGTTGCCATTTCATTGGCTACCCTGAGAAATCGAAAGGTTTTCATTTCTACTGTCCTGACAGACACACTAAGTTTGTAGAAACGAGACACGCAGTGTTTCTGGAGGATGACATAGTCAGCGGGAGCATGGTACCCCGAGAAATTAGTCTTGAAGAGAAGCGGGTATGTGTACCTACTCCGATGATTCAAGAACCTTTTTTTCTCGATACCTGCTGCTGCTGCACCGACAGTACAAAACGCTGCGGTGACAACACCTGATTTTAGTTCTCCTGTGACAACAACAACTGAGCAGGAACCTGAGATTCAGGATCCTCCAGAACAAGTTGTCACACAAGAGGAAGAGCAGCATCAGCCCCAAATAGATGAAGTACCACAACTCAGAAGATCTGAAAGAGAGAGAAGGACAACTATTACTAGTGACTACCAAGTCTATGCTAGTAAAGAAGTTCAAACAGAGGGAGATCCCACCTCTTTTGAAGAAGTCATGAGAAGTGCTCATTCATCGAAGTGGCTTGAAGCCATGAAAGATGAAATGAGATCAATGAGTACTAACAAAGTTTGGGACTTAGAAGAAATTCCTAAAGGAGCCAAAACAGTAGGCTGCAAATGGGTCTACAAAACAAAATGTGACTCCAAAGGGAATGTAGAAAGATATAAAGCATGACTTGTGGCAAAAGGGTTTACTCAAAGAGAAGGAATCGATTATAATGAGACCTTTTCTCTGGTGCCATGTAAAGATATCTTCAGGATCGTAATGGCACTTGTTGCACATTATGATCTAGAGCTACATTGAATGGATATAAAGATGGCATTTCTTAACGGGGATCTATATGATAACGTTTACATGGCACAACCCAAGGGTTTTGTTGTGGAAGGAAAAGAACAAATGGGGTGCCATCTAAAGAAATCCATTTATGGATTAAAACAGGCCTCCAGACAGTGGTACTTAAAGTTTGATGAAGTAATAAGAAGGTTTGGGTTTAATGAGAATGAAGAGAAGTTCAGAAATGGGAGATTTATTTTCCTAATCCTATATGTAGATGACATCCTACTCGCCACTAGTAGTGATGTTGATTTACTATTGGAGACGAAAAAGGTTTTGTCCTCGAATTTCGATATGAAAGATCTTGGTGAAGCCCCATTTGTTCTAGGAATAGAGATTCACCGGGATAGAAAAAAAGGGTTTTAGAATTATCGCAAAAGGCGTATCTGGAAAAAGTTCTAAATAAATACAGTATGCATGAGAGTAAGCCTACACCTGCTCCCATAGTCAAGGGCAATAGATTTGAAAAATTTTAATGTGATGAAAAAGTTGAAAGTTTGAAGAAAAAATTTCAAACTAAACTCGGCCTTAATTTAAATTTTAGGGGTTCAAAAATTCCAAATTGCGTTCGGTATAAAATACTATTCATGGTTTATTATCTAATAATAACAAAAATACAAATCAAACAAATATTTCAAATAAAACACACGATCAAACTTGGAAAAAAGAACTTTTGACTATGGTTAAGGGCCCTTTGAATCGCAGGATTGGAAAAACGTAGGAATAGGAAAAACGTAGGATTTTGATAAGAATGTAAGTGTAAAACAGAGGATTGCAAAACGCATGAAAAACCCAGGAATGACCGTTTGATTGAACCGCAGGAAAAACGCAGGAATTAGATGGGAGAGATAGACTCAAAGAAAAGTTAGCAAGAGGTTGAAGCTCTTGCTAAATTTCTTCCAAAATCTCTATATGATCGTCCATTCCATAGGAATTTCAAGGGATTAGATATGATTCAATCCTTTGTTTCAAAGGGTTTCATACGAAATTTTCCTATAGGATTGAAATCCTCTAAAATTCCTATGTTTTCCCTCCAATTCAAAGGGGCCCTTAGCTGTGTTTAGTTGGAGAAAAGGAAATTTTTGGGTGTCACATCAGACGTTTGACCGGATGTCGGAAGGGGTTTTCGAACACGAATGAAAAAACTAATTTCAAAACTCGCCTGGAAACCGCGAGACGAATCTTTTGAGCCTACTTAAGCCGTCATTAACACATGTGGGTTACTGTAGTACCTATGGCTAATCATGGCCTAATTAGGCTCAAAAGATTCGTCTCGCGATTTATAGCTAAACTGTGTAATTGGTTTTTCTTTTTGTCCACATTTAATGCTCCATGCATGTGTCAAAGATTCGATGTGATAGGTGAAGGGAAAAAGTTTTGAGAACCAAACTGGCGCTAGAGGAGCCAGGAGGAGTACTACAGCAGGCAGCACTGCAGCAGGCCCATGCCCCAAACACTGTGCATGTCAAATCGTGTCAGGTACGTATCCATCGCGCATCATGAATTCAGGATGAGGACGTGGCTGTGTAGATCAAACTAGTCATTTTCCATCGCATCAACTTGTCATATACACATAACTTTTCAGTCATATCATCTTTAATTTTAACCAAAATCTAAACTTTGCGCTGAACTAAACACAACCTGTGTTGGGGTATAAAATTTTAGCGTATCACATCGGATATATAAACACATATTTAAAGTATTAAACGTCGTCTAATAACAAAACAAATTATATAATCCACGTGTAAACCGCGAGACGAAATTTATTAATTAGGTTTAATAAATTCGCGGTTTACTCACGGATTCTGTAATTTGTATTTTTATTAGACAACGTTTAATATTTTAAATGTGTGTCCGTATATACGATGTGACACGGCAAAAATTTTAACCCTGGATCTAAATACAGCCTTACATCTTGTTTTTCACTTGTACGTTTTTCAAACAGTTAAATGGTGTATGTTTTTAAAATAATATTCTATACGAAAGTTGCTTTAAAATATTATATTAATCTATTTATTTAAAAAAGAGTAGTTAAGACTTAATTAATCATACGGTATTGAAATGTCCGTTTGGGTTTATAAAATCCCTTCCAAAACGCAGGTAGTAATGTAATGATACCTGCCTGGGCAGGTGCAAGTTAATAATGATGTAATGTAAAGTTGCAGGGTGTACAGGTGTGTAGCTGCTAGTTTAGGGTGGTGTAGCTGCTGCAGGGTCATGCCCTCCGGTAGAGTACAACCAAGGCTGTGTTCAGTTCAGTTTAAAATTTGGATTTTGGTTGAAATTAGAGATGATGTGACTGAAAAGTTGTGTGTATGATAGGTTGATGTGATGGAAAATGACTGAAGTTTGGATCCAAACTTTGGATCTAAACACAGCCCCAATCTTAGGCAGAGCAAATTAAGGTTGTAGATCCGAACTTTGGATCCAAACTTCAGTCCTTTTCCATCATATCAACCTGTTATATAGTTTGGATCCAAACTTTGCCTGTGTTTAGATCTAAAGTTTGGATCCAAACTTCAGTCCTTTTCCATCACATCAACCTGTCATACACACAACTTTTCAGTCACATCATCTCCAATTTCAACCAAAATCCTAACTTTGTACTGAAATAAACACAGTCTAAGGATGAGCACGCCACTAGTGCTGACGCTTTGTAGGTGGGTGGCGTCACCAGCACGGTTGGCGCCCTCCTATGCCACGTCAGCTAGAGAGGGCTGCGTGATGCCACGGTGGCAGAGGGACGGCGCCAAAGTTGGTGACGGCGCCAAAGTTGGTGGCGCTGTGCTGTTTGACCACGACGCCAGCCACTTTGGCGTCCTAAAAAGACTATTTCTGAGATAAGTTTTTTTAGGTCTATTTATGAAATAGGTTTTTGAAAAGAACCAAAATATGAAAAATCCAGGTGTATTATATGCGAGCCTGTGGCCTGTGTGTTTGAACACATCACGACAGAGCTTGGTGAAGAGAAAAGAATCATAAAGATTACAGTATTTTATTAAGATGGTCCCACCATAGTACATTCCTCCTAGCACTATTCTTTAATGGACCCCACGCTTAGGACCCTCTCTAAAATTATATACAGTACATTTGCTCACCCCCTCTTAAGAGCAAGTTCAATAGTACAGCCAACTACTAGCTCTAATTCATCTATAGGTAATTTAATAACTCATTCATACAATAGTTACATACTACACTATTAATACCTGGTCCCACCTGTCATACATACACTGTGTCTTAAAGTCTGTGCTATAGCTGATTACAAATCTGTAGCCCGCTGGCTTTTCTCTTTCCTAAAGCCGTCTCCAATGGGCAGCTCTTAGCTAGCTCATAGAGTTTTTTAATCGATGAACAGGACGCCAAGAGCTAGCTCGCACGCTCACCGAGGCGGTGCCCTCTCCCAGGTACGCTCGCCCAGACAGTGGCTGGCACTGTGCCGAGCGCGTATGAGCTAGCAGCCGGCTTATACAGCTGGATAAGGCTTATGCACAGACAAATCTCAGAATTTAGGCCTCCTTTGATTCATAGGAATTTCATGGGAAAAATGTAGGATTTAGGATTGGGCACTGTAGCAGCCTTTGATTCATAGGAGTAGGGCATAGGAAAGTTAGAGGAAATTTTCCTTTGGAACTCATTTCACAGGGAAAACATAGGAAAAGAAAACATCCACCCTAACCTCTTTTTTCCATCATGTGTGCGTAGGATGGAGATAAATGACAGACATATGCATCATTGTTGTTCTTTTAGAAGAAAATATACATTGTGATATTGTGGATAAGGCCAAAGTGACATGTATTAATACACTTCCTGACACTCTCTTTCCTGTGAAATTCCTATACCCATTCAAAGGGCTAGTAACATAACTTTCCTATGTTTTGCAATCCTCTGTTTTTACAGTTTCATTCCTACAAAAATCCTACGTTTTTCTTATTCCTCTGTTTTTTCATTCCTGTGATTCAAAAGGGCCCTTAGTGTATGATAACTGCTGTTCATCACATTCATGGGGAGAGGAGTCGGCTTCCCTTGTTTTCCTTCGCCTTCTCGTCAGGTGGATGTTATTGAGGGGGATCGGGATTGGGATGCTTGGAACGGGTGGATGTCGAGGAGGGAGAAAGAGATTGGGAGAAAGAGAGAGGTCAGGATAGCGCGCGAGTTGGAGAGACAACGAGATGCCAGAATGGCGGCAGCCGCGAAGGAGGAGATGGAGGGAGTACTAAGGGCGATGGATCGTCTTCCCGGTAGGATATCCGATCTGCTCCGGTCGGAGCGTGGGCACGCCGGCCTCTCCGTCCTCGCCCGCCGTGGCTTCGTCTTCACGGAGACGGAGCTGAGCAGCCTTGTTGCAGCACTGCGGCAGCTGCTGGCATCGGCCGAGCGAATTGGTCCGGGGCATGTCGACTCCCAGACCGTGAACCACTGCGCCTACTTGATAGATCTGGCTAGATGGATCGATGACCTCATCGATGGCTACGCACCAGATAAGGCCGAGACAGAGCTCCGGGAGCTGAACCTTGCCTGGATCGAGCAGCTTCTGCTTGTGACCGACGCGCCGCCGGCAGCGCCCGACGTCGTCGTCGACGTTGGCCCTCCCAGTATTCTTGTCGGCATCGACGTCCCAAGGAAGAAGCTGGCCAGATGGCTCACGGCCTCCGACGATGGGGAGGCGCAGCTGAAGGTGCTCTCTGTTGTCGGACCAGCTGGGATGGGCAAGACGACACTGGCCATGGATGTCTTCCGCCAGATCGAAGGGCAGTTCCAGTGCCGCGCGGTGGCCAGGCTCTCCGCAAGGCCGCCTCACAACGACAAGCTCCTCCGGCACATCATGTCGCAGATCACCGGGTCGCAGGCGGACGCGGCCACCTTGGACGGCGATGACTGCGCGCTGGCTTACGACATCAAACAATACCTGCAAACTAAGAGGTACTGTAGCTCGATCCCTTCTATTTAAGCAACACACTGTCTTCCTTTTAATACTAGTTTTAATTTTAATACTAGTCCCTGTTTAGATTCCAACTTTTTTTCTTTAAATTTTTAACTTTTTCGTCACATCGAACTTTTTCTACATACATAAACTTTAACTTTTTCGTCACATCGTTTTAATTTTTTCAAACTTTTAATTTTAGCGTGAAACTAAACACAGCATAAGTCCTGTCGGTTACATGTATTAATTCTGCAATAAACCAAACTGAACAAAGTTGAAGCAGAAGCAGGGCTAGCCCTGACTTTTTGGTGGCCCAGTGCGAAAAAAAAATAAAAGCCCCGATTCACCATAAAAATACAAGATAATATTTAAAAACTTATTGTCATTAACGAATTTCACACTAATTACTAAAAAAATATCTCTAGATTATTTAAACCAATTTCTTCTAATAGTTCTAGATTCAATCAGTGATGATAGTGTCAATAACAATCTTATTTACCAGCATCTTCTCAATGCACAAAGTAGCCTATCAGGCTTGGTACCGTAGTATACATATTTTAGAGGTCCCTAATTTTTGGAGGCCCAGTGCGGTCGCACTTCCCGCACTGCCCCAGGGCTGGCCCTGAGCAGAAGAAGAGCGTATATCAGAATTACAAAACACATGTGTTATAGTCGGTTATCAGTGCGCTACACATTAAGGCCCCTTTTCATTAGGAGGAAACACATATAGAAATTTTGAAGGATTTCAATCCCATAGAAAAAATTCCTATAAACATAAATTCCTATGGAAATGGACAATCCTATAAAGATTTTGGAGAAAACTTATCAAGAGCTCAAAGCTCTTGGAAAATTTCCTTTGAGTCTATCTCTGTCATCTGATTCCTATGTTTTTTCCTACGGTTCGATCAAATGGTCATTCTTGTATTTTACAATTCTCTGTTTTACACTTTTATTCCTGTTAGAATCATGTGTTTTTTCTATTCCTTTATTTTAGTTAAGAAATTAGTGCAAATATAAAAAAAGAAAAGTCACACTTAAAATACTTTTGATAATAAAGTAGGCCACAAACAAAATAAATAATAATTTCATAATATTTTGAATAAGACAAATAATCAGATGTTACAAATAAAAATTTAAAGCAACAAGTATTTTGCGACGGGTAGTACGGGACAAGTGGAGCTTGAGTAGCTGATGGGCCTCCAGCTATTTTTTACAGTCCTACAGATCCAACGGTGAACAAATGAAGTGGTGGGGCCCACTGCTACTCTGCTACTGTTGTACCGTGACCGGGGGCTGCTTAGGAGCGGTTGGATCTCACATTGGACGGTTGTAACCACTGACCACGAGTTGCCACTGTCAAGCTGTAGCAGCTATAATGGCCCTCCCGTGTTTAGATCAATGGCGTAAAGTTTTGGCGTGTTATATAGGATGTCGTATTGGGTATTCAGACACTAATAAAAAACTAATTATAAAATTCGTCTGTAAACCGCAAGACGAATTTATAAGCCTAATTAATTCATCATTAGCAAATGTTTACTGTAGCACCACATTGTCAGGTCATGGAGCAATTAGGCTTAAAATATTCATCTCACAAATTAGTCACAAATATGTGTAATTAGTTTTTTTTAAGTCTATATTTAATACTTCATGCAGATGTTTAAACTTTTGATGTGACAGGGTGAAAAATTTTAGGGTGTGATCTAAACAGGTCCTATATGGATTTCATATGATACGACAGGATTTGATTTTTGGATACACGTTTCGTCATTTGTCTAATTCAACTTTTTGTGCAAATATGTATAATACAAGTCAGCCAATAGTACCTCTACAAATAAAACAAATCACAAGATAGTTATATACTCCCTCCATCTATTTTTGATCATCATATTTCATCTTGGCACACAGTCCAAGTAAAAGTAATTCTACTTATCATCCATTTAAACATGTTACTAGTTATTTCTTGTAAACAAGCGATTCATTAAAATTTACATTTCTCGATGCCTATGCAACCAATCTTGTGTGGAAGAATGGAGAGTTACGCATTAAATCCGAGAAAGCCATTAAGAGGATAGGTTGTTGTATTGAAATATGACTATCAAAAATAAAATTTTCAGATTTGGAAATATAACTATCAAAAGTAGATGGAGGGAGTAATATTTTAAATAAGACGAATGGTTAAAAACTTATGTTTTTAATGGAAAATTTAGTGCCCCAGATTTTTTTTAAAGATAAATGGAAATTTAAATTATGTTATAATAATATAGCTAGTCCCCATTATTTCTTTCGTACATCGTATGCGGGTGGATGTGATCTAGGACAAGAAGAATTCTATATTTTAGTTAAAGAGTGCTATGTGAATTTTTTTTTCATGATGTCAACTGCCACCACATAGCAAACCCAACCATTGGTTTTTTTTTCACATTCTTAGATCTCAAATGAAATACAAAATTTTGTACACTGTAAAATTTAATTGAATTTTAGTTACGGACAACAATTTGAATTAAGTATGCTTATAAAAATGTGTGCAAGTATATATTGACGTCTGTTTTAAAGCAAAGTATATTGACATAGTGAGTACTTAAAAGACTAAGGTTGTGTTCTTAAGTGTGAGTTTCCAACTCATCTCCCTCGTTTTCGGTGCGTACATTTCACAAAATTGCTAAACGATATGTTTTGTTTTTAAAAAATCTATACGAAAGTTGTTTTAAAAATCATATTAATCCATTTTTTTAAAAATAATTAGTTATACTTAATTAATCATATGCTAATAAGTCGATCCATTCTACGTACGCAGGGATTAGTTTCCAACACAGCCTAAACTTGTATAGATAAATGCTTGAAATAATTAGTTGTTGCATCGCTTATTGTACCGAAATTGTACCTATCTTGCTAAGTTGTTGAATACTCACTTATTAGGCCCTGTTTAGTTCCTACGCAAAAACATTTCACCCTGTTACATAGAATGTTTGGACATATGCATGGAGTATTAAATATAAACAAAAAAAAACTAATTACACAGACGTGTAAATTGCGACGAATCTTTTAAGCTTAATTGCTCCATGATTTGACAATGTGGTGCTACAGTAAACATTTGTTAATGACGGATTAATTAGGCTTAATAAATTCGTCTCGCAGTTTACAGGCGGAATCTGTAATTTGTTTTATTATTGGTCTACGTTCGATATTTCAAATGTATGTACGTATATTCGATATGACACGACCAAACTTTTCACCCCTGGAACTAAACAGGGCCTTAGTTTCTATAGTAGATTGCACCCACATGTCAAGTTGTTGCACTGACATATTTAATTTTTAAGCTTTTGGACTGTTGGGGCAAAATCCAACGATTGAGTGTGTATTCTTTTTTGTATTCGATGCCTCAATCGCGGGCAACGTTTACATATTTATACGAGAGTGTACAAAGGGAAATTACACTGCTACCCATATTATCAACTAATCTAAGTGGCTGGCTAGTGGGCCAGCTTGTGGGCTCTCGGGTAATTCCCCTAGTGATAGGAGGACTGCGCCCATTAAGGAAGCAGCGCCGATTCCTGAGGGCGCCCGCTATTACTCGGGTAATGCCGTGCTCCGGATAATAGCATGCACCGTCTTGCCCTCGTCAACGATGTCAGAGGTGGTTGGCAGGCGTGCAGTGTGTATTTATGTAGTCCCACTACGCGCCTGATCCTCTATCCTATATCCAGGGCTCCAAGAGCCCTGGCTTCCTCCGGGGCCTTTGACCAGCCCCAGAAGCCTTGATAGAGTCTGGAAGCCTCAAATGGTTCCAGAGCGTACGGAGAGCTTCGGAGGCCTTGGTCGGCTCCGGAGCCCTCGAATAGTTCCGGAGCTTATGGATGGCTCGGAGGCCTTGGTCGGCTCCAGAGACCTTGAACGACCCCGGAGCCCTTGGCTTCCTTCGGAGCCTGTGAATTGCTCCGGAGGCCTTGGCAGGCCTTGGATGACTCCGGAGCCCCTAGGTGGCTCCGAAGGCCCAGGTCGGCTCTGGAGGCCTTGGCTAGCTCTGAAGCCCAGATCAGTAGATTCCTCCGGTCATTCTCCTAGGGTGGATGGCTCCGGTAGGTGCTGCATCACACGATGGAGGCTGGCTCCGCTACCCGGAGCCATCCCCCCAACATGGACTAAATTATATTGTGAATGCATTATATGACTTATTTTTAAGGTAATGAGAAATCGCAAGTACCAAAATAGTGCTCTTTGAATCAAAAGAATTTTTTTTTTAAGAATTTCGTAGGATTCAAATTCTATAGGAATTAATGTTTTCTATGTGGTCATTTGATTCAAAGGATTGAGGCTTTCCAAATCTTAAAATTCCGATGGAACGGCTCATTGCATATAGAGTTTGAGGAAAACTTAGCAAGAGCTCAAACCTCTTAAAAAATTTACTTTTGAGTCTATCACTCTCATTCAATTTCTGTGTTTTTCATAAGGTTCAGTCAAACGACTATTCCTGTGTTTTGCATCCATCTGTTTTACACTTACATTCCTATTAAAATCCTATGTTTTTTTTTCTATTTCTTCATTTTTTCAATCCTACTATCTAAAGCAGCCCTCAGTGTTTTTGGAGGCTATAAACCAGTTTGTTCGTTTTAAGCTGGCGATGTGATACATACACACAATTGCTGCAGGTACCTCATCGTAATCGATGATATGTGGAGAACATCGGACTGGGAGCACATCTGGGATGCTTTCCCGAGCAACAGATGCCACAGCCGCATAATAATCACTACGCGCATCAGAAGCGTCGCTCGCTCCTGCTGCTCGCACCCATGGCCTAACGGCCTCGTGCACGAGGTCAAGCCTCTCGGCGCGACAGATTCCGAGAGGCTGTTCTCGGCAGTGGCTCACGGTTGGCCGCGGCCAGCCAATTCTGGACGAGTCTCCAATGAGATTCTGAGGGTATGCGACGGCACACCGCTGCTCATAATTGCCATGGCCGGCCTGGTGTCGAAGCAGATGCAGGAAGAAGACTACGATGACGAAGAAGGAGATCAGAGTGGGGTGACGATGGATATCTCCAGACCTTGTGTTGCAGCATATTTGCCAAGCGGAATCAGAGAACTGAAGCAAGTCGAGGACACGCTGTCTCCTAGCTACGACAATCTCCCCTGCGAGCTGCGGCTACTGTCGCTGTACATGAGCACGTTCCCGCAGGGTTACGTGATCGACAAGCACCTCCTCATCAGGAAATGGAAGGCCGAGGGGCTGATCGCGGTGCACACGTTGCAGAGCGGGTTCGAGGAAAGAGCAGAGGAATGCTTCTCGCAGCTCGTCCAGCGGTGTATCATCCGTCCGGCGAGGACGAGGAGGAGGGCGTGCGATTGTGAATGCAACCCTTGCAGCTACCAGGTCAATCATTTCATGTTCCAGCTCCTCGCGTCGAAATCCGCGGACAAGAATTTCGTCACCACCAGTTGCTGCGACACCGGCACGCTCCGCGGCTCATCCGGCCTGCAGATACGGCGGGTGTTCCTCCACCATGGCCAGCAGCAGCAGCAGCCTGCAGATCAGGAGGTCCCGGCGCAGATGGAAGAGATGTTCTCCTTCACTCGCTCGCTCACGGTCTCTGGAGAAGTGGACGGTATTTCTCTTGAAATGTTCCCGCATCTGGTTGTGCTGGATCTGCAAGGCTGGGAGAAGCTGAAAGACGATGACCTGCCACGGATATTCAGCAGCGGCAAACTGTTCCTGCTCAGGTATCTCAGCCTGAGGAACACGCGTATCAGCGAGCTCCCGCCGGAGATCGGGATGCTGAGCTCGCTCGAGACGTTGGACGCCAGCCACACCCGGATCGCCAAGCTCCCACCGGAGGTGTGCACCCTGCGCTCGCTGGAGGAGCTCGACCTGAGAAGCACCCGGATACAGCGGCTGCCGGAGCGAATCGACGACCTAGTGGCGCTGCGGCATCTGCGCGCTGGCGACGGCGCGGCGAGCACGAGGATCCCCAAGGGGATCGATTGGGGGATGCTCCGGGATACGTTGGAGACACTAGCAGCTGTCGATCTACGCGAATGCTCAGCCGACGTCGTCAGGAAACTTTCCCTTCTTCGTTGCCTGGAGGTGCTTTCCGTGTCGCTATCCCTTCGCCAGTGCACCGACAAGGAGTACCAGGACAACCTGAGCTTCCTCGTCCAGAGGTTGAAGTGCCTCAGGTCGCTGACGATCCGCTGCGAGCTCGGCTGCTCCATGGAGTTCCTCGATTTCTCGCCGGAAGACGCGCCTCAGAACCTGCGACACGTCGCGATGCACGCCCGGTTCCTCACCGTCCCGCGGTGGATCGCAGGGCTCAACCACCTCTCCTCGCTTCATATCAGGGTCTGCAAGCTAGCCCCAGAAGGCGTCAAGATTCTTGGACGTTTGCACAGGTTGGAGTGCCTCGAGCTGGGGCTGGATTTCCTCCCAAGAGAAGCCATTGTGATCCAAGGTCAGGGGTTCATGTCCAGCTCTCAAAACAGAAGCAACAGAGCTCCCCTGAACTCAAAAATCCATGAAGAAGAAGAAGACGGCGACGACGAGAAGAATGGGATCATCATCTACCCGTTCCGTGAGCTCCTGAGATTGTCCGTCGATTGCCGGGTGCCATGGCTGGTGTTCAAGGAAGGGGCCATGCCGAAGCTAACTGACCTCGAGCTGAAGCTCTCCACGGGCCCGGCGAGCCATGAGAGCCCGCCGTCGGGCATCGCCAACCTCCTGAGCCTCGAGCAGGTCGCCGTGCAGTACGACGCGTGGTACATCAACAGCCGGAGCGTCAGGGCGACGGTGGACGCCATCCGGAGGCAGGTCGCCGAGCTCCGGTACACGGTCAAGCTCGTCAACAATGGCGTCGAGGAGGATGTGGAGGCAGTAATTAATCCTCGCCGAGACAGCTGAGCGCGGTAAGAACGGAGACGCGCGTGTATACTGTCAACTTGTCAATTGTCATGTACGCTTACCATGTTGCTCCACCTTCCCTCCTTCCTGACATTCTGCAAGCTCTGGCCCATGCACCAGCAAGTCAATAAAGTCGTCTGGTCTTCTGTTACTCTATTGTGATTAAGATATTTTCAGCTTGAGTTATTCTTCAAGAAAATGAGGCCGTGTTTAGTTACAAAATTTTTCTTCAAACTTCCAACTTTTCCATCACATCAAAACTTTTCTACACACACAAACTTTTAACTTTTCCATCACATCGTTTTAATTTCAACCAAACTTCTAATTTTGGTGTGAACTAAACACAGCCTGAATCAACTCTTACACGCATAGTACAGTGCGTGTAATTAAGAACTTTTGAATTTCTGAAATCCCCTTAATGTCCTTGCAAAATAAAAATAACTTATGAATTTCCCTGAACCGTTCAAAAAACACGATCCATGAATTCACCACGATAGCTAAAACCGGATAAAATATTGTCTAGAATGCTACGATATTGCAATTTGAAGGTCACGTTATGTCTGCTATTACAGTTCATGAATTTGATTTAAACTCGATGACAAGCTAAGAGAGCTCAAGTGAACTTATTCGAAACGATTTTGCTAGATATTTGTCATCAAATTTCTCCCCCTAATATTTGTCAGATGTAATTACAGTACAATCGTAGTGTAATTACACTGTAACTTGCATGTAATTACACTGTAACTATAATGTAACTTGTATGTAACTTTCAAGAATCTCTCGGTAACATGTTATTTCAGTAAAATAGAGGTCGTGGGAACAAATCCTTTCACATATGTGTGTGCTATGATTTTTTTCTTCCTCACCAGAACAAATCTTGTAATAGATCTAACGATTCAAAATTACGTGAAACTTACATACAAGTTACACTATAGTCGCATGCAAGTTACAGTGTAATTACATACAAGTTATAGTGTAATTACACTACGATTGTACTATAATTACATCTGTCAAATTTTTACTAGAAAATTTGTCGACAAATATATAGGTGGTCCCATTCGAAATGTAAATACACTGGCCCAACGGCCCACGAGGCCATGATACCAAGAAGTGATTGGGCCGGCCCGGTTAGGGTTTTTCCGCACCGATCCAGAATTCCAGATCCCCCACCCCATCCTCTCTCCCTAACCCTACCAGTTTACCACCCTTCCTCCCCGGCGGCGCAGGGAAGCACAAGCCCGGCGGCGAAGAGCGCGCTCAGACGAGTTCGCCATCGGCGATGGCCTCGTCGTCATCACCACCGACAGCTTCATGGAGTAGAAGGTGCCGACCGGCGACCGCCCAGGTCAAGCGCATCGCCGAGGACCCCGATGACCGTAAGACGCGTCTCCTCTTCCTACCTCTTCAGTCTCCTTCCGCTTGGAAGCTTCCGGATGCGTGAATTCTGAAGTGTGTGGTTGTGGATGCAGAGCCGGAAGAGTCTCTTCTCGTGATTATTGGGGAGGATTAACAGTGCCGTGTAGGGCCCGTCGAACAGGACCATCATCAGTTCATCACCGAGGTTAGCTTGCATTGCCATATGTTATCTCTACTTACCACTCGTGCTACTAGAAACTCTTGACTAGTAGGTGTGTGATGCTTGTCCGGAATGTGATAATTTGCATATAATTCTGAACCTGTAGCGCTCTTGTTTAGCATTCGACATGTATCTGTGGACTGACAAGTGAAGTTGTTTGATAGTCAAAAAATTACCAGATATGGTTGAAAAATCACTGTTACGTATGTGCGACTGTCACAGTTTATTGATGGCAACAGTATGAATTAACATGACATATGTTTGTAGTCATTGAACTGGTGATAAATACCTTGCAGGCTTCTTGATTTGAATTGAGTCTGGCAATATAGTGCAAATGACAAAATGGTAGTTTGTGTTGTCTGTTCACTAACCAAAAACATGCTACATTTATGCATAACGCATGCTGGTTATTTGTTGCCGTTTTACCTTTTATTAAACATGCTGACTTTGTAACTGTATGGGAATGAACAGGTTTTTCCATCAACTTTATCATGGGATGCTTTTACATTCTGTTTGGTTTATGCATGTACAGACTGGACAATGCCTGAAGGAGTCAGACAAGGAACAAGGACATCAGAAAACAATTACTTCACTTTCCAAATCTTCAGATTGATCGCCTTTCCAAACAGGCTCCTTGGATAAGTCTGCTAAGGTGATATTTTGTTGATGCTGCTAGCATAATCATGTCTTCAATTGTTTGTACTTCATACTACAAATATGATTATTTACTGTCATGCACATTTCTATCTGGCTAGCTATGGGATACAAGAACTCTTGACACTGATCAAGACATGTGTCACTGAGCGACCTATGTCACAATACCTAATTCCTAAATACATTTCCTCAAGTTCTTTTATAGATGCAATGTTTTTACAAGATTACATGGTCATGCCTTAAATTACTTCGTTTTATGTTATGCTAACTGCATATGTTCCCAACATGTTATTGTTGGGATCGAAATGCCTATGGTCTCTGTTTCTTTATTTTGCTCTGAAGTAAACCTCCTGATTAGTTGAATATGGATATTACTTATGCTTTTTTTTGATGATTTTGGTTGGCACAAGTTTTTTCTCACTTTTGAGTCATTTTCCTTCTATGATTAGTTTTACTATAAGACGAGAGCAACAAATGATTCATTCACATGCTTCTTTTTTTTTTTGAGGAAAATTCACATGCTTCTTATCTGCAATTAGTACTTTTACATGCATACATGCATACATAACAATGAATATACACCAGGAAGTGCAAAAGCACCTATGTACCTGTCCAGCACATCTTTTCACCCTGGATTTGCCCTAATTCCATATAATTTGTTTGAGTGCTGTTGGCTGTCATGGATGTGTAGTTGTACTAACACGAAAAAAATGTCTAATTGGCCACATCTGAATTGTTCACCTGAGATGTTACTGTAACGAGTAGTCAGCTCATCTTGTTCCCATTCCTATTCTAACTACTAATCACAAGAATTCTTCGTTGTGTTAGGTGGTTATTGGAGGTGGTCAAGATGCTATGAATGTGACTATGACAAACTGTCTTGCAGGAAAATTTGAACCGAAGTTCTTTCACAAGGTCAGTTCTTCGCACATAGTTTGTCTTATGTTTTAGTGAGAACAATGATAGTGTAGATCTCCTTTACAAAGTTATTTTTTTCTGTTCAAGAATAAGGCGCCTATATTTTTTTCTTTAGATTTTGCAAGAGGAAATTGGTGTTAAAGGCCATTTTGGACCAATTAACGTGCTGGCATTTAATCCTGATGGATGGAGGTAATATTCTTAATACATCTGTCTGCATTATTGTAAGAATGCTATATTTAAGTTTTACCTATGTACTTATGTTCTGGATTAGCTTTTGTTCCATATTACTTCTGTGTGTTTTCTGCTCAAGGATTATAAGCCATGTTATGCCATCACAATATACGCTATTCTGAATCATATTAAGATGTCATAAACATTATGAGAGCAGGTGTCTATTTTCTATGTTACTCAGTGTATAGATTTATAGTACATTGTTGTGGTTCTACTGGCTATGTTCCCATGGGCATTTATCTCCTTTTTTTACTTAAGCTTTGACTTTTGCATTGTCGTACAACCGTCATTCACCTGTCATTTTAACCCCACCACCCCTCTAGTTTTGTCCCTTAAATTGATTCATTGGTCTCACTTGTTCTCTATTGAATTCTTATGCTGTTTGTTTATTTTCGTTTTGTTGAAGTTCTTTTCTTGTGTCATACATAGCTCAGTGATTGTAGTCACTTTTGTTGGTAATATACGCTATGCTGACCATAGTTTGATGATGAATGAGAATATGAGAGCTATGCTGTCCAAGATTAAATTTGATCTGTTAGTGCGCAATTTAGTTGCATTCTTAGTGTGGCTGTTTGAAGCGTAGTATATGTCTAATGATTTCGAAGCTCAGTGATTTCAACCAGTCACATTGGTTTTATACGCTATTCTGATTGGAGCTGTTGAAAAATAATACTTATGAGAGCTGCCTTTTCTGTCAACATCCACAAGGCATACTAGGAAGAAACATAGTTATCTGTTACCCCCATATTATATAATTATTATGTTGATGCAAGGTGTTTCTTGTATTGATTCAATGCATGTGCAGATGGTAGTGGCTTCATGATTATTTCCAATGCATTTTCCATTGGGAGCCACTATTGCTTTGTTTGAAAATTGTATTACCTCCGTTTTTTAATAGATGACGCCGTTGACTTTTTATCACGCGTTTGACCATTTGTCTTATTCAAAAAATTTACGTAATTATAATTTATTATGTTGCGAGTTGTTTTATCACTCAAAATACTTTAAGCATGATTTATATCTTATACATTTGCATAAATTTTTTTGAATAAGACGAATGGTCAAACATATGTTTAAAAGTCAACGGCGTTATCTATTAAAAAACGGAGGGAGTATAATGCTATGTAAATAGCTTTTCGAGTGGTGGTGAAGTATGTGAGACTGCATCATTTTGATTCCGACTAATTCAACATCAAGATTTAACCTAAAGTTTAACGGTTTTCTCCGAGGTAAGATGCCCATTGGCAGTAAAGCTACACAGCATGTTACTGAATTAAATATAAATATTATTTTTACAGCTTGACTCTTATTCAAGTTCCTCGAGTAGTGAAGTGTTCATTTGCAATTATCTGTGATAGATTATAGGAGTATAACACTTATGTTGGTTAATCTTGGAACTGTGTTGCTGTATGATTTTGCCTTTAGCCTAAACGGTTGTTCTGCAACTTGTCTACATGCTGCGTTTGAGAAACAGGCCGAAGGTACTTTTTGTGGTTGAGGTGGACCAGTTTGAGAAACAGACGAAAGGCACTTCTCTCCATCACGTGGTGAAACTGTTGTTTAGCTACTGATGGAGTGATGGTGTACTGCTTTTCATACATTCTTGTTGCACTGGACGTCCAGCTTTAAAGATACTCGAGACTTTTTGTACATTCAGCAATCGAAAGCGCCTTGTACCGCATGCTAGCATAATTTTGTTTTTCCATTCTTGGTTCACTTAACCATATATCAAGTTTTCGGCAGATCCTTCGTCTATGTGCTTTGGTTCGTTCTGCGTATTCTATCCTACACTAGGCGCCTTTTTTGAGAGTCTCATCTCACGGCAATTTCATGAGAGAAGTTCTGCCCGCTTTTTACTATGAAGTCGTGCTGGCAGTGGCACTAGTAAGTTCTATTAAGTTTTCTGGAGCACACTCACTCTAAATACTGTACTGAGGCTTGGGCCTGAAACTCCAGATCGAATTTACAATTTTTTTTAACTTATAGGAAAAAAGTTATAATTAATGGCAAGACTAGAAAAACAACATTGATTTTAACGAATTACTTTAACTTGGTTTTGGACTTGCGAGTCTCGAATATTTGTGCACAAAACTGGGGCGTCAACCTGCAGTACTGAATACTAGTAAACAGTAAACACATCATCAGTAGTTCAGTACTACTACGTAACACAGCGACACCGAGGTTTGGCCAGTTGTGTTATTGCCGCTGAATCCCATCGTCATATTCAGTTCTAATTAATCTCGACTGTCACCACTCATCACAGCCACGTAATCACCGTTCTCGCCAGCTTCAGTCCCAGTCAAAACTTATACAACGCAGATTTGCCATGTCTGATGTTGTCATGTCCAACATTTTCCCAAGTTCTTAGCCCCAAATGCGCTGTACAAGACGCCATGCATGAGCTAGCTCAATTAGAGAGGTACAATGTATAGCTATTACAACAAGGGAGTCTGATACGAATGAACATGCAGCCTGCAACAACATGACTATACTCGCATAATTATGTTTGAACGAAAACATGGACACAGAAATAGAACTTACAGATACAAGTGGCCAACAGCAACTACACACAGAAATTACAGATACAAACTTTTTAGATAATGTACAGATACAAACTGGCCAACGGCAATACAGAAGCGACCATGAGATGCAAGAGTTTTATGCCATTTGCCAGCAAAAGTACAGAAGCTTCTTCTTGTCTGCTCCTAAATCCTAATCGAAGCTGAAGCAGTGCAGGCCGTCCTCCTTTATTAACTCTGTCCCCTTAGGAGTCAGGAGAGGAGGACATCATCCCCTGCTCGCAAAAGCCAACAAGTAAGGAATTTATCAGCTAAAATGGGAGTTACTAATTGCTAGTAGAAACGAACAGTAATTTACCATTTCCTTGGGACCTTGGTTGCTTAGAGTTAAGTATGGCTCTCTGTTTCACCTTCAACTTCAATCTCGCTTTGAACCTGTATTGTTGTCCTCAGTGTGGCCTCATCGGCCGCTTGAGCACCATCCTCCGCTGCATCGACTTCGGATCCTGTTGCACTCTCTTCCTTCTTGTCACTTGACCGAATAACATCTTTTCTGATGCCATTTGATGAAAAGGTCAATAGTGTTGCTATGCTTGGCAACCTCTTTGCTAACTGCGTCTGTCGTCATCTTAATGTTGGGGCTGTTGATGTACCGTATGTTGTAGCATAGTGTTACCTCTGTAAGCTCTTTAAGGTTGTTGATACCTGAAGGAACACTCATCTCGCTTGCAGGGGATGCGTGCAAATTCAGTCGAAGATATGTGAGTTTCGGCATAGCCTCTTCTTCGAAGGTCAGCCATGGGACAGGGCAATCAAGGGAGAATCTCTCAAGCTCTTTGAACCCTTCTTTCTCAATCACTATTGGATTTTCAGGAATGAACTCCAAGCCTAGTACCAGGCGCTGTAATTTGATCAAGCCCGCGAGGATCTTGACATCATCTGCCACTTGTTTGCAGACCGTGATCTGCAAGAAAGTAAGACGGTCGAGCCTTTCGATCCATTGGGGAACACGGGAAAATTTTCCAGCTATTACCTTAAATTTCTCAAGATTTTCAGGTGGTTCTGTTAGAGAACCGAGGAACTCCATGGAACAACCGAGCCCACAATGAATAGTCATGGACTTAAGCTCCCACCATCCTTCTATGGATGATCGTAGGGCTTGTTGGTAGTCTTTGTCACTGCACTGGTGAAAGGACCATGTTATTGTGAGGACCTCCAACTGCTTCAGATCACCAAGAGACTGTACTGATTTTACAGAGAATTCACTTAAATCGATAGTTGCTAGCGTCTTTAGATATCTTAATTGGTGGATCGTCTCGGGTATCTTTGTTAGCACTGTTTGGTCGGAATCAATCATTCCAGATCCAGCTCCAGCAGCACCAACAATAAGATTTCTCAACCACTTTATCCGCACAATTTGATCTGGCAACTGGCTTATTAGTGTGCCTCTTAGGTCTAGCGTCTCCAGATTAGGTAGCCGGCACACTCCAGAGGGGAGATCACTTATCTTGGTGTGGCTTATATCCAATCTCTCTAGGCTAGTCAATTCCTTGACTTTCTCTGGAAGATGTCTTATCCATGTGCCTCTTAGGTCCAGCATCTTCAAATGCTTTAGCTCCCACACTTCTGATGGGATCTCACTTATGGTGGTGTGGCTGACGTCCAATGTCCCCAGGATGTGCAGCTCCTTGATCTGAGGTGGGAGCTTGCTGACCCTTGTGTTCCTGACGCTCAGATACCTCAGCATAAACATTTTGCATATTTGCAGTAGGTCCTCATCCTTCAAATTCTCCCAGCCTTGAAGATCCAACAACACCAGATAGGCAAACTTGTCTAGAGGGACTGTTGTTCTGTCGACTGCACCAGATATGAGTAGTGAACGAGTCTGAGACAAATCCATTTGCTGCAGCATAGCTGGAAGCTGCGGATCAGGATGGTGGAGAGCTAGACGGCGTGCTATCCGAGTGGTGTTGCCACCACCGCTCGGTGCTAAGGTGAGCGTTGAGCTGGTAAAAACAAGACCCATCTCTGCTGCTCTGGAGGCAAGAAACCTCAGTATGAAAGGATTGACCTGCCACTGGCACAAGTCATCTTCATCAATATTGAGTCCACAGTTCTCTGCTGCTGGGATGATGATTTTCCTGTTGAGCAACCAAGAGAAATACCGCTTTCCAAAATCTGGACTAAGATCCCACTCAGGGATGAACCCTTCGTATTCCAATATCGTGGCAAGATGATCCTTGTTCTCAAACACATATCCCTGTGGAAACATGCTTAGGTAGAGTGACGGTTGTCTCAGCTCATCACTGTAATCAAATGATAGCAAGTGTTCAAATTGTTTCAGCAGCAAGCGAACTTGTTCCACCCTAGGAACTGCAGAGCTGCCGTATTGCTGTTGATGTTGTTTCAACCAATCTGCCATACTAGTTATGAACAATGGTATTCCTCTACACATGTTCAAGATTTCATCACATAATAGCCTAAGATTGTCTGGAAGGCAACCATCCATGGAACTAAAAGCTTTTGTGCGAAGCAGCTTCTCTGAATCCGAGTCATTGAGAGGCTTCATCTGATGCACAACCCCATTATAATTAGACAAAAACCACCCAGAAACCTGCTCATCGCGAGCTGTAAACAATATTCTGCTACTGCAGTTATTATTAGGAAATGCACCCTTGATCATTTCCAAATCTGATCCGTCGAATATATCATCAATCAAAGCAAAGTATCTGGAGGGAGAATACGAAGAGAGAAAATATTAAGAGAATTCGAGCTCTGATGCTGCTCCGTAAGAGAAGTTCTAAATGAGTACAGTACTATATAGCAGCTGAATTAAGCAAGCAGTACATGTTGTTTACCTCTTATCCTTGAGGCATTCTGATATGTTGCGAGCCAACAGCTCTGGGTCGTCCTCCAACATCGTGATTTCTGAGCTGTTAGGTGATGATGGTGCCTCCAGTTGCTCCATGATCTGCTTGAGGATGGTTTGAAGAAGAAGCTGCTTGCTCCTGTGAGCTGGCCTGCGGGATAATTTAGCCACAACGTGGCACTGGAAATGAGTTTGGCACCGGAGTCGACGGTGGAGCTCCATGGCAAGAGTGGTCTTGCCAATGCCGGCGGGTCCAGCAATGGCCATGACCCGGAGGCTCTTGTCGGCGGCCATGAGCCATCCGAGCAGCTCGTTTGCCGTGCCGTCGATGCCAACAAGATGATCATGGACGGCAGCAGCCTCGACTTGGGCTGCTTGATGCAGTGATGGCATGAGCTCCGAGCTTGGGAGCTTGAGGCGTGGATCATTGGAGAACACACGGTAGAGATAGTACGCCTTACCCGGAGTGTCATAGTTGAAAGACATTGGGCGGCGGAAGCACCGCATGGGTGGTTTTCGCAGCAGCGAGCGAGGTGCTTCTTCTCGGTGCCGTTTACACAGAAGTTTCACTATATCTATGGCGTCCCTCGTCTCGAGCTTCAGCATCATAAGCCAACTTTCGTGTCTATCGATGAGATCGACTACACAACGATCTCATCATAAGTTACACAGAAGTTTCACTACACAATGATGGAAGTTCTTCCCATCGCTCCCTCCGACATGATCCCCGGCCGCACGCCTGCAAGACTGTACGGCTATCTGTATCTGGTAAGGACTCAAGACTGTACGGCCGTACGCCTGGTAAGACTGTACGCCTGCACGACTGCGCGGCAGAACAAAATTACTGCAGCAAACATATGTATTGCAGATGCATGCCGAAATGCATGCTAGACGATAAGACGAGTACTCCCTCCGTCCCAAAAAAAAATCCAATCCTGAGTTTGAATCTGGACATAATGTATGTCTATTTCGCTAATGTTTGCGCGCTACTAAAGCAGGGAACACCTTATCTCTTCCCCATCCTTTTGCACCCATCTCCCCACCACCAGAAACGTCGCTTTCTTCCCATCTCCTCTTCCAAGCTGGCTGCACACGCCGCCTCTGCCATAAGCTGCATGCGTCTTCTACCTATCCTCTTCCTCGGCAATTCGTGGGCGAGCTATCTGCTCCTCTTGCCGTTTTTTTCCTCCTCTCTAGCACGACAAACGGAGTGAAACCGCTAATAATGGTATACGGGTTGTTTTCTTCTTCCCTTTCGGTTTTTCATTTTTTTCAGTTTTTTAATATATACATATATCAACCTTGTATACGTCTTTTTTTTCTCTCGGTTTCTTTGTTGTTTAAATATGTACGTATACAAACATACAAACTTTAATTTGTATATGTATATATTTTTTTCTTATACATCAAGATTGTATAAATAAATAAATATGTATGTATGTATGTATGTATGTATGCATGCATGCATATACTTTACATACATACGTATATATGTATATATAAATATGTATGCATGCGTGTATGTCGTGCCTAACACGCACCGAAGCGGATGCGTGGGGAAGTGGGCGTAGTGGCCGCGAGAAATGAGGAGCCGGGCACGGAGGAGGGAAGGATAAAAACGACTAGGAGGGGTTCTCTTCCCCTCCTTTAATCACTTCAATACGCCGCGTTTCTGTGCCCTAGCTCTCTCCGTTCTGTGCCTCCCTTGCGCCACACGCTCTCGCTCTTCTCGCCTTTCCTTCGCCAATGCCATGACGTGGAGCTCCGTGCCACTGGATGGCAGAATCCAGCCTCCCTCTCGCATTACCAATGAGAGGTTTGTGCCAGCTGTTGGAGGGTGAACTCCTCAAGCAGGGGACTAAGGAGCCCCCTTCTAGTTCGGTCGGGGGGCAGCGGGTGATAATCGAGGTTTGGTCGAAGGAGCGATGCAGAAGGGGTCGGGCCCTTAAAGAACGATGAGACAAAAGGGGTTTATACAGGTTCGGGCCACTAAGAAGCGTAACATCCTACTCCTGTATTTGGTTGATTCTGTGAGGAACACAATGTATCAGTCGGTTGAAATCTGAGAAATCATCCCCCTTCTCACTAGGCCTGGATCTCCTTATACCTCAAGGGGTTACCACAGGGGCCCAAAAACCCACCTAGAGAAGAAGGAAAACATTATTTACATTTATTACATGTCTTATCCCTCTGACTTGGAAGACCATGAGCACAGCGCCTCGGCATGGCCCCCATCAAATCATGCTGAACGATACGGGGGACGTCTGTATCATTCTGCATTAATTACTGAAAACTTCCGAGCACTCGTTCCCACCAGGGAACGGGTACCCTCCTCCATCGGTACACGCCATGTGTCCATTCGCGTGGGGGGATTAGGATCCTCTGACGTGAAGTCAGAGGGATGTGGTCACTGACATATGGACCCCACCACTCGCGGACCAACATGTCAGTGATTACGCCAGGGAGTAGTTCACGTCAGAGGATCCGGTTCCGCGCGGGAGAGGGACGCGCAGACATCCGCTCTAAATAGCTTTTCCGATCACCCCTGGGGGTTGTCCTGGCCAGTGGCCACTGGGGTTCCACTTGCAATTCTTCACCGTTCGAATAAAAAAAAAATCTCCATCGTTTCTTCCTTACTCAGGTTTCTATTCCCTCAGTCACAGCCACTGGCGATTGTTTTCTCGCCGAAGTCATGCCCTACGAGGAGGTTACGACTAGAGAGAGAATTGTGGCGTGGGGGAGTCACTGAAACCGTGAAACGAAAGCTGATTATGGATCTGGTCGTCGGCGCGTCGAGCGGCGCCGTGAAGTCGCTCGTCAACAAGCTGGGCACCCTCCTGGCGCAGGAGTACACCCTCATCTCCGGCGTCCGCGACGACATCCAGTACATCAACGACGAGCTCGCCAGCATGCAGGCCTTCCTCAGCAGGCTCAAGCGGGACGTCGCCCACGACGAGCAGCGTCAGGACTGGATGAAGCAGGTGCGCGAGGTCGCCTACGACATCGAGGACTGCGTCGACGACGTCCGCCACCGCCTCGGCGGCGAGCCCCGCGGGACCGGCACAGTTGTCTCCCTCAAGAGGACGTGGTACCTGCTCACCACGCTGTACCAGCGCTGCTGCATCGCCACCGACATCGGCAACCTCAAGGTCAGGGCGCAGCATGTCAGCGAGCGGCGCACCAGGTACGGGGTGGAGAACCTCCCAGCAAACAGAAATGGTGGCGGCAACAACAACTCCGGCGCTCCCGGAGACCATCCAGCTCCTCTCCCCCGGCTGATTGGCACCACTGAACCTGTAGGCATGGACGACGCCATGAACGACCTTCAAAGATGGTTCATGGTCTCAAAGCAGAACAGCCAAATCAGTTACCTTGCTATCGTCGGATCCGGTGGGCTTGGCAAAACCACACTCGCAATGTCATTTTACCGCAAGTTTGGAGATGAGTTTGATTCCAGAGCGTTCATGCTCGCGTCGCAGAAGTTTCATCTCCCAACAGTTTTGAGAAGCCTTGTCAGCCAGTTCCATCAGAAGCAGGTCAGCGCTTCTGAGGATGCTCTTCACGGAATTGAGGAATGGGGAGTTGAAGCCCTCAAGAAGAAGCTCGCTGATCAACTGCAAGGCAAGAGGTAGAGGAATGGCTACTATATATTACGGAGTATTTATTTTCATTCCTTCATAGTTTTTCTTGACATTTCTGGTTTAGCACTTGAGCTAATCTTTGGATCAGTCTCACACAAGTTTTTAGTAATTAAATAGTAACACCGAATTTGAATTATGATACTACCTCCGTTTCAGGTTATAAGACTTTCTAGCATTGCCCACATTTATATAGATATTAATGAATCTAGGCACACATATATATCTAGATTCATTAACATATACTGTATATGAATATGGGCAATGCTAGAAAGAGTTATAATATGAAACGGAGGAAGTAGTTATTACTGATTTGGATAAGGGGTACTTTCTCCGTTCACAGGTAACAGTCGTTTTGGATACAAATAGTCTACAAAATGCAACAGCATTTTTATTGTATATATTTATAAAATCCAATAACTTTATGCAGAATAGAAAAACAAATATTGATACCAAAGTTGAAAAGGTTTAACAACATGTTTTGTGCCTGGGAGGAGTACTACTTCTTCATTCTTTTAAGTTCAAATATTAAACGAAGAAGCTAGGTAGTATAAAATGTTATTTAAAGAGCAACTTTTACAGTACTTTCTCAAGTACTGTAAAATCACACTCTATTTACAACTACAAGTACCATCAAAGCACACTCTATTTACAACTACTTACTTCTAAACAATTCCTGAACAGGTACCATATCTTGATTGATGACATATGGTCTGTATCAGCATGGGAAAGTATTAGGGATTCATTACCTAAGAATAATAAGGGTAGTTGCGTAATTGTGACTACCAGGTTTAACTCTGTAGCTGAAGCCTGCCGCCGTCAAAATGGTCATGTGCACAAGCTCAAACAGCTCGATCCAGTGAACTCCAGCAAATTGTTTCTTCAAATAATATATGCTAATGATCCGTGTCCCACTCCAACCATTAATGATGAGATTGTCGTGAAGATGTGTGGTGGTCTGCCTTTGGCCATAATAGTAGTGTCAGGGCTCATTGCTAGTGAACTGAAATCAAAGATTGGAAAGCCATTGGATCAGAAATTGATTGAGGTGGAGAAGGCTTTAAGGGCAGAGTTGGGAAACAATCTCACCACAGAAGTAGTGCAGATAATTAACCACTGCTACAAAAATCTGCCACCTGACCTTAAGACATGTTTGCTCTACTTGAGTACATTTCCAAAGGGCCGCAATATTAGCAGGAAACGATTGATAAGAAGATGGGTTGCTGAAGGGTTCGTTACTGAGAAACATGGGCAGACGGCAGAGGAAGTTGCAGAAGACAACTTCAATGAGCTCATTGGCAGGAACTTGATTCGGCCTATCAACAACAGCAGCAATGGGAAGGTGAAGAGCTGTCAAATTCATGACATGGTCCTTGAGTACATTGTCTCCAAATCTGGTGATGAGAATTTCATCACTGTAATTGGTAGCCACTGGCAGACACCGTTTCCAAGCTACAAGGTGCGGCGGTTGTCTGTCCATAAAAGTGATAGGCAAGAAACTGATCTAGTAGAGAGGATGAAGTTGTCGCATGTCCGATCTTTGACTGTGTTGGAGAGTTTCAAAGCTCTTCATTCTACTATGCTCAAATTCCAGATACTGCAGGTGTTGGATCTTGAAGGATGCAAGGACTTGTCGTCAAACCAGCTCAAGAAAATATGTAATATGCATCAGATGAAGTACCTAAGCTTGCGTGGGACGGACATATACAAGATACCGAAGAAAATAGGCAGGCTGGAGTATTTGGAGGTACTTGACATAAGGGACACGGATGTCACAAACTTGCCTGCATCAGTGGAGAGGCTTCAACGAATGGTCCATCTATTGGCTGGCAATAAAACCAAGCGGAGAGCATTGAGATTAACTGAAGGAATCACAAAGATGAAAACTATACAGACACTGTCTGGGATTGAGATCTCTGGAAGGTCAACCAGGACAGCAGCTGGGGAGCAGGCACCAGTTCTTGAAGTCATCAGAAATGCTACAACCACCGATGCCAAGGATGGAGATATCGCGGGCTTGCAAGGTACCCGTAAGGAAGGCAGCAAGGTGGATATGCCAAAACAATTGCGTCCGCTAGCAGCCTTGGAGAAGCTCACCAACCTTAAGAAACTTGCCATTTACAGGCTTGTTAATTTCCAAGCGAAAGATGATGAATTGTTGCTCTCTGCTATTGAGCATTTGAGCAGTTGTTCTCTCAAGTTTCTTGCAATTGATGACAGTTTCACAGGCTTTCTTGACAGATCACTGAGTTCTTCACAAGCACAACCAGAACACCTTTACACCCTTGAGCTTTCTGGCAGCTTGTTTAAAGTGCCAGAATGGATTGACCGCTTGCACAACCTTGAGAAGCTTACTCTGTCCATGACTTCACTTACGACAGATACTTTGGTGACTCTTAGTAGGCTTCCTGAGCTTTTCTCTCTCATTTTTTCACTTGATGCAGCAAATGGTATTTCAAATATCCTCAAAACTGTGCAGAAGAATACATTGGAGTCAGGTGGTAAAATCTTTGTGCCGGATGGGGGGTTTACAAAGTTGAGGTTGCTCCGTTTTACGGCACCAGTGCTACCACCTCTGAGCTTCCTAGAAGGGGCAATGCCAGAGCTTCAGAGGCTTGAGCTGAGGTTCAGAATCATTGAGTTTGTATACGGCCTGGAAAACCTTTCAAGTCTCCAACAGGTATTTCTGACCTTTAGCAGCCAGGCACCTGAAGATGCGAAAGAGAAGGTCTCTCAGATCAAAGGACTGGCAAGCAAGATTCGAAAGGCTGATTCCTCCAACATTAGTGTGGTGATAGATGAGTACAACGAATTATCAAAAGAACAATAGATTACCTAGTCATGATCTCCACAGTTGGAGGGAACCAGTGTGTTATCGATGTGTTGTACCTACTCCATCTACAGTCTGTTTTTGTTTTATGATTTTCAGATCTATTTACAATTTTTTGTACTGTTTTTTTGTTGAGCTGTGGCATCTTTGTTTTGTCTGCTGTACTCCCAAAACTCTGCTAGTGAAAAAAAATATATCTTCTGTTTTCCTAAGAAAACTAATCAATATAAAGGTGTTTCACCAATTCTAATACCATTGGCCTACTTAAAGATGCTATTTATTTGCCTCGCAAATTTCAACTTAAAACAAATATCTGTTTTCAGTCTCTAATGGGGTTCACTGATCCCTGACAATTAATTATTGCCTGTAGAAGGATTCACTAATCCAAGTTACTGCCAAAATTTTTTTAAACCAAATTTAATTTCTAGTAATTCCAGAATTCTAATTAGTTCCTGTCAAGAAAATGAATTCTAGTTAACCATGTACTTGTGTTTATTCTAGTCAACAATGCGTGTAACATGCATTTGTTTCTACATCCAAATATTCCGTAAGAAAACAATGTATTTACAAATACTCTACCTTACTGGAATCAACTTGTATAGTGTCTTGATTTTATTTTCAACGCTAGGAGTTCTGCAGTTTTTTATTTCATTGGAGTGTAACATTTTTTAGTTTATCTATTCCTACACACAATCTGTTTTACATCCTCACAGACGTGACTAAATCAACCGTCTTAACTAAATATCAATTTTAGTTTTTCTCTGCAATTTTAATCAGGTGGTTGTGGTCTTGTGGAACTGCCAACATCACCAATTCATTTCAGTTATTTTTTTTATGTTGCTCATTTTGCAATTTCAGTTCATGTGGTGTGTAGTTTCCTAGCTTGCTCTGTATCAACCTAGTCGATTAAATTACTCCCTTATTATTCTTTCGATAATGACCTCTACATCCAGCATGTATCAGACCATAAATTACCCCCTTGTGTTCCTAGCCACCACTTAGAGTAGACAAGCAAAATAAGAGAACTGAATCAATCATGTGTCTGCATCGAGATGAAAAACCTAGTAAGCCGTGGTCCTCCTGATGAGCCATGGTGCTCGACCTGCCGATGGTTGGGTGGAGGCCGACGAAGGAAGACGTGAAAAGGGGATCCGACCTCGGAGGAGGAGGAGGTGCATGCGCGGAGATGTAGCGGCGACGCCGGCGTGGACGGCACAGGGATGCCGCGCCCGCGCGTGGGCAGGAGGTGGAGAAGGGGGGCGCCGGCGGGGAGGACGTGCGCCGTGTCCCTCCGGTGGCCGGAGCGGAGGAGGAAGGAGAGGCGGAGCAGATCTGACGGCCCAGATTGATCTTGCGATATTGGGCCTTCAAGTGTCTCCTGGCATGATGGCAGCACCCTTAAACGGGCCTCCTTCATGGGCTTTTGTTTTGGTTGTCTATGTGGGCTGTAATTTCTGTGGGCCTTCACATTTGTGGGCCTCTAATGGCCATGGCCGTCATGTAATCCGTGTGGTGAGAGATGCTCGCTCTCGCCGTTGCCATGGCCTCCACCGCCGCCGCTCTCCCCTTATTTTTCACGACCCCACCTCCTCCAGTCCGGTGACCGGAGAAGGGGAAGAAAGAAAGCCTAGAAGATCCGACGGCGGCACAGATTGGTTGGCGCTCTCTCACGCGAGTCATACATGGTCGCCCCGCTTTGCAATGCGTCGAGTGGGCGAACAGGGGTGTCCGGATCGGGCTGGAGACGTGGAGATTTGACTACGCGCACAAGGTGTTTGACGGAATGACGCACAGCTTCCTAGCAGTCGAACTACCTTCTGTTCTGGACCTTCTGGTCAGTGTTGTTCTACTTCGATTTTACTCTCAGTTTTGAGTTGACTTTATACTGCAATGCATTCCACAAGTTTGAACTGTGTAGGTAGATTTTGGAACTTCAGGTTTGGTTTGGACTTTCATGTAGAAAATTACGACTCAATGACAGTGTAACACACTCTAGGGAATGTAAATCAAATCATAGTTTACAACAGTTAACATGATATTGAAGATAAAAAAAATGGCACAACAGCGACACGCATGACTGAACATTTACGATATATATCTTTTTTTTAAGGGAAAACAGCATATGTGCCTTTTCATTAAATATATATCACAATGACATAATTTATAACTATAGTTACATGACACAATTTAAAGTTTATAGATGCAAGTGGCTAACAGTAATACAGAAGCGAACGCGAGTGGCAAGTTGTGTTTCTTGGCTGTTCTTGTCTGCAGGCTGCTATTATTGTCCCGGACGTCCAATGTATAGCAAATCACAATAACACAGGAATCTGTTACAGATTATTGACTTATTACACACGCAATCTGCAGCATACAGCTCCGAAACAATAGTATTACTCGCAGAATCAACTTTGAACGAACACAGCGACACACAAATAAAAATTACATATACACAGTTTGCTCCTGATCATATGTAATTACATATATACACAGCGACCAACAACAATACAGAAGCGACCATGAGATGTAAGAGTTATTATCTCACCGCTCTGTGAGATGCATTGCCATTTGCCAACAACAGTACAGAAGCTTGTTCCTGCTGTCTGCTCCTGAACGAGCTGAAGCAACGCAGGCTGTCCTATTGTCTTTTGACATCTCTCTCACCTCAGGAGTCAGGAGAGGAGGACGTCATTCCCTGTGGCAACAAGTAATTAAGAAGAAGTTCATCAACTAAATTTGGAGTTAGTTTGCAGGTAGCAATGCTAGACAGGTTAGCGTGAACAGTGATTACCTTTTCAATAGGAGCTAGGCATGGCACTCTGTTTCACCTTCATCTTCTATCTCGCTCTGAAACTCTGTTTCTCTCCTCGGTGCCGCTTCATCTGCTGCCTGAACAACATCCTCCGGCGAATTGACTTGGTTGAATCTTGTTGCACCCTCTGCCTCCTCCTCACCAGCTTGATTAACTTCTATTTGCATGCCTCTGATGAAAAGGTCAATAGGGTTGCGATGCTTGGCGACCTCCTTGCTCACTGCCTCTACTTTCCTCTTAATATTGGGGCTGTTCATGTACCGTACGTTGTAGCAAAGAGCTACCTCTGAAAGCATTTTAAGGTTTCCGATACCTGAAGGAACACTCATCTCGCTCATAGGGGATGTGTGCAAATTCAGTCGCAGATATGTGAGCTTCGGCATAGCCTCTTCTTCGAAGGTCAGCCGTGGGACAGGGCAATCAAGGGAGAATTTCTCTAGTTCTTTGAACCCTTTGCTCTCAATCACTATAGCTTCTTCAGGAATGAACTCCAAGCCTAGTATCAGGCGCTGTAATTTGACCAAGCCCGCGAGGATCTTCACATCACCTGCCACTTGTTTACAGACCGTGATCTGCAAGAAAGTAAGATGCTCGAGCCCTTCAATCCATTGGGGAACATTGGCGAATTTTCCGGCTGTTACTTTAAATTCATCAAGAAATTTAGGTGGATCACTTAGAGAACGCAGGAACTCCATGGAACAACCGAGCCCACAATGAATGGTTAAGGACTTAAGTTGCCTCCATTTTCCTAAGGATGACAATAGGGCTTGTTGGTAGGCTTTGTCATTGCACTGGTGAAAGGCCCATGTTATTGCGAGGATCTTCAAGTCGTGTAGATCACCGAGATACTTTACTGACCTTTCGGAGAATTCACTTAAATCAATGAGAAAATGTTTCAACATTTTTAGCCGCACAATTTGCTCTGGCATGTGCTTTATTTGTGTGCCTCTTAGGTCCAGCATCCGCAAAGATCCTGGCTCGCACACTTCTGATGGGATCTCACTTATGTGGGTGTGGCTGATGTCCAATGCATTCAGGGTGCGCAGCTCTTTGATTTGTGGTGGGAGCTTGCTGACCTTTGTGTTACTGACGCTCAGATAACTCAGCACAAGCATTTTGCATATCTGCAGTAGGTCCTCATCCTTCAAATTCTCCCAGCCTTGAAGATCCAACGACACCAGATATCCAAACTTGTCTAGAGGGACTGTTGTTCTGTTGACTGCACCAGATATGAGTAGTGAACGAGTATGAGACAAATCCATTTCTTGCAGCATTTCTGGGAGCTGTGGATCGGGATGGTGGAGAGCTAGACGACGTGCTATCCGAGTGTTCTTGCCACCACCTCTTGGTGCTGAGTTGAGAGTTGCGCTGGTAATGACATAACCCTTCTCTGCTGCTCTGTAAGCAAGAAACCTCAGTATGAAAGGATTGACCTGCCACAGGCACAAGTCATCTTCATCAAGATTGTGTCCACAGTTCCTTGCTGCTGGGGTGATTATATTCCTGTCAACCATCTCAGAGAAATGCAACTCAGACAACAGCCCTTCGTCTAGCCATTTCATGACAAGACGATCCTTCTCAAACACATATCCCTGTGGCAACATGCTTAGGTAGAGTAACGATTGTCTCAACTCATCACTGTAATCAAATGATAGCCAGTGTTCAAACTGTTTCAGCAGCAGGCGTACTTCTTCCACCCTAGGAATTGCTGAGCTGCCGTGTTGCTGTTGATGTTGTTTCAACCAATCAGCCATACCAGTTATGAACGATGGTATTCCTCTACATTTCATCAATATTTCATCACATAATAGCTTCAGATTTTCTGGAGGGCAATCGTCCATGGAACCAAAAGCTTTTATGTGGAGCAGCTTCTCTGAATCTGAGTGACTCAGAGGCTTCATCTTATGCACAATCCCATTATAATTTGACAAACACCACCCTGCTATCCGCTCATCGCCAGCCGTAAACAATATTCTGCTACCACAGTTATTATTAGGAAATGCACCCTTGATCAATTCCAAATCTGATTCGTTGAATATATTATCGATCAAAGCGAAGTATCTGGAGGGACAATACGAAGAGAAAATATTAACAGAATTCGAGCTCTGATGCTGTACTGTAAGAGAAGTCGTAAATAAGTAGTGCTATATAATTATAGCAGCTGAATTAAGCAAGCAGTAAATGTTGTTTACCTCTTATCCTTGAGGCGTTCTGATATGTTGCGAGCCAACAGCTCCAGGTCGTCCCCCAACATCGTGATTTCTGAGCTGTTTGGTGATGATGGTGCCTCCAGTTGCTCTATGATCTGCTTCAGGATGGTTTGAGGAACAAGCTTGCTCCCGTGAGGCCTCCGGGAGAAGTTAGCCACAATGTGGCACTGGAAATGAGTTTGGCACCGGAGTCGACGGTGGAGCTCCATGGCAAGAGTGGTCTTGCCAATGCCGGCAGGTCCAGCAATGGCCATGACCCGGAGGCTCTCGTCGGCGGCCATGAGCCATCCGAGCAGCTCGTTTGCCGTGCCGTCGATGGCAACAAGATGATCATGGACGGTACAGGCCTCGACTTGGGCTGCTTGAGGCGGTGATGGCATGAGCTCAGAGCGTAGACCATTGAACACAAGGTAGAGAGGGTATACCTTCCGCGGAATGTCATAGCCGAATGACCTTCGGCGGCGGAAGCGCCGCGTGGCTTTTCGCAGCGGCACGCAAGGCTGATTAGATAGAAATTTCACGATAGCCGTGACCGTATTCCGCACTCCGATCAGAACACTCATCCAGGTCATCAGGTCATAATGGGCACCATCATCATGATCCCCAATGGAAGGCGACATCGGCATCCTCAGGTATGCGACAATGGCGCCCAGTTCCATCTCCAGGAACGCCAAACCGTGCCTTTCGTGGGCGTCGGTGAAGCGTCCACTCTTCAGCAGCTTAGAGACACTCTCAAGGAGGGGCTCCAACTCCTTCAACGCCGCCTCCTTCTTCTCCATGATGGAAGTTCTTCCCATCGCTCCCTCCGACATGATCCCCGGCCGCACGCCTGCAACACTGTACGGTAAGTACTCAAGAGATAGCTAGCTAGTGCGGCAGAACAAAATTACTGCATCATGTAAACAACTGTATTGCAGAATGCAGATGCATGCCGAATGCGAGCTAGGCAGATCTATCTCTAGCTTGCCTGAGAGTTCTGCTACTTTTACTTGCTTTGCCTCTTCTCTGCTCTCCCTTGTTGTCTGTCATTTCCAGCTTGCAAAGCGAAGTAGTAGCAATTAATTAACACTGAACTCTGCATGCATCTCTTCTCAATTACTCCAGTAGTTTTCTTCTTCTTATAGCACTTTACACATTATTCTTGCCATGTGCATGTCACGTTACTAAGGATGATGACTTTGCTTCCACTTTCGTTCATTCCTCCGGTGCTATGTTCCAAAAGAAGATCCTCCAGTGCTATTATCAAATTAAAAAGAAGATCCTCTCACACAAGTTCTTTTCCAGGAAAGTACCACTCCGGCAAGTTAAAAGGCGCGCGATTGGACACAAAACCTCTCCCTTTGGCAACATCAAGGTACATTGGCATTGCCATTTATCAACTCCTCACTACAAGCCATGCATACACATATTCGTTTCTTCTATCTCAAGCGACACATTGCGTAACTAGTCATGCATGTTGTGTGCACCTGCGACATGGAAAGGAGTGAAGAGCAAACACTGCCGTGACCAAGAATGGCATTCATTCCCTTGTGAAAAGAAAAAAATCCACATGAGATTGATCGATTGATTTGGCCGGTGATTAAGCGAGCCAGATCGACGATGGACCTCGTCGTCGGCGCGTCGAGCGAAGCCGTGAAGTCGCTGACAGGGAAGCTGGGCAGCCTCCTCGCGCAGGAGTACACCCTGATCGCCGGCGTCCGCGACGACATCCAGTACATCAACGACGAGCTCGCCAGCATGCAGGCCTTCCTCAGCAAGCTCAAGCGACGGGACGTCGACCACGACGAGCAGCGTCAGGACTGGATGAAGCAGGTGCGGGAGGTGGCCTACGACATCAAGGACTGCGTCGACGATGTCGGCCACCGCCTCGGCCGCGAGCCGCGGGGGAGCGGCGCGGCCATCTCCTTCCAAAGGGCGTGGTACCTTCTCACCACCCTCTACAAGCGCCGCCGCATCGCAGCCGAGATCGGCAACCTCAAGCTCCGGGCGCAGCATGTCAGCGAGCGCCGCACCAGGTACGGGGTGGAGAACCTCCAGGGCAATGGTGGTGGTGGCGGCAGCGGCAGCGGCCTCGGCGTCGGAGCCAACGCTCCTAGAGACCGTCTAGCTCCTCTTCCCCGGCTGATTGGCACCATGGAGCCTGTAGGAATGGATGCTGCCATTGATGAGCTCCAGGAGTGGTTTTCCAAAGGGAAGGATGGCACCCAGCAGAGGTACCTCGCCATTGTCGGGTTCGGTGGCCTTGGCAAGACCACGCTCGCCATGGCGTTGTACCGCAAGCTTGGGGACGAATTCGATTGCCGAGCATTCGTGCTCGCGTCGCAGAAGTTCCATCTCCCGACGGTTCTGAGGAGCCTTGTCAAGCAGTTCCATGAGAAGCAGGCAGACGCTTCTGAGGATACCCTCCATGGAATTGAGGGTTGGGGTGATGAAATGCTGAAGAAGAAGCTGCTTGAACAATTAACAGGCAAGAGGTATGATTTTGGGATTGCTAATATCTATCTCTTCACCACATTTTTATTGTACTGTCTTACTAGTCATCACTCCGTGCGTTTGCATACTCGGAAAACCTCCAAATTATTGTATATAAAGATATTTTTTTTTCGCTGAGAAGACCGAAGGAGGCCATCCGAATGTATTAAGAAGAAATAAAAGTTACAAGAAAAAACACCACAATGCACCAAGGTGCATGACCACACACCAACGCACTACCACCTAAGCACAAACCACTGAGAGTGAACGCCGCTAGGCATACGGCAACACCACAGAGACGAGACTCCGAAAACGATGCCACCAAGATGGTCACAACATCTAGAATGTCACCACTGCCCATCTAAAAAGATGTGGTTTTCTCCCAGAAAAGCTCATCAAGAAGGGGAGAGGGTAACCCTCGACAGTGCCCCAAGGAGGTTATGACGCCCGAAGGCGTAGCCGCTGCCGGTCTGGTGAACACCGGACTAGCCTTTCGCCTAGGACCCTATAACCTTGACAGCAGATCGCCATCCACCACACAGAACCACCACATAGACAAAAAAGGTAGCACGTAGCTTCCACCACCGCCGGCCTCCTCGTCAGTTTTGGTCGAAGGAGAACCCGGGATTGGGTGGCACTGCTTCGGTAGTCTGAGCTTCCCCCGTTGACAAGCTGCCGCCTCAATCCAACCTAGGAACTCCCCGCAAAGAAGGGGAGGAGATCCAGGAAGGGCGAGGGTGCTGACCGGCAACGAGGAAGACGACCCACCGCCGCCAGCTCCCTTTGCACTACCATCTAGGCATGTGCCGACGCCGGATATGCTGCCGCTCCGGCACCGGCGCCACCCTTCGGCGCCCCCTTTGTCCGGCCTCTGCGCCCCACCTGGCTGCTAAGGGCACCGCAACGGCTTCCCGGCTGCCCGGGCATCGAGGCCTGGCCGAGCCATGGGGCTGCTCGCGCCGGCACCAGCGAGACACGGCTGCCGCGACCCACGCCGCCGAGCCGCCACCGCCGCTCCCAACTGTCGAGCCGCCACACCCGGGTTGCTGCACCAGCACCACACCGGGCAGGCTGCGCCAGCACTGCCTCCACGCACCTCCGCACGCTGCCACGCCCCACCTCCGAGCACCTCACCCGCACGCTGCCGAGCCGCCACCGCCGTGCACCTCGCCCGCACCTCGCCAAGCCGCCACCGCCGTCCCTAGCCGCCTCGCGCCGCCACCACACTAGATCCAGGCGCGGGATGGCCGGATCCGGCCTTCAAGGCACTGGATCCGCCGCCTCCCCACACCGCCACAGCGTCACCACCTCCGACCGCGATGGGGGCTTCGTCGTTCACCCCGTCCACGTCGCGCCGAGGAGGGAGAAGCCAAGAAGAAAGGAAAATATTGATATTCCTAGTTGGAAAATTTTGATTATTCATTTGTGCCTGGAATGAGCACTATAAAACGTTATTTTATAACTAGCTAATTACTTCCAAACAATGCTTGAAGCAGGTACCATATCTTGGTAGATGACATATGGTCTGTATCAGCATGGGAAAACATTAGGGATTCATTCCCCAAGAGTGATAAGGGTAGTTGTGTAGTGGTGACTACAAGGTTTAACTCTGTAGCTGAAGCCTGCCGCCGTCAACAAGGTCATGTGCACAAGCTCAAACAGCTCGATCCAGAGAGCTCCTACAATTTGTTTCTTCAGATAATATCTGCTAATGATCTGTGTCCCATTAGACCTATTAATGCTCGCATTATCATGAAAACGTGTGGGGGTCTGCCTTTGGCAATTGTAGTAGTAGCAGGGCTGATTGCTAGTAAAATGAAATCAAAGATTGACCTGACATTGGATCAGCATTTGGTTGATGTAGATGAGGCTTTAAGTGCAGAGTTGGGAAGCAATCTCACCACCGAAGGAGTAACGCAAATAATTAACCACTGTTACAAAAATCTGCCACCTGATCTTAAGACATGCTTGCTGTACTTGAGCACATTTCCCAAGGGCCGCAGTATTAGCAGGAAGCATTTGATAAGAAGATGGATTGCTGAAGGATTCATTACTGAAGAGCATGGGAAGACTGCTGAGGAAGTTGCAGAAGACAGCCTCAATGAACTCATTGGCAGGAACTTGATAAAGCCTATCAAAAACAGCAGCAACGGCAGGGTGAAGAGCTGCCAAATTCATGACATGGTCCTCCAGTACATTGTCTCCAAGTCTAGTGATGAGAATTTCATCGCCGTTATTGGCGGCCACTGGCAGACACCACTTCCAAGCTACAAGGTACGGCGATTGTCTGTCCATAAAAGTGATAAGCAAGAAACAGACATGGTAGAGAGGATGAAATTGTCCCATGTCCGATCCTTGACAGTATTGGAGAGTTTCAGTGCTCTTCATTCTACTATGCTCAAGTTCCAGATACTGCAGGTATTGGACCTTGATGGCTGCAAGGACTTGTCCCACCCACATCAGCTCAAGAAAATATGCAACATGTATCAGTTGAAGTACCTGGGCTTGCGGCGGACAGATATTGACAAGATCCCGAAGAATATAGGGAGGCTGGAGTACTTGGAGGTACTGGACATTAGGGAGACAAATGTCAGAAAGTTGCCTACATCATTTGCAAAGCTTCAGCGAATGACCCATCTACTTGCTGGCAACAAAAGCAAGCGGACAGCATTGAAATTAACTGAGGAAATTACAAAGGTCGTAGCTCTACAAACACTTTCCGGGATTGAGATCAGTGGAAGCTCAACTTTAGAAGAAGACCGGGAGCAGCCACGAGATATGCCCATCAGACACTCTACAACCACCAGAGCCGAGGAGAGAGGCAACACTGCCTTGCATGGTCCACATAAAGAAGCTAGCAAAGTGGACCTTCCAAAACAGCTGCGTCCTCTTGAAGCCTTGGAGAAGCTCACCAACCTTAAGAAACTTGCCATTTACAAGCTTGTAAAGTTCCAAGCGAAAGACGATGAGTTACTGCTCTCTGCTATTGAGCATTTGAGCAGTTGTTCCCTCAAGTTTCTTGCAATTGATGACAGTTTCACAGGTTTCCTTGAAAGCTCACTGAGTTCTTCGCAAGCAGCACCAGAACACCTGTACACCCTCGAGCTTTCTGGCATGTTATCTAAAGCGCCTGGATGGATTGACCGCCTGCACAACCTTGAGAAGCTTACTCTGTCATTGACTTCACTTAAGACAGATACTTTGGTGGTTCTGAGTAGCCTGCCTGAGTTATTCTCTCTCACTTTTTCACTCCATGCAGCAGACAATGATTCAAATGCTCTCAAAATAATACATAGGAATACAATGAAGTCAGGAGGTAAGATCTTTGTGCTGGATGAGGGATTTGAAAAGCTGAAGCTACTGCATTTTGCGGCACCTGTGCTACCTTCTCTGAGCTTTCTAGAAGGAGCAATGCCGGAGCTTCAGAGGCTTGAGCTGAGGTTCAGAATGGTGGACTATATGTATGGTCTGGAAAACCTCTCAAAGCTGCAACAGGTATTTTTAACAGTCAGCAGCCAGGCACCTGAAGATACTAGGGCAAAGACATCTCATATCAAACAACTGGCAAGCATGATTCAAAAGGCTAAGAATTCCCCTAACCCCAGTGTGGTGATAGATGAGTACAACGAACTAGCAAAAGAATAATGGATGATCTAGACATAATCCGCAATTGCAATGTGCCATTGTATTATCGATATGTTGTACCTACTCCATCAGTTGTGCCTTTTTCTTTTATGACTTTCTGATCTATTTACAAATTATTGTACTTTTTTTTTATGATCTGTGGCATCTGTATTTCGTTTCATCTGTTGTACCCTAAAGTCTCTGCAAGTATAAAGACTTATCTTCAGCTTTCCTTAGAAAACTAATCAGTCCAGAGGTGTAACTAGTTCTAATAATTATCTTTCTAACTCAATGTGCTATTTTTTATCTCTCTCACGAATTGCCTAGTATAATAAAAAAAAACTTTGTCTTTTGTCACTAAGGAAGTAGACTAATTCACTTATTTCTATCTACTTCAAGAATTAATTAGTATTGTAACAACTAATCTTGAATTCTTGGGTGAATGAATTATGATTGAGAATCAAGCACCTATCCTTTCCTCCTATGTCAAGTACAAGAATTGCTCGGTGGCAGCAGCTCTGCAAGATTATGCTTGGGTGGCCACTGGCCAATATCAGAGGGGGGTTATCCTTGCAAGGTACTGCCGATTATTTCAAGATTTGGGATGTGGTCTCAGAGTATCCCTGTGCCAGGGATTCTATGCTCTGGTTGGCATAGGCTAATGGCGATTTCTCTGTCAAATCGGTGTATTCGCTGCTCTGTGCTCGGTGAACAAAGTGTGCCTTGGGCAGAATTGGGTGCAAATCCAGGGTGTCGGCACGTTGCAAATTCTTCATGTTCCTTGCCATGCGAGGAGCTTGTCTTACTGCCAACAACTTGCAGTGTCGCAGGTGGCATTTGGTGAGCTTCTGTCACCTTGGTTGCTGTGATCTGGAAACCTGCTTGCACATCTTTCACTGTTGCGCATGCACGGTGCATGTCTGGAATGCACAGCCGCCTGGGATTCATTTGCCCACAGCCTACACTGCATTTGCTTCCCTGGTGGCTCGCAGTCCGCAAGACGATCTGCAAGCAGGAGCAGAGAGCCTTCAATGCAGGTGTGATCCTAGTGACATGGCTTATCTGGAAGGAACAGAACGCCCGTGTTTTTGAGGGGAAGGCCACTATGGTGTTTGCGCTATGTGTGGTCATCATAGATGAGTGGCGGATGTGGAAGGTGGCTGCTCTTTTTACGCTGGGCCTGGGGTGCATTGGGGCACTGCGTGTTCTGATGTGAGAATTTTTGGCATTGTTGTTGTTGCGGTGTTAAAATCTGTGATGTGGCTTGTTTCGTTCTCTGATTGTTAGGGCGTGCTCCGGCGCTTTGGTCTGTAAGCCATGTGTCCTGTAAATTCTGTTTTCTCCCATTCTTAATAAACTTCGGCCAGTTTCTGCCAGCGCGGAGGAAAAAAAAATCGAATTCTTGTCTCAAGGATTCAACCATCCCTGACAACTTCCTAAAAAGTACCATTTCGACCAGAATTTCATTTTTAATAATTGTAGAGTTCAAGTGAACTCTGTGTGTAACTTTTATATGTTTATACATCTAATATTCCTTAAAAAATTAAACAAAAACTCTTTACTGCAATAATCTTGTATAGCATCTTGATTTGATTTTCAGTGCTAGGAGTTCTGCACTTTTTAGTTCACCGGAATATGACTTATTGTTTATTCCGACATCCAATCTGTTTTAAAACTAAATCCTGATATGGCAATTCCTCACAGATGTGAACAAATCAACCACCTTAACTAAGCACAAAAATTTAGTTTTTCCCTGAGATTTTAATCCAGTGGTGGTGGAACTACCAACATTACCAATTCATTTCAATTAAAAATTTTCTGTTTCTCATTCTCCATTTTCAGTTAGCTGGTGTGCAGCTTCATAGCTTGTTTCTGTACTAAACATATTGATTAAAATTACCCCCTTATGTTCCTATGATGTGTTGAACTGTCACCACCATTTAGCCACAAGCAAAACGAGAAAACTGAAGTTTTGCATCAGATCAGATGAAAAACCTGGGGAGCCCATGATGGCCTCTTGAAGTCTTGATGAGCCCTGATCCTCGGGCTAGCTGGTAGCTAAGCCGCGGCAGTTGAAAGATGAGAGAAGAAAGACGCATCACGCCAAATAACTGTAATTTTACTTCCCCATCTGGCTATATAACTGTAATTTTTAGTGTTTTTTTCTTAATCTCTTGTAATAAACTTCCTTCACTATGTATTTATATATTTATGGTACACTCGTTCCCTACATTCTCCTAAGGCCTTGAGTAGGCTTCTGTGTAAACTGAAATCAAGTAGAATGAAAAGTAAACTGGAATTAGTTGCAGGAGTTAATATGAGGAAACTTACATCCAAGGCAGAAGCAAAGGGTCGGTTTCCTCCTCGGCATTCTATCAAACAGTTCGTGGGCAACAAATATTTGTAGCCTTCAGACCATCTGCAACTGCAAGCTAGGCCCCAACCTTCGATCTGCAGAATGCATCTGCAGCAGAGACGAGCGAATCAAACATTGAGTGATCGATCGGTCGGTCGCCGCACGACGGCGGCAACGCACAGCAAATCGGGATGGACGTGTGTCGCCTGGGTGAGAAAAGAGGTTTTACCTGGAGATACATGATACTCCTGGAAGAGGCAAGATAGCCTCCACATTCCCCCTCCTCCGGGCACACGGCCGCCGGTCACCGGTCGCCGGTGAGGTAGCCGACGCCCGACGCGGACACGGCGGCGGGGAGGCCGGAAGGCCACCGCCGGTGAGAGTGGTATTGGAGGTTGGAATCGACGTTTCGTCGTAGCCGTCCATAGGAAAACGGACGGTTCAGATCGTGGTGTACGCAGAACGACAAATCAATGCTGATGGTTAATTGAGTTTTAATTGTTAGTATTAGTACTATAAATTTATAAAAATATATTTATTTTATATACTTTTAAATATATATAGATATATATACTCCATCTGTTTCACGACGTTTTGAGTTTGGTCAAAGTCAAACTAATTTTATAGAAAAAATAGTAATATTTTTAACCCAAGACAAATATATTATAAAAATTTATTTAATTATATATTTAATGAAACTATGCTGGTATTGTAAATATTATTTTTTTTAAATTAATTAAACTTATAATAATTTGATTTTAATTAAAGTCAAAACATCTTATAACCTGAGGGAGTATATAAAGTTTTATCATAATAAAAAGCTCGCGGATTAATTAAGTTTTAATTGTTATAGATTTATTTGATAAAAAATCTATATCGTTTTGTAAAAAGTATACTACTACTACCGTTTAACAGTTTATTACTAACAAAATCAATCTATATCTAAATAAGAAAATAACGGGAAAGCAGCATTCTGCGTGGAGAGAGAGATGCTTGCTCGCCGTTGCCATGGCCTCCTCCTCCGCCGCCGCCGCCGCCTTCTCCCCAACCTCCCACCACTCTCCACCGCCGCTATCTCCACCCCGTCTCCGCCTCCGCCTCCGGATGCTACCCTCGATGGTGCCGCGCCCGGCGACCCCGGCGCGCTCGCCCCCGACGACGCCATCGCGTCCCTCCCCACCGTGGCGGACTCCGCGGGCTCCGCGGCGGCGCTGGCGCTGTTCCGCCGCCTCGCGTCGCGCCCGGACCTGCGCCGCCTCATGCGGCTCTACGTCACCGCGGCCACCGCCTTCGTCGCGAGGGGGAGCCTCCCGATGGCGCACGAGGTCATGCGGGGGATGGTGGCCGCCTTCGGCGAGGCCGGGAGGCTCCCCGAGGCCGCCGACATGGTCCTCGAGATGCGCAGCCACGGGCTCCCGCTCTGCGTCGAGACGGCGAACTGGGTGCTCAGGGTCGGGCTGGAGACCGGGAGCTTCGTGTACGCGCGCAAGGTGTTCGACGGAATGACGAGGGCCGGTGTGTGCCCCGATGAGCGCAGCTTCCGGGCGCTGGTCGTGGTGTGCTGCCGGGAGGGAAAGGTGGAGGAGGTTGATGCCTTGCTGGCGGCAATGTGGCGTTATGGGTTCTCGCTGGATAACGCGACGTGCACGGTGGTCGTGCGGTCGCTCTGTGAGAAGGGACGGTTCAAGGATGTGTCTGAGTTCTTCAGGAGGATGTTGGAGACGGGCACGCCACCGAACGTGGTGAATTACACTGCATGGATTGATGGGCTGTGCAAGAGACGCTACGTGAAGCAAGCCTTCCATGTGCTGGAGGAGATGGTTGGAAGAGGGTTGAAGCCTAATGTGTACACGCACACAACGTTGATTGATGGTCTCTGCAAGATTGGGTGGACAGAGCGGGCGTTCCGGCTTTTCTTGAAGCTCATCAAGAGTAGCTCGTACAAGCCAAATGTCCACACGTACACTGTAATGATTGGAGGGTATTGCAGGGAGGGCAAACTTGCTCGTGCTGAGATGCTATTGGTGAGGATGGTTGAGCAGGGGTTGAAACCAAACACAAATACATACACTACGCTTATTGGTGGGCATTGCAAGGGGGGCAGTTTTGATCGTGCATTTGAACTAATGAATAAGATGAAGCAAGAAGGCTTCCTACCTAATATTTACACATACAATGCTGTTATTGATGGCTTCTGCAAGAAAGGAAAGATTCAAGAGGCTTACAAGGTGCTCCGAATGGCCACTAGTCAGGGGCTCAAGTTTGATAAGATAACATATACTATACTGATAACTGAGCACTGCAAACAAGGTCACATAACATATGCTCTAGATTTGTTCGATCGGATGGTGGAAAATGGTTGCTGTCCTGATATAGAAGCATACACTAGCCTCATTTCTACATATTGTCAGCAGAGACAAATGGAAGAAAGTCAGAAATTTTTTGACAAATGTCTTATGATAGGACTACTGCCAACCAAACAAACGTATACATCAATGATTGCAGGGTACTGCAAAGTGGGAAGATCAACCTTGGCTTTGAGGGTCTTTGAAAGGATGGTTCAAAATGGATGTTTTGCGGACTCTATAACTTATGGTGCTCTAATAAGTGGTCTCTGCAAAGAATCGAGGCTAGAGGAAGCAAAGGCTTTATACGAAGGCATGCTTGATAAACGTTTGGTGCCATGTGAAGTAACTCGTGTCACTTTAACTTTTGAATATTGCAGGAGGGAGAAAACAAGCATTGCTGTATCAGTCTTGGATAGATTGGACAAACGGCAGCAGGTTCATACAGTAGATGTAGTAGTTAGAAAGCTCAGTGCCTTGGGAGATGTGGATGCTGCCAGTCTTTTTCTTAAAAAAGTTTTGGACGAGGATTATGCTGTTGACCATGCAACTTATACTGGCTTCATCAATTCTTGTTATGAAAATAATAGATATGCCCTAGCTTCTGAAATGTCTGAAAAATTCTCAAAGAAAATATCTAGCTTTAAAGAAAAAAGATGATTTAGCAACAGCCATTGCTTGATCAGAAAGGGTGGTGCATTGCTTCTACTGATACAGACAAGAAATTCTACAGTAGGTCCTCAATCTGACTTTTTTCACATGCTGCCATATTAATCAGTTTTTGGTAAAAATGTGTCCTTTCTTATTTCTTTACTGTGCTCCTGTTGAAGAAATCTTTCCCAGTTCTAGTTGGTCAAAATTTTGTTCTTATATACTTACTAGTCTTAAAATCTCCAGTTCAAGGTATAGACCTGACTTTCTCAAATGGAGTGGGGGAGAACTTGAAGATAGTAATGGCATCTTCTTTGCATAAAATTCTGTGAGAACTGAGAAGAAACAAGGTCATTCGTTGATTTGATGGAGAAATGGTAACAGCTCAGCACTTCAGTAGTGTTTTAGTTTGATCCTAGTGTTTATTCTTCTAACACATCATTGTATCATTTGCCTACAGAAGAACAAGTCTTTCTTGAATACTTGGGAGATAGTAGTCACTAACAAAATCCATCTGTGCATTGTATAATGAAGGTTATTTCATTAACCATTATACTGGTTCTGAACAATTAGTTCAATTTTGTACTTAAGCAACAAGGATGTTGTTTCATAGAAAAGTTATCCATTATTCCTACCATCTGAAAGTTTCTGCTGTGTGGATGGTTAACAATTTGATTTTATGCTTATTCCAGCTATTCATGTATATTGCTATATTGTTGACAAGCTTTCTAGGTTTTATCATTACATGGCCAAACTCCAGTCTGTTTTAATTCTTCTTTTTATTTTTCTTTAGTAAACATGAAGGGCATGGAATTTTTGCATGCACCATAGACTACAGCTGTCAGCTTTAACTTGTTGCCGTTCATGGTTTTCTATTTTTACATTGTATATTACTTACAAGGAATCCTCAGGTTATCCAATTTCCCTGCATTCTGTTTCGACAAAGAAAATGTTTAGGTATTTGTAATAGGAGTCACACTATTTTGAAGATAAATTATTTTTACAATAATCTAGAAATGATATGTAGAATCAGGCTCCACAATACAATTTACAAATCTGATTCATGCAGTGCTGCAGGTATGTTACACATCAACGTTCCTGCTTATTTTCATTCTACTTTCTGTAGACCTAAATCTTATATGAGCAGCACTAACTTTTTCCTGTCTTCAGTGGTTCTGGCTGTGTGTGGCTGGATATGGCTTTTAAACTACCCTGTCTACCCACAATATCAGGGTGTTTGGGACTATAGGTATCAGGCTATCATCTAATGTCCTGCAAAAAATGGGGGGTGATTAGTTATGTTGTCTGTTAACAAGCAATACAGAAATTTTTTTAGATGAAAGCTCAACCAGAAAACTGACCAAAGCTGGTGTGGATGCTGGTAAGTCCAGGAAATTACTTTCCAGCTAGCAAAATTGGTGCTTGATTGTATTGGTTGTCAAACGTGGGCTGCCTCGACGATGCTGAAGATGTCTGTCTTATTTTGTTATCCTTCTCTTATTGGTTCTCATGGGATATTTCTGGCCTCCATGGATCTTTCTGCATCTTGTTTGTTTCCATGCACATTGTCGTATGAAATCCACTCTCCACCACTCCAGGTTTGTGCCTTATAGTTTCATTAATTTTTCCTCTCTTTCTTTGGTTGCATATTTGCTAATGGTCAGCTTCATTAGTCCTGTCACGCTCACAGCTTTAGCAAAAATCTGTGAGAAAAACTGTTAACTTCATTTCTTTGGTTGCATATTTGCTAATGGTCAGCTTCATTCCTCCTGTCACGCTCACAGCTTTAACAAAACTGTTTACTTCTTGAGATTTTATTAGGTCATTTATTCAGTTCACACTTTCATACTTGTCTGGATTTTAAAAAACGTGTCATGCCAGAAAAGAAAGGGAAGGCCACCAAGACAGTTCCGGAAACCAGGTTAAAAAAAAAAAGCTATTTTGGCTTAATTTTGTGAGTCTTTTTTAAGAATTATGTTATACGTTAGAAAATTTCATGTACAAGATCTATTCACAGGGTTACCATTTTACCAAGTATACATTAACACAAAAACACTATAGAATATAATCTATAGTAGTCTGTAGTCTATGTCTATGTATACACATGAATGTCTGAACGAGATGTAGCTGCACGACATTGTGTTCACAGCATAAAGGTTAGATACAGTTACTTATGCAAACCGTGAGGACTCTAGGCTATTCCTAACAATCCACAACTATAGTGAGTACTGTTGTCTCCTTTCACCCTTTCTTGGGAAACAAGTGAAGCTCATGTGATACAATTGTATGATCTTCCAGTTATCTGCCACCGGATAGCTGAATGTCTTCCTGGATATTGAGAGACTCCTCGCTCCTTCACCCTTTCTTGGGAAACAAGTGAAGCTCATGTGATACAATTGTATGATCTTCCAGTTATCTGCCACTGGATAGCTGAATGGCTTCCTGGATATTGAGAGACTCCTCACTGAAGCTGAACAGCCTGCGCTGTTGGTTCATCTCATGCTGATGCCGCCGGGCAAGTTCAGCCACCTGCCACTCCTCCCATTGCTCCGCTGGGACAACATTGCCTTCCAGCATCTGCACAACCTCTGACATAGCAGGGCGAAGATGAGGCTCCACATGAGTGCAGAGGAGTGCTATTTGGATCATCTTCTCCAGCTGTTGCAAATCGTATGCAGTGTCCAGGTTGTGGTCCACAATGTCTGTCAATCGTCCTCCTTGCACCAACCTTTTCACCTTCACATGTACCAAAGAGTCAATCCCATCAGGGTCATCTATGTGAAAAGATGAGACACCAACTTTCTAATTCTTCAGAAAATTTATGTTGCATTGTTCATACAATAAGTCAAGCATCATTCATAGTTATACCTAACTTCTACTCATATCAATTACATAGGTGAGAAGCTTTTGCTTATCTGATCTTAATATGCTTCCATTCTCTAGTTTAATAAGATATTATTAATGGTGTGCAATCTAAACTTTCTTTGGTAGCTATAAACGATAGTAAGGTAATGTAATTATATCTTACTTGATCATTGAGCATGATCTCACTGTCTCCTTCCGAGAATTCAGGGAACACTGCACGCTCTCCTGTCACTATTTCTAACAACATTACACCATATCCAAATATGTCTGTCTTCACTGATGGCCTTCCTGTCTTCAGGTACTCAGGAGCTATATGGCCCATTGTCCCGCGAACCCCGGTCGTAACTGTATTCCTCTCTCTGTCTATCATCTTCGCCAACCCAAAGTCTCCTACCACTGCTTCAAAGTTTCCATCAAGCAGGACATTGGCTGCCTTGACATCGCGGTGGATAATCTTGGGGTTGCAGTGCTCATGAAGGTATTCCAAGCCACGGGCAGCGCCAAGGGCAATTCGCACTCTTGTTGGCCAATCTAATGCTGGTTCATTTAGTTTGATATCTGCATGCATAGGTGTCATCAACAGTACTATTGCATTAGATATTTTTAGGGTTTGTATCATCATAAAAGGACCTATTTTTTTGGTAGTAACCTGCCTAAAGAAGTAGATAATTCAACGATTCAATTGCCTATACTTCCTTTTTATCAAGACATAGAAACCACATTTCCTTCTATTTCCTGGCACTGTTTTAACTAATATACCTCAATTGACATTGTAAATGAAGATGAATCATGAATGCATATTCTAGGAACATGCTAAAGTGATATTCTTATGTTACTGTTACCTCTCAAACGGGAAGCAACACTAAGATTCTCCATGTAAGGGTAGACCAAGAGTCGCTCTTTTGTAGTCGTGCAGAATCCTATCAATCTTAATATGTTCTTGTGCACAGCAATGCTTATCAATTCAACTTCTCTCAGGAAAGCTATTTCCCCTTCAGGTTTTTCCACTTCAAACAGTCTTTTAACTGCAACCTTTCTGCCATGTGGACCTGAAAGCACTCCTTTGTACACCTTACCAAAACCACCCTTGCCAAGAACATTTTGCTCGCTGAAATTGTTGGTTGCAATTTGGAGTTCTCGCAATGAGAACCGCTTTATCTGTCCAAACTCTAGATTGTGATCATGTTGACCTGAAATTGTTGCACATGCTTATCATCTTGGTAAAAAAAGGAGTCTTTATTAATCTGTTTCAGTCCATGTGAAATTGTTTCTTTAGCTGAATATGTTTCCTACAGTAACCATCACACAAATGTCATGCTGCTGAACTAACCTGGAACATCAACGTATATTTCAGGTCGGTGGCGCATTCTTTGCCACCATAACAGAAATAGTACTATGATAACAAGGAGAGTTACTGCTCCACCAATGCTTGCAACCACCTTGAGTTTGGAGTTATTTGATCCACCTGTTGATAAAAAGAATGGAATTGTTTATTGATCCAAATTAAGGGGGCAATATAGATTGCCATGTTGATTTCTATATTACCTGTATTTATATTGTTTCCTTCACAAGAAATCAAGTGTTGGCCACAATTCAAATGGTTACCTATATAACTGGAATTACAATTGTCAGTATTGTGAAGCACTAGGCGTAAAATTGTTTGTAGAATATATCCTTGCCCATACCTGTAGTGAGACACCTGAAGCAACCGTTTGGGTATTTCACCGCTCAGATTGTTGTCTGCTAGATTGCTGCAAATCACAGTGAGATGTGATACATCATATAATGTAACTGTAATCCAAGCGGTGATATTTGGCAAGGTCACAATGTTATCAACACAGAAAGACTTACATATCATTCAATGATGAGAGATTAGACAAAGAAGTTGGAATATTCCCGATTAAGAGATTTTTGCTCATGTCCCTGTCGAAGATGTCCCATTATTACGGTTATTATGATCAACTACTACACTATTGACTCATAATCTTACTTGTATTCTTAGAAAGACACAGAGTTTGACTTACAGATTTTGGAGTTTTGAAAGACGGCCAAGAGAGTCAGGTATTGAACCATTTAAGCTATTTCCTCCAAGTTTTAGTGTTGTTAAGCTTGATAGGTTCCCTAACTCTTGTGGAATTCCTCCGGTTATGTTGTTATCATTCAATAATCTAGGAACAAAAAAATAAAACGAACCACAAAGTAGATCTTTTATTGAGGAATGAGGATTAATCTTCAAATGTTAAATATTTTTAGGATTAAATTGCTAAGCTTACAGCTGTTGTAAATATAGTAGCTTTCCAATGCTGGGTGACAAGAATCCAGATAATCCTGATGAGCTCAAAGTTCTGCAAATTCCAGAAATGTGAAATTAACCATGTGTTTACCTCAAAAGGCTCAAAAAGAAATTAACCATATGTGGTTACAAAGTTTTAATGTTATTTTTATTGTGAAACAAACTTATATACTACAAATATGAAACACTATAGTATGAAGTATGTGCAAGCCAACTGTAAAAACTTTTCCTTATGATCAATGGTTAGAGGCTAGAGCATGCATTTAACTAGCATAGCAGGAAAATAATGGAGTTAAGAGTTTCAGATATTCAACCTTGTTAAGAGGAAAATAATGAAGTTTAGAGTTTAAGATATTTAAGAAAAATGGAAGGGATAACTCACATTGAAATGACCTTTTGATCTTGATTACAACTGATGGAAGGAAAATAGCAGGGACTAACTTGATTATTATTCCAGCCATTCAGTACGCCGCGACTGTCATTGAGCATTGTCCTTATTTCATACAATGCTATGACTGATGAGGAAAATAAAATCGTCATATTTGCAAATTATGAGACACATTCAGTGAAAAAGAATTGGAAATGGTAATATTCTTCTTATTCAATGCCCCATATGCAATATGGATTTAGAGCGAGTACATTATCTAACCAAGAATTTTGAGCAATCTTGTTCAATTATGAACAATTGTGAGCAAGCATATTTGCTACACTGGAGAAAAATGCAGATGTGCTAAATAACTGGAGTAGTAGTTGTGCTTTCTAGTAGGCTAGTAGTAAGTACAAGTGCTCTAGAATCTGTTATGCAGTTGATAGTCAAACATTTGACTGATGACAAGGACAAGATGTCATATCCATAACACACCCTAGCGTTCTCAGTAAATATTGTGTTAGTCAAAAACTCAATAATGCAATAATTCCAGAGTCTCTTGCAGTTCACAGTCAAAATTCTCAGATTGATTCCATTGCCTCTTCTAATGCCAGCCACATATGAATAACTGATGTAGAAAATATATACATCAAAGTGTAAAGGCCTTACCTTCGGAATCAGGTGTAGCAAAATATTGTATATACCCCAGTAATAACAGCCCAAAAGCTATTAGTTTCATACTTCCTTGAAAATTATTATCAATTTGTTTAATTTTCAGGAACAGAAGCACTCTTGAATACACTGTGTTTGCTTTCTTGATGGAAAATAGAAGCACTTTGGATTTGAGGTCTGCACTAAATAGCTGCATCACCGAAGAATAAAATAAATTGTGTGAGACTCACAAGGCTTAAAGAGTAAACTGAGAATACAGATATTGAGGAATCTTCATAAATTCCTGCCAAAATTGAAAGGAAGTGCTTTAACCCAAACAAGGCAAGAATCTCCTTAAAAGAACATTCAGACTGTTTGGGATTCTTTCTAGAGATAAAGATTTTATTTTTGTTGCAAACCATTTTTGATTTCTTGCATATAAAAAACATGTGATCAGTCACCTGACTGTATGAGTCTTGCAGCGGTCACTAAACCTAACCGGATTTCTATAGTTACACTGTAATCGATTGCCTGTACAAATATGGGGTGGTCCAAAAGACCTTAAACTGTCTAAAAGGTTGTCCTTAAATATGAAAAGTATGTTACTATTGAAATAAAGGTTGTCTTAAAGAAATAAATGTAAATTCTAAACCATTACTGGAGAAGTTAGAAGCTCAAAAAAAAAGCCCAAAATGATTTAGGGGAATAAACTGAGCAAAAGGAAAAACAGAGACAGACAAGCTGTCCTCTTCTCTTTGCAGTTACGTAGCAGCTTCTCAAAGTTCACACCCTGTTCTGAATACTACTTGCAAAGAACCTCAAGACGCGCAAAGTAAACTCTTCTCTGAATTCTCTCTTGATTTCCGAGAAATTTTAGCTCTGGAGATTGCAGACAGAAACCTCTGCTGTTCTGCAGGGTGTTTGAGCTAACAGCAAAGCTTCATCCATCCCTCCAATGGTGATGCCTCTTCTCCCCAAGTCCCAACATAAACCTCCCCAACTCAAAGAACCATTAAATTGAGAAGAAATAGAATAAATTCACCAGATGACACAGGCAGGTGATTGAAGCAAACAGGCAGAGAAGAGGGTAGAAGAGAACAGATTCAGAAGTCAACCATGCTTGCTGTTGCTGTACTACCACATATATTAGAGAGTGGCAAGAACTTACCAAGAAGAGAGGGAGAAGGACTGTGTGCTGCTCCTAGCTTCCTAAAAACTTTCTTCTTTCGTACGAGAGATTGGAGGAAGAAGACGACCTGAGGTCTCAGAGACTGAGCTCAGGCCTTATAGACAAGTCATGGAGCTCAGCTGCTGACTGAAATCTTGTGTGAGCAGTATTTATGTCATGAGAGCTCATCCTGGAGGAGACAATGGAGACACTGTCATTGGAGCCATCTCATTGGATGTTGCAAGTTTGCAACGGACGGCTCAGATCAGATGCAACAGAGAAGATTCTCCACTGAACACTCGATCTCAGCCGCCCAAAAGGGAATTGTAAAACTGCAGATACCTTGATAACTTTCGAAGCACCGAAAGACTGTATTTACTAGTTGATTAACCGAAATTAGCCGAATAATAGACCATCTACATCTCCTAACATTTTATAGAGACCCTCCTCTGTGTGTGTTGGCATGAGATTTTTTCTTAGTACTTTTTTTAACGAACTGGAATAAAACAGTGTCAATTTCACTCTGTACAGATGTCAAAAAGAAACTTTGTGTACAAGCGTGAACGAAGAGTTCTTTTTGTTAGTATTTGGTGTGGACATAGGGAGTGTTGAACTTAACTGTTAGGAATTTGTGCCTTAAATATTGTTAAGGATTCTCTGCTTCCTTGACCCCGTTGACTTAAGAAAGGTGATTACCCAAACTACCCTGTTCATTCTTTAAGCAACACGTACTCTCAGTCAGGTCACACTCAGGGTGTGTGTTTAGTTCGTCAAAAGAAATTTTTCGGGTGTCACATTAGATATTTGACCGAATATTGGAAGGGGTTTTTGGACACGAATAAAAAAACTAATTTCATAACTCGCTTGGAAACCGCGAGACGAATCTTTTAAGCCTAATTAAACCATCATTAGCACATGTGGGTTACTGTAGCACTTATAGCTAAACATGGACTAATTAGACTTAAAAGATTCATCTCGCGATTTTCATACAAACTGTACAATTAATTTTTATTTTTATCTATATTTAATGCTCCATGCATATGTCGAAAGATTCGATGTGACCTTTTTGGAACTAAACTAGAGGCCTCAATTTATTTATTTGTTGAAAAAAAGGGTCCACTCAATTATGATATTGCACTTGGAAGCAAATCTACGTGGATTCAACCATGCAAAATAGTTAGTTAGAAAACACGCAAAATAAAAAATTTCTTATACAATGGGTTGTAGCAAGTGCATTAGATAATCTAGAGGCATAAGTGAGATTTTCGTTCGGAGTCTTGGTGGTGATTTTGATCTATGAACCATATGCTCCATGAATTTCCGTAGGATCTAAAACGACACTATGTGCTAGACAAATTACTGGTCAACACAGTATACTCTGCCTTGTCCTTAATCTGCCAAGATGTACTACCTTTCATGACTAGGATACCGGTCATGCAGTCCTGAGATTATCTATTTTTCTATTTTTACCACTCGATTGCTAATCTACTATTATAGTTGAATGCTGCTAAATTTTTATGTATTTATTGTATCATGCGGTCCGAAAGTTTACCAAAGTAAATTAAAATAATTGTAGAATCATTGTTGTACAGTTCCACTTGCACCCAACTCTAACAACCTATATTCTCCTGCTACGAATTGCTAATATACTAAACCAAATTGGGTATTACATTAGTGACATTTTGTATGCCTATGGTTGCAAAGGTTCATTGCTGTTATGTTTTATAATCTGAGCACAAAAGGATCTTTTGACTGTTGACTTTTCTTCTGGATTTAGAGTTTCATTTGTTTGTCGGACATTGACTGTTTGAGGGAGAGATTGATCAAGGGCTGAAGCCGTGGGCATGCTCCTTCGCTACCTTGACTCTTCTCGTTATTATCAGACACATCAGGTCATTCAAAAGCAAAGAAGGCTCAAGCTCAACCCAAGTCATAAATTTATATCCTGAGTCTACACAGCCCAAACAACTATCTCATCTTGTATGTTGGTAATTAGGAGAGCACGAATTAGAAGGTGGGAACAATCATCATCCTATTAAACTAATCTTTTGGGTTGTAGACTTACCTAACATTGTAACTCCGGTTGAACCTGTGATGGAGCAGGCCGATGTAATCTGGGTGGCTCATAATTGGTAGGTCGGGCTACACACTCTAATAAACATGACTGTTTTATAGTAGCAATTATTGTTTGGTGGATGTAACTATATAGAAAGAAATGATTGGTCAAGGAAAAAGAACGGTATTCTTTTTTAAAAAATAAAAAAGAAGCAAAAGAGGATTCCCTCACCCCATTTTGGCGGATAAGATTATGTTATTCTGTATAAAAAAATCTGTGTTCACAGAAAATCTACTTCTCACCATAGGAATTTACAAGCATAGGGTGGATAGGCATCCAGTTCTTCTGTTAATAAATTATTTTTTTAGTACATATCAATACATTCGTCTAGAGTTTTAGTTTTTTTTCCTTTTACCTTGATGTACATACTCGCCTTAATTAAAATTATATACCGTGGGGGGCTCCCTCACTGTTTTCAGTTTAAAAAATGTAGGAAAATGCCTTTGAGTCTAGAGGAAAATAAGGTATCATGTATGTTAGTTTCTACTAAACGTATATATGAACTTGATACATGGTCTCCGCTAAGATATCAGATAGTTTTAGCCTTTTAGCAAAAGAAATACCTAGAAATCCTATTGGACTTAGCTAAAGGCCTAAGGGTGTGTTCGGAAGTCCTAGTTCCAAACTCCCTCTCCCTCCACGCGTGCTTTTCAAACTGCTAAACAGTACGTTTTTTAAAAAAGTTTCTATACGAAAGTTGCTTCAAACAATCATATTGATCTTTTTTTTAAAAAAATTAGCTAATACTTAATTAATCGTGCGCTAATGGATCGCTCTGTTTTCCGTGCGCACTGTTTCCGGTTGGGAACGAGCACTTCCGAATACACCCTAAAGCTTCCTATCAACATAGAGCCAATAAGGGAAAAAGGTTTCAGAGGACAATTAATAACAGATGACAACCGAACCTAATAGCAATGAAAGGTCAGCTCTTTTATAAAACAAAGAAATGAAATTCGATAAGATTAACAAAAGGGCAAAATCTTCTGAATGAAGCTCAAAATGCGTGTCACACACCTCAAAGATTCAAGCTTAGCAACCTAATCACCACCCCAACTAAAAATTGACCAGCAAGATCTTTACAAAAAGGATTATGAAATGCAGTGAGTGTTAACGGTATCTATTCTGTTCCCATTTAATGATGCCTTGCATTATTATAAATCCATCCTCATCCATCTCCCCTCTCCAAACAAAACAAATTCTCTTCGCAAGTGTGCTTTGTTCTGTCCTAAAAATAGTCTGGATTCCCGTGGCTTTTGCCTTTTGGTCTCTTCCCAGAATTCAGAAGAACCTGCCCTGCCCTAATGTTGACAAGATCCCATATGGAAAGAGACTGAAGGACATGTACAGTTCCATCAGCGGTATATGTATAGCTGGATGACCTTCAAGTGTTCATGCACTTTTGAAGTCCTAATCAGGCTTTCCTTGCCCCTTCCCCCCGGTAAAAGCGGTTACAAATTACCAAGCAAAACCGATGAAAACCAGACATTACTACAAACTTATTTTTTAAAAGTTCTTTTGAACTTGGTCGACATAACGAACAATTGCTATTACCGTACACATGCGGTAAGCCCAGTTACCATGGTAACCGATGGTAAGAAAACCCTATTCCTAATTTGACTATCTATAAAATAGAAGCCTTATAGTGGAGCCTATTATAGAAAAACTAGAGGACCAAAATGTAACTTATTTTCGTCGAATTAATAGTGGTATTCTCACACCTTATCTTTTATGAAGTCCACTCACTCATATCCGATGGCAGTGGATAAGACTATAAGCAGACAACTAGAAAAGCCTCCACCTTACAAAATACAGAAAGAGAGATTCTTAACACACAAAAATTTACACGAATGATTGCCTTGCCATTACTAAACCACATAGACTGCTTTACGAATTTGATACGTTAGGTTGTAGATGGGTATATGCAGAATAGTTTCACCTTTTGTCTTTCATAAATACTATAGGGGTGTGTAGACATACCCCATCCAACACCAAACGTGTGCATACTATAAACAAGCTTTCAATTTTGTGGAAGTGTAGGGGCCTTGTGGCATCATGGTAGAAGCTAATGCTGATTGGTCATTAGTCAGAACAACACCTTGGCCCCACCACTAATCCCCTTTCCAGTTTCCTTAATGTGAGTATCACACTAGGATCTATAGGTGGTCATTTTTCTTATTGAGTGTACTCAATTACATTGCAGTCAAGGAAAAATTATTGAGTGTATTTGCATTTGATTGAATTAAAAGACGGTACAATTATTGGTCAAACAGTAGTCAATCGTAGACTTTATCTTTGGCACCTTTCATGGCTTGCAAAATTCAATTTGGGTCCATATGCATACAGATACATCAAAACAAGAACGAAATCTGGACGAAATTTCATCAGAAGCTTCCAAATCTCGTAGAATTTTTTGCCCTTCATGCGTTCAGACATGGGTAACAATCTGACACTGATATCCTGTTCTTCTGCAGTCCACATATCCATGTTTATCTATCATGCTAATTAACTTAATTTCTCCCTTATAATGCCTTCTAGATTCTTTCAATTTCATATGCTCCTCTCTCTATGCTCCTTTCTGAATTTTTTTTCTTCCCTGTGATTGATGCTGCTGGAGATCATCATGCACAGGTCATCATGCAACATCATCCAGTGGAACAGGTTAGATATGCTGTTATTCGAAGTAGACTGCAAAGAATAAGGTGAACTTTTATGCTCATCTTTCTCTGTCCCATCTGAACATTTCTTTCTCATGAGTTGGATACTGTAGAACATCATGCACAAGTCATCATGCAACATCACTCAGTAGTCAGTAAGCAAGTTGATATATACTACAGGGTGAGGTTTGTTTGGATGCTCCTGGAAATGATCTGATGATGGAGATGTAACAACAGATATGGCCAATCGGGAGTTCCTATCAGGGAGAAACTCTGCATGAACTGAACTGACATCAGAAACACACGCGCATTTTCAGGCTTGAATGGGGCAATGCCAAGGTTGAAAACCAGCAATCAACGTAGAGGTTTAGTATACGTAAGATCAAGCTGTAAGCAACAATGATTTTAGCCAGTTGGAGCTCAGTACTGAGACTGAACCAACGTCAACATACCTGCCCCCACAGCAAGACGGAGGGCATGTTCACTTTGATGTCATTTTCAACTATACTATTTTTTTTTGGCAAAGTTGTCAAGAAATGGCTACATTTAGTTTGTTGCTAAATTTGGTCAATACACTAGAAATCATGCCAAAATTTTAGCAATATTATCATCTTACCAAAATATTGGTATTGCCAAAACTTGGTAAGGTTTATTTTGGCTACAATCTCAATCTGAACAGGCCCTGAAATTCTGAAAAGGAATCATTGGTGAGACCTATCCCTGTAATTCTACAGTACAAAAATTGTTGCGATCCAGAAAGCAGTATATATAGACAGAGAAACTAAATCACTAAGTCTGGTGATCAAGTGACAGTGCTACTACAAGCTCTGTAATATCTATTGTTAGTCCAAACTCTGAAATTCTGAATGAAGTAGTACAGGCAAGGACTGAACAAGAAGGGAAGGAGGAGGAGCAGAAAAGCACGAGGCACTTTGGATGTGGTTCTCATGCTTATTAAAGCTCAGTAATAAGTTCAATGGAATTGATTAGTTCTGCATGAGTACGAATTAAATTGACTAAATATTCAAAATCCTAAATCACTGGACAGATACTCTCCTAGGTCAGAGATGACATAGAATGTACATCAACTCATGAAATCAGCAAGTTATAATCCTCAAATCCCAGAGCAATCAATTAACCGGCTCCTCTCTTGGATTTTCGATCATGTTCATGACATTCTTTATGCATCGTGAACAGTGGTCAGTGGTCTCCGGTCGTCGCCGTCGTCGTCTTCTTCTCTGATCTTTCTCATCGGATATGGCCATATGGATGGTGAAACGTGACCATGGCACGAAGACGACGAAAGTGTGAAACAGTGAGGCAGCCGCGAGACAGATCGTCAATCCGGCGTGACGACGATGGCGGGGCTACTTGCACCAAGATCATGCGCATGGTGATTTGATGGTTGATGCTATTATTAAATAAAATCGATGGAGAAAAGCAAATTAAATGCCAATTCAATCATAATTACTCAATTCGTTTCATATTATAAATTGTCCTTTTTCATTAAACTTCTTTAAATTTAACCAAAAAATATATCAATATTTTGAACACAAAATAAGCATATTATTAAAATATATTAAATACTAATTTTAATGAAACTAATTTTGGTGTTATAGACGTTACCAATTTTTTCTATAAATTTAATCAAACTAAAAAAAGTTTAACAAGGAAAATAATTAGAACAACTTATAACACGAAACATGCAAAGTACCTCACAAAATTTTTTTTAAAAAATATTGAATGCTACTTTCTCCATTTTATATTATAGGGGCAATTGCTTATTTGACCCTGTTTTGAAACTTAACTACCAATATGACCCTACTTTTTCTAGTTTGCTTATTTGACTCTACTTTTTTAAAATGAACACTCCGTTTGGCCCTGTTTTTTAACACAGTTAAGTTTTCATTTTTTAAAAAAGAAAGAAATGCAATTATTTTTCGTAATGACCAAAATACCCTTGACCAAACCCTATCCATATCTACGTCTCTCCCCGTATTCCGTCTCTCTCTCTCTCTGTGCTGGCGGCGGCGGCGACTCGTGGAGGGAGAGCGGCGGAGACCGCGAGGTGCAGCGGCGATGGCTCGTGGAGGGAGAGCGCCGGTGACCGCGAGGTGCGGCGGCGACCGCGAGGTGCTGCGGCAGCGGAGCTGGCTCACGGAGGGAGGAGCGGAGGAAACAGCGGTGGCTGCCGTGGGGGGATCCGTGCCGGCGCCGCCGTCGTCGGTCGTCTTCCTCGTCGCCGAGCCGCCGCTCCTCCGCCGCCAGCGGAGGGCCGCCTCGTCGCCGGTCGTATTCCTCGTCGCCGAGCTACCGCTCCTTCGCAGCCACCGCCAGCGGAGGGCCGCCTCGTCGCCGAGCCACCGCCGCTCCTCCGCAGCCCTCCGCATCCGCCGCCAGCGGCGGCCCTCCGCGTCGCGCCGTCGAGCCGCCGCTCCTCCCGCCGCCCTCCTCGTCGCCGAGCCGCCGCTCCTCCGCCACCAGCGCCTCGTCGCCGAGCTGCCGTCGCTCTTCCGCATCGCGCTGCCGAGCCGCCGCTTCTCCGCAGTGCTCTGGAGAGAGAGAGAGAGAGTAGAGAGAGAGTGGATATGAATGAGTGGTAGAGAATAGATGGATGTATTAGGGGCATTTTCATCATTTTACCCCTTAGTTAACGGTGTTAACTCGTCTTAACGGAATAGGGTCAGCTTTCCTCTTCGATTTTGAAAAGCAGGTCAAATAAGCAAACTGAAAAAAATAGGGTCAAATTGGTAGTTTGCTTTCAAAACAGGGTCAAATAAGCAATTGGCCCTGTTGTTTTGTTTGGTTTTTTTTTTTCAAATTTTGTTAAGTTTGATCAACTTTATAGATAAAATAGTCATATCTAAAATATTAAATTAGTTTCATTAAATCTAACACTAAATATATTTTGATAATATGTTTGTTTTATATTAAAAATACTACTATATTTTTTATAAATTTAATTAAACTTAAAAAAGTTTTACTAATAAAAAAAATTAAACGACTTATAATAATTATAAAACGGCGGGAGTACCCGTATTCCCTACATCTCGACGAATCCCTGTGCTTCGTACTGTGCTCGCACCGACGCCTGAATCCTCTCGATCACCTCATCGGCCTTCTCGAAGCACCCGCCGGCCTCGAACCAGTCACCGGCGATCTCCTCCGGCGAGGCCGCGGGGTCGTCACGATCGGCCGGCGCCGTGAACACATAGCCGAACTGGTGGCCGAGGTTCTCTCGTCGGAGGGAGAGGAACCAGGCCACGTCCGCCGGCGGCAGCCGCGCCATCCTCTCCACCGCCGCCGGAGACGGAGGAGAGTCCTCGCTCTCGCCGCCGCCAGCCGCATCGGCGGGAGGCTTCCTCTCTACCCCCTCCGCCATGGCTTCGGCGGTGATGCTCACCGCACTTTCGCCTCGCCGGGTTGTGAGTTGTGTGACGCCACGCCACCTCAGCAGCGGGAGATTTGGGAGACGGTTCAGTTGTAGAGTCCAAGTCCAGGAAGCTTCCGACGAGTGCGCGTGGGCCGTGAGATCCATATCTTACTGGGCCCTATTTGAGTCGCTACTAATAGGGCCATATTGGGCTGATTCTATCGTGCGGGATCAGTACGGAAACAACTTTGGTTGGCCCGTATGATCCTGTTGGTCATAATTAAAATATTTGAAAAGTCCTGATTAGACCCCCCGAACCATTGGGGTCGATCGAATTACCCCTTGAATTTAAATACCAGATATTTTTCACCCTCAACTATTCAAACCGGACAAATACCACCCCCTCACCCCCTTGACTCAATCATAAGTGGTTTTGGTTCTATGTGGCAATCCAATCAACATTTCTTTTTAAAAAAATTAGTGAGGTTCACCTCTCTCACATGAGCCTCTCACAATCCCATTCCCCACCACCTCTTTGGGTCTATTTGTGGGAGCTTCTAGTTTTGCATCTTCTCCCAGAATCAAAAGCTCCTCAAACAGTCCAGCTTTTGGTTCAGATTCTGAGAAGTTATATCTATAGAATCCTGAAAATGAACTAGAAGCCTAAAGCAGGAAAATCAAGCTTTTTCAGATTCTTAGAAGCTAGCTACCAATCAGCTGCTTCTCAGAATCTTTAAGCTCCCCCAAACATACCCTTTGTTTCCTCCCCTTGCTGACCCGCAGCAGGGGCTAGCCCGTCGAGCTTGCTAATCGGGCAAGCACGCCGCCACCCTACTGCTCTCCTGCATGCGCTCACTCGACGGCCAGTGGCGGAGCTAGAAGTCACTTGGGACGGCGCTGCGGCAGAGCTTGAGCTAGCGCGGTGGCGACTGCAACGGTGATGGAGCCTGGAGGCGGTGGAACTGAAGCTAGGATGGAGGCAGCTGCAACGGTGGTGGAGCTGGAGCTCATGCGAAGCGGCGAAGGTATGCCATCATCTCGAGTTCTCTCGGCGATATCCTCTCCCAGCTAGGGGTGGCGCTATAGCCATGCATTGGGCCCCACTGACCCTGACAATTTCTCATACCCATAGTCCCTAACGACTGTCTATCCATTTGTCGGGTGATTTCTAACCAAAAATCACCCAGATTTTTTCTACTCTTAGATTTACATCCAACGGACTATGAAAGAATATAACAAATATATATTTACTTACACATTATTTTTATAAAAATTACAGTGCACTTACATGCCTTATCAACTGAATTTACAAATGTAATTTTAGTTATATAGGACTGTAATTTTATATTTTAAAGAAAATAACAAATATATATTTACTTACACATTATTTTTATCAAAATTACAGTGCACTTACATGCCATATCAACTGAATTTACAAATATAATTTTAGTTATATAGGATTGTAATTTTATATTTCACGATGACGACGACGACGAGAGTGGCCGTACTGTCGGCGGCCAGCTCAATCGGCGGAGGGTAGCTAGGTAACACAGCCCGACGTGCCAGCCGGCCGGCGAGCTGCATGGAACGTCGACCTTGCAAATTGCCGCTCGCATCGCAAGCTGCATGGAGGCCAAAAAAGTGTCAAATGCCAGAAAAAAAATCACGCGGGAGATGGATAGCGAAATCGGTCTTTTTATTATTAACCGGGGTCATTGACGGTAGACTGATTTCGCTATCCATCTCCCGCGTGATTTTTTTTCTGGCATTTGACACTTTTTTGGCCTCCATGCAGCTTGCGATGCGAGCGGCAATTTGCAAGGTCGACGTTCCATGCAGCTCGCCGGCCGGCTGGCACGTCGGGCTGTGTTACCTAGCTACCCTCCGCCGATTGAGCTGGCCGCCGACAGTACGGCCACTCTCGTCGTCGTCGTCATCGTGAAATATAAAGTTACAGTCCTATATAACTAAAATTACATTTGTAAATTGAGTTGATATAGCATGTAAGTGCACTGTAATTTTGATAAAAATAATATGTAAGTAAATATATATTTGTTATTTTCTATAAAATATAAAATTACAGTCCTATATAACTAAAATTACATTTGTAAATTCAGTTGATATGGCATGTAAGTGCACTGTAATTTTGATAAAAATAATGTGTAAGTAAATATATATTTGTTATTTTCTTTAAAATATAAAATTACAGTCCTATATAACTAAAATTACATTTGTAAATTCAGTTGATAAGGCATGTAAGTGCACTGTAATTTTTATAAAAATAATGTGTAAGTAAATATGTATTTGTTATATTCTTTCATAGTCCGTTGGATATAAATCTAAGAGTAGAAAAAATCTGGGTGATTTTTGGTTAGAAATCACCCGACAAATGGATAGACAGTCCCTAAAAAGACTAGACGCCGGTATAGATGGCCAAATGGGCCGCCCGGCAAGGCCCGACCCAGGCACGGCGGGACTGGGCTGAGGTCAGTCGGGCCGGCACGGCCCGACCTACACGCCGGGCCGTGTCGTGCTAGCCCACGGGCTGCACACACGGCCCAGGCACAGCCCAGTAAGACTTGGACCGTGCCGGGTGTTGGTATTTTTTAACGACATTACTAGAAATATAATTCCCAGCAATGACGCAGAAATACTCCTGGTATATTATGGTTACAAAGTTCATCCGCAAGCGCACGTATATACCATTGTAGTATATCACCCGAGAGTATTCGAAGGGTATCGTATTTATTTAATCCCGTGGGAAGATCATAGTAGAGAGAACCGGACTAATAATTTATAAGTTACTTGTAATAATCGTAGCCTAAGCAGGGGTTAAGATAATCCAAGGGTAGAGTGACACACAAGCAGGGCTACTCATTCTCATACTAAAATATCTAAGCTAAGTGAAAAGAAAATAGAAAGAGAATATATTCTTATACTTCTAGTATACATAGTATACATACATCCTAGTTATCTATCATACTAGCTAATACCCTCTATCCGATGCCCTCCTGGTACTTCAAGAAGCCACCCCTGACTATCGAGTTCCTTACGACAGCCCGTCATGACCATACAACCGGGGCTAAATACGGAGGAGTACCCTCCCTAGAAAATTAACTTAGGACTGTATACACGCGCGGAGGAATACCCGTACTGAGCTGTCACCATTAGCGGCCCACCTCTCATCCGTAGCATATAACCCTAAATAATGATATCCCGTTATCTAGACACCACACCTAAACTATCAGATACTACTCTAATGCCATCGTCATGACATAGAGTAATTGCATAAGCAAACACTATACCCGTACCCATGCATCTCCCAGATAAGCTAGTATAATTAGTGTACATGAACATAATGTAAAGCTAGCATTCATATACTTGGAAAGTATTTCAATACCATGAATGTATATAGAAGAGTATTCTAATAAAAGTACAAAGCTTACAAAAGAGAAAAGAAGAGCTACTAGAGCCATACCCGAACTCTTCCGAAGGCTTCCGGACTTCGATTTCTACTCTATTCCTATTCCACTAGCTTGAGAACACTAAACTAACTTGAGAGAATACGAGAGAGCTCTTGCTTGAGGTGTGTGAGTGAAGTGAGGATAAGAGCTCATTTTATAGGCAGGTAATGACGGTTAGAAAGGTCGGTAATACCCTCCAACTGTCATTGGGGATCAATCCTAGCCGTCCATCAAAACCCTGCATCCATTGGCTCCACGGGAGGTTTGGCCGAACCCAATGGTTCTCCCGAACCATGGGTCGGGCTGGCCTGGCCCAAAATCGGCAGGTCGTCTCCTCTTTTGCTCTCATACGCAGACTTGTGAATTTTGGCCCAGTTCATCGTGTCAATTCTGAGTTCTTGGCTCATTCATGCATAAGTCTGATTCACGACATCGTCCGATTGATTTATTGTCTGAGTTGATGTCGATTCTCCTCCACTTTATGGTTATTCTCTACAAAAGGTAAGTGAACCAAATACTAGTGGAATATTATTATTCTAACATGGATATGCATTACAAGCATAATTAGTTCTCCTCTATTTCGGTAATATTGACGGTCGAAACTGATCGCTAACGACAGTCAACACCGGGCCGGCCCAAAGGCATGACAGGCCATCGTGCTTCTCCACAAAATAAGTCTATTTTATATTCCTCTTCTCTTTGGGCCTTGCCTTATATGGTTAATTAAGTCTATTTTACATCCCTCTACTATTTTTTTCGCGTGCCGTGCTAGGCCGGCCCATCATGCCAAGGGAGCGGCCCAAGCATGGCCTGGCTGTCGGGCCGGGCCGACACGAGCACGAGTCCAGTCAGGCTGTGTCGTGCTTGGGCCGGGCCACAGCCCTCGAGCTATATGGCCATCTATAGACGCCGGTAAGCATGTTTTGTTACAGCCCGATTAGCAACTAGAAACGACACGATTGAAATTAGCAGGCAACAGATAGAAATTAGCTAGCGCTAAAGATTTTATGTCAGCCCAAAGGCCTAATATACATATATGTTTGAGATTTGAGCCCACAACCACAAGGCTTGTAGCGGGCAGCCCACAAGTCCACAAATTCTACCTGTTGCATCGTTTTCGTTTCCTCCGAGCGCTTCGCCTAGCACCGCCGCACGTCTTGACTTCTCATCTTGTCGTCCCCTAGTCGCGCACACGCACATCGCTGCCACATCCAAGATTCCAGGAGGCAGAGGTGTGGAGAGACAAAGGCAAGGATCGGCACTTCGGCAGACCGCAGATGGCTGACGGCACGAGGGCAATTGGCAAGGTCGAGCCGCCGAGGGGGCGAGCTGATGGCGAGTTGATGGGTAACCGATTAACCCTGTCATAATTTCTAGATTATTATCACAATTTGGAAATTAGGGTTATGAGATATGAATTTTCGATTCCTTTATACTTAAGTTACATGGTCATCAGTCATGTGCGAGGAGAATATTAAAACATAGTAATTTTGTTCTTTCCAGCAGAGTGGAATATAAAAAATCAATAATTTTAGTAATCTTAGTCGTGAGTATTATTACGCAACCCCTCCTGCTACCGAGGTAGTCCAAGAGGGATTGCATAATTCTACAAAAGTGGAGACACAAGATATAAGGGTGTGGTATCCTTTCTCATTCATCCATTGCATTCTCAAGTGTACAATCCTCCTCTCTACTCCTCTATTTGTAGCCATTCCCTCTTCCACCTTCCATGTTTAGTGATGGGCCCAATTAGTGGGTAACCGGGCCGGGCCTTCATGGGCCGGCGGTTTCCTAACACTCCCCCTTGGGCTCTCACTGTGTGATGCCTATGCCTCATTAAAACTCCACAAAAACCCAGTGGGAAAAATTTGGAGAAAGAGTACATAGCATACGCTTGCAATGTCGTACGAATTGCCTCGTTAAAAACCTTGATAAGAAACTGCTAGGAAAACTTATCCAAGGGAAAAAGAGTACAATCCACCCAATTCTCTGTTCAATCTTTCTAGATTGATTTTGGGTACTTGATTTTCTATATCAAGATTATAGAATGAGTCAGCGAAATTCTCCCCCTGAATTTTGCATTTATCTAAGTCTCATTATTCCGATTTCTCTGACACACGTATTCAAGAGAAGATGTCAATAATGAGTTAGTGGACAAATCTGTAAGACTTCCACATGACTTAGTTCGTAGCTCCTATGTAATTCATGCACATAGAAAAGCTTGGGGGTTCATGTGTTTAGTGAGTATGCTTTTCACGTAACTCATTTGCATATGTGCGACATATGCTGCTTTAGTTTCATAAATGGTGGGGTTGAGATAGTTTCCAAATCGCGATTGATGTCGCGGGTAACCATCTCTCAAAACCATGCTGAGGCTCTGAATAGTTCAACGATGTTTAGTTCGGTTTAGTTCAATTAGCCTAGTATTTGTGTGCTACTATGACACTTGTGTTTGGGAATTCCGTCCCATTTTGGCGATAATTGACTAACCAAAGCTATGCACCATGAACATTTCTAAGTGCGGTTGGAGTGATGTACTAGACTTTCATCTGTCGCATGCTTTTAGCTGCAGGTGTGAGCATGATTTGGGTTTGGCCAAATATTTCAAAATTAAACTTAAATTCAAAACGAACGAGTTTGCTTCTTCGATTCTTTTCTGGTTTATTCTTTCTATGTTGGTTCGGGACCTAGTACTTCTTCATGTACTATTATGCAAGTGTCCGATCCAAGCTCCTGAAATGCATTCATTGATTCTATCTTCAATGCTTATCAATATTCAGGTTGAGTTCTTCTTTTCAACTTCTAGTTCACTAATTTCATTCAACTCCAGGTTGACTGCCAATGACTTTTGTTGTCTAAAAGAGACATTTGCCCATAAACAGTCTCATTGCTAACTTCTATTGGTTGCATGAGACTCTATGTGAATATCCATGGATATACGAGGAGATGCATTTTCATATGCTTCATCTTCTTCTTTGCTTAATACTTCTTGATGTGGGCATGTACCAGCGTTAGTGTGCACTCCAATAGCTGGTTTTCTTCCTTGATGGAAGGTGCGGTATGCCTATTCTGAGGTTTCGTACCGTTTGCCAGATCTCAACTGGCTCTCCTTCTATTTGGTGGGGGTACATTTCGTGATTTTGAGTATGATAGTCCCTCTTGCCCTGTTTTCACCAGACGTCTCCGGTTACTTTAGGGGCATGAGGAGCCAGAGTTTCTTGTCCAATTCTTTTTGTTCGAGGCCTCTAGACAAGACGAGGGGTACCTTTACTTTCTTCGGTATCACCCTCCTCCGGTGCATTTCGTTCATGCAACTTAGTCAAACTCTTCGAAATCACAAAAGTATTTACAAAGTGGTTTGGCAGTTTTAATTCTTTATGCAAACTGCATTCACTAGTGCGGTGTAACATGCATTAGTCCCGAACTATCATATTTCCTGACATTTCCTATCTAGGGGTTCATTCTCTCCCCCTAAATGACTGGAAATAATTCTTATTTGTCAAGGAATTTAGGCTTCATAACTATCTCCGTAAAAGGTTTCCGACTTTCGGAGAGAGCCTATTGCAACGCATTATGATAGTGGAATATGCACATAAACTAAACAGATGCAATAGCACTAGTTGCAGGATGGATGTTCATGCCGATGGTCTGAATTTGCTTTTAGAGTCCGCTGTTTTCAGGACTACATGTCCTTTTCTACTGCGGTATTACAACAATGATATAGCAAATATTGCAATTCATAGCTTATAGTTAGTCCGATTATGCGGATATTTGGTATTTCGTGCTGCCAGTTCACCAATCATCAAATGCAATGCTAGCATTGTCCTCGCGGACTTCTGAAGATGATTTAGTGAGTTCTATTGGAGTTCACATGATCTTGCTGGATCAGTCTTGGCAAATACACGGTGTCTAAGAGACACTGGATGTTTGCTGCTTCGGAAGCGCATTTATCCATACAGTACCAAATGGAAGCCGCATATATTCTTCGCAATCCAGTTCAGGGATGCTAGAACAATATGCGGTTTATGCATTGATCTCCTATCGGTGCATACTGGCACACAAATCTTCATGATTTAGGAAAATTATACATATATGTGCTATGACCATACGAGTTGTAATATTTATGCCTATAATTCTAAGACCGAAAATGGCTGAAAATCCATTGCTAAAAGGGTGTAACTTAAAACATCACACTTTTTAGAGAGTTTAACGGGGTTGACGGACAATAGATGCTTCTAAAAAGTGCACAATTGTTCCATAGGTAATATGACTGTGGTGCATTCTAGGCCGACAAATTCAGTTGTTGCTGCTAGCAACGGTCATAATATTTTCCAGTTCTATAGGGTCTGGAAATACCTTCTTCTCTTAAAGTGTTATTTGTGGTTATGTGGACCACAATTTATTCTTTTCTTTTATGTTTGGGTGCTACACAAAATTCAAAGCATTGTAACTATGTGCTATAAAAGAGCAACAAAATAGTAAATGCCTTAAATATGCTATTTTATACTAGAAATATTTTTTTATTGCGGGGAAAAATGTGTGCTCTACATGGGCAAAGGCCATTTATTCAATCCAATATTCTATTTCACAATTGCAACAAGTGATGACGAAGTATATTGATTCAACGAGGTATTCTGGTACTGCGGATTCAATTAACTTCATAGCGAGCTTCTTGCTGGATAGCTATGGCAATTATTTATTATCCTAACATCAATTTTAGGGCCGATCCAATATAGCATAGGAGATTCTTCGTCCATAGCCATGCAAATAGGCTAGGAGCTCTCCCCCTCAATTCATGATGAGTGTGCTATTAGGATTGTCCTTTTCTTTTAGTGTTCATAGTTCTAGATTGTTTCACCTTGACCTATGTTCTACTCCCCCTTTTCTTCTTCTCCGTTGAGGTAAGTGCACCAGGCTAGCTGCTAGTGTTGAATTCGTTATCAACTGCGCTAGTTGGTTTTGGAAGATAATGCTCTTCTACTGAACACTATCCCGAACGTTACGCAATTCCATTATCAACTGGTAAGGCATACTTCTTGTATGTGCACTAGTGATACTTGCGTGCAACTTTCGTCGTGTTCGGCTAGAACATTAAGAGTTTCAGCGGTATTCAATGCAATTTGATGCATCGTGTTACCATACTCTCTCTGGGTCATCTGCTCGGTGAATCTAGTTGAAAATACCCATTCTTGCTTATAATTCTTGCTCTATGAGAGGTAGGGTATGTACCATACTCTTCTAAATACTAACACGCTTATTCTTCTAGCCTACTCATTCATGAGAGTAGCTTGGAGGCACTGGCGAGAGTTTGAAATGCTAGATCAAACTCATCGAGTCAATGCCTATAGCGCGATTGGATTAACGGTACCATAGAGCTTCTTGCTCTACTGTAATTAAAATATGTCAGAGATACTCTAGATTCAACAAATTTTCTAATCCGTGATGCCAGTCATCTTTCGTTATTCAAAAATATGCGCAAATTAAATGCTGGTAAAATGCACAAGTGTTGCAATATAATGGTACACAAAATTCCCGCAAACAATTCCAGTATATACTATGAAATTCTATTCATTTTACCGCAACGATATTAATTAAAAGTAATAAAAGCATCACAAATAATCAATAATCGTAAATGCGATAGATAAATTTCATAATCATATATATCAGCAATAAAAGTACCTGAAATACAAAGTTGGGTTCGAAATTCAATGTCCCGTGGCTCTTTTATGCGAGAATATGATTTTGGTGATATTTGCAAATTTCGAATGCCACTCAAACAAAAATCCCAATACAGAGGGTTAATTGTGTATTTTCTGAAAAATCTAGGGTTTATAAAGGCAAATTTCCTATGCAGTAGAATATGCACTTAATTTCTAAAAAATACGAGGGCATTTGCAAAATCACGGGAATCTTTCCATTTTTCCTTTTTCTTTCCTTCTTTTTTTTTCTTTCCTTTTCTCTTCCTTATGCTTTCCTTGTTTTCTCCTCCCCCGATTGCGTCGCCTGCCATACGCGGCAGTCGGCCGGCGGCGAGCGGCGGCAGTGCACCCGTGCGGCGGGGCGCGGCCGAGGCGGCAGCGGCGCGGGCGCACGTTGGCACCGGGCATGGCGAACCAAGGGCGGCGCGGCGGCGGGGGCGCACGGCTATGCCGCGGAGCGGCATGGCGCGGCGGCCAGGAGGCGCGGTGCGGACGCGCCTGTGCGGTGGCGGTGCGGCCAGGCGGCGCGGCCGTGCGGCGGCGGGAGCGCTGGCCGGCGGTCGCGATCGTGCGGCGGCGCGAGCGCGCGGCGTGGCGGTGGACTCGATGGCGCGCGGAGCGGAGTACTAGCCGGCCACTCAGTGGCCTCGGCGGCGTGCGGCCGTGCGGCGGCAGACGTCGGTGGCGCGACAGCCGACCGAGGCGAAGGGCGCGCGCGGCGTGCGGCCCTTCGTGGGCGCGGCGGACGGCCAGGCGGCTCACGGCGTGACGCCGTGCGGGGCGGCATGGGAGCGGTCTGGGCGGCACGGGGCCGTGCAGCGGCGGTCGTGCGTGTTGGGAATAGTCCCACATTTGAAAGTTTAGGGGGAGTGGCACCAACTTAAAAAGGGAGGGGTCCCTCACCTCATGAGCTAGCTTTTGGGGTGTAGAAAGGCTTTCTCCCGGTTGGGCCAACGTCTCCCGGTTTTGGGCCAACAGTGCGAGCGCAAGGCAGCGAACGCGGCCGGATGCGGCGCGCGGTGGGCTTGCCGGTGCGCGACGTAGCGACCTCTGCTCGGGATCGACCGGGCCTCTGCGGGTGGTGAGGCACGGCGCGGCGAGGCCGACGGCCGGCAGGGGGGATGGTCGTGCGGCGGCTGCGCGTTCCCCCCTTTTTCCTTTTTTTCATTTTGTTTTGTTTCTTGTTTCCTCGCGGTGCAGAGCGCAGATCGACGCAGCTCACGGCGGCGCGTTGCGGACGCGGCCGTCGTGGTGTGAGGCGTGGTGGCCGGTGCGCGGCCAGAATGGCGCTGCTTGTCGCCTGGGTGTTCTCCCCTTTTCTTTTCTGTTCTTCTTTTTCTCTTTCCTCCATGGCCGGTGCCAAGAGTAGCGCAAGCGGCGGAGCGACAACCGACGGCTTCGCAGTTCGTCGCTTGGCAGCCCTGCGGTGTGATGCTCGGTGTTCAACGGTGTGTTCGACCATGGCAGCCAACGGCGAGTCCACGCGATGGCATGCTCTGTTGCCTGTCCCCGTCTGGCACTGTGTGGCAGAGGCGCATCTCGTGCGGATAGAACACCCCAATCGGCTTGTGCCGGTGACTCCAAGTCGGCAATGGCGGTGTTCATCGGGAGTCAAAGAAAACCAGAACGAGAACACAGAGAGGAATTCGTTTTCGCGATTGAATCAGCGGGATGCAATGCAAATCTTCGAGTTATTACCCTTCTTCTTTCTCGGTCTCCGGTAGAACATCGTGCTGATAACGTATTACGCAACCCCTCCTGCTACCGAGGTAGTCTAAGAGGGATTGAGTAATTCTACAAAAGTGGAGATACAAGATATGAGGTTGTGGCATCCTTTCTCATTCATCCATTGTATTCTCAAGTGTACAATCCTCCTCTCTACTCCTCTATTTATAGCCATTCCCTCTTCCACCTTCCATGTTTAGTGATGGGCCCAATTAGTGAGTAACCGGGCCGGGCCTTCATGGGCCAACGGTTTCCTAACAAGTATTTGTGCATTTAATGTCTACTTTATTTACATATTACTATGTCCGGTTTTTAATAATTTATACATATATCCATGCCTTGCAACGAGAGATTCAATTTTCTATTAGCTAATGATTGCTCATAACATTATTTAGGGTGTGTTCGGCACCCCTTTTTCCCAAACCATCTCTCTCGTTTTCCGCGCGCACGCTTTTTAAACTATTAAACGGTGTATTTTTTTCAAAAAGTTTATATACAAAAGTTACTTAAAATAATCATACTAATCTATTTTTTTAAAGAAAATAGCAAATACTTAAATAATCATGTGTTAATGGACTGCTCCGTTTTCATGTTACTGTTCCGGGTTGGGAACCAGCGTATGCGAACACACCCTTAGTTTTGTTGGGTCTGCTTTCTCCAGTTTTTTTTTGGTTTTTTTATAAGGGGCACGGTATGCGCATGAAGTAGGTGAGAAGGGTGGATGATCAACTCTGTTTTTATGTAGTAGAGATAAGTAGGCAAGCAAAGCATAATGGCGTGATTCTTAAACAGGAAAATACACATATTTTAGAAGATCTAACAATGCATCAAACACTAGGTTAGTACTAACCCTATACACCATTTATCCTAGCTTCGCCCATGTCCCAGCATGCCGCATGGATGATGGTCACGATGAAGGCACCACCACCTTCTCTGCCCGGACCACTGCCACTGCCATCTTCTCCGCCTAAACCACCGTTGCTGCTACCTTCTCCTCTTGGACCGCCATCGTCACCACCTTCTCTATATGGACCACCACCACCACCACCGCCACCCTAGAGGAAAGGGGAGGGAATTGGAAGAAAGAAGGAGAGGGGAAAGGGCATCTTGCACTCGAGGAGGCTGCAGAGCTCGTTTGCTCCTCAGCCTCCGCCGGCACGCGTTCCCTCAAGAGTTTTGAATCCACTCCCCATATATGGTTTATAACTCTAGATATTGATTCCATAATAAGGCCCAATTCCAACATACTACCTTGCAAAGATAATTCTCAGCAGCTGGTAAATATTTCCATGAATGATATTATATATGTATTATATGTATTGAGGAACGAGACAAGAAATATAATGCGACAATTGTACCATTATACATACGAATAAGAACTATAAACCATGTAAGGGCGTGTTTAGTTGGAGGGAAAGAAAATTTTTAGGTGTCACATCGTACGTTTCACCAGATGTCGGAAGGGGTTTTCGGACACAAATGAAAAAATTAATTTCAGAACTCTCCGGGAAACCGCGAGACGAATCTTTTGAGCCTAATTAAGCTGTCATTAGCACATGTGGGTTACTGTAGCACTTATGGCTAATCACGGACTAATTAGTCTCAAAAGATTCGTCTCGCTATTTCCCCATAACTGTGCAATTAGTTTTTCTTTTTATTTATATTTAATACTCTATGTATGTGTCCAAAGATTCGATGTGATGTTTTTGGGAAAAGCTTTTTAGGAACTAAACGGGCCCTAAATGTTAAGATCAAGCAATATGCATAGTTAAGACTAGGGTGCGGGCTGTAACCTCTTCTCGGCGCAATTGATGTCAGCTGTTTGTGCGCCGTTGTTCTGGGCCACCCAAGCGTCGTTGTTCTTGGCCGCCCGAGCGTCGTTGGCTGGTTGTTGAACTCGGGATGGACCCTGTGAGGATTGTCCGGCTGCGGCAGGAAAGCCGAGTTGAGGTACTGCATTTGTCTCGCCCATGCATCTCCTTCCGGAAAGGTTAATGGATTGAAAGTAGTCTTCCTGAGCAAGGAACCAAGTGCATTCAAGTGTTGGGCTGGTGTCGGTTAGAGTCTTCAGGTTCACGAGGATCCCCCAGATCATCCGAACGGATTTCGCCCTCTTCAGTCTTCATGCACGTCCGCCACAACGCCATCGATCATGTTCACTTCACTTGAAAAGTTGGATCTTGAAGACTCTTGATCGTTGAGGCTGTGTATAGCGGAGGGCTCACAAGGATCTATGCTGGCATATGCGATCATACAGTCTTGGGTCCTGCAGGGTTGTCGTTGTTCACACGTGCAGCTCGAGATTGATCTTGGTGTCGGTGAATCACACAACAATGAGCTCGGGTCGTAGATCTAGTAATCATCTAGAAGACCTTGCAGCTAGTAAGGGGGTGACTTTTTGGTTTGTGAATCAGGCACCACTCCTTCTATGGGATGTGCACGGGATAGCTCGATTTTCGCAGGCCTTGAGTTCCGCTTTCACATGAAGTATCACCTTGCAGTCGATCAAAGGGTGCTGCGATGTCTCGTGGATCGAGCACCAGGTGTTGTCGTTAGGTGGAGATTTCCTCATTGGCACCGGACCATTGTCAGATGTCATGGGCTTGGCCGCTTTTGGAATTTTCTGTAGAGCTGAAGTTGTCGGCGCCCTCTTTTCTGACTGGATGTGAGGAGCGGCCAGCGCTAGGTTGTCTTCCATTGTCCTTGCAATGTTGTTCTCGATCCTAACTGGCTTTGGGGAAGGCGAGATTGGAGTTGCAGTGAAAACAGGGAAAATGATGCATCCGACTTGAGTCCATGCAAACATTGGCTGGGTAAGATCTGCCAGGCCAAGAGGACTGTGGGCATACACTACTACAAAAACCCTCATAGAGACCAGCTCATAGGTGCCGGTTCATTTAAAATCGGCACCTATAGAGCTTTCCCCACTCCTCGAGGCTGAAAAATTGTAGAACCGGCACCTTTAAACACTGTAGAATCGGCACTTATACTATAGGTACCGGTTTTTTTAAAAGAACTGGCACATATAATATGTTATAGGCACCGTTTAATTAAAAAACCGGCACCTATAATATATTATAAGTACCGGTTAAATAAAGAACCGGTACCTATAGCTTTGAGCCGAGCCGTCCAGCCGATCGAGCCCATCCGCGCGGATCCACACCCGGCGTCCTTATCTACTCCCTCGAGCCCATCCGCTCTCGCATCTCTCTCTCCCGCATCTCTCTCTCTCGACATCTCTCGCTCTCTCTCGCATCTCTCTCTCTCTCGACATCTCTCTCTCTCTCGCTCTCTCCATCCGCGCGAGCTCGCAGGCGATGGGTGGCGGCGGCGGCGCCCTCCCCTCCGTCGGATCTGGAGGGAGGGGAGGCGGTAGGCGGCGGCGCCCTCCCCTCCCGCCAGATCTGGTGGGAGGGGAGGCGGCGGCGGCAGCCGCCGCCGCCGCCGCCCGGAGGAACGGAGGCAGCGGCAGCCGCCCGGAGGAACGGTGGCGGTGTCCTCCCCTCCGCCAGATCTGGCGGGAGGGGAGGCGGCGGAAGCGGCGGCGGCCGCCCGGAGGAGCGGAGGCGGCGGCAGCCGCTCGGAGTAGCGGTGGCGGCGTCCTCCCCTCCGCCAGATCTGGCGGGAGGGGAGGTGGCGTTGGCGGCCCGGCGGCGGCGGTTCGTTCTTTGGTTTTTTTTTATGAATGTTGTTTTCGATGAATGTGATGTTGATGCATTGTTTGAATGTGATGAATGTGATGAATGTGATGTATGGATCTGAGAAATCTTTGGGGGAAATTTGGGATTTGGGGAAATTTTGGGATCGGCTTGACGGCTCAATGCATCGGCTCGATGTATTGAGCCGATTTTTTTTTGCTCATGGGCGCCTCAAAGGTGCCGGTTCTATTTTTGCTATAGGTACCGGTTGCTAGTATTGGTGCCGACCTATTGGTGCCGGACGGAAAACCGGCATATTGCCAGTTTCCAATCGGCATCAATAGGCCTTTATGTACTAGTGATAGTTGTCGGAAATCCTTGAGCTTGAAGCCATCTCAGCGAAACCTTGAGCACCAAGTTTCTCTAGCTGGTGCGCCATTGTCGACGGGGACACCCGTAGACCGTATCTTGAGGGTATTAGGGTATATCAGTACGAGGATCTATATGAAACGATATCAAGGACTCCCTAAATAGTACTCTGACTCCGATTCGGGGAGATGATTTCCTTATACACTGTTAAATTCCATTATCTCTAAGGTAACCTTCCCGTATACTTAAGGGTATCCTTACCCATATACTTCATTACACAAGGATAGAAGGTATGCCTTATTTGTATAACCCTTAAAATCATCTATATGCTTAAGTGGATATTCCGATGTTGATTTTGCTGGTTGTCGAATCGACATAAAAAATACTAGTGGAACATATTATTTTCTTGGTACATCATTAGTTGCATGGTCTTCTAGGAAATAATCTAGTGTTGCTCAATCAACCACTAAATCTGAATATATTGCTGCTGCTAGTTGTTGTTTATAGATTTTTTTTGGCTTATATCAACTTTGAAATATTATGGTCTTACTTTTGAGAAAGTTCCTCTCTTTTACAATAACACGAGTGTTATTTAATATTGCTAAGAATTCTGTACAACACTCACGCACAAAGCACAAAGTTGGGTTTCAAGTTTAGTCAAGAGTTTTGTGAGGAGTACTATTGTTGCACTTTGTAAACATGAATAGAAGTAATAAAGTTCAATCTACTTTGAGATATCTTCGATATGTGTTTGCTCGTGTTTCGGTAGTCACACCGACGAGTGTACGACGGTCCGATCGGCGGCGGCGATAGGCGACTTCGGCGCATCAGCCGGTCAGACCGGTGAATCTACTCCGATCAGACCAATCTACATCGTAACGAGAGTAACTTTTAATTCCGGTAAAAGTTTGGTTTTTTAGTAGTTCGATCATTCACCCCTCATCTGGTTGGCTTAATTAGTTCTTTACTATACTGTGGCGATCCCACATTAGTAGTGTGTTCCACTTAATTGATTGTTGATTGAGTGATTTAACAAGTGATTATTTCATCCATTCATTCGCATATAGTACAACGTACCGGAGAGTTGATCGATCTAGCATGCCCGCGAGAGCATGCTTAGGTCACCAGTTCTCAAATTAGCAATTCTCTCTTTACCACATAGGTAAAGCATATCAAACCTTCTATCGATGCAAAATAAACACTCATGTGAACTTGGCGCATCTTTAAAAAAATCCTTAGTCCATATCATCGAATTGGTTCAAACTTATTTATGATGTTTGTATTATATTTGGGAAGTATAGGCACATGAGAAATATTCCCGGAGAGATGAAAATCCATCTATGACACAAAGTCATGGCTGTGTTTAGATCCAAACTTTGGATCCAAACTTTCAACTTTTTCCATCACATCAACCTATCATACACACACAACTTTTCAGTCACATCGTACCAATTTCAACCCAAACTTCCAACTTTGGAAGGAACTAAACACAACCAAAAACAGAAGGTACAGATGGTCGATATGATGGAGGTACACTCAAACAGGAACAACATAGAAACCAATTGCGTCAACATACGACGAGGTGCGTCCAAAGAAGCCAACTATGCTGCCATCGCTGTGCATTGGAGCCTCGAAACGAGTTCCGGTTCCTTGTCCAAAAGGTCCATATCTATCAGCATTGGTGGTAAAGTGGATTGACGTGATAACACTGGAGAATTTACCAAATGGACCAATTGTACCATATACTTTCGTCACGAATTCGGAAGGGCCAAGCTCAATCTGCAAGAACAAGATTATGAACGTGGTTGAAATACTTTTTATCTGAGTTTCAAGAAGAAATGAACGTAGAACACTGAATTAATGGACACCTACCTTATGAATTCTGCCTCCATTCCCGCCCCACGGACCTGCAGCGTGCTTGTGCCCATTCTTGTCAGCATATGTGAATGCAAGTGAGTCGACGACAGCACCACAACTAATTGTTATACTCTCCAGACGTTGGGGTTGCATAGTGATGTCGATGTCCTGAGCATTCCCTCCATTTCCACCCCACGGCCCAATCTTGGTGATCCCAGCCTAACAATCGATTGCAAAACCACATAGTGAACTTTAAAAATATTTCTGAAACATATATAGTGGGAAAAATAGTCTAAACTCTCAAAAGAACATTCCCTCGTTGTATGCATGTCATCCAAATGGTTATGAAAAAAAAATCAACAAGAGATTAATATATGATAAATCACTCTACAAACTTGCAAGTTAAAATTTAACTTTACAACTTGCAACGAAAAAACAAATTTGACTGCGACTATACGTTAACTAGCCATAGTTTAATTTGTTTTTTTCATTGCAATTTTTAGAAGTTAAATTTTAACTTTCAAAATGTTTGTAAAGTGATTTATCACATATTAATCTATTTTGTTGATTTTTTTAAAATTTTTTATAATCATTTGGATTACATGCAAACAACGAGGGGATGTGTCCTCAAGTGTTTAGAATCCACACCCAGATATCAATGATAAAAAGGAAAGGAAGATTTGAATCAAAGTATATGTGTGTGTGTATATATATATATATATATATATATATATATAATATAATATATATATGGCTGTGTCTCAAATGGCTGAATTAAGTCTATGTTGGATCCCTCAATTTCTTTTCTTTGACCGTGCCATGCCGAGCCAGCCCACCGTGCCGAGGGAGCAGCCCAGGCATGGCCCGGCTGTCGGGCTGAGACGGCATAGGCCCAATCCCAATCGGGCTGTGTCGTGTCTGGGCCGGGCCAAATTCCTATGCCTTATGCCGGGCCTCGGGCAGAAACAAACACACACACATATATAGACACACACACACCTACCTCTTGTTCGATCTTTTCTTGTTCAGGGTTGATATAGACGCCGATTGCATTGACATACAGATCTCCTCGACCGAAGAAGCCAATAATGCTGGCATTGTTACGCATTGGAACCTGGAAAGGAGATCCTTCTACTTGACCGAAAGGTCCGTAACTACGGGCATTAGTGATCAAAGTCAGCGATGTTACGACATCTTTTGCAAGGGTACTGGATGGACCGGTTGTTCCAGAAAACCCAATCAGAAACTCTGAAGAGCCAAGCTGAACCTGCAAAATATAATGCAAGCATTAGCACAACTAATGGGATGGATATATCAAGAAGCATAAAATAGGGCCATTTTTGCTTGGCTTCGAGAAGTGGAAACATGTATGGTTCCAGCAGTTTAGGCCATATCTGATCTGTATGGCTCTCTGGTGTGTTCTTTCCTACTTAATGTAATGGTTGGATAAAATGGACATATGCTTCCCGAGCTCCTAGACAGTGCGATTTAAAAAAAAAACTTTTTATATATTTAATTTACTCGGTTGTACCCTTGAATAATTATCACAATCATTCAGTTATTCAGCCATTTGGCGTAAAAGAATAGACTAAAAACCGAAAGCCTGATGTTTCAATAGTTTGTCATTTTGTCATTGACTGTGTATTTTGATCCATCAAATTGAGCAAGAGAATATATTTTTTTTGTGCTTAGATCCTAAAATTAACAAGTCCATCACTTACCGTATGAGTATTCCCACCAGGACGGCCCCATGGACCAGCAGTGTGCTGATGCCCGCTCCTGTCACTATATGAAAATCCGAATGATTCGACGTAGTCAGAACTACATATTGCCACACTTTCAAGTCGACATGGTAACACGTCGATGTCGTGTGCCTCCCCTTCATTTGCACCCCATGGCCCAATCTTAACAACCGCAGCCTCACAAATGCAAATAGATGAGAAGCCAAAAGTTAGAACGGAAATAAAAAAAAAATGAGAGAGAGAGACAGGAGGTGTACTAATCAACAGAGTACCTCATCTTCGTGTGTTGCATCCTGATTAGGGTTCACATATATGCCAAATGCGTCTACATACCAACCTACACGTCCAAAGAAACCAACAATGCTGCCTTTAATTTGTATAGGAATCTGGAATGGGGTTCCTCCTACTTGACCGTAAGGTCCGTAAGTACGGGTATTTGTGACCAAAGTAAGTGATGTTATAATAACACCATATGGTGAGCTAGCGATTGTTCCAGAAATTCCCGTTAGATACTCTGATAGGCTGAACTGAATCTGCAAGCATTTCAAGGAGAAAACATGGATTATAGCAGAAGAAACGGAAAACTAAGCAATTAGCGCATATGCGCGCGCTTTTCTTGGCTTTCTTGTGAGAATTCGGAACTAATCCCTCTATTAAAAATCATCGCAAACTTTTTAAAGTCAATGAGACGTGGTTTCAACTATACTCCGATTTAACTCTTGTTTATAAATAAAGTATTTTACATAATGACATATAATATATATTATATATGGTGTTGGACGTACGCATGCTGACCGTGGTCCGACGACTATATATTTTGGTGTAACTCTGATACATCATTAACATTCATAAGCCCAAAACATGAAACAACATTCCTTTTTACTTATTAACGGGGTAATAACTTTGACCAAGTACATTTACTCTTAACTGTATGTAATGAATTGTCTCTTAATATAACAGCATTCCTTTTGACTTAAGGCAGTAATAACTTTGGCTAACATTTACACTCACCGTATGGTTGACACCTTTATCAGGTCCATCACCGCCCCATGGACCTACTTTGTGCTGCTGTCCATTGTAGTCGTAGTATGAGAAGGCAATTGAGTAGATGACTTCACCACAACCGATCATCAAGCTTCCTAGACGGCAGGGTGCCACCTCAATATCACGATAATTACCTCCAATTCCACCCCACTGCCCAATCTTGGCAATCCTCACCTGAGCATATGGTAATGAAAAATTAATGTACTACTACGTCGTAAGACAAATGGGACAGCTAGCAATGCCACCACACACTTTTTAGTGGCAGTACTACTTAAAAATTAACACTAAAAAGTGTGGTATAAATTAATCTATATTTTTCTTCAGAAGAAGTTAATGTATATTGCGAAGCATTATCATTGTCATGGTGGAATCCTGGTGCAGGACTATCCACCAAAATTTAAATCATGGTCCACATAATTAAATATGGTTGTGTACTTGTGTGCAGCTAGCCCTAGTTGTTATATATAATTGCTTTCTTTTTTTTTTACCTAGTTGTTAAATAAAGAGAACGAAAATTATCGCTTCACTATCCAAAATAGAAAAAAAACATACATGGGGGAGATAATTTATACTCCTTCGGTCTCTAAATATTTGATGCCATTGACTTTTTCAAACATGTTTGACCGTTCGTCTTATTTAAAAAGTTTTGTGAATATTATTAAAGAAACTTGAGTAGTAGTAGTATATTTAACAATGAATCAAATGATAGGAAAATAATTAATAATTACTTAAATTTTTTGAATAAGACGAACGGTCAAACATGTTTTAAAAAATCAACGGTGCCAAATATTTAGGGACGGAGGGAGTATATAGTCGGGTATAACATTTTTGGGAAGTCTGCTATATGAGGTTTTCAGAAAGCATGCCTAGAGGTTTAGCAATACGGTGCGAATTATAATTCTTTTTAGTTCATTTGTTACGACAATCTGTTGCATGCCTTTTGCATTTGATTCCGTTTGGAGTGGGGGCACTTTTAGTAGATGATCATATATACCTTGTTCCAGGATGACATTGAACTACTAGTTTCGTCTATCTGTTTCAATTCACGAATAATATCCCGCATACTAGGTCTATTCTTTCTCTCCACCTCCACGCAACGTAATGCTATTTCAATGCATCTTTTTAATCGTTGGCAATCTTCTTCGGTTGATGCATAGTTTGATGTTGCCTCCATCCTATCCCTCCATTTCTTGCATACCTGCAAAATTGTAATACAAGCTATAGATGATAACATATACCGTTGTTTTTCTGGACAAAGTAACATACGAAATGTCTTGTAAATTAAATTAGCAAACATTCGTCGCCTGCCCATGGGGTAGAGGCTGTAGTACAAATCCTGCTACCTATTATATATAAAACCTATCATGCGAAAGTGTAACGTAATAATGGATAATATTTGATGAAATAACAATTGGATCTTTATCAAAGGTAAAAACTTTTCTTACAAGCTCAATAAATTGTTGGGGGGGCATGTCATCACATTTGGAATATCCCAAAGGACCTGCTATTATCTGCAGGATTATAACACCTAAGCTGAAAATATCATACTTATTTGAGATTTGGCGTCTCTGTATATACTCCGGTGGCATGTAATACCTGCATGGTAGCATAAATGCCAAGCAGAATGCGGTGTATAATTTCTTAAACAGGCACTGTTTGACTGATTACATAAAAATTAAGAAGATTGAGTTTAAATAAGAAATTTACTAACTCGGTGCCTTTGCAATTCCTGGTGGTATGAGTTTGTGTTCCACCGAAAAGCCTTGATAAACCAAAATCTGCGATCTTTGGGTCCATGTTCTTATCAAGCAGTATATTGGCGGGTTTAAGGTCTAGATGATAAATTGACTCTTTCAATCGCTCATGAAGGTAATATAAACCTTCACAAGTCCCTTTGATTATTTTGTACCTTGTGCACCAATCAAGTCCATGAGATTCTTCTGCACAAGTAGACAAAATGCATCTAACTTACGTTTTTGTAAAATAGGTAAAACCAAACCTCTGCATCCAACCGGATGGACACAGCCAAGCAAACCAACTAACTACAAGGTAAATTGAAGAAATCATGTAGTTCTTTCTGTAATCAAAGTGCAACGTACCACATAGATGCTTGTCAAGGCTTCCATTCTGCAAATATTCAAAGCAGAGAACTCTGTATATGATACTGGAAAAAACAAATTCTCCCTTGCGCTCGATATGCGTTTTATGTACTTGATAACAATATCCAATTAACCTTACAATATTTGGATGCTGAATCTTCATAAGGTTATTGAATTCATTCCTAAATTGTGTATCATCAATCCCTGACATATGATAAAGCTTCTTGACGGCAATTTCTGTCCCTGCTCTTTCCACTCCCTGTTTGTGATATATATCTAATAGATTAGTATCATATATACTCTTGGACAACTTTTGTTACACTTTCTTACTTTGTGCCACCTAGGTTTATCCAATGACTAAGGCCCTGTTTAGATCCCACCCTAAAATTTTACACCCTGTCACATCGAACGTTTGAACACCTGCATAAATTATTAAATATACGCTAAAAAAACAAATTGCACGGATTGTGACTAATTTACGAGACGAATCTTTTAAGCCTAATTGTTCCATGATTTAATAATATGGTGCTACATTAAACATTTGCTAATAACGGATTAATTAGGATCAATAAATTCGTCTCGTGGTTTACTGACGGATTCTGTAATTAGTTATTTTTATTAGTGCCCGAATACCCCATGCGACACCCAAAACAATATCCGATGTAACACGCCAAAACTTTACACCCTGGATCAAAACACTCCCCTAAATATGCACTGAAATTTGGTTTCAGGTTGAAATCATAATGGATGTGACGTGTTGTCGACATGCATGGGTGAAACACAGTGGCGCATAGTGTGGAATTTATCCATAATAAACATACAATCACAAAATAAGTTGTACCTTGTAAACTTCTCCATACCCACCACTCCCAACTTTTCTGCTGTCTGAAAATCCATCTGTAATTTCTTCTAAATAACGTAATGGTAAATCACGTGCCGTCATCCGTGAATGATTTCACTTCCCCCTGGTTGTTATTATAACAGTGTTATTTATCAGCCGGCCGCTTTCACACCCTTTTTAAATCCACTAGAAAATATTTCAAATATACAAGAAGATAAATGCACGATTTGTGTTTTTTCTAGGTAAAATGTTGCAACATGCATGGACCTTTAATTGCTCATAAGCAAAATCATCATTAAACCATGTCTCTACGCTAAAAATGTTGCATTCACAGAAAAAAAAAATGGTCACTATGGAATGCTAGATACGTGTTAGGTATATTTCGGGAACGTGCGACTAATTCATTCTTCGCCAACTCAACTAGGCTGAACCGCTATCAATACTACAAAACATCAAATAAATATCAGCACTATAGGTACCGAAAGTGATAAAACGACACATATAATGTCTTAGCCACCCACGCGCCGACCCACGCGTCCGTGAGCCCGGCAAAATACCAAGAACCGGCATCTTTATATCCTAATAGGTGCCACTTTATAAAAAAACAGCATCTTTTACCTTTGTCAGATATAGAAACCGACATCTTTTAGTTGGTGTGAGACACACCCTAGACACTTTTGTGGGAAAAAAATAGATGACTGTTCCTTTGTCAGATATAGAAACGGGTATCTTTAAGTTGGCGTGGGACCCACCACCATAGAAGCGGCACTTTTATTGGGAAAAAGAAATAGATGACGGTTCTTAGAGGAAGTTTAATAGTATAGCCAACTACTAGCTCCAAATAATTTATAGTGAATGTAATAGCTAATTCATACAATAGTTGTTTACTATACTATTAATATCTAATCCTACCTATCATAAACACATTACGTCTTGGAGTCCGTGCTGTAGCTGGCTACAAATCTATAGCCCGCTGCTTTTATCTCTTTTCCTTTACTGGATTGTTTAGCATATACTAAGGTTAAAAGAAAAAGAATATAATACCCCTTAATTAATAATACATAGTTGGATGTGGGATGGTGGTTAGGGGTAGAATGAGGAGAAATTTAAATTGGAAGTGGTTAATGTGACATGTAGTACTTCAAAATGACAACTATTTTAGAATAATTTTTAAATACTAGAAAGCCAAGTATCGTGGGACGTAGGAAGTATGCTTATAGAATGCTATTGTACGGTACCTGCTCTTAGTCAAAACCGACGCTTTTCATATATACTGTGTTTAGTTTCCCCCTATTCCCAACTTTCCATCATATCATATCATATAAAAACTTTTTTACACACGTAAACTTTCAACTTTTTTTTCTAAACTTTCAACTTTTTTTAGAAACTAAACACACCCATAATCCGTTGGTGTCTGGCTGTAAAGTCAAAGTGGTCAAAGGGGAGGGGAGATGTGGGTCCCGCGGGTCCCACTTCCTTTTCTCTTCTTTCTTCTAGTCTCCTGCTTCTTTCCTTCCTCCCTTATCTCTTCTCTGCTTCTCGTTCTTTTCTCTCTCTCTCTCTCTCTCCTCTCGCTCTTTCTTTCTCTTGGCCGAGCGGAGCAGCAGGGGCGGGCTGGCACGGCGGGGCGGCGCGGAGGGGAGAGGGAAGGGCGGCGCCGGGCAAGGAAGGGGAGGAAGGTGGGGGCGGCGGCGGCGGTGGAGGCCCTCGCGGCCGGCTCGACCTGGTGAGCTCTCTCTCTCTCTCTGGAACACGAAATGTCGTCTGCTCAGCCTCTATTAGGGCATCGATCTGATGAGGGCCTCCACCACCACTTTGCCGAGTTGGGATTTATTTCAGATTCTACACGTACCTAGCCCTTTGTGTTAGAGAGTATATAGAATGGAACCCTATAATATATAGAATCGAACCCTTTGTGTTAGAGATTTAAAATAGAATGCCATCTAATCTGTTTTTCTGATCTTGAGAGATCTGTCGATTTTTTTATATGATATGATGAAAAGTTTTAGTGTCAGCAGGTATCAAAGATTATTGTGATCTAAATGCAGTTGTCTACCTTCATCCAATGTTTCTATAAAATAAATTATGGGCTGCACTAGCTATGTAGTGCTAGAAGTGAACCATTTAACTTTCGCCGGATTGAAGTGAACCATTTACTCTGTAATGGCTTTGGTTTAGCTAGAAGTCAACCATTTTACTTTGTAAGGCCTTATTCGGATTAGAGGATTTCTAGAGGATTTTTGAAGGAATCCTGTTCAATAGGAATTTTTCCTTTCCTATCATTCGGATAGCAAAAGTGGATCACAGGAAAACCAAGGGAAACTTTCCACCGCCCTTGATTCCAAGGGAGAAACGCAGGAAAAAATACATGGACTCTGACCTCTTTTTTTCATTTCCTTCACGTAAGACCGAGGAAATCAAGCCCTAATCAGTTGGAGTGACATGATGGGACTAATATTTTATTGCTTAATTAGACTATAATCTATGAGATTACTGTTGATTGGAAAATTCCTATAGTTTATATATTCCTGTATTCCGAACGCTCCACACCATCAAATTCCTATGTTTTTCAATCCTACGTTTTGCACATACAATCCTATAGTATTCCTGTGTTTTTCCTATTCCCATGTTTTTCCAATCCTTTAGTCCGAACAAGCCCTAAATGTCTTTGGTTAAGAAAAGGTTGGTAACCATTAACCAATGCTCCCTGTATTTAAACATGTTGTCATTTAAACAGCTCCTATTTTGTCATGTCCTCACTATAAGAGTAATGATTATGTCTTATGGTTAAATCTAATGCTTTGTTGTTCAGCGAGAGTATGGATCTTTAATTTTATTCGCCCACATATGCTTATTGGTAACGCTTTGTTGGACTCCTGATAGGGCGCGCAATGCGTGCAAATTGTCTAGTTTAATTTGTGTTTTATTTGGTTGGCCTTGGCCCTATGCACTTATGCAGTTAACGTTTTCTCCAATGCGAATTTGCCACGTATTTGGTTGGATGTCAGGATGCACATTGCTGGGATTAATTTAAGGGATGATGACTGACTGCATCACTTCAGCTTTGACTTATGATTTTGTTTAATTTGGATGTTGGCACAGGGGCCGAGCATCCCGCATTGCAATAAGCAGACAACTGGACTAGTCCAAAGAGTTGTACATGAGCTTTTTCAATCTCTACAATCATCAGAAAGCATCGCTATGTGGAGTGTGAAGTTGCCGATGGTAAACGTTCCAGCCTCATGTTCTGAATTTGAACCCACATCACTAAATCTTTACTCACATTGATATGCCATTTCTCAGGTGGAGTATCTGGAATAAGTAAGGTCAGTGTTTGTCATGGGCATTGGGCTGGAAGGCAGAGACCCATAGGCAGCCCATATCAATTAAGTTAGGACAGCATTATTTGTTAAGTTGAAGATAAGATTAGATTGAGTTAGAGATAAGATTAGATTGAATCCTTACTTAGGGGTCAAGCTATGCCATCTATATAAGGATGGGATTGTGTCTATTATCATCAAGTAATGAATATCAATTAGTCTAACCTCTCCATCCCAATAATGTTCTTCTCCGTAGCCTAGATCTACATCCCTTCTCCAAGAGCCGACGCCACCTGGCTATCTTCCCGGCAGTGTTTATCCTGTCATGGCCTCGGGTCATGACAACTTGGTATCAGAGCCACTCACCATAGCTTCTGATGCCGAGTGAGTTCTCCGTGTCACGGTGAGTCATCTATTGTACCCGGTGGATGAGTATCTACTCCACCAATTGTTTGATGGCTATGGAGTAGAAAAGAAGATTGAAGTGCACCAGATGGGAACATATGTGGAAGCCTCTGTTCCGTTTCAAACTCGAGCAGCCGCTGAGCATGCTTGGAACCTCAACGGCCGTGCCATCTATGATGGTTGTTGGTTGGACATACAGTGGGAGCAACCGTCCAACAACTCCACGACACCGGTGACATCTCTCTCCATGATCATCACGGAGTGGAAGGAAGACATCAAGGAGTTGAGGGCTGTCCTGCAGGACTTGGTAGCATTTTTGCAGGAGGAGCTGGCAAAAGAAAAGGAAGAAGGGCGGCAATGGGACTAACGGTGACGCCGGCGCTTGATATGCCATCAATTCAGTCAATCCGTCCAGTGGCCTCCATGTCGTCACAACTTCAAGATCTCCAAGCGAGCAGATCTGCGTCACAGGCCATGCCAAGGCGGCCATCGACCTCTTGGAGTTGGACTTGGCAACGGCGTCATCGTCGGCAAGGTGGAGTGATGGAGGCGAGCAGAGCCGTTGTTGTGGGCCCACGAGGACGACGAATGATGGACGAACTATTTCCGCGAGCTCTAGATGCGGCAGCGGCGGCGCTGATCTTGGAGGTGGCAGTTGGTGGGTTGGATGGGCGGCACGTCTTGCTGGGCGAGAAAGAAACACATCAACGCCATTCTTTTCACACAGTAGGTTCGCGTCCTCATTGTTTGGAGGCGCTACGGACGAGAGAAGCTGACGATAGGGTTTTTTCTCTGCTTCTAATGGGCCGACAACTATTCATTTGGGTCGATCAAGTGGAGTGGCCTTCCAGTGCCGCAACTCATGGCTTGGCTGTTGGGTTGGCCAGGTAGACCTCGGCTGCAGACTAACGGGCCCATCTTGGATGTGAGACCTTGGCCCATCTACAACATCCAAGATATCATGTGAGATAAGTAGTATTAAATTTAAATATAGAAAAGTGGTGTTTGTTTTGAAAGAGTAGTGTCTAGTACTAGTTTCTTGATGATGTGGAGTTTATGTAAACTATGTCTAGTGTCTTGGGTTGGGACTAGCCGTAGAATTTATATGGAGTTGCATTGGTTCCAGGCTTGTGGCACGGCATGGCCTCGTCCTTTCTTTACGAGACGTAGGACGGGATCCACCTCCTGCTAGTAGAACATATTTTTTCGTATTGGCTTTATCTTCTATTCCAATTAATCTAATAAGTCGAGATGTAAAAAGCTTATGTTATCTTAGATTGGAGTCATTTGAGTTTAGAAGTCCGTGTTGCAGCTCGAGGACGAGCTGCTCAAAAGGAGGGGTATAATGTCATTGGCATTGGGCCGGAAGGAAGAGGCCCATATGCAGCCCATATCAATTAAGTTAGATATAAGATTAGATTGAGTTAGAGATAAGATTAGATTGAATCCTTACTTAGGGGTCAAGCTATGTCATCTATATAAGGATGAGATTGTGTCTATTATCATCAAGCAATGAATATCAATTAGTCTAACCTCTCCCTTCCAATAATGTTCTTCTCCCTAGACTAGATCTACATCCCTTCTCTAGGAGCCGACGCCGCCAGGCTATCTTCCTGGCGGTGTTTATCCCGTCATGGCCTCTAGTCATGACAGTGTTGTTGAGAATATTTTCTTATGCTTTCTCTGTACAGATTCGAATGTTAGAGAGTATCAAACTTTATTTCATTGTATCTCAGGGACCTTCTTGACTTGTCCAAAGACAACCTATAGATCAAGGAGAGTAAAACTCAAGGGATCTACATTTCTAGAGCAACAGAAGTAAGAAAAAAGTGCTTAAGATATGTCCTTGTGTTTTCAATTTGACATAGGAAATTTGCACCTAGGAATTTAGACTTAGGACATATATATGCAAATGTTTTCAATTTAGACTTGGGAAATTTAGACTTAGGAATTTCTGTCTTAGGATATATTTGCAAATGTTTAGGATTTAGACTTAGAAGGTTTTGAACTTAGGATTTTTAGACTTAGGTATATATATTTGTAAATGTGAATGATTTGGCTATGAATATGAATGTGCCTATATGCAAATGTGATGTGAATGTGAATGTGGCTCTTTGTTGGTGAATGCATGTGAATTGTGTGATTTGGATTATGTGGTTGTGAATATAAAGCATATTGGAATTGTCAGGTGCTGCTATTTGTATGTGAAATTGTCAGGTATTGCTATTTTTAATTTTTTTTTACCCAACATATAGGTGCCAGTTTTTCATTACAAACCAACACCTATTATGCTTGCCACGTGTCCCTTTTGGGCTAAAACCAGCACCTATATATGGGATTTATAGGTGCCGGTGTTTTAAAAAAACTGGCACCTATTAGGACAACCACATGGCTGAGTTGGAATAGGCACATTTCTCCCCTAATAGGTGTCGGTTCTAACCTAAAAACCGGCATCTATTACATATATAGATGCCAGTTTTGAAACCGGCACCAATGACCGAAGTCATCGGTGCCGTCTCCGTGGTGCCGGTTGGGAAATCCGGCATCTATTAGGGTTTTCCAACTGGCACCGATTAGGGTTTCTGTAGTAGTGTATGTGATAAATTATTCGCTAAATGATGTTGATATGAGGATTACGGATAGCATGTGCTAAGTTTCAATTACGGAATTCGAAAAAGAACCATAAATTTATATTATATATCATTAGTAACACCAAGTTTCACTTAAAATCTAAAAAGTTTAGAGTACATATTTAATTACTCATACATTTCATAGCTAGGAATAATAATAATAATAATAATAATAATAATAATAATAATAATAATAATAATAATAATAATAATAATAATAATAATAATAATAATAATAATATATAAAGAAGGCACACGACTATAAGTTATCCCATTTATACACGTACCAAGGACATGTTTATCAACTTATCATTCATTATCATTGTTGTAACCACTATCTATAGCAGTCTTATCTCTCTAGTTATAGAGAGAGGAGAGGGGTTTCGTCTTTTTAGGTCTCTGAAAAGCCAGTTCACATGCGATCCAATAAAGGAGGCAGTACTTCTGCCTGAATTCCTCTAGATCCTACCCGTCGGTATTACCGTGGAATTATGAGAAGCAACTAGTTGGTAGCCAGCTTCTAAGAATCTGAAAATGCTGGTTTTCTCAGCTTCTGGCTTCTAATTAATTTTTTGGATTGTACAACTATAGTTTATTAAAATCTAGAAAAATACTGAACTATTTGGGGAGCTTCTGATTTTGGGAGAAGCTACAGCTGCCAGAAGTTCTACCAAACATACCGTAGCGAACGCTAAATATTTGCACCTAGGATTAATTCTTGCCTGAATATACAAAACTAAAGCTGATTTCAATAATTCGTAAATCTTTCTTGACATTAACCATGAATGTAAACCCTACGCCCGACATAGCTAAATCAATAATTACGCAAACAAATTTGCAGGGAAAGATCTCTTTTATTCCCACCACAGATAGTAAGTAGGTGGAATCCGGCCAGAATGAGCGGTCGGGCTAGATGGTACAGGTGACCATACTATTCCTCTCCTCAATCTTTTATAGATGCTGGTTTGTCTAAAATCAACTCCTATAAAAAAGTTTTCATTTTTTATTAGGATTAAATTAAAAACGGGTACCTATAAACCACTCACTGTATTTATTTCAGACAGTATTCCATAGGACAGCATTTGAGTGTCTCCTATGGAAACTTTTCCATGATATGTACGGGCCGTCACATACAGCCAAGGCAGAAATAGCAGAAAACGGACTAGCCAAGGCGTAACCGCGTGAGTCAACAAAGCAAGCGTTATAGCGGATACTAAGTCTAGTGGCCGAATAATCCATAACAAATACTGTAGATATACTAAGACTTCACGACTCTCTTAGCACAATAAGATAAACACACTGAGTCACATTGAAAAATAGCGGATACTACGTCTAGTGGTTGAATAATCCATCACAAATACGGTAGATATGCCAAGACCTTGCGACTCTCTTAGCACAATAAGATAAACACTAAGTCACATATTGAAAAATTAGCGGATACTATGTCTAGTGGTCGAATAATCCATAACAAATACTGTAGATATACCAAGACTTTGTGATTCTCTTTGCACAAGAAGATAAAAGCTGAGTCACACATTGAAAAATAGCGGATACTACGTCTAGTGGTCGAATAATCCATGACACTGTAGATATGCTAAGACTTCACTACTCTCTTAGCACAATAAGATAAACGCTGAGCCACACATTGAAAAAAAGCATGTGTTGCATCACTACGTATAAAATGTGGAACTAATTAATGATGACCAGTACATATTAACATCTTAATTGTTACCTAAAGAAATTCAAGCAAATAAATCATCTATATTAAGCTAGCAGCACATCGGTACAAAGTTCATACGAAACAGTGGCCTTGATCTCATTCATATCCTAGCCCTATTGTGTGGCCATCCTGCAACTGGAATTTGGTATTGCATTCAATTATAATGACATACTCCTATGTAGATATCTTTTAATTAAACTTGGACCATCAGTATTTTCATAAATACATAGTTTAAAAACAAAACTAATGATATACGTAGATTTGTTTTGGAAAGTGCTATTACAATATGGTATTGGACTTTACAAACGTTGGCCCTGTTCGAGAACCCAACAAAGGGGGAATAAAGTTTTGGATCTTCGTGGCACGTTTTTCAAACTACTAAACGGTGCGTTTCGTACAAAAAATTTCTATATAAAAGTTGTTCTAAAATATCAGATTAATCCATTTTTCAAGTTTGTAATAATTAAAACTCAATTAATCATAAGTTATTACCACCTCGTTTTACGTAAAACACTTAATCTTCATATTTATTTTCACGAGATTTAAACAAAGCCGTTATATCAAATCCATTTTGTTAAACAAAAGATAAAATCTTAGAATAAATTGCACCCACGGTGTATCAAATTGACAGGTGGGTGCAATTTATTGCAAGAACTTGAAAAATAAGCGTTCCAGTGCAACAACTTGGTAGGTAAGTGCAATTTAGTATAACAATTTTATAAGTGACCACATAAATGCAACAACTTGCAGGGTAGATACGATTTTGATATAATAAATAAATTGTTATGCGGTAACTTAATTATTTGCAGTATATTTATATTTTTATCCTAATAACTAATAACTGAAAGTCAATTTAACTGAATGTAGAAATTATTATATTTGGTTGATATTTGAGAAGGTGAAGAAAACAAAAAAAATCTTAAAAGATAATTGAATGTAAATTGTATGTGCGGTATAATTCTTAAAGATTAAATTCAATATTATAAAATAATATCCGTAGGATTACTATGTGATGGCATATTGACATCGTGAAAAAAAATTCACCTAGCATATGCTTAGTCAAATTGATGCATCAAAATATTATAAATTGTTAAGTTCTTGTACTAGAACGTACCTACTTGTCAAGTTGTTGCACTCGGACGTTCAATTCTTAAGTTTTTGAACTATATCGCACCCACCTGTCAAGTTGTTGTAACATATATATAATTTACTCAAAATCTTATTTTCAACGTTAAAATTAATTCAGCAGAGGGAAGGAGTAGCAACAAACTTAGAGCAGGTAGAACGCGCGAGTCATGAAAATTAAGAACCAAAAAATTTCGCATCGATCGACAAAAACTGAGCAGCAAGCAAATGTGTGGAATTAATAACAACTAAGTAAGAAGGTAAAAGCTAAGTACAAAAGTCTCACCGGACTAGGCTAAATCAAGGCGGAGCGTGCAGGGTCGGATAGCGCGACAAACGAATGCAAAGTTGTATATATAAATACTTGCGCGCGGCTGCGATGGGGGGAAACCGCCAGGCAAACACGCGGGGGGCCGCATTGCCTTCCCAAAACGAAAATTTTCATGCTGTCACGTCAAATATTTGGACACATGTATAGAATATTAAATATAGAGAAAAAAACCAATTACACAGATTACGTGTAAATTGTGAGACGAATCTTTTAAGCCTAATTGCGCCATGATTTGACAATGTGGTGCTACAGTAAACATTTGCTAATAACTGATTAATTAGGCTTAATAAATTTGCCTCGCAGTTTCTTGGCAGAATCTGTAATTTGTTTTGTTATTAGACTACATTTAATACTTCAAATGTGTGTCCGTATATCTGATGTGATAACCAAACTCAAAATTTTTCCGCAACTAATTAACAAGGCCTTAGCCACGCTTCTCTGGCCTGACGCTTTAAGGGGACGAATGCAAAAATGAGCATATTTTTTTATGCGTCCTCTAAAAGGCCACATAATTTTCACATACGGACCCCTAAGTGATACAAATGCAAAAATACACTCTTTTCTCCATAGATTTTTTTTCTCCCCTCCACTCTCTTTTCCCTCTCAACACTTCAAATTTTTTTTCAACTCCTCCCCTCTCTCCCCCTGTCCTCTCTTGATTATTCTCTCCTTTCTCTTTCTCTCTTCTCCTCTCCGAGCAGGAGCAGACGCCGGCGGCCAAGAGCAGCTGCAGCGACGACGAATAGCAGATCCTCACGACGGTGTCTGCGAAAGGGTCGGATCCACTGCCCTTGGGAGCAGCTACGGCGACGGCAGGCGGTGGATCTGGCTGCGCCACCCTCGGGAGGGCCGGATCTGTCGCCCTACATAGCGGCTATGATAGCGGGCTGCAATGGCGCCGATGCAGATTAGAGTTTTGGATTTTTCAAATTTTTATTTTTTTCATCAAATTTATTTTCATAGATCTTTGAGTGCATGAGGATCACCCGTTCACATGAAAAAAAAAACACTTTTGACCGTTCGTAAAAATAATTTATGTAGTAATGAACTACTCAAGAGCGAGACACAGTGATACATCTCCTCAGTGTATGTCGCACTGTACGTCGGTAGTCGTGGTGCCTCACGGTTATATAGCTTTATAGAGTAGGCTATGGCTTCTTGTAAATCACAAATTCCACTGTCACATAAGACAACAATCTTAAAATTATACATCATAATAATACTATGAATTTAGACAGCTCAATCCTACATTGCTATATAAACGCTGAGATAGTAGTAAAATACAAGTAAATTTCCCGTTATCTGTTATTGATTTGAGCCTTTAGTTGAATTAGTTGATGTATATAAATCAATATGATATTAGACACATAATTTTTGAGTTTAAATTTTGACCTGTGCAATTAAATAAACTTTTTCAGCCTACTTTCATTCCACGTCGGATGATTGATACCTGCAATATAAGTGTATTGCCCGTATCCTGAAAACTGAGTTGGAGCATAATTGATGAATTGGTCTTTTCTTGTAAGCTCAAACTTTTGTGTGTGTGTAGGGCTGTCAATGAGCTGAGCTCGAGCAAGCTCGTCTGCCCAAGCTCGAGCTGAGTCTATTGCACCTTCGAGCTTCTAGGCAAGCTTGGTTCGAGCTCGTTCAAACTTGAGCTCGGCTACCAAACTCGGCCATAAGTAGTATAATATATATTTTAATGATAATCTCTTGATAAGTATAATTATTTTCTAGTTAATCATACTAATAAAAGAGTAGAAAATGATTAAAATAAATATATTGTACTAACACATGCTAATTTATTGTGTAAATAGATACTAATATATATTTATATTTATCTATTAGTTTATTATATTAATAAGGTGAACATGCAATATAAACTATACACAGTCAAGCTCGGCCTGGCTCGGTAGAAGCTCGAGCTCGGCTCGGTAAAGCTCGCGAGCTCTTGCTTAGGCTCAGGTTCGACTCGTTTGGAGCTCGAGCCGAGCTCAAATCGAGCCTAGGACGAGCCAAGCTTGAGCTGCTCGCGAGCCTCGAGTTTTTTTTACAGCCCTATGTGTGTGGATCTTGGTTAGAGTAGTACCAACATTAGACATTGTTAACACCCAATTTTAGCATCTATGTATGAAATAGGAAAACATTTCCGAATTTAGAAAGGTGGTTTTCATCACGGTGCCAGTCTGACTAGTGACATCTGAGTCGTACTCCGAGCCCAATTACGTCGGGTCTTGGGTTTTTTTCCTTGGGCTGAGGTTTTTTTTTTAAGTTCTAATTGATGTCTGCTATGAGTAAGATGTGGAGAGGAGGTCCTGTAGGCAGCAAAACAAACCCCTTTGTAAGGCTATGGCCGGTTTAATTGAGCACACAATCTATTTCCAATACAATATAACCAATTGAATTACTTTTTTTCAATATTGCATCTACTTTTTGTCTAGTTCTAGCCTAGCTTTCGTTTATTTTCATTGGTTTGTGCTAAAATCCCTCCGTTCCGCCCTCGAAACGGGTATTTATCCCTATTCGTCTAAATCGGCTCCGCTAGCTGGTTTTAACTTACATAACTCATCTTGATTTAGATTTTTCTAGATCGATGTGGTAGGCGACTTCGTATGACTGCAACATATTAGGTGTTTCTATCTTGATTGGCGGCGTGACCAAAAAGTTGCCAACAGAGATCACATATCATGTCTACGTCATGTATATGAAACTACTCGATCCCTCTGCTCTAAAGTACAAGCCTTTCTATGTGTTCCTCAAAATATTTCGAATAGAGGGATGTGCAGATATATGTTGGAAAACCCGTATAAATGCTTACATGTTAGAAGAAAGGAAAAAGTAAGAATTACCCCTCTGAACTATCACAATCGATCAAATTACCCCCATAAACTCAAATACCAGATATTTCACCCCCTAAACTTGTAATACCAGATACCCATATATTCTGTGCGCTCCCAGCGACACCGCTGTCCGTCCACTCCACCGTCCTCCTCGGTGCGGACCACCGCTTGCCGCGCCCTTCCCGCGACGCCGCTGCCCGTCCCCTCCACCATCCGCCTCGGCGTGGCCCACCGCCTCCACCATCCTCCTTGCCCGCAACCCGTCGCGCCCTCCCCGTGACGCCGCCGTCCACCGCTGTCCTCACTGGCCACGACGCTAGAGAGATGAGAGAGGGAGAGAGCAGAATGAAAAAGGAAGAGAGATGGGTGAGGGGGAGAGAAGCTGATAGGTGGGTCCCATCGATTTTTTTTTAAAAAATGCTGATTGGACTGCCACGTGTACACCATTCATAACGAAAACTGCTTTAGATTGAGTCGGGGGGGGGGGGGTAATTCGCCCGATTTTACAAGTTTAGGGGGGGGGGTAATTCGATCGATTGCGATAGTTCAGGGGGTAATTCGTACTTTTTCCTAGAAGAAACGATGTTCAACTTTATATGCAAAGCTTAGTTAAGTTTTACTACTGGGCTACAAACAGTTTGTTGGTTTACCAAACTACTAAAAAAACCCTGAAAGGGATTGGTCTTATAGGTGTCGGTTCAATAAAACTGTAGAACTGGCACCTATGGGCATTTTCCCACCTCCGCACGATGAAAAAAATATAGAACCGACACCTTTAAGCAGTATAAGTGTCAGTTTTAAAGAAAAACCAGCACTAATATTATAGGTGCTATTTTTTTAAAAAGAGCCAACACCTGTACTTGTATTATTGGTGTCGGTTCAAGAGGAAAAAACCGGCACCTATAGTATAAGTATAGGTGCCGTTTTTTAACAGAACCGACACCTATAAAATAAGTATAGGTGTCGGTTTTAAAAACCAACACATATTTAAAAAAACCGGACACAGAGCTAGGTCTTTATCCACTCAGCCACGCCAGCCACATCTCTCTCTCTCCCCTCCTCTCCCTTTGCCTTCCAACGGAGGGAGCGGCGGTGGCCGACGGAGGACGGGCCGTGGCCCTCTCCCAGCTTGGGGCCCTTCCCCCTTCTCACCTACTCCAGCGGCTGGCCCAGGTGGGGGCGGTCGACACGGAGGTCGGCGCACGCGCGGCCAGGTTGCGGCGGCAGCGACGGTGGTGGTTGTCGTGGAGGAGGCGCCAGCCCCCTCTCTCTCCCGGTGGCCCTCCCTCCTCCTCTCCGCCGCTCTCCCCCTTCTCCTCCTCTAGATCCATTGGCGGCAGCGGCGGTGGTGGTGGAGGAGGCTCGTGAGGTGGAGGCCAGCGCACGCACCGCGAGGTGGCGGCGGTGGTGGAGGAGGCTCGCCAGTTCCCTCCCTCTCCCAGGGGCCTCTTTCCTCCTCTCTCTCTCCCACCCTCCCCCTTCTCCTCCTTCAGATCCGTTGGCGGCGGTGCCGTTGGTGGTGGAGGAGGCTCGCGAGGTGGAGGCCGGCGCGGCGCGGAGGCGGGCAGCAGTGTAGGTGCCATCGTCTTTTTTTTAAAAAAATGGTATAGGTACCGGCTTTAGAACCAACACCAATAAGATTAAGGCAAAGGTGCCGATCAATAGGTACCGGCTGCGAAACCAGGGGGCTTTTAACTATTTGTGTAACATCCCGGCCTAGGGCTTAATAAGATTAATAGAATACTCATATTAACAAGTTACAACTTCTTTTCCGGAAGCCAATCTCCAAAGAACTCCAGGGTTAAGCGTGCTTGGCGTGGAGCAATTTGGGATGGGTGACCGACCAGGAAATTCTTCCCGGGTGCACACGAGTGAGGACAAAGTGTGCAGAAAAGACATGTGTTGGTCTGTGAGGGTAGTCTATGACCTATGAAAGCTATCAGACGTAAGCGGGCCTGGCTTGGGGGAAGACGGGATGTTACAAAATGGTATCAGAGCCGACTCTCGCGGTTTCACGGGCGCGTGTGTCGCAGTAGCGCAGGCATGGTGCGCATGGCTGGTGTAGACCGGGAGTGGTTACACAGCATGGCACATGCGCTGGCACTGGACACATGGACGTGGCCAAGAGAGGACGTTCCTGGCCTAGAGTTGATCGACGGGGGCGTCGATCTCTCTTAAGGGGGTGAGGGTGTAACATCCCGGCCTAGGGCTTAATAAGATTAATAGAATACTCATATCAACAAGTTGCAACTTCTTTTCCGGAAGCAAATCTCCGAAGAACTCCAGGGTTAAGCGTGCTTAGCATGGAGCAATTTGGGATGGGTGACCGACCGGGAAATTCTTCCGGGTGCACACGAGTGAGGACAAAGTGTGCAGAAAAGACATGTGTTGGTCTGTGAGGGTAGTCTATGACCTATGAAAGCTATCAGACGTAAGCGGGCCTGGCCTGGAGGAAGGCGGGACTTTACAATTTGCCACTCTTAAACCAGTTCCCAACCGGTGCCACTTGTTTATCGGACGTAAGCGGGCCTGGCCTGGGGGAAGGCGGGACGTTACAATTTGCCACTCTTAAACCAGTTCCCAACCGGCATCTCTAAAGGTTTTTCTACTAGTGCCACTTGTTTATCAGACGTAAGCGGGCCTGGCCTGGGGGAAGGCGGGACTTTACAATTTGCCACTCCTAAACCAGTTCCCAACCGGCATCTCTAAAGGTTTTTCTACTAGTGCCACTTGTTTTTTCTAGACACTAATTATTTCCAATGCTATTTTGGTTGTTTCTTGATAAGTTGGTTTGTGTGTTTTTATAGTGTCTAAAATACAACACGTGATTTGCCTTACACCTCGTTAACTCTTGCCATATCGAACTTATTCTAAATGGTAGGCTATTATTAAGTAACTTCTACCTCCGTCATAAAATTAAATGTAAGCGTTCTTAGTTTGACACGTGTATTAAAAAATATAAAAATAATTAAGGAAAGACTATTATTAATTGAGAAGAGAAAGTAAGCGAACAAATTAAATAGATAATATAATTATGATTAGTGGAATAGAATAACCCGATTAAAGGGCAACTCGGCATTTTACGAGTTATGAAAGTGCATTGGATGATAGATGAGAGGGTGATGAAGAAATAACTTACTTTCAAAACAAACTACTTCCTCTATTGTAAGACATATTTATTTTATCATTAAGACCATGGAGAAATTAACTCATATCTCATGTAACAAAACAAAAAACTATCTTACAATGCATATAACCAATTAGTATTAGGATGGTTTTTTGAGTTCTGATTAACATTAAAGACTACAAATATGATCATCTCGTTCTTTTGAAAAGAAAAATAAAATATGTTTAATATTTTTGAATGAAGGGTGTAGTATGCTAAAAAAAAATTCATTTTAAGGACGGATGTAATAAATCAACACTTGCTAACACTAGGAGTGCTCTTCGTAAAGAATTGGTGGGAGAAATCAACGCTAGTCTGTGGTCAACCGAGAAAAGCAAGTGAAAGCTATCCTGATGTCACTCTCCATAAGAAATTTAATGAGAGCACTACAGGAGAAATGATATTTGTTAGGTCGGCTGATTTCCACAATAGTGCTGGTTCTAATAAGAACTGGGACTAAAGATTATTTTTAGTCCCGATTAGAAAAATTTTGATTTGTAACTCCAATTGGACTAAAGATCAGTTCATCACCTGTGAGAGGCCTGTCAGGGGGTCGAGGATCTTTACTAATCTTTAGTCTCAGACTAAAAATCTATCTTTAGTCCCGGTTGGAGTTACCGACCGGAGTAAATATTTCTCTCCCATCTCTGATCGGTTAAGTCCCAGACAAGACTTTCCTCCTCATCGAGATATTTAGATAAAGATTGGATCGATCTCATCCCCTCTCCTGCTAACCCTTCAGATCCTCTTCCTCCTCCTCCCCCCTCCTCCCCTTCGTCCTCCTCCCCTCTCCTCCCCCTCTTCCCCTCCCATCCGGCGGTCGGCGGGGCCGCGCGCGGGCGTGGTGAGCGGTGGCAGGCGGGGCCACGCGCGGAGGCGGCCGTGGTAGACGGTAGCACCCTTTCATTTTTTTTATAATTTGTGATTCACTGAGATGTATAATTTCTTTTTTTTTAGAATTTGTGATTCATTGCATGGATCTGAGATGTATTTGATTTGTGTAATTTTTTTAGAATTTGTGATGTATTTGATTTGTGTATATAACTAACTTAGGATTTGTGATGTGAATGATTTTGGATGTTACTTTGATTTGGGGGATTTGGTGTTTGATTTGAGGATATGCATGGCATTCGATTTGAGAGAAAATACAGGGATTAACTCTGTCAATTAGTAAAGAAACAATGAAAAAAAGAAACGGGAACCAACCGGGACTGTCCCTACCCTCTCTTTAGTCCCGGTTGGTGTTACCAATTAGGACTAAAGATTCAACTTTACTCCCGGTTATGACTAAAGATGGACATCTTTAGTCCCAGATTCGTAGTCCCGGTTAGAAAACCGGTACTATAGGGGGTTCCCAACCGGGAGTAAAAACGGTTTCCCTAGTAGTGGAGGTTGATGGGAGTATTTTCTTATCTACCCTATAATTCACCAACTCACTTTTACACCTACATTACTCATTCATCAAATCCAACTGCCCATATTTCTCTACCCCGATCGAACTATCGAGATCAGCTCCACTTCTGTTCCACGTTCCAATCGCTCGTCACGGCCTCCGTTTCCGTGCTCCCCTGCCAACCCCAACCCTCCCGGGCGCATCACGCCCTCACCCCTCCCCGCTGCGTCTTCAACCCTCAAGGCCCCAACTCACCGCCACCGAATGCGCCGCTCGTCGCGCCACCCACATCCACGGTGAGACCCTCTGGATCTAGCGGTCTCTGATCCCCATCACCGGAGGCGAGGTCTTCCCCAGCTTCCAACGGAGCCGAGATCTACCGGAAGGAAAGACCAATCCATGCTCCGATCCTGCGCGCTGAGCGTGGCCTCGATTGCCCCTCCTCCTTCCCACCTCACCCCGACATTGCTCCCATGGGTGACGAGGGAGGAAGAGAGAGAGAGATAGAGGTGGCGCTGTGCCTGTTTGCCCTCGCTCAGATCGGCGCCACCGCCAACCACTCACTCGCTATCACCAAGATTGGCTGCACACTCGCTCTCCCTTGCAAAGATCGATGCCGCTGCACCTCATCTTGGCGATCACCCTATTTTCTCGCTCAATATGCGCCAATCTCCTCTCGGACAAATCCACCACAACCCCTCCCTCCCAGCCTTAGCTACTCCAAGATAGCCGCCACCGCTCCTTCCCACAACCAATTTGATAAAGAAATCAATGCAATTGTCTTTTTTTTTTTGGTTTAATCTACCACAGGTAATGCTCCACTTCCAAAATTACCTGACAACTACAACTTACTGTTTTTGAAGATAGCTGCTGCGTTGAAAGAGTCTGGTCTTGGATCTTCTTGGTTTTGACTTGACCAAAAGCAATGGATAGTCAGGTCTATATTACTGTTTCATGTTGCACGCACTAGTTGTTTCTTTTAAGACTTTCTATCAATTGTACTTGAGTATCCGTTTTAAAATTCTATCAATTTTAAACAAACATTTTTTTCTGCTGAATTTCTGCAGGCACATATTCCTTTAGAAGAAAAATCTCCGCATGCTTTGCTTTGTTGAGTTGATAAACTGGGTCAAAACGGGAGACCTAATGTGCAAGCCTTGACTCTTCTTGACAGATGACAGATTTTGTAACTATCTGAATTTGTCGTATGAAAACTACAGATTTCATTCTCACAGGCATAATTGCAGACTATCAATACTTTGAAAGGGTAGCTTTGTCCAGAGGTTCGTAGTAGGTATAACATTTTTTTCTCGAGTACGGTAGGTCGATAGCATTTTCTACTCATTTTGGTGACAATAATAGGTGGATATTCAGTTATGATATGCAGGTCGGGTGCTGAGGTAATGGATTTACAAAATAGACCACAAGATTTAGTCATGGAATTCATGCTCTTTCTTCTTCTTGATCGCTGCTCATGTTGTCACAACTAACTAAAATCACCAAAATGAGTAGATAAATGCTATCGACCTACCGTACTCGAGAAAAAAATGTTATACCTACTACGAACCTCTGGACAAAGCTACCCTTTCAAAGTATTGATAGTCTGCAATTATGCCTGTGAGAATGAAATCTGTAGTTTTCATACGACAAATTCAGATAGTTACAAAATCTGTCATCTGTCAAGAAGAGTCAAGGCTTGCACATTAGGTCTCCCGTTTTGACCCAGTTTATCAACTCAACAAAGCAAAGCATGCGAAGATTTTTCTTCTAAAGGAATATGTGCCTGCAGAAATTCAGCAGAAAAAAATGTTTGTTTAAAATTGATAGAATTTTAAAACGGATACTCAAGTACAATTGATAGAAAGTCTTAAAAGAAACAACTAGTGCGTGCAACATGAAACAGTAATATAGACCTGACTATCCATTGCTTTTGGTCAAGTCAAAACCAAGAAGATCCAAGACCAGACTCTTTCAACGCAGCAGCTATCTTCAAAAACAGTAAGTTGTAGTTGTCAGGTAATTTTGGAAGTGGAGCATTACCTGTGGTAGATTAAACCAAAAAAAAAAAGACAATTGCATTGATTTCTTTATCAAATTGGTTGTGGGAAGGAGCGGTGGCGGCTATCTTGGAGTAGCTAAGGCTGGGAGGGAGGGGTTGTGGTGGATTTGTCCGAGAGGTGATTGGCGCATATTGAGCGAGAAAATAGGGTGATCGCCAAGATGAGGTGCGGCGGCATCGATCTTTGCAAGGGAGAGCGAGTGTGCAGCCGATCAGTTTCGATCTTGGCGATAGCGAGTGAGTGGTTGGCGGTGGCGCCGATCTGAGAGAGGGCAAACAGGCACAACGCCACCTCTCTCTCTCTCCCTCGTCTCCCAAAAACCTTATTGCCGCCTTCTCCCGGTGCAGGACGTCGAAGGCAGAGGTTCCGGAGACCTGCTCTCCCGATCGCCGGTGCACGCCGGCGAGCGGGATGGAGTAATCTACGAGCGACGGCGCAGCACAGAGTAGAAGGCAAACCCTAGATTGATTTCGCGTATGTTGCGTGGAAACGGCGGCTCGGTTTATATAGAGAAGGGTCGCTTGATCAGGGCGTCTGCACGATCTCCACTCCGCGTAACCGAACCGGATAAGTCGCGCGTAATTTATCCGGACTCCACGCCGTTTTCACGGACCGGATTTTTCGGAATGTTTCTAAAACAAAAACAAATCCGAATTTCCTGCAGCAAAACAAAACTGTAAAAGGAGGCTGCATCTGCGCAAGGGTGATGAGCCAATTTTGCAGACCATTCGACGCGTACATCGTGTACGCGCGCCGCCTGCCCTGCCCTGCCCAGGCCAGGCCAGGCGAGCGAGCGCGCGCCTGTGTTCCCCCTCTTCTCTCCACCACATATGCTTCAAGTGGCTAGGAGGGCATCCTCCCTTTTAAGGAGGTCCCATTCTCCTAGAATATGCAAGGTGGTACTAAACTCCCCATGCATGCCATCCCATGAGGTAGGCTTTTGTGATTTTCTAAAGAATTAATCTTCGAATGGGCTAAGCCCCATCTATTAATTCCAACAATCCCCCACCAAAGCTCAAAATCCCACTGAGATTTGCCTTTTCCAATGTACTGTTTATATACTAGCGGTTCGATGGAGACCAATTAAGGTTGAACATCCACCTAGAACTCCAATCTACACATACTCACAACTTGAACAATGGACTACGCCTTGAATTGTAAGTCTTGTGCAAGCAAGTTTCACTCAGAGCCTTATCTGGTACTAGACCGTCTGTAGATTACCCCTCGGGTGGAGCGTATAAGCCATACTCCTTGGTCTTTAGTAAGCTTCCTAGAAGATTCACCCAACATCTTCATAGACTGTGACCAATAGTCAAGCTCACAAAGGTGACTTCTTTCAAGAATGCTCTGCAGGAGCATCTTCGCTAATTAAAGCCAACAGAACTCATTAAGGCATAGCCAATCTGCCTTACAGCTCACAAGAGTACATGCATCTTCACTTAGAGAAGGTATAGAATGGTACTCTTCTGTAGTTAACTAATGGCTTGTTCTTCCCAGGTTCTAATTCACGGGATCTCCGATCACATAGACTGGGTTACCACCATAGTATAACTCATATGGGTCTCAAACCCATCTCCTTCGATGCATTGTCTATCACATTTCGTGATAGTCTCTTCGTGAAGGGATTTGCCAGGTTTCTAGCTGTTTAGATGTAATCCAATGTTATAACTCCGGAGTTTCTCAATTTCCTGACAGACTTCAATCGTCTTTTCACATGTCTAGACGATTTCATATTATCCTTAGAACTGTTCACTTTGACAATTACCGTCTGATTATCGCAGTTCATAAGAATAGCCGGCACCAGTTTTTCAACAATAGGCAGATCCATTAATAGATTACGCAGCCATTCTGCCTCAACAGTAGCAGTATCCAGTGCCGTCAGCTCTGCTTCCATGGTTGACCTCGTCAAAATGGTCTGTTTGCAAGACCTCCATGAAACAACACCACCACCTAGTGTGAAGACATATCCACTAGTGGCTTTGATCTCATCCACATCAGAGATCCAGTTAGAATCACTATATTCCTCCAGTACTGCAGGATACCCAGTATAGTGAAGCCCCAATTCCATAGTACCTTTCAGATAGCGCATTACTCGCTCAAGCGCACGCCAGTGATCATCTCCCGGGTTAGAGGTAAACCGGCTCAACTTGCTCACAGCAAAGGAGATATCAGGCCTAGTTGCACTAGCCAGGTACATAAGCGAGCTAATGATTTGGGAGTATTCCAATTGATTCCTAGCAATTCTCTTGTTCTTACGAAGCAACAAGCTAGGATCATAAATTGTTAGCTGGATAAATTAATACTATCATATCGTTAGGTTTGGCAACTTGTTGATGTTCATATTGTTATTTACTCGAACCCTTCGTCTTGAAATTTTGCAACTTTAACGTTCAAATTTTATTATAAATATACCCACTTCTCCAGCTGCTTTCTTAATTATTTCTGCTATATACAACCATCTCTCATTCAATTCCTCTATTTACTTCCTATAATCTCGACTAATCATAGTCCTTTCCATTTAATTTCATCCCTCTTCTTACTCGATCCCAGTGAAAAACTCAAAAAATGCTTATATTTTATGATGGAAGAAGTATTAATTAGAGAAATTACAATAAGAACTTGATGATACGGATAAGAGTAGAATAGAGGAGAGAGACCATGCTTTACTCTATCTATTGCCATATCATCTTTAATCTATGTAGCATATCTATATAATAGTTAGCTACATATTCATACTACATCAATACTTCCTCTGTCCCAAAATATAAAAGATTTTAGAGGGATGCGACACATCTAGAACTATTTTGGACCAAAGGCGTCACGTCAAGCTTTTACTTGAAAGCATAGGAGTTCGACTTCCTCCAAAATCCTCTATTTTATAAGACGGTGGGAGTAGTAATTAGTCCTACAGCTAACTCTCTCCACAAAGCCTTATAGAGCGTTACTGTTGACTACATATTTGTAACCCGTTTTCTTTCGCTCTCCTTTTCTCTTTCTTTTAACTTAGAAAAAATGTGAGGTGGCAACTCCTATAACCCACTTACAACATCTTTTTCTACCTACAATTTTTATATAAACTTCAAGATAAAATTAAGGAGAGAGAGAGGAAGAGTAGATGGACGAATAAATTAACACTGTGGCTGTGTATTAGAGTTAATTACTATATAGAGATAACGTATTGTATACACTACCTCTAAATGTTTTAGTAGATAACGTGGACAAAATTAAAGATTAGCACCCACACCGGTTTCTTGCATGGACTTTGACCCCGGCTAATCGCACGTACATGCACCTGCATATGCATGCATGTAGTTTTTTTTTTCGGGGAAAGGAAGATGTATTACTCATCCACATCCAAAACGTGCGGGATAAAATTACAGTTATCGTCCGACCAAAAGGCAGTTAAAGACTCACACCTACCTTTTATTTGCTAAAACATGACAAATAACTTGATCATGGTCAAGAAATTAATTATCTATTATAATTGAGAGTGAAATGTTGATGCAATTATGCAACTGCTTAATTATTGGTACTTGCATTGTCTACTTGACCACGACAGGTCAAATTTCTAACCGAGGATTGATAAGTCACCTTAATTCGATCCTTCTCCTCGCGCGTGCGCACCCACCCCCGCCTTGCATCTTCTATATACAAGATATAGTTAGGATATTAATTACACCCTACATAGGATCACTTGTATAGTATTATAGGATTCGAGCAACCAAGGCCGGGACGACATAGCTCGATCTTTCTCCTCCGTCAGCCGTTGCAGTTGCATGCCGGCCAGACCAAGGATATCCAACCGTTCCTAATTAGGTACTTATTCCCCTCAAATTAACCATTTGTGGAAGAAAGGTTAATTGGACACGCATTATATACTTTCCGATCGATTAGTTGACATAGATCTGTTCTTATACCAAGCTTTTTTTCGTTGCATACTGGAATTTTTCTTTTATATAATGCGTTTCTAGATACTGATAGACTGATATAGTACTACTTCAGTATTTAGATTTCTTTCTTCTTTCTAGAGATTACGTACGGAGAGATATATACGTACTAGGAAGAAACAGAGTATATTCTTTCTGCTTAAAACACTTATGTCGTTTCCTTACTTTCGAATTTTCTCGTACTCTCTCCGTCCCTAAATATTTGACGTCGTTAACTTTTTTTTACCGTTTGTCTTATTTAAAAAATTGAAGTAATTATTAATTCTTTTTCTACCATTGTTAAATATACTTTTACATATATACATATAGTTTTACATATTTCACAAAAGTTTTTGAATAATTACTTAATAATTATTTAACACTGATGGGATGCAGCAAGGCTTTCTCCCGATTGGACCAACATATCGGTCATGCGCTAATGGGTTAGCTTTTGGGATGCATTAAGTCTTTCTAGTTGGGCTGACATATTGATCGTGCGCTGATGAGTTTGATCGTGGGGAAATCCATTGTCTCTTAAGCTAACTTTTGGGGTGTAGCAAAACTTTCTGTTGAGTCCGACTGTGGCAAAACGTAATGGAGATGAAAGAAAAAAAGGTGGATATCAGCCGTGGGTTAAAAATAAAGCGGACATGACTAGGACCCACTCTTCTTAACAACGAAAGAAATTACACTATAAATATTAAGGGCCCCTTTGATTTGAAGGAAAAACATAGGAATTTTGGAAGATTTCAATCCTATAGAAAAATTTTCTATGGAGCCCTTTAAAACAAAGGATTGAATCATATCCAATCCTTTGAGATTTCTATGGAATGGACAATCTTATAGAGATTTTGGAGAAAATTTAGCAAGAGCTTCAACCTCTTGACAACTTTCCTTTGAGTCTATCTCTCTCATCTAATTCCTGCGTTTTTCCTGCGGTTTAATCAAACGGTCATTCCTTTGTTTTTCCTGTATTTTTACAATCATATGTTTTGTGTTCACATACGGCTTAGGGTAGTTCAATTAACGTCTTGAGACGAACCAACATATAAGATTATAAGATAGATTTTATAAGAATACATAAGATCAATGTTTTGGGTAAAATGAGATTTATTGATCTCAAACAATTACATGAAGACGAAGATGATACAATTAATCTAGGATTTTAAGATCATACAAGCATCGTGTTGGATATATATTTAGATTCTTATTAGTAATAGTAGGGTCAATCTCATACCTTTGCTTATAATAGTTTCCGTTAATAAAACGTTACAAGGCAATCAGTACTGTAGTTTCCGTTCATACTAGGGAAAGAACAAACTAGTGTGGTAGGGGATAACTCTTCCGTACACTCAGTGGCTGTTTACTCTTAAAATTTTGTGACCAAAATATTCTTTCATTAGCTTTTCATCATTTTTTGCTCATGAAGTTTATGCACCATGCATTTTTTTTAACCATATACTGTATAATGTACTCATAAAAAAATTGTATTAGTTGAAAGGGACGTGGGAGCGAAGAGGTCAAGTAGGTCTGAGGCCAATAGCATGGAAGACAAGTCGGAAGGGCCAAGGGATATTTCATTTGCTCTATTAGAAAAAATTACAGGCAATTTCTCAGAAAAGCACAAACTTGGCAGTGGTGGGTATGGAGAAGTTTACAAGGTATATCTACCCCATTTGATTTAGATAATCTAGCTACATTATTGCCACATATTATACAGTGATTTGACCAGATGGAAAAATTAAATATTTTAAGGAATAAGCTTAAAAGGTAATTTAAAGTAAATGTCTAAGCAGGAACTTTTTAAGAAAACATATTTTTAAAGCGTGAAGAAATAAATCATTTCATATATCCAGTAAATAAGCTAAAAAGGACTTGGCCATAGTGCTCATTATAAGATAGCTCCTCTATTGTCAAATTATTTCACCGCTAATATTTTTGAGAAATTTGTATATTTGCTATTGTCATATGATCGAATTGTCAAATTGTAATCTGTGCAAAATCATATTGTCCTGATGCCATCTGGATTCAACTAAATGCCACTGCCGTAAAAAACTCACATACACATGTTTTCATTTTCTCATTAATAAAATATAATAAATACCTATACATAGTTAATTCATTCAAAGGATTTGATTTGGTGTGTTTCTTTAAAATTTTCAATGCACCTGCATTTCTTACAATAGTTTTTAGAAAAGGTTAAAGTCCGTTTTTAGCCCTCAAATTTCTCTGATGGTCTATTTGTCACCCTTAACTACAAATAACGGTTTATTTTTCTCCTTTAGTTTTCAAAACCGGTCAAAAAAAATCAAAGACATGTTTGTTAGTGTTTTTTTTTCTTGAAAGTATGGTTCTCCTAGTTCATACTCTAATGTATATTTTGTTAATGCAAATATCACTTAATTAGGACCATGACAATACTTACTTAATTGAAGTTTATGCTAGCAAAAGATCAATGTCATATCAACCAAAACCACCGTCAAATAGGGTTATATGTGCTATTTATCTGTTTTAAAAGCTAAGGGTGAACAAAACTAGTTTGTAATTCAGGGTGCAAAATAGACTTTGAGCGAAGAGCGAGGACCAAAAATGAACTTTATCCTTTTCAAAAATAACTTTTCAACTATATAATACTCCCTCCGTTTCAAAATGTTTAACACCATTGACTTTTAAGCACATGTTTGACCATTCGTCTTATTCAAAAACTTTCGTGAAATATGTAAAATTATATGCCTACATAAAAATATATTTAACAATGAATCAAATGATAGGAAAAGAATTAATAACTACTTAAATTTTTTGAATAAGACGAACGGTCAAACATGTGCTAAAAAGTCAACGGCGTCAAACATTTCGAAACGGAGGTAGTAGTAAATTTATTTTGTTCGTGCCCTCAAATAGTTATAAATAGATTAAGAATCATCCATCATCTACAGAGAAAACAGTAGAATCATTACAAGGATATCGTCTGTCGTTCTGCAAAAAAATATTTAGATAAGGCGAGAATATTAATTAACAAGCCAACTAAAAGACAAATTATAAGTGATGGTCACAGAACGCAATTAACATTCTAGTTTTGAAATGGTTAAATCAACAATTATATTACAATAATCCATGTAATTTAGGGTGTATACTAATTAACAAGGAACTTTAACAGGGAGTAATGCCCACTGGAGAAGAGATTGCGGTGAAGAAGCTATATGTTATACCTGGTCTTGATGATGTGCAGTTTAAAAAGGAGTTTAATAACCTTATGAAAGTCCACCATCAGAATGTCGTAAGGCTAGTTGGCTACTGCTATGAAACAAAGAAGAAACATATTGAACGCAACGGAGAATTTGTATTTTCTAACGTTGAAGAAAGAGCTCTCTGCTTTGAACATGTGCAGCTTGGAAGCCTTGACAAACATATTTCTGGTACGATTTTGCTCAATCTGCTTAAAAGTGGTTTCGACCATGCTGTCTCAGACAATTGAGTTATCTTCAGTGACTTTGTGCAGATGAATCATGTGGGCTTGACTGGGACACACGCTACAAGATAATTAAGGGGATTTGCGAGGGTTTAAATTACCTTCACAATGGGTCCAGCAATCCTATTTATCATCTGGATTTGAAACCATCTAACATATTGTTAGATAAAAGCATGATACCAAAAATTGCAGATTTGGGCCTGTCAAGATTCTTTGCGACAACAAAAACCCATATCACAAGCCAAATTAAAGGGACACTGTAAGTTGCAACCTCATGATTCATATTTGTTGACGTCTCAATAGAATTATGTGGACCTTTCACCCGGAAATGCTACCTAGCGATTGATCGCTAGGGGTAGCTAACAGCGATCAGATTAGATTTCCTCCCCTCCACCTGGTTTCCTTTTTTAGCACCGCATTACTTTCCTATTCTAGTAAATTTATGCAACTAAAGTTTATACACCTTAAGTTTACACACCTAAAGTTTAGAGATTCAAAGTTTATAAATTAAAAGTTTATATATCCGATTTAAATTTAAATTTGAATTCAAATATTTATATATATATAGTATTTCTATACATCTAAAATTTATACACCTAAAGTTTATAGACCCAAAGTTTATAAATCAAAAGTTTATATACCCGATTCAAATTTGAATTTGAAATATATCTGATTCAAATTTGAATTTGAATTCAAATATCCGATTCAAATTTGAATTTGAATTCAAATATTCTTTTTATATATAGTATTTCTATACATCTAAAGTTTATACACCTAATGTTTATAGACCTAAAGTTTATAGACCTAAAGTTTATATATCTGATTCAAATTTGAAGTTGAATTATATCTGATTCAAATTTGAATTTGAATTCAAATATTTTTCATATATAGTATTTCTATACATCTAAAGTTTATACACCTAAAGTTTATAGATATAAAGTTTATAGACCTAAAGTTTATATACCCGATTCAAATTTGAATTTGAATTATACTTAAATTCAAATTTGAATTTGAATTCAAATATTTTCTATATATAGTATTTCTATACATCTAAAGTTTATACACCAAAGGTTTATAGACCTAAAGTTTATAAGTCAAATATTAAATTTAAATATTTATGGTGTAGTAGGAAGAGAAAAAGGGGAGGAGGAAGGGGGGAGAGGAGGGAGCGTTGGAGTATAGGGGAGGGCCCCCAGCGATTACCCGTCCATTAGTTGTCCCCCCTTTCACCTCACCCATAAGACAATATCTATTTATACTAAGCGGTGTGGATCTAGAAAATTAAATAAGACATATTGGAACCTCAAAAAAAGGGAAAATAAAACATTGGTATCATAACATGTTATTTTACTGGTGCCATAGCATGTTAATCATACTTAAATCACAGTGTTAATAATTCTATGTATAATAACTTTAGCTATTGAGTTTCCTAAAATTAAGTCATCGCTGGATCATCCTTTCTCCAATAGATTTCCACGTGCTTATACTACCACCTAAGCGACTGATAATAAAATATGTTATTCTAATAGTAGTTGATCTCTTCAGTAATGGCTTAGATCACGTCTACCGGTGGTAATACTAGCTAGTAGTAGAAAACACACACACACACACTATCAGTAGAAACAACCGTTTAAGTATTCGGTTCATTTTGTTTTGTGTGTTTTTTTTATAACGATATATAATTTGTGTTTATATACTATGCAGCGGATACATGCCACCAGAATACATTGAAAGACGCCAAATCACCAAGAAGTTTGATGTATTCAGTTTAGGTGTTATAATCATAGATATAATTGCTGGACCTTCGGGCTACTCTAAATGTGCTGAAATGACTTCCCAACAGTTTATTGAACTTGTAAGAAAAGTTCCATTTTATCTTATATCGTGAACAATAGTTATTTTAGTATAATTAATTTGTACTGTATGCACGCATGCTTACATACCTTCTCTACTGTATTGTTCAATTTTGAAGGTACAAGGAAACTGGAAGAAAAGACTGCATGCAGCAACATCGAGGTATGCATCGCAGGAAGCAGATAGCCTACAAGTGAAGACATGCCTTGAAATAGCATTAAGATGTATTGATAAAGACCGAGCAAAAAGACCTACTATAAGCGATATTGTTGATAAAATGAATGAGATCGATACCCTAAAAATGTCACTTCTAAGCAAGGTATATTATCTCCAAACTTGTTTGGTTTCGTACTACACCAAAATAATGCCAAAATTTGATAATGCTAAGTTTTAATTATTTTTTTGACTGAAAAGTTCTAATAATTTTGATACAGTAATGGTAGAATTGGTTATTATTGTGTTTAGTAATTTGTTACCAAAATATTATAATGTGATTTAGGTGTATATGGTATTAAAAACCAAACCAATGTTTATTCATAGTACGATACCCCTCCATCCCAAAGTAAACTCTTAGTTTTTCCTGAGGAGATTCAGGATAGAGGAAAAAGACTATAATACCCCTCATTAAATGTGATATTTGGGGAGTTACATGGCAGCTGGGGATAATTAAGACTAAGTGAAAATTAAATGAGAGGTGGTTGGTGAGGGATGTACTCTCTCCGGTTCTATAATAATTGACGTTTTTGACAAGATTGAGGTGAAACTTGTATAACTTTAACCATCAATAAGTTTTAAAATATTTAGTTTAAAGAAACTAGAACAACATATATAGATTTGCCTTTCAAAGCACTATAACAGAATTAAACATGTATTTATTTATTATATATATTATAATAGAAAAATAAGGTCAAAAATATATTTTGTAAACCGTGTCATTGTCCAAAACATCAATTAAAATAAAACTAGAGGGAGTAGTGATCTATTGAGACAAATTTCAGATGCTAAAAGTGGCCTTTTATTTTGGGACGAACTAGAAAATTTTGAATTGTTTAATTAATGCATTATATATGGTACCATAACCACATTTTATAGTCCTACAACATTAGTAATATCTCTATGGATCTTCGTTGCAGAGACCTGAGCCTAGGGAGTTTCTTGGGTTCGACCCTCTAGAGCTACGCTTCCCATTCGAGACTAACAAGGCGATATCCTGCGTACTGCAGCTAACAAACAAGTCAGATGACATCGTCGAGTTCTATGCAAACACAAACAAGAAGAAGTACCAAATACACAGGGACCAAGGAGTTATGGCACCATGGTCTAGGTGCTATGTCATCGTAACGCTGCAACCACAGGGGAGCGCACCACCGAACATGCAGTGCGACGATATGTTCTTTGTACGGAGCACTAGGGTGAGGGAGACAGACATCGGCTCACTTGACATTAATGTCACTGAGCAGCACTTGGAAAAACAGATGGGTGAGGTTAAGTCATTGCCGATTGTCTTTGTTCCAATTCCTCAGCCTCCAACAAGTATTGCGGATTAAACGGCATGGTTTGAGGCATCATGGAGTAACATCATCAATTTGTGTCGGCATTTGATATGCTTACAAATATTTAAGTTGTTCGATGAGTTACTTTTTTGGAATTTCAAATTCACTACTCGATGTGATGTTCAAAATCTCGTAAATTTGTGAGAACATATGTATCATGTTTATCTATGTAAAATCAAAGTGTTTTTTATTCTTATTCTGTGATAAATAAATTGGTATATATGATTATTGGTTCTGATATTTGGAGATTACTGTTGTTTGCTAACAATAAGTCAAGTTGGAGATAACTTGTGCTCAAAATATGGTTTCTTTGTTTGATTCATGTGTAGGTGACTTGATGCCTCGGGAGAGTATTGCCGGTGATGGATCGAGAGTCGACTTGGACATAAGACGACGTCCGGACGGTCAGATATCATGCGGGATACTTAGGCTAGAGTTCAATGCGCGTGGTTGGTGAAGATTTCATATGGCATACAATGGAGATATTGTGTACGTATGGGATGCAGAGTCGAATTTGGAAGGAATCCAAATTTGGTACAATTGGAGTTTGTGAAGTTTATTTCTTGTATGGGAAGGTTTCTTATGAGGATTAAGACTTCTTGTATGAGTTTGGTTCGTAGGTATAGACTGTCTACCTCATATATAAATAGAGAGGGAGCATGAGGCTTCTTGGTATCGCTTTTGAAAGCATTGAGTTTAGAGTAAGAGAGTTAGTGTTTCGAGTTTAGTCGAGATTTTCATGAAGAGTGCTGTTGTTGCACCTTGTTAACACGGAGAGAAGTAATAAAGTTGTCATCTACATATAGAGTTCTTCGATTTGTGTTTGCTCGGGTTCGGCGGTCTAACCGGCGAGACACCAGCGATCAGACCGGCGGTATCGCAGCGGTCAGACCGGCGGATTCAAGGCAGTCAGACCGGCAATGGCAACAGGGAGCAGAGGCGACTTCAGGGCGGTCGAATCGAGCGTTCTACATCGGTCAGACCGACGGCTTCCAGGCGGTCAGACCAGCACGACTACTTCGGTCAGACCGCGATCTGTCAAATTTGAGGGTAACTTTTAATTTCGCTAAAAGTTTTGGTTTTTCGGTACACCAACCATTCACCCCCCTCGGGTTGGCTTAGTTCTTGCTATTCGATCCTATAAGTGGTATCAGAGCCTTGTTTTCTTCTTTGGATTTTAACCGATCTAGAGTTTTAGCCATGGCTAACAAGTTGTCACGCCCAGAAATTTAACCCAAATTTCCAGACTATTTTGCGTATTAAATCCCTGTCCAGGACCAGCCAGGGTACACAAAACGACAAGTAATATACAGTTCCAAACGTAAATAAAGCGTAAAATACTTACGGAAGAGGCACTTAGTCCTCACACCGAAACAGAACGACAGCAGCGGAAAAAGGCGATCCTAGCGGGGCTTCAGCTCCACTCCACAGGCAAAACTCAACTGGGGTCTGAGCCTTGGTCTTCTAACTTTGTCTTCAGCTCAGAAGCACTACTCTTCTGAAAAGGGGGAATAAAAGCAAGGCTGAGTACAGCCACCGTACTCAGCAAGCCACACCAACGATGCAGACATGCAAGGGGATACAAGGAGGGGTTTGTGGCTATTTGCATAAAGGCAGTTGTAAAACACTTTATTGAGCAAAACAGTAAAACGGTTGAGTAATTAAAGTAACATTAAATCTCCACTGATCAACGCTACACCACGTTGAACAGGCCCAACCAACCCACCTGAACTACAGTGTATTGGGTCGATTTATTAAGATGGGACTAATCACGGTGAATCTGGTCGACCGCCCATAACCGCGGGCACGGCTATTCGAATAGTTCTACTCTGATCAGAGGTGTACAACTGTACCCACAAGACACAGCCCCACGACACGTTTCCGTGCGCCGACATGCCACCACGACATACCGGAAAGAGGCCGTGACAGGACCCTTCGCATAACCCCCTCTAACTAAGCACACCACACCTCAGGTTTCACCCCCACTCCTCGCAAGGCAGCGAGCAGTCCCCTCTCGTGCCTAGGTGAATCCAGAAGCCGCATAGACCGTCGCAGGGCCCATCCGAACTCCATCACGCCCACCCTTGCCTGGATGCGTCAGCTAGAGGAAAGCTACACTACAAGCCCAGCCGTTGCCCACGCTGGCTTGTGGTAAGTACGATAAGTTTTTCCAGGGCATCCCGCGAACTGGTCCTTAACTGCCATGGGTGCGACCAGCAAAACCATGCACCCACAGCCCACCATTCAGTTGCATTTTAGTTGGATAATTACGACCATGAAGCATGGCCAGATGTCTCGAGCACGCAGCTCATTCTGATACTAAAAAGGTCTAATACTATAATTATCCCATCAACTGAGCTAGTGGTAATTAAGCATGGCTAAGCATATAGTTCTAGCTAGGTCACATAAGTAACATGAGCTAGTCGATTCATTACCCAAGGTTGACAAAGAACAGATATCAAGTAAACATGGCACAAGCGAGCAGATAGGTAATACCCTGACCCCATGTAATTAGCAAAACATGCATATTTATTTGTAAACGGTAAAACATTTATAAATTGGGATCAACATGCTCAAGGGGAGTGTGTGACTTGCCTTGCTTCTTCAAACAATCTTCCGAACTCTTATCCTTGCGAACGCGATCTTCCGAAACGACGGGAACTACACGCTGGCACGCAAAATGAGGAAAAACTCTAATAAAAACCAAGGTAACAGTACATATAAACTAAACAAACATGTAGAGCTCAATTTTAGATGAATTTTGCAAGTTGAACGGCTCAATTCGGAGTTCGAATGAATTAGATATGAATTTTAGAAGTTTTGAGCCATTTATATGAATTTCTAGAATTATTCACGAATTATTGCGCAATTATTATTTATTTTTACAAAGGAAAAGGACCTCGCTGACGTCAGCAAGGGGCGGCCGGCGCCGACACGCGGGCCCCACACGTCAGCGAGTCAAAGGGGGAGGGCGCACGGTGGACATGGTCCACACGTGGCCTCGGGTGCGCGTCCACCACGTGGACGGCCCAGATCGGCCTGAGCCGATTGGGCGGCCGAGGGGAGCGGCAGCCAGGGGCACAGGCGCGGCACGAAGCCGGCCCGGCCGAGCCAAGGCGCGGCGGCGGCAGGGACCAAAGCGACGGCGGCACACGGGCTGGGCGGCCACCGGCGGCGGCGGCACGGCGCGCGCAAGCACGGGAAGCGGCCGGCCAAGGGGAGAAAGAGGGAAGAGGGGGTGGAGTGCTCACCTAGGGCGGCGACGAGGGGCGGGGAAAGGAGGGGGAGCTCGGCGTCGGCGCTCCTCGGGACGAAGGCGGAACGGCGACCCGGCGGCGTTCCGCGAACGGGAACCGGCGGACGGCGGCCGGAAGGACCTGGGGAGGATGGGGGAGAGGTTAAGAGGGGGAGAGAGGGCTCCCAGCGGCATGAATCGCTGGTCGGAGGTGAGAACGGGCGGCGGATGCGCACCGGCGCAAGGGGAACCGTGTTCCGGCGGGATCCTGGCCGTGAAAAGCGGCGGCCGAGGTGCTCCTCGGCGCTGCGAAGCGAGCGGCGGCGACAGCGCGACTTGGGGTGGCTAGGAGCGGCGCCAAGCGGCGGCTGGAGTCGGCGGCGGCGGTGGAAGGAGGTGGTGCGCGTGGCGACGGTGCTTCGGAGGCGGGGAGGGGAAATGGAGCGGACGCCGGGGTGCGGCACGACGCGGCGAAGCCGCTTGTGGCGGTCGCGCGGAACGACGGTGGTGGGAGCGGCTGTGGCGACCGGCTGGAGGGTCGTCGGCGAGCGGCGGCGGGAGGTGCGACGGTGGCGGGGTGGTTTTCGTGCACGGGAGGGCTCGGGAGAGAGGGGAAAAGGGAGAGGGAGGTGCGGGGAATGTTTTTATAGGGGAGGGGAGGCCGGATTGAGCCCGAGAGAGGTAGAAACCGGCCGGCGACGTGGGAGGAGAGAGAGATGCGGGAGGCGGCGACGTGGCCGGATTTTGCGGGGAGAGTGGGGGGAAACGGCGCGGACGTGGGCGACGACCGCGTCCACGCACGCGCGGGAGAGGGAGTCGCGCGGGAGAGGCGGCGACGTGGGAGGATTTGGCGGCCATGGCGGCGGTTGGGGATGGAGCTGGAGGTAGGAGATGACATGTGGGGCCCACCTGTCGGAGAGAGGGGGAGGGGAAAATAGGCTAGGGAGGAAATGTAGACTTGAGGAAGAGAGAGAGCCGAGCGGGCCGAGGAAGGGAAGCCCAGCCTAGGAAGGAGGAGGGGAGGAATTTGGGCCAAGCCCGAAAGGAAGGAAGGGGAAGATTATTTTCTTTTCTTTTTATTCTAATTGGTTAAATGAACTTTGTGCTATTTAAAATTATTTCTTGAGCTCCGAAAATTCACGGGAAATTTCAGAGAGTATTTTAGGGAACAAAGAATATTGCAAAATATTCCCGGCCAATGATTTTTAAGGGAAAATTTTAATTCTCCCATTAATTCACTCGAATAAATTGCTTAAATTTTTATTTAATTTCTAGGAAATGCATTATTAAATGATTTTTAATCCCGAACGAAAATCGGGGCGTTACACAAGTTTACTACTAAGCCCCATGTTTTCGATGGTTCGGATTTTGCTTATTGGTGTAATAAGATGCAATCTTACATTATGGCTGAGGATCTTGATATTTGGAGAAAAGTTTCTAATCCTTATGTGATTCCTGATCAAATTAATACTGCTGCTTTAAAAACTGAATTTGAAAATAATTGCAAAGCTCGCAATATTCTTTTGAGTGGGATTTTTCGTTCAGATTTTGATCGTGTTTCACATCCTCAAACCGCCAATGAGATAAACTTTCAAGAAACTTCAAATATTAAAGAACTTCATCGAGATCTTTTCAAAAAGGAATACATAAAATTTTAGATGAAACCTGAAGAAGCTTTGGATGACAATCATTCTAGGTTCAACAAGATTTTGAGTGATCTTAGATCTGTAGATTCTGCTTATGATATTAACTACTCACAATCTAAGATTTCTCGACACTTTTTGATTGGTCTTGACATGTATATTTGGGAGATGAAAGTTACATCTATTCATGAGTCTATTGATATGTCCACTCTGACTTTGGATTCGCTTTACACAAAACTCAAAACTCATGAGATAAACATTCTTTCTCATAAAGTTGATTCTAAATCTAGTGCTTTGATTTCTTCCTCATCTTCTTTGGATGTTGGTGCTTCTTCATCAAATTCTACTACTCTTACTTTGATTAATGCCATGTCCGATGAGCAACTTGAACGGTTCGAGGAGGAGAACTTGGTTTTAGCTGCTAACAAGATTTCTCGAGCTATGAACAATGTCAGGAACAGGAAAAGAGGAGGTCCAACTTGTTGCTTCGAGTATGGAGCACTTGATCACATACGTTCGCATTGTCCTAAGCTTGGGAGAGGCAAGAAGGTTACCAAGGAAGATGAAATCAACAAGAAGGAGAAGAAGAAGAGTCTCAAGCAGAGGTTAATCCGAGAACTCATAGAAGCTTTTGATACTGATGAGTCGGAGAATGAAGAAGAGAGCAAAGGTAAGCAAGTTGTTGATCTAGCTTTTATTTCTCGTAATGCAAATTCAGATGTGGATGAATCTGATAGTGATAGTGAAGAAAAGCTTAGTTATCATCAATTAGAACATGCTGCTTTCAAATTTGCTAAAATACTTAAAACATGTTCTAATATGCTTGATGAGAAGGATCATACTATTGAGATTCTAAATGCTGAAATTGATAGATTAAAATCTTCGATTCCTAATGATGATGATTGCAAATATTGTGAAGTTTTATTTTCTGAAATTAATGTTTTGCGAGATGTCAATTCTGTTAGTCATAAGAAATTGGAATCTGAGATTGAAAAGTCTAAAAAATTGGAGTCTTCTTTTGCTCTTGGATTTGCTTTGCATGCTCGTGTTGTTGATGAATTGGTTTTCACAAAGGGCTTTTTGACAAAATACAAAGTTGCTTTTTGTGCAAGTACTTTGTTAAATTTTTATGTCCAAAAAGGGCTAAACAAAATAAAGATGTTTTGGTTTCTCAAAATTGTTCTAAGTGCTTTTTGAATGAGATGAAATTGAAAGATGCTTTAGGACGTGCTGAGCATATGGAAAACATTGTGAAATCTGATGAAGTGCTTTCTTGTCCCAAATGTCGTAAAAGCAAAGGTGACATGGTAGATTGTGAAAATTGTGCTAATTTGGAAAAAGAAGTTTCTTGTTTGAAAAGTTCTTTGCAAATATTTTCTTATAGTAATAAACAACTTAACATGATTTTGGATCAATCTAAAGTGACTAGTTCCAATAGGGGTGTTGGTTTTGATGTTCATGACCATTTCACCAAAAATCAACCTATTGTTTTGAGTGTGACTGAACATGGTGAAATTTTGACAAAACCAAGTGCTAAGAAAACAGTTTTTAAGTCTGCTGGAATTTTGCCCTCTCTTTCTGCAAATTTAAAAGAAACAAAAACAAATCTTTCAAAACCATCTACTTCACAAACTTGTCGTGAGAAGTATACATGTTCTTTTTTTTTGGAAAAGATGGACATTTGGTTGTTTTTGTTTTTGACTTGCTTTTGCGAAACGACGATGGCAAAAATTGGGTTTTCATGCGAGGAGCACGGCCAGACCGACACTGACCAGTCGGTCAGACCGGCTGCCAGGTCTAGTTAGACCATAGGGACACTGGCGGTCAGATCAGCCTCGGGGTGATTTTGCGTGTAATTCAAATCGGAATTTTGAAAGCGACAAGGTAAGTTTTCAGATAAGTCTGGTCCTGATTTTGTTAGTGCTTTTGTACCTACTGGTTCTACTGGTCGTGTGACTCAGTGTTGGATTCCAAAGTTTCTTATTCCTAACCCCAACACGGAGGCCTTGATATCTTCTCGTTCATAGGTATTTTGATGGCATACTCCCCATGAGCATTCAATGTTGAGATGACAATTGCTTTTCAAGGTAACATCAACTTACTTTTGAATTGACATAATTTTGTTCCACTTTCCTCATTATTAGCTTTTCATATGCTAGTGTTTGAGGTAGTAGTTTTGGTTAATTTGAGTGAATGTATGTTAATTCATGAGAACTTTGGTGGTATCGTTGGCAATTGGATGTCTTTTTCAAAATCTTTGATTTCTTCTTGATTTTTCTTCAGGGAGAATTGAGGTTAATTTCAGGGAGAGTTAGTGCTTTTTCATTTATCTTTTTGGCATGGTTTGAGGGGGAGTTTTTGTACCTCATGGTTTTATCAAGCAAAATTAGCAATAAGAAAAATTGAGAAAAGAGAGCTTTATTTTATATATATGGTATATTCTTGTGCATGCTAGCAATATATTATGAAGCTTTACTTGTCTCTAGTATAGCTTGTATGTATTCTAGTCTTTTTATGAGGCTTAGATATTGCTTTTAAGGGAAATGATGCATGACACTTAAATTCTATACTTGAATTAAGAGAATTTGCGAAATTGATGCTAGCATATGGTTTGATTTATAAATGCTTATATATGCTTTATTGAATTGTTATTTCTCAAATAGCTTTGTAATTGCTCATTGTTCAATAGAATAAAAATATCTATGAGAGAAAAAAATGAATACCGAATCCTTGGAAACAGTCTTGACGACAAGGACGTATTCGATGTGAGCAAAAATAATGGGTGCCGAATCCTTGGAAACAGTCTTGATGACAAGGACGTACCAGGAATAATTGAGGGAAAAAATGAGCAAAAAGGCTCAAGTAAAAGTTAAAAATTCTCTTGGTTGTTTTGTGCTAAAGTTAATTTGAGAAAGTGTGATAATTGCAATAGGTATATATGTATAATGTTTATTTTTTCAACCTATGTGCTTGTAAAGATGTTGCATTATAAATCATATGAAATCATGAAATTTGATTGTTGATTTGAACTTAATTGTAAAATATTTGGTTCATGATTATACTTTAATGCATGCTTGCTATATTATAGATGGGTTCATCTTCTTTTTATTACAAAACTTGACGTGATGTGCTATATGTATGCTAAGCTCATGAACATAAATGAACATAATTCGTATGCTTGATGAAATCATTGTCAAAAGGGAGGAGAAGAGAAGAGATTGTGCATGTTTTTCGATCAAGGGGAAATTTCTTTCTTTTCAAAAGTAAGAGAAGTCTTCTTTTGGATTTTGAGCACGATGTGTGCTTTTGCACGAAGTGTGTTTTTTTACCACTTTTGTTTTTATTTTTCCAAACACCAAAATATTTTTGGATGGATTTGCCAATGTGTTCATCAAGGGGGAGATTGTAAAATCAAAGTGTTTTTCATTCTTATTCTGTGATGAACAAATTGGCATATGTGATTATTGGTTTTGATATTTGGATATTACTGTTATTTGCTAACAATGAGTCAAGTTGGAGATAGCTTGAGCTCGGAATATGGTTTTTTTGTTTGATTCATGTGTAGGTGACTTGATGCCTCGTGAGAGTATTGCCGATGATGGACCGGGAGTTGACTTGGAGATAAGGCGACGTCTGGACGGTCAGATATCATGCGGGATACTTAGGCTAGAGTTCAATGCACGTAGTTGGTGAAGATTTCATATGGCATACGATGGAGATATTGTGTACGTATGGGATACGGAGTCGAATTTGGAAGGAGTCCAAATTTGGTACAATTGGAGTATGTGAAGTTTGTTTCTTGTACGGGAAGGTTTACTAGTTGGATTAGGACTTCTTGTATGAATTTGGTTCGTGGTTTTAGGCTGCCTACCTCATGTATAAATAGAGAGGGAGTGTGAGACTTCTTGGTATCGCTTTTAAGAGCATTGAGTCTAGAGTAAAGTTAGGGTTTCGAGTTTAGTCGAGATTTTCGTGAGGAGTGCTGTTGTTGCACTTTGTAAACACAGAGATAAGTAATAAAGTTGTCATCTACATCTAGAGTTCTTCGATTTGTGTTTGCTCAGGTTCGGTGGTCTAATAGTCGAGACACCAGCGGTCATACCGGCGGCATCGCGGCGGTCAGACCGCGACGGATTCAAGGCGGTCAGACCGGTGACGGCAACAGGGAGCAGGGGCGACTTCAAGGCGGTCGGACTGAGCATTCTACTTCGGTCAGACCGGCACGACTGCTTCGGTCAGACCGTGATCTGTCGAATTTGAGGGTAACTTTTAATTCCGTTAAAAGTTTTGGTTTTTGGGTACACTAACCATTCAATCCCCTCTGGTTGGCTTAGTTCGTGCTATTCGATCCTACAATCTCAATGTGTTGATCATGATTGGACAGCTCTATTCTACACCCCCCTTAGAATAACTATTCTACACTCCCTCCTATCCTACCCAACCACCTCAGCCCACCCCAGCCAGCTGGATGCGGCAACGGTTTCCATTGACTGTGAGCAGTCCGGGAGACGGCGCGGGGACTAGCTGAGTTCTTTCCCCCACTTTCCCAACTCACATCTCTCGTTTTCCACGCATACGCTTTTCAAACTATTAAACAGTGCGTTTTTTAAAAAAAAATTCTATACAAAAGTTGCTTTTAAAAATCAAATTAATCTATTTTTTTAAAAAAATTGCTAATACTTAATTAATCACGCGCTAATGGACCGCTCCGTTTTCCACGTGGAGTTGGGTTCCCAACCCGAAGCAGCGAACACAACCTTAGAGCAAGTTTAATAGTATAGTCAACTAGTAGCTCCAATTCATCTATAGCTAATCTAATAGCTCGTCCATACAATAGTTACATACTACACTATTAATATTCGGTCCTACCTGTCATACACACACTGCGTCTTGGAGTCCGTGCTAGAGAAGCTGACCGGATGGATGGGCTGCTGGGCTGAAGAGTACGTGTGGGCTGTGCTAACCAGATCCAAACCATTGAGAGTGGACTGCACTGACCAGGATCTTGATCATTAGGATAGGATCCAACGGCTATTGTTTATTTGATGATGTAGATGAACCGGAAATTGCTAATATCTACACTAAAGTGGGGATGATTTGTATAGGTATATAGGATGTTGGAATTTTGGTTCTGCATATACATCAAGTGGAACCAAAAACATATCTAGACCCTACCCAGTGAGACAAACAAGAGAAGCAAAGCAGAACACATAAAACAAAAAAGAAACTATGGTTCTGTTTGTTTTATTGCATAAACCAGCTCTACCAAAATTTCTGCATTGCTAATTTTCAGGGGTGTTGAAATATGTTTGGTCTGAAACTTCAACATATTTTCGTATATTTTTAACGGAAACTTTTGAATCTACGAATATAAGTATGCTTGGTTTGTTATCTTAGCAAAAGTTAGTAATGACAAAAATTTACAGGGTTGAAAGTGAAGACAAACCAAACAGGCATTATGTATGTATGATGGTGCACCTACCAATTCCAGTATGTCAACAGAGTAGTTCCTAGCAACCGGTGCTCAGCATTTCATTTGGGTAGTGAATGTTCAATATATTCAAACGAACAGCAGCTAAAATATACTCCCTCCATATATGTATGACACTGTTGACTTTTCGATCAACGTTTGACCATTCGTTTTATTCAAATATTTTGTGCAAATATGAAAATATTTATATCATGCTTAAAGAAATTTGATGATGAATCAAGTCACAATAAAATAAATGATAATTACATAAATTTTTTTTAATAAAACGAATGGTCAAACGTTAAAAAAAAGTCAACGGCTTCATACATTAAAATGAAGGTAGTATTATATATGTAGTTTCTTAATGAACAATACAACAGTCAGCAGGAGTACGCGACAATCTTATGATAAACAAAGCAATATCAAGAAGTAGAAAGGGGAGGCATATGCACACAAACTAATGCCTCAACAGCATTTGGCCAATCTCAGGTTAGAATTTGCGAATGTAGATCCCAAATGTTTCGAGGCACTGCTCTGCACGGCCAAAGAAACCAACGATGTTGCTACTATACTCCAACGGATCAACTTTAAACGGAGTCCCTCCTCCTTGTCCAAAAGGTCCATAGGTACCACCATTTGTGAAGAACTTAAGCGATGTAATAACATTCGGCATTGAATTAAACGGACCTACTGTTCCAGAAACTTCCCTTAGAAAGTCGTGAGAGCCAAGCCGAATCTACAAGGAAAGGAGAACCGTTAGCAAACTATTTATGTATAAAAAGAAATAATTAATTGGCACCCTATATTACTGGACAGGTATTTTAAGATTCAGTTATTACTTACCATTTGGCTACTTTCACTACTAGCACTTCCCCAAGGACCTGAAGTGTGATTGTCCCCATTAACTTCACTATAGGAAAATTCGAGGGAATCAACAACAACAGAACTATAAATTGTTATGCTTTCTAGACGGTGAGGAACTGTCTCCATGACATATTCGATTCCTCCATTTCCACCCCAAGGACCAATCTTGTTGAACCCAGCCTCATGAGAACAAACCACAAAAAAAAATTAGAAATGAAGAAGAAAATTAATCGAGAACAGACATACAAAAATAACAAATTAACTTCTTGCAGTAAGTTAGTACCATCTCCATCTCCTCTCCTCTTCCTCCAATTGTTTGCACATCAGTGGTCAATTCCTCTTCATCAAGTACTGTGGGTTGTTTCGGATGAAGGTAGACGCCGATTGCATCAATATACCAGCCCGCACGCCCAAAGAAGCCAACAATACTGTCAGTACTCTTTGTTGGTGCACAGAATTCAGTTCCTCCTCCTTGTCCGAAAGGCCCGTATATATGTGTTTTGAGGTATTGAGGAGGAAGTATATGAGGGGTAGTTTCTTTCAGAGTTTTGACGTGGATGGCTCACAGTTTTGGAAGGGATTACATCAATGTAAGAATTACTTGCAGAGGTTGGTGACCAAGAAAGTGCATGATGGTAGTAAGGTTGATTTCTGGGGTGATACATGGTGTGGTGAGGTTCCTTTCAAAGTGGCCTTTAATAAGCTGTTTGAGATAAGTTTACATCAGAAAGCTACTATCAAGGAGATTTGGAATAATGGGGATTGGAATACGGTACTCAGCAAACCATTGCTCTATATAAATAATCCCCCCCAGTTGCTGAAGAAGATGAAGCGGATCCTGCTGATGAGGAGTTCTTCCAGGAGCAAGCCGGCTACGATGAGTTTTAGGGTTTCGGCCTAGTTCCCAAGTCGCGCCTGTGATGTTTGGTCCAAGACCTGGCTTCCGCTTCCCTTTTGTAATGCAGTTGTGAGCTCGGGATCTGTCCGCAGCCCAACATGACTGTACCTCTACTCTATAATAAAGAGACCTCTGTTGCTGTGATAATCTGTCTTCCTGTGATACCAGCACTGTTTCCTGGGACTGGTATCGATTAACAGGTTAATTTGGAGCGTCACGGGGTAGTTCCGGTCGGTACTAGTTCGGGGCGTGACAATATATAACTCTAGATATTGACTCCCTTATAAGGCCCAATTCCAATATATTACAGTGCAAAGATAATTCTCAGCAGCCAGTACTCAATGTTTCCATTTATTAAATTTCTTTTGAGAAACGAGACAGGAAATAATAATGCAACAATTATACCATTATACATACGAATAAGAATACTCTAAATCATGCAACAACATGTGTGTGAAGATCAAGCAATATGCATAATCAATATGTGCGAACGTAGACCCCAAGTGCCTCGACATATGACCTTGCGTGACCAAAGAAGCCAACAATTTTTCCGTTGCTCTGCATTGGAACGTCAAATGGAGTCCCTCCTCCTTGACCAAAAGGTCCATAGCTACGAACATTTGTAACAAATGTAACAGATGTTACAACACATCGTGATGCACGAAATGGACCTATTGTTCCAAAAACTCGCACCAAGAACTCAGAAGAGCCGAACTTAACCTGAAAAGGAGCAAATGAAGAGATCATCGATCAAGAAGCTAGTACGTATTTTCCACAAGATAGGGAATAATTGATGAGCAACATATAAAGATTAGCAAAATGGGAAAAGGTTGGATCACTGACTGTATGGCTCATCCCACCAGGACCACCCCATGGGCCTATATCGTATTTTTGCCCGTTGGATTTACTGTACGAAAATGCAAGTGAATCAATGACAACAGCACTGCAGATCGTCACGCTTTCTAAATGGTGAGGTGCCACTGCCACATTGATGTCCTTAACAATTCCTTCGCTTCCGCCCCATGGCCCAATCTTTGCAAGCCGATCCTGGATTACAATCCAGTAAACCAAAAATTAGGAAAATATTACACAATATATATAACTGAAAAAATTAATACTATCTCCGTTTCAGGTTATAAGACTTTCTTGCTAAAAAGTCTTATAACCTGAAACAGAGGAAGTAGAACATAAGTAGACATGGATGGGATTTTACGTTCTCGTCCACTCCTGCATCCACGTTGACGCCTATCGCATGCATGTATCTACCTGCATACCCAAAAAATCCAACAATGCTACTGTTGCCTTTCACTGGGGTACTGAAAGGAACCCCTCCTCCTGTTCCATAAGGTCCATATGTATCCTTGCTGGTGACAAATGTAATTGACGTTATAACATCAGAACGTGAATCGACGTAGGGGCCAATTGTTCCATAAACATCCAACAGAGATTCTGAAGGATCCAGGTTAATCTGCAAGGAAAATAAATAACATTGATTTGGACAAGAATAAGACAATAAATTACTTAATCACATTCTGATGAAAAGAAACAGAATGGAACCACCCCTAGCTAGTTTCTTTACTCACTGTATAAGGGTTTGGAAGTGCACCGCCCCAAGGACCAACAGTGAGCCTGTCTCCATTAGGTTTTATGTATGAAAATGCAAGTGAATCGACGATGCTGCCACTGCCAATTGCTATGCTTTCCAGACGGTGGTGTGCCACATTGACATCATGAGCCCTTCCTCCATTTCCACCCCAGGGCCCAATCTTGACAAGCTTGTTTTCAACAATATAATGCAGATCCATCAAGCAGCAAAGCATTAGAAAAAGCGATCGACTAATGAAAGAAATATATAAGTACAGTAATTTTAGATAGAGCAGGAGTACCTTTTCGTTTGCATTCCCTAAATTATCCGTTCTAAAGCGTCGTCTACTGACAGCAAGGTTTAGTTGGTTGGTGTTCACATAGACACCAATTGCATGCATGTATCTACTTGCACGAGCAAAGAAGCCAACAATGCTGCAATTTGTTTGCAGTGTGGTGCAGAAAGGATCCCCTCTTTCTGTTCCAAAATGGCCATATCTGTCCTCATTAGTGACCAGTGTAAGTGATGTTATAACATTAGAACGTGAATTGGCAAATCGACCAATTGTTCCAGACACCTCCAATAGAAACTCTGAGGGACCGAGCTGAATCTGTAAAAGTTAGGAACATGATTTTTTGGGTGTCAAGAACTGCAGGACAGAGCCCATAAGAGTGAAAAAAAAATACTGTAGTTGTAAGATGCATTTACTCACTGTATAAGGACTAGGGCCAGGATTTCCACCCCAAGGACCAATAGTGATACTTTGACCATTAGGTCCAATATATGAGAATGCAAGCGAATCGATGATTTCACCGCTACAAATTGTCACACTATACAGACGGTGGGGTGGCACCTCGATGTCATAAGCGCTCCCTCCTTTCCCACCCCAAGGGCCAAACTTACGAAGAACTCCAACCTCCTGATGAGTGAACACAACCAATTAAGCAAATTTAGAAAGAATGAATAAATAATTACACATGTAAATTAAAGCCCCGTGATTAGTAAATTATTACATTATCATATTCTCCTCTAGCACCTCTTTCTTGTTCCATCGTCTCCCTTTCATTGTGTCTACTTGCATTGCTGGAATCCTGAGAAAATGGCATCAACTCCTCATAAATATTGGTAATCCTGCTCAAAATATATGTATCGTCACGTGTATCGGTTCATTTTAAAAATTTTCAGCCCATGCAATGCCTGTTTTCAAACAACTTAGGCCCATTTTGGGTTGGTACCTTTCTGTTGATAGTGTCAAACTTGAGGAAATTTTAACATTAACATATTTGATGTAGTAGAATTGGTACTAGATGGAACCCAAATATTGATATATAGATAGTGTAGGCAAAAATTGGCATTGAACCAAACATCTACATGTTACTATTAAAGTTGCCAAATTAAAATTTTGATAGGGCAAGAATTGGCTTTAAGATCCACAACAGTCCATATAACATAGATTTCAATTACTAAGCATCAATATATATAGATGTGGTAATGTAGCAAAATGGCATTTTGTGCACAACAAGTTAGTGTTCTAGGCGAAAAGAGATCCATTGTGCAAGAGCTCTTTTAGAGTGCTCCATGTTACCTTTGCGGTGGTAAGATAATATTAATAAATCCTGGTCATTGATTTTTCATATTTGCTTCGTTTATTGACAAATACATTTCCACCACCTAATTAATAAACCAAGAATAAAAGGAAAGCTAGTGCCGATAAGTACTCTTTATGCATGCAAGGAACGAATTATCGTTTATATATATGGTACAAAAACAAATAAACTACCATTAAAATCTCAAATTTTGATTTATTACAAGCACTTAATCGCGCATATATACTTTCTAGTATCAAATTCAAATTATTCAGTTTTGAGCATTCAGGCTGTACATACATATATATAAAGATCAGTAAGTTGAACTTTGAAAAAAATGTTGGCGATATTCATGTACAGTAATTCGAATTTGGAATGCATTACATAATTACTTTATAGGCAACAATGTTTTTTTTGTGGCAGTTTAATTATAATTTGCTTTTTTTTCATTTTCTATAATCTAATCATACCTGATCTCCAGGTGATGCTGGATCAATCGGCAGCTCAGAAGGTAAAAGCGATGGTGACGTTCTCTGAAACATAGCATCTAATTCATTCAGTCTGCTGACAACTTCCGCTATCGTAGGCCTTTTGTGTCGATCGGCTTCCACACATTGTAACGCCATTTCTAAACATGTCTTCACTTGTCGTTGAAGACTACCTATTTCCTCAGATGTATACGTCGGCGTTGTCTGCTGAAATCTTCTACTCCAGTTTTCATGGACCTAAGGAAATTGAAACATAATATAAGAAAGATAATTAATGGTATGGGCGCACAAAACTAATTGAGGACCTTCATCATATAGGCTAGATAGAAAATTTCTTACGAGCTCGATGAACTCTTGGGAAGGCATTTCAAGCAGTTTTGACCGTGCCTTAGGTCCTTCCATTATCTCTATTATTATCACACCTAGACTGAATACGTCAAACATCTCCGTGATATGTTTTTTCTCAATGTATTCCGGGGGCATGTAACCTCTGCATGATCGATATCATAATTAAGTTAGCATTTTTCTCATTTACATAAAGTGTGAATAGCTAACAAGATTCAACAATTAATTAGAAAATAAGTATATGCTCCCTCCTTTCTATAATATGAGGGATTTTAGATGGATTTGGCACATCCTAGTAAAATAAATCTTGTCCAGATTTATTTTACTAGGATATGTCAAATCCACACCTAAAATACTTTATATTATGGAACGGATAGAGTATGCGATTAAGTTGTCATGTTTGATCAACTTACGGAGTTCCTATAACCACTTTTGTTGTATGATGGGATAGTGTTTTCTCAAATAGCCTTGACAGCCCGAAATCTGCAATTTTCGGCACATTGTTCTTGTCCAACAATATGTTGCCAGGTTTTAAGTCGAGATGGAAAATATGACCTTGCGGTCCATTGTGAAGATAGTTTACACCCTCGCATGTCCCCTTAATTATGTTGTAACGTGTGCACCAATCAAATCCACTGGATTCGTCTGTACCATAAACAATAATTTATTTTCTTGAGACATCAATTTGGTTACCCTTTTTCTTGTTAACTGCAAAGTAATATAGTTAAAAACACAAAAACTTAGTTTTCAAAAAAAAACACAAAAACTATCATACCAGAAAGATAATTGTCAAGGCTTCCACGCTGCAAATATTCGAAGCAGAGAACTCTTTCCTCCATATAAGCCAAAACCAACTTGCCATTGTGTGGGACAAGCTTACGTCTTGTTTCACAGCAGTAGCCAACTAATCGAACAATATTTTTGTGTCGGACACTCATGAGGTTAGTAAATTCATTCATAAATTTCACATCATCAAGTGATATTATGTCGAGCTTCTTCACAGCAATCTCTTCCCCATTTTCTAGTACTCCCTGATAAAATTAATATCTCATTTTGATACGGGTCGATCAATTAAACTGTAGAAAATATAAATGTTAAGCATACCTTGTAAACTGTTCCAAACCCACCATGACCAATTTGGTGCTTCGTTGAAAAATTATCTGTAATTCTTGTTAACAAATCAATCGTAAGATCATTGGGCATCGTATCAGCTGTGTGCTGTAACTTGTCCGCCATGCTATATGTATCTCAAATTGGGCCTAGCTTACCTTCCGTGTCCTTCTTTACAGTTAAAAAGGGGCAGGTCTATAACGTCAAGGTAAGTGAATACGTAAGGAGACATATCATTATCAGATCAAAATTAATTGTTTTAAGATATGTTACAAATAGCCTTTGGACTAGGTAGAGTTACTAGATAAGATGAGTGATGCTCCGATACTCTCTACCAGTAGTATTATACTACCAGTATAAATGATTTGAATTGTCCGTTATTAAGGGTAAATTAGTAAATTACTAATATAATGATAGGGGTAACTTTGTCATTTATTTTTTTTTGTCTAGATCAATATGTGATCATCCATTCCGCTAACATCGCTTATATTCCATCGAAAAAGCGAAAAAATGGAGAAAAAAAGTTTACTCACTGCTAAATAGCGATTATACCTGTACACACCTTTTTTTTTGACAATTTTGCCCCTCAAGTTTCTACTACCGCTAACTGGGATGGTAGTATAAATAGATCTAAACCCTTCGATCAAATGAGATCAGTGGTTCAGATTGTTTTTTACTATCAGTAGAGAGCATTGTAGTGAACATCAGATTGTTTTTTACTATCAGTAGAGAGCATTGTAGTGAACATCAAGAAGAGAATGATATATTTGATATTTTAGAGGTTTTATATGGTGCTCTCTACTGGTAGTATGAATGATCTGAGCCGTCAATTTGTAAGGACATTAAGTACTCCTTCCGTCCCAAAATATAACAACTTTTAGCCCTTAAAATTTGTCCTAAAATATAATAATTTCTCCACCAATATTCTCTTCCCAACCAATCACAACTCTCTACCATTCACTTTTCCCATTTACCTCCACTACTCAACAAATTACAACCCTCCACCATTTATTTCTACCTACTTTCTTAATAACCGTGTCCAACTTTAAAAATGCTTATATTCTAAGACGGAGGGAGTACTTTTTTTACTAACTCCGTGCTTAATTTTGAGATTCATTTACTCCCGTCTGCATTTACACCCTAGCAGCGGCGCACCACCCCCTCCCCCCCACCCCCGAGCGGCGGGGCGGCTAGGAGCAGCGGGCCGGTGGATGACGATGTCGGCGCTAGGCACGGGCCTTCTCCCTCTCCCTCTCCTCTCCGGTGGATGACGATGGCGGCGCCGCCGAGCTTGCCATATCCGCCCTCGGACGGCAGCGCCGCTGAGCTTGCCAGATCCGTTCTCGCTATCTTCGTCTCTCCCAGGCTGCTAACGCCGCCCCGTCGAGCTCGGGTAGTGGACTCGCCGGCGACGACCGCCGCCCCCTTGCATGGGGTGTGTGGGGGCATCGCATGGGGGCTTGTCCTCTCCGGCGATGCTCTCCTCTATTTGGCGGCGTCGGGCGGTGGAAGTGAGGAGGGCAGCGTCGGCGTCACGTGTCGCAGAGTGTGGGCCCACCTGCGCAAAACTGACGAGGAACTTGTAGCCAAAGATGGCTACGCGAACCTGAGGAGGCCGAACGGTTTGAGTACGTGGACACGAATATTCGGTTCGTGGGAGTGAGGCTGAACGCCATATCGGCGCACTGTAAACGCCCTTACTACTGGGATGACTACGCAGCATGCGGAACGCGCGCCAACCAATCAGGCAACGGTCTGCGCATCTATCGGTAGGAACTTCATCGATCTCTTCCCGACGGCAGCCCTAGCCGAGCGTGACGCAGTCTCGCCAAGTCATGGATCACAGCCTCCGCCTCCCTTCTATGCGTGCCACCGTACCCACCGGCCGGCGAGACACATCGGAAGACTTAGCCGCCCTCAACTCCATGCCGTCGTCTGCTCGCCGTTCGTGTCCAGGACACTCTGCTCGATCGGCCAAACTCTCAGCACAACTAAAAGTACAACGCATGTTTACAAATTTATATATCCGGCCTTCTGCACACTCACTTCTCTATATATACTATTATACCCAAAAACGTTTCTACTATCATTAAATCAATTTGATCCCTTAGATTAAAAAAAAGATGAAAGGCCGTAGGTTAATTATACTATCAGTAGATCGAAAACACGGTACGTAGAAAGCCTCTTGATATTATATATGGACGGAATCATCCTCTCAATTTCGAGTTCCCCTATACTTTCCTCTGTTCTCAAGTCCATATCCTGTGCTCAGAGTTCTCCATGGTCGCTGAAGTCATTCTACCAACGCAAGACACCAACATCAGCTGGTATGTATAGGGCACGAGTTCAACAATACGACCCAAGCTCTGTAAGCAGGAGCGCAAGAGGCTCCTAATCACATCTTTATCCTCCGATCGTCCCAACTCGATCCCAATTGGATGGTTCCACCCACAACCACGCCACCCCCTCCTTAATTTGCTGCCAATCTTGTTAGGCCATGTTTATAAGCTAGCTTATGAGCAAAAATATCTAAGCCTAAACAAACGAGCAATTTTTCTATTTGGCTTTTTTAAAGCAAAAAAACCCACTCTTATATACTGTTAAGCCAAAAATTTAGATTGGAGAGCTTTTTTTTTTCTTATTTAAAATGAGGGTACGACTCTACAATTAAACTTAATTCTTCAAAGCCACTTGCTTACAAAACATATAAGCCAAAAATTTGGCTTAAAAGCCTAATCCCAAATAAAGATGCCCTAAGTACCAATCAGTTATCACGTTAAGTTAGCTAATTAATACTCCAGCATTTTTTTTATTATAAGACATTTTTAATTTTTTACTAGTCAAAACATTGTAGCATTTCTAACATAAAACAAACTTAGATTTGATAAAATTATTTTGATGTTGTTGATGTTGCGATTTTTTCTACAAACATAGTATTTTTTACGAAATAAAATAAAATAAAAATTAAAACGACTTATAATATAAAACATAAAACAGAACAAGTATTATGTTATTAGTTATCCGATCCGACTTTATGCTCCCAGGTAAACAAATGATTAGCTAGACAAAACAATCCGTACCTCCTCAATCCAACATCTCCAAACACTAGTAATTGTTACCAGCAGAAGTGGAGGGACCATAAATATATACCGAATGAAAATTTTCACCAGTATTAATTGTAGCCACGACGATTAATTACATTTTGAGACCATATTAAAATAGCAATAAGTCACTCAGATGATAAAATAGCGTGACCCAGGGGCGGATACAGGAGTAGGGCAGCTAGGGCTACAGCCCTACTCCTGATCCTAAATATGCATTGAAATTTCATTTTAAAACTTCAAAAATTAGAAGATAAAGACAAAATTATATAAATTCAACTAATTGAGTTCTATGTTTAAAAAAAATTCTGACTCCGCCATTGGCGTGACCAAAACATCCCAAGATCATCAGGAATATAATTGATCATCATCTCATCTGGTTCAGTAACTAGAGATCGAACAATAAAGCAAATGCACTTACCTGGAGAAATTCAAGTACTCGCAGCTCTCGCCAGCTCAGTATGGCGCGGGGCTTGGTCATGGGATGGTGCTTTATACACTGACATATTCATACGAGGCCGATCGATGTGGATCAGCTTGATAACGAAATTCCAAACGTTAGTATAACAAAAAGGTCAGGCGCGGCTGAGCTATATTATGTAATTAATCTACTTGATTAATGAGAAATTAAACTTTGGCTATATCAGATCACACGTTATTGGTCGCCGAGCTTCCAAAAAGCATCCAATATCTTTATTAGTATCGAACAACGTTAATTATTGATCAGCTGGGTGTCTATATTATATACTAGTATATAGGAGAGAGATGATGGTTGACTACAAGTCATCTATACAACTCGCTCGGATGATACTTTTATATTGATTTATAGCCAGTAGCAGATCCAGAAATTTAGTTCGTTGGTATCACAACGTGTCTATCGGTGTCATAGCATGTTAATTATATTTAGAATATAGTGTTATAATATATGGATAGGTGGTTTAAGTATAGCTTTTGCCAAAAGTCATCGGTGTCACCTGACACCGATGGTATTACTGTAGATCCGTCCCTGTTTATAGCTAGTCATTAGCTCTACTATTAAACTTGCTCTGATGGTATAAGTCTACTCTGGTCGTACAAGTCAGAGCTTATTTTTGGCTGTATATATATATATATATATAGACACACACAAATATAGAGGTCAGATTTTTATTTATTATTAAAAAAAGTCAGAGCTTATGTAAAGTAGTGGAGATGATATATATTTTGGCATGGAGGAATCGTCATCTTCAAAATGAAATTACAAATGGCCAACTGTATGGAACCAATTGACCATATTAATATGAACTCAACCATTGTACTAGCTAGCTATTAATGAATGATCACAGCAGCTGATTGATTACTTATTACGATGTTCAACCCAAAATAGAAACATCATAGGTAAGGCATGCACTCAAATCATTAAGGCTTTTTAATCTCCAAAAGAGAGAGATTGAAGGATTAAGTGAACAAGGCCTAATGTGAAGCATGCTGGACCTGGAACGGTTCAATGGAATAACAAACAAAATTAACCCTCAGGCGATGTCTTCTTTTTACAGAGGTCATATATTTACGAGAACTTTTGTTGATTACTCATGTGGAAAAATCATTGACATTACATATTTGCAAACCTCTCTATAATATACACAATTTGTTCAAAAATATTATAATTCTAGATAATTTTTTTGCCAGAGATTAATCTTGAGGAGAGGAAAAAAACTTTGATGTCCTTGTTAAATGAGGAATGGTTGGGAATAATGTGAAAAAAAATAAATGGGAGGTAATGGTTGATGGGACAAATTAATAATACTCTAAATAAATAATGGTATAAGTATTTATATTTTCATACAAATTTTAAATATTAGACATGATTATATTTTGGAAAGAAGGCGATAGACAGGATGCTCGACGACTTACTGCCAGCTGGGTCAACTCATGAGAGTCGCCTGCTGCGTTCTGAAGCCTACAAATCATAATCTTGTTTGCAGGGCAGCAACTTGCTTACCTTGTATGCGGCCCTGAGTATGGAGTATACTCCCTCCGTTTCTCCGTTTCTAAATTTTGATACCGTTGACTTTTTAGCACATATTTAACTATTTATCTTATTAAAAAAAATCAAGTAATTATTAATTCTTTTCCTATCATTTGATTCATTGTTAATTAAATATACTTTCATGTTTGCATATAGTTTTACATATTTTATAAAATATTTTGAATAAGACGAACGGTTAAACATGTATTAAAAAGTCAACAGTGTCAAACATTTTGAAACGGAGGGAGTACTTGTTAGTACATCGAAGATTTGGTCGACAGATTCCTTCAACGAACTAATGAATCAGCAATCATCACTTGAGCTGGAAGACCGAAGCTTTTAATATAACACTAGTCCAAAAATTCCAGTTGCATTTTCACCCCTTTGTTTCCTCATACGGAGTAGAAGTATATACCAAGAACCCTGCATGTATGATGTATCTGTTTTTGTCATATGAGCAAGACAATGCACGACTGTGTAGGTGCTGTTTGGTTTGCTCCTACAACTTATCTAAGATTGCCACATTCACTACTATACAAGACATCAAATGTGCCAGTCAGGAAACCCTCGTTGTTGCCGGTTTTTTCAACCGGCAACTGAAGGCGGCATTAATTAGTGCGCCGACAGCAATATCGTTTTAAAAACCAGCACTAATGTGGAATCGACGAGCCAAAAAAAAAGGAAACTGGCTCGAGCCAATACTTCGAGTCGATGAGCTCCCACATGAAAAAACAAAAAATGATGAACAGATCCCACGTCAACTCACATCAATAGATGAATAAGAACAACACATGATGAATAAATCTCACATCAACTCATGTCGACACATCAACATATTTCACATCAATTCTTATAGCAACAAATGAACTCCTACATGAACAAGAACGCATCTCACATGAACAACAACAAGAATCAATATCAACGCATCTCACAGAACGCATCTCAAAGAACACATCTCACAAGAACGCAACTCACATCGACGCCGCCGCCGCCGGATCCACTACAGGAGACTCCGCCGATGCCGCCCTACCTGCCACCGCCGCCGCCGTCGGATCCGCCGTGGGAGAGGGCGCCGCCGCCGCCCCACCCACTACCACCGCCGCTCCACACAACCGTCGATGTCGCCCCGCCCGCTACCGCCGCCGACGCCATTGGATCCGCCACGGGAAAGGCCACCCACATGGAGTTAGAGAAACTAGGAAAAAAACTGTTGAACTGAGGGATCAAACCCAAGACCTCCTTGTTCCCACGGAAGGTCTCAACCACCGGGCTATGTAACGATGTTCTAGGATTGTAACACACATTTATTTGAACCTCTTTAAACCAGCAGTTTGACCGGTCGAACCAATAAACCAGTGAACCGAGTGCCTGGTCCGGTCTTAATAACTATGGTGCCAAGCATGGGGGAAAGCTAGCTGGCACGTGCGCGCCAGCGGCACGCACTTCCGCGTAACTAACTCCGTTAGTTAACGCTAATGACAGTAGATTGAAAAAATTTTCAGTTAGATTTGAAAACTTTTGACTTAAGATTTAAATTTTAAAGTCAAATTTTGAAAACTTTCAACTCAAATTCGAAAACTTTCAACTCGAGATTCGAAAACTTTCAAGTCCAGATTTGAAAATTTTGAAAACTTTCATCTTGAAATTTGAAAATTTTCAACTCGAGATTTGAAAACTTTCAACTCGAGATTTGAAAACTTTAAAGTCCAGATTTGAAAATTTTGAAAACTTTCAACTTGAGATTTGAAAATTTTTAACTCAAGATTTGAAAACTTTCAACTCAAGATTCGAAAACTTTCAAGTCCAGATTTGAAAACTTTCAACTTGAGATTTGAAAATTTTAACTCAAGATTTAAAAACCTTGAACTCGAGATTTAAAAACTTTCAAGTCCAAATTTAGAAATTTTTAAGTTCAGATTTAAAAATTACTAGTAAACTAATCACTAGTAAAAAAAAATAGGAAACTAATCACTAGTAAAACTAATTACGATTTTTTCTCCTACTCATACGGCATCAAACTGCGAAGAAAGCAAAACAAGAAAAAAAGAAAAACGACGGTAGGTTAGCGAAAAAAAATCGCGTGCGCGCGATGCGTGGGCCGTGTAGGCCGGGAGTGCACGCTGCCGGCGCCCGCGCACGAATTAGGATTCTTGCCAAGCATGTGGGCTGAATGAATCATATACCGCATATGGGATTTACTTCTATTGGGCTTCCACCTGTGACCGTTGAGGGAATAAGTTCATCTGAGGTCCCTTTACTTGTCAACAAATCCGATTTTCGTCCTTGAACCCTAAACCAGATACAACGGGTCCCTCAACTATCAAAACCAGTGCAGATAAGGTCCCACAGCAGTTTAGATGGCGGTTTTGGCTGATGTGGCTATTTTGACTCGGTCTTCCTCTTACGTGGCACTAACGTGGCGCTTACGTGGCAATTCGATCCGGAAAAATAATAAAACCCGTGGGACCCACATGTCAGTTTCACACACAAAATTAATTAAAAAGGTGGGACCCACGTGGGCCCCACATGTCATCCTCAGTCCCCTCCTCTTCTTCCTCCTCTCCCCCCTATTTCCCCTCTCCTCATCTCACTGGCGGCCACTGGGAAAGAAACGGCGCGTGGGCGCCGGCCGGAGGGAGGAGAGGAGTGGCGCATGTGCGGGAGGCGGCGGGAGAGAAAGGAGCCGCGTGCAGGCGCCGGCCGGAGGGAGGGTTGGAGCGGCGCGTCCGTGTAGTCGGCGGCCGGCGAGAAAGGGTTGCGGTAGCCGACTTCTCCCTCTACTTCCTCTCCCGCCGCCGCTGAAGACGACGACGACGATGACAGCGACGGGTTTGACGGCGTCCTCTTCTTCCTCCTCTCTCCCCATCTCCCTGAAGATGCACTTAAATCCCCTAGTGGGTTTTGGTGATTAATGACAAGGTGGTTAAAGGGAACTAATGTGTTTATCAAGTTTTATACACAGGAGTTTAGTCCCAAAGTATGTTGTGATGGCTAAGAATACATGGAGACCCCCTAATTTGAAAGATCTTCATGCGAGAAGGACCGAAAGTGGTTAGACTAGGTTTTACACTTTCAAAATTGAGTTTAGGAAAAACCGTACTATTAAGAGGGGTTTCAAGTGTGGTTCTAGGGTATACAAAGTGCTCTTAGTCATATCCATGAGTCAAAAGATTTTTGGAATCATTTTTGAAAAATGATTTTCTCCCCGGGATAGAGAGGCCTACCCGTATGTTCTGGCCGGAACTTCCGGGCACCGAGGTATAGCGAGAATTTTCCTAAGCGCTGCCCGGAAGTTCCTGGCACTTTTACCCGGAACCTCCTGGCAACCCTCCAGTTCAAATCTGTGAGTAACGGCTAGATGACATCACCTAGCCGTTATATATAGCCAACTCGACCCCAGCTCATTCTTTGGCCATTCCACTTCAGTTCTTTCATGTTCTAGGGTTTTCTAGCCTCTCCTAAGCTCCCTTTGCTTCCTCCACTCAAATCTAGAGCCTATCTTGAGAGATTGAGAGAATAGATGAGAGTGTAGGTGTGTTGTGGAGATGGCTTGAAGATTAGGTTTGATTGAGCACTTTGGATACCTTGTGGGCTGTCACTTGGGCTTATTACTCTTTGAGATCTTCTCCTAGACGGTTAGGTGTCGCTCATGAGCTTCCAAAGATCTTGTGGATGTCCCGGGAAGGTTTGTAAAGGTTTTCCTCACCTCCGCAAGGAAACGAGGTAAGTGAGTAAAGTTCTTGTGCTGAGCTTTCAGAGGTTGTCCTAGGTAGAGCAACTTGCACTTGTGGTCTTTTCTAGAAGGAATTGTGAGTTAGATCTTGGTGGTCACTCAATTCTAGAAAATGACCTAGAAGTATTGAGTTGAAGGCTGTGGACTTCCTCTGGGATCTTTGCATAAGTGAGGCAAGGGGTTAATCGAGACCCGGCTCTTTGGAGCACCTCAATGGAGAGTAGGATTCGTGTGATCCGAACTTCGGGAAAAAATCTCCTTTGTCTCTATTGTGCATGTTCTGTGATTGTGCCTACTAGTATCTTGTGAACTGTATTCTGTGAATCTCTGTGCTTGTTATTGCTTAGCTAGAAACTCATTTTACTCGGTGATTTTGATATTCTCTATTGCCCGGAAGTTCCTGGCTCAAGAACTCCGGAAGTTCCGGGCTACTCATCACTGCCTAGAAGTTCCGGTGTTCATCACCAGGAAGTTTCGGGCCCTGGTAAATTTGACCGCTGCGTTTGTTTTTGAAGAAGTTTTCAGGAACGCCTATTCACCCCCCCTCTAGGCCACATCTCTGCCTGTTCAATTGGTATCAGAGCCTAGTGCTCCTAATTCAAGCTTCACCGCTTGGAGAGATCCAAGATGTCGGACGTAGGGGGAGATGACGCGAGTAATGGAAATGAAGATGGAGCGACAAGCAAGGGAACACCTGCATCTAAGGGAGTCACTATACCTTTTGATTACAGTAAAATTACCATTCCCTCACATAACTTTGTCTCTGTGCCTTCCGGGCGTGCTCCTCCATTTGATGGGACACATTATGCCGCTTGGAAGCACAAGATGAAGTTACATTTAATCTCTTTGCATCCTAGCATTTGGAAGGTTGTGTGTACAGGTGTTGGTGCTCCAAATGAAGATATTGAGCTAACCACGGAGAAAGAGCAAGCTATACACCGCAATGCACAAGCCGCCAATGCAATTCTCTCTGCTTTGAGTCCGGAGGAGTTCAACAAAGTTGATGGACTTGAAGAAGCTAAGGAGATATGGGATACTTTGCAATTGGCTCATGAGGGCTCTCCCGCCGTTCGTTTGTCCAAGATTGAATTGTTGGAATGACGACTTGGAAGATTCGTCATGGATGATAAGGAGACTCCACAAGAAATGTATGATAGGATGATGATCGTAGTCAACAAGATAAGAGGTCTTGGGAGTGAAGATATGACAGATCATTTCATTGTCAAGAGACTTCTTCGAGCCTTTGGTCCAAGAAATCCAGTTCTTGTGTCAATGATTCGGGAGAAAAATGATTACAAGAAGCTTACCCCAAGTGACATACTTGGGAGGATTGTTTCTCATGAGATGCTTGAAGAGGAGGCCCGTGAGTTGAGGCAAATGGTGAAGAATGCCGCCATGATCAAGAATCAAGAGGTGGCTTTGAAAGCTAAACAAGAGGAAGACTCAAGAGGTGGTAAAGAAAGTGAGGATGAGGAGATGGCCTTAATAGTCAAGAGATTCAAGAGCTTTCTTCGCAAGAGTGGTTATGGGAAAGGAAGAAAGGATGATGACAAGGGGAAGAGACAATCCAAGCGTGCATGCTTCAATTGTGGGGATTGCCCCAAGACCAATGAAGCCAAGCATAAGGTTGTCAAGAAAAAGCCTGATCGCGCTCACGTTGTGGAGGCACACATGGCCGAAGTGTGGTACTCCGGAGATGAAGACTCTCCCAAGACAAAGGACAAGAATGATGGAGATGGTGGTGTGGCTACCGTCGCCATCAAGTCCTCTTCACCAACTCCGGAGCGTCTCTTTGACAACTTGAGCGATGACGACAACGACTCCTATCATCATTCGTGCTTCATGGCCCACGGGCGTAAGGTAATGCCTAATCTAAAGCCCACTCATGAAAATGATGACTCTAGTGATGAGGATAGTGAAAATGAACTTGATGAATTGTTTAAGAGCTTTAGCAAACCGGCTATGCAACAATTATCAAAATTAATGAAAGCTTTGGAGTGTAAGGAAAAATCTCTTGAGAAGCAAGAGGACTTGCTCATTCTTGAAAAGAAGAGAAACCTTGCTCTCGAAGATGATTTAGATAAGAAAAATGAGATGATTGAACTTTTGCAAAATGAGATTACTTTGCTTAAGGACTCCATCACTAGCTTGAAGTGTGTGAATGAAACTTTTCAAGAAGAAATTATGGTTTTGAATAAAAACCATAATAATCTTGAAGAAGAAATTGACACTCTTCGGAAAAGTGCTTCATCTCTAAAAGAAACTCCTATCACTTCCATGCCTTCTGCAAGTGTTGGTTGTGCTAGATGTTATAATCATGATTTGCGTTCTTATGCCACTAACCTTGAAGCTATGGAGGCCCTTAAAAAGGAAAATGAGAGATTAGGTACTTTGGTTAACTATGGGTCCATGAAGACATACCATTCCAAAGACGCTCTCTACAAGACCATCAGCACAAATCCCAACAAAGATGGACATGGGCTTGGCTTTTCTGATGAAAGTCCTATGTCTAAACGTGTTGTGGTGAATGGAAAGCAATGCTTAATGTTTGTAAGAGAAGGAAAAGCACCACAAGAAAGTGAGGAGACTAGTCTTGTGAGCAGTCAGGGACCCGGAACGTCCGGACAAACCGGGAGAAACTTCCAGGCGGGAGTTTCTGTCTTTCAAAAATTCCCGCCAGGAAGTTCCGGCCGGTTTGCCAGGAAATTCCGGGCCAATGGCCGTTCACAACACTTGACCGGAAGTTCTGGGCACAATGCCAGGAGGTTCCAGCTAGCAGGTCTTTACTATGATTCATTTGTAATCACCAAGAATCCTGAGGGTAAAGTGGTTACTTACTTCAATGGTGATTACAATGATGAGTAGCGCACTTGTGTGTGGGTGCCCAAAGCACTTGTGACTAACATTAAAGGACCCAAACTTCGGCAAGTTTGGGTACCTAAATCCCAAGCTTGACTTTTCTTTTGTAGGCGTACTCCTCCGGTGGTTCAAGTTGGGTTGTGGACAGTGGTTGCACTAATCATATGATTGGAGAGAGGAGTATGTTTACAAGTCTTGATGAAGAGAACGGATCTCGTGAGAATATTGTTTTTGGAGATGATGGTAAAGGAAAGGTAAGGCCTAGGTAAAATTGCCATCTCCAATAATCAATCTCTCTCTAATGTTCTTCTTGTCAATTCATTAAGCTACAGTTTATTATCCGTTTCTCAATTGTGTAAATTGGGTTACAATTGCTTGTTTACCGACGAGGATGTAACCGTCTTTAGGAGGGATGACTCTTCCGTTGCATTCAAAGGCAAGTTGAAGGGTGATCTCTATCTTGTCGATTTTGATGTGGATAGAGTGAATCCGGAAGCTTGTTTAATTGCTAAATCCTCCATGGGTTAGCTACGGCATCTTAGACTAGCCCATGTTGGAATGCGGAATTTGGCAACCCTTCTAAAGGGGGAACACATCCTCAGGCTCACTAATGTCACATTTGAGAAAGATCGTTTGTGTAGTGCTTGCCAAGCCGGGAAACAAGTTGGGAATCCACATCCTATCAAGAACATCATGACTACAACACGCCCTCTTGAGCTTTTTCGTATGGATCTATTCGGGCCTGTGGCCTACATAAGTATTGGAGGTAACAAGTATGGTTTTGTCATTGTTGATGATTTTTCCCGCTTCACTTGGGTGTATTTTCTCCATGACAAGAGTGAAGCACAAGATGTCTTCAAGCACTTCGCCAAGCAAGCCCAAAATCTTTATGATTTCACTATCAAGAGGGTGCGAAGTGACAATGGAGGAGAATTCAAGAACACTCAAGTAGAGGAATTCCTTGATGAAGAGGGAATCAAGCACGAGTTCTCTGCCCCTTATGATCCTCCTCAAAATGGCATCGTTGAGAGGAAGAACCGAACTCTTATTGAAGCCGCAAGAGCGATGCTTGATGAGTATAAGACTTCGGATATCTTTTGGGCGGAGGCCGTGAACACCGCATGCCATGCCATCAACCGCCTCTACCTCCACAAGCTTCTAAACAAAACTTCATATGAGCTCTTGAGCGGTAAAAAGCCAAATGTCTCCTATTTTTGTGTCTTTGGGAGTAAATGCTTCATTTTGAGTAAGAAGCCTCATTCATCTAAGTTCTCACCTAAGGTGGATGAGGGATTCTTACTTGGCTATGAGTCAAATACATATGCCTACCGTGTCTTCAACAAAACCTCCGGTATTGTTGAAGTTACAAGGGATGTGACATTTGATGAATCTAATGACTCCCAAGGAGAGCAAGTTGTTGTACATATTGTAGATGATGCGGATCCTAGCAAAGCAATTGGTACTAAGGCTATTGGAGACATACGACCAGTCGAGATGCAGGATGACCAAGAAGATAGGGATCAACCTCCGTCATCGACATCCAATAGCCCTACAACAAGACAAGTGTCAGTTGACCCAGAAGTTCCGGGACCAAATGACCGGAACCTCCGGACCACTCCAGGCCAGGAAGTTCCGGGTCCATCTGCCAGGATGTTCCGGGCAAAGGACAGTCAAGGAGTGCCTACGGCACAAGTGGATGGGATTGATGCCAAGGGCACTGTAAAGCATCCTAATCAGGCTCAAGTCTCCTCGGTGCACCATCCAAAGATACATCACACTGTCCAAAGATATCATCCCGTCGACAACATACTTGGTGACATAAGAAAGGGGGTAACCACTCGTTCTCATGTCGCTAACTTTTGTCAACACTATTCGTTTGTCTCTTCTTTGAAACCAACCAGGGTTGAAGATGCACTTGGTGATTCGGATTGAGTGATGGCTATGCAAGAGGAGTTGAATAACTTCACTCGCAACCAAGTATGGATATTGGTGGAGAGACCCGACCAAAATGTCATCGGCATCAAGTGGATCTTCCGCAATAAGCAAGATGAACATGGAATGGTAGTAAGGAACAAAGCCCGGTTAGTTGTGCAAGGGTTCACCCAAGTCGAGGGTCTCGATTTCGGTGAAACCTTCGCACCCGTTGCCTGCCTTGAGTCAATTCGTATCCTTTTAGCCTATGTCGCTCACCATGATTTCAGGTTATATAAAATGGATGTTAAGAGCGCCTTTCTCAATGGACCCATCTCGGAGTTAGTCTTCGTGGAGCAACCACCCGGATTCGAGGATCCCAAATTTCCACACCATGTGTACAAGCTCCACAAAGCGCTCTACGGACTCAAACAAGCCCCGAGAGCTTGGTATGAATGTCTCCGAGATTTTCTTTTGAAAAATGGTTTTGAAATTGGAAAGGCGGACACTACTCTCTTCACTAAAAAGTTTAAAAAGGATTTATTCATTTGCCAAATTTATGTCGATGATATAATATTTGGTTCTACTAATGCCTCTTTTTGTAAAGAATTTAGTGGTATTATGACTAAGAGGTTCGAGATGTCTATGATGGGCGAGATAACGTTCTTCCTCAGGCTACAAGTCAAGCAAGCACAAGATAGTACCTTCATCTCTCAAACCAAGTACGTGAAGGACATTCTCAAGAAGTTTGGGATGGAGGATGCCAAACCCATCAAGACTCCCATGCCTACCAATGGTCACCTTGATCTTGATGAAAATGGTAAATGTGTGGATCAAAACGTATACCGCTCCATGATAGGATCCTTGCTTTACTTATGTGCATCTCATCCCGATATCATGCTTAGTGTTTGCATGCGTGCTCGCTTTCAAGCGGAGCCTAAAGAGTGTCATTTGGTTGTCGTCAAGAGGATTCTAAGATATTTAGTTCACACTCCTAACCTAGGCTTGTGGTATCCAAAGGGGTGTGGGTTTGAGCTCTTGGGCTATTCCGATTCAGATTACGCCGGGTGTAAGGTTGATAGAAAAAGCACCACCGGGACTTGTCAATTTCTTGGACGGTCCTTTGTGTCTTGGTCATCCAAAAAGCAAAATTCCATAGCCCTATCCACCGCCGAAGCCGAGTACATTGCCGTCGGTTCGTGTTGCGCCCAACTCCTTTAGATGAAGCAAACACTTAAGGATGATGGCTACTCCTTCTCCAAAATCCCACTCCTATGTGACAATGAGAGCGCAATCAAGATAGCCAACAATCCCGTGCAACATTCTCGAACCAAACACATAGACATTCGTCATCATTTTTTGAGAGATCATGAAACCAGAGGAGACATTACCCTCACCCATGTGCGTACCGAGAGCCAATTAGCCGATATCTTTACTAAGCCTCTAGATGAGAAGAGATTTTGTGAGCTTAGGAGTAAGCTAAATGTATTGGATTCTCGGAACATCAAGTGATGGGTGGTTGGCTGACCAATAGCCAAACATGAGTTACTAAAATGTAAATTAAAAAAAAATATATTTTGAGCCCTTGTGTCCTTGAGATCACTTCCTTCATATGAAGTTGGCCTTGACACCAGGAACAAGGCTCAAACATTCCCTCTATCCTCAAAAACCCATTTGTCAAAAAGTTTGCGAAAATTTTTGTGTGTCTTTTTATTGCGAAATTTGGTTTTTATCTTCTCCTTATGATGTATATTGACCATTGTTTTGTATTGATTGATTGATTGGCTGGTCATATACATCATAAGCCTCTGCATGTCCATAGTTTTCCATTCCTCAGTTTGATTCCTTCCCTTTACCTTGTTTTTGGGCCTGACTGCCCATTTTCTGTCAGGCCAGAAGTTCTGGGCCTCCCTGTCCGGAACCTCCGGGTGTTGGGGAGTATATATACTCAGGGGGAGTTAGAACCCTAGTCTCTCTCCTCATTCTTCTCCCTCCCCGACTCCAATCCCTGCCGCCGCCTACAGTAACCCTAGGGGCGATTTCCATTTTCCACCAATCAAATTCGCTTTTTCTCCGTGAAATCGTCCACATTGGTGGCTGGGAGCTTCCCTCTGCGATTGATTCGCAGTTTCATCTCTCAAGGTAGCACTTTTTGATTCCATCTCTCGGTTCATTGTGTTTTTAGCCCGATCTCTAAATCTGTGAACCTAGGGAGAAAACCACTTGGATAGTCTTGTTTCTGCTACCTTGTAGATCACCGATCTATAGGATTTGTTCACATGCACTAGCTATTTTTGAGATCACTGTTCTTCTTTTTGCTGGCCGAAAGTTCCGGTGTTCTTGCACCCGGAACCTCCGGGCGCTATCCAGCCAGCCTGCCATTCTTGATTCTCTCAATTTTTGCCTAACTACTGCACTCCAATTTGTTGATTCCTGTTGCAGTAAACATTATGTCTCGTGAGAAAAGACAGAAAGCCTCTCAGGATGTGTCCGGTGATGAGAGTCCTCCTATTCGGTTCCCTCGAGGTCGTTTGGGTAAAGAGAAAGTGGTTGAGGGAGGCAGTGGCAGTGGTCCTCGTACTTCTCCCAGGTTCACAAGGCAGTCCAGCAACCGTCCTCTTTAGATTCGGGATGTTGACGGTGGTCAAGGCAGTGATGCTTCTAGTGCAAGAGGTCGTGGGAGAGGTAGTGGTCGCAGTTCTGGGGCTGGAAGGGCATCTCACAATTTCCCTGTAGGATCTCGTGAGAATCCCATTCGGCTCTACAAGTCTCTTGGATTTGACACCACTCCCATGCACCACATTGGTAGAGCCAAGTCCAACTATCTTCATCAGCTTGCCAAGTGTAGAAGAGACCATTTGATTGATCCAGAGACACAGCCTGAGGAGTCACAGGATCCTCGCTTCAGGACCTTCACTCAGTTGGATTGGTATAACTCAGTGATTATGGCTAGAGAAAATCCAGTGGTTGAGATGAAGTGGATTGATTGGGCCTACATGAGGAAGAAGAGCCTAGTTCTATGCGACAGCATTCTTTGGTACTACTAGGAAGGGTACTCCATGTGTGAAGTGGTTGACTGAGGGTGTTAGGCACAAGATTTCCATGGCACAGCTTGCTGAGATGTTGGGTTTGGAGGATGAGGATCTCAATAGGCCCAATATTCATAGTGAAGCACCCCTCCCCATGATCAAGGTGTTGTACTCCATCTTTCGTTGGTCCTTGCTTCCAAAGGTTGGAGATGCCACTGCTTTGCCAACCAAGCATGCTCATCTTCTCAGCCACATGCGCTACAATCAGCCTCCCTTCAGTGTGATGAAGTTTATTTGGTATGAGATTGCTAACACCATCCTTGAGCCTAAGCAGGGTTGCATCTATGCTCCTTACATTATGAAGATGATCGAGACTGTTATCGAGGTGTTCTACATCAAAGATGGGCGCCACAATCCTTTTCGCCCTCGTGCTCCATCTTCCTCTTCTCCAGTGGTGCCTAGATCCATTCCTTCTACCTCAGCTGGTCCTTCTTCTAGTGCCCCACAGAGTTCCTCTAGTTCTTCTCCCATCAAGAAGGCTCTTCACGCAATTTTTTGCATGTATGCTAAGACTGCCAAGAAAGTGAAGAAGATAGAAAGGCGTCAGAAGGAAGATAGAAGAGAGGCTGGGAAAGAAGTGTCAGATGATTCTACAGATGAGGTCTATGTTGATCCATTTGAGGCCTATGAGGCGGCCCGCAACATTGCTGGTGAAGGTCCATCCACCTACTTCCATGAAGAATCTTCCCATTCAGATGATGATGATGATGATGATGATGATGATGATGAGGGTATCACCGAGGCAGCTGCTAAGGATGCTCCCACTTATGTTGATAAGGGCGACTCCGCTGCACAGTCCGATACGTCTCATCTCTCCGGTGATACCGAGATTGTTCCCTCTGATGGAGATGGAGATGAGTGATCCTCTTCTTCTCTTCATGGTTTCTCGCTTTTTGGTGCCTTGATGCCAAAGGAGGAGAAATTGTGACGTGAAGGGGGTCATTTGAATCTTTTTTTGCTGCCCTGACTGCTGTCTGGTCATTTGGCCGGAAGTTCCGGCTCTTGTGACCCGGAGGTTCCGGCCAGGCAGATTTCCCCTCTATCACTACTTTCTATATGGACATGTAATCGTATTCTATTATGGTTGGATGTAATGACTGTTAGATGCTTTATTATTTTTTATGTCAGTCAGTTATCTCATATGGTTGTTGCATTTTGTTGTGATGTAGTGTTCTTTTATCTTTTTGAGTGATTGCCATGTCATCTAGTCATTTTATTTGCATCACTCATCATTCAAGCATTTACATCTGCATCTCTTATTTGATAAGTGTTGTGTGAAGTCTCTCTTGTGCTTTCCTTCATGTTATGCATATTGATTTCATATCATTTCTTTATATGCATATCTTTAGGGGGAGCTTCACACTTCTCAAATCATTCCAAATTTAAAATTCTATTATCTTTTTGTGTGCTTTAACCATATTGTCATCAATCACCAAAAAGGGGGAGATTGAAGATGCACTTAAATCCCCTAGTGGGTTTTGGTGATTAATGACAAGTTGGTTAAAGGGGACTAACGTGTTTATCAAGTTTTATACACAGGAGTTTAGTCCCAAAGTATGTTGTGATGGCTAAGAATACATGGAGACCCCCTAATTTGAATGATCTTCATGCGAGAAGGACCGAAAGTGGTTAGACTAGGTTTTACACTTTCAAAATTGAGTTTAGGAAAAACCGTACTATTAAGAGGGGTTTCAAGTGTGGTTCTAGGGTATACAAAGTGCTCTTAGTCATATCCATGAGTCAAAAGATTTTTGGAATCATTTTTGAAAAATGATTTTCTCCCCGGGACAGAGAGGCCTACCCGGAGGTTCTGGCCGGAACTTCCGGGCACCGAGGTATAGCGAGAATTTTCCTAAGTGCTGCCCGGAAGTTCCTGACATTTTTACCCGGAACCTCCTGGTAACCCTCTAGTTCAAATCTGTGAGTAACGGCTAGATGACGTCACCTAGCCGTTATATATAGCCAAGTCGACCCCAGCTCATTCTTTGGCCATTCCACTTCAGTTCTTTCATGTTCTAGGGTTTTCTAGCCTCTCCTAAGCTCCCTTTGCTTCCTCCACTCAAATCTAGAGCCTATCTTGAGAGATTGAGAGAATAGATGAGAGTGTAGGAGTGTTTTGGAGATGGCTTGAAGATTAGGTTTGATTGAGCACTTTGGATACCTTGTGGGCTGTCACTTGAGCTTATTACTCTTGGAGATCTTCTCCTAGACGGTTAGGTGTCACCCGTGAGCTTCCAAAGATCTTGTGGATGTCCCGGGAAGGTTTGTGAAGGTTTTCCTCACCTCCGCAAGGAAACAAGGTAAGTGAGTAAAGTTCTTGTGCTGAGCTTTCAGAGGTTGTCCTAGGTAGAGCAACTTGCACTTGTGGTCTTTTCTAGAAGGAATTGTGAGTTGGATCTTGGTGGTCACTCAATTGTAGAAAATAACCTAGAAGTGTTGAGTTGAAGGCTGTGGACTTCCTCTGGGATCTTTGCATAAGTGAGGCAAGGGGTTAATCGAGACCTGGCTCTTTGGAGCACCTCAATGGAGAGTAGGATTCGTGTGATCCGAACTTCGGGAAAAAATCTCCTTTGTCTCTCTTGTTCATGTTCTGTGATTGTGCCTACTAGTATCTTGTGAAATGTATCCTGTGAATCTCTATGCTTGTTGTAGCTTAGCTAGAAACTCATTTTACTCGGTGATTTTGATATTCTCTGTTGCCCGGAAGTTCCTGGCTCAAGAACTCCGGAAGTTCTGGGCTACTCATCACTGCCTGGAAGTTCCGGTGTTCATCAACAGGAAGTTCCGGGCCCTGGTAAATTTGACCGCTGCGATTGTTTTTGAAGGAGTTTTCAGCAACGCCTATTCACCTCCCCCCCCTCTAGGCCATATCTCTGCCCGTTCACTCCCATCTCCTTTCTCTAGGAGCCCACGGGTCACGGGAGGTTCGGTGGCTAGCGGCGGCAGCCCCAGGCCACGGCCAGCGGAGGTGCTCCTGCTCCGGCGGCTACCCCTGCCACTGCCTCCACAACTCGCGGATCCTCCTCCACGTGCCTCGTCGCGCTCGAGCTCCGCGCACCATGGCCACGCGCCAGCAGCTGTAGCGCTGTCTCCTCCTCTACTACCGCCGCCACCGGTTTCCCCTTGGCGAAGGCGGGCCTCACGGGCGGAGAAGCGTGGCCACCGCCACGCCACGGGCCCCCTCCCTCCGTGGCGTTCAGGTCGTTGTCGTGGCCGCTCCCCTCGCGCCGCAACTGCGCGGGGACCTCGTCCCTTCCGCCGCCGACACCAATGGATGCGGCCGCGCATGGCGGGTGGCCCATGAGGAGGCGATGGTGCATGGAGGTGATGATCTCCCACGCCGGTGCCGTCGGTGAGTTCAACATTATCCTCGGTGCCCCTCTCCCTTCCCTCCACCACTACCACCGCAACCCATCGCGGACAGCGCCACCGCCAACGACGACCTGAACGCCGCGGAGAGGGGCCCATGGCGTTGGCAGTGGCCTCGCTCCTCCGCCCATGAGGCCCAGCGGATTGCCGCCATTCCGCGCGCCGCTGCTCCAGCCACCGTCGCGCCACTCCGCCCGCTGCCACGTCGGCTTCGCGTGCTGCTGCTCCGTTCCGCACGCCGCCACCCCAGTCCACATTGTAGGGATGAAGGGAGGGGAGTGACGATGACACGTTGGGCCCGCTATTTTTTTCTGTGAAGCTGACATGTGGGTCCCATGGTTTTGTTATTTTTCCGGATCGAATTGTCACGTAAGCGTCACGTCAGTGCCACGTCAGATGAAAACCGGGTCAAAATAGCCACGTAGGCGCCACGTCAGCCAAAACCGCCATCTAAACCGCTGAGGGACCTTATCTGCATCGGTTTTGATAATTGAGGGACCCGTTATATCTGGTTTTGAGGTTCAAGGACGAAAATCGGATTCGTTGACGAGTCAAAGAGACTAGAACGGGATTGCGGGCTGCGTGACGAGCATCTTGGGCTAAATTTGTTGATAGGCTTCTGATGGGTCCAATATGCGCCGTACAAATATTGGGCTGAACCTTCAAGTGCGGTTTAGAAAAGGCCGAAAACGAGATGGTCATGAATGCGCCGGGTCTGTATCTCTCTCTCTTTCTCGAGGTTGAAAACTGGAGTAGTATTTTTCTGTTTCCAGTTTTCTGCTTCTTCGCTTAAATTCTGTCAAGTCCTCTCTGTCAATTCAACTGTGAATTGTTCTTTCTGAAAAAGAAAAATCGAAATACATCAAAAGGAAGCGCCGTGAGGCGCGGGCAACTACTGTGTGTCAGTGTCAAGCATCCTGTTAGGGCAAGTACTGGAAGCCCCTACATATTGCCCCTAAATTTGCCATACATAATTAGATGATGAGGTGTATGAGATTGAGCCACCCCTCATGCAAGGGGCAACCTTTACACAATCTCCAAGAAAAAAGTGTAAGATGATGTGAGTGTGAGCTAATATTGGAGTTTGTATATTGGGAGCGTATCTTATGCACACATGCCCTCGCGTGTACACACCGTGTACACCAACTAAAAATTATCACAAAAAATTCTAGGAAAATTCATACATGTACTTTCAATAGTATTACATCTACGTGCAAAGTCGCATCTTCAAATTCATTCTACATAGAGAATAACAAAAAAGATAAAATTCTGACAAAATTACAACCTTAAAACTGTCAGATTTTTTGTTTTTTTTTGTTACGGCTAAAATATAATGAATTTGACGTTAAGATTTTAACCCTAGGTGTAATACAATTGAAAGTATGTGTATGATTTTTTTCTAGAATTTTTGGTGACATTTTTTAGTTGATGTGCACGTGTGTACACGTGAGGGCCTGTGTGCATAGGATATGTTGCCTTGTATATTAGATGTGATATATTATACTCCCTCCATACTCATAAAGGAAGTCGTTTAGGACAGCGACACGGTCTCCAAAACACAACTTTTGACTTCTTTTTTCTATAAAAATACTTATTGAAAAATGATACATATATACTTTTATGAAAGTATTTTTTTCAAGAAAAATCTATTCATATAATTTTTATATTTTCGAACTCAACAACTTGAGAGTTATTCATTTATATTCCCAAGATTTAACTTAAACATTGTCATAAACAACTTCCTTTGTGAGTATGGAGGAAGTATGTGTTACCTCTTAATTAATGAGAAGATGACATATTCTAAATTAAATGTGACATCTACCTCCACTATAAAACAACTTGCCCTTACGTGCCTTCCCTCTCATTCTCTCAAATCTCAAACCCGACACCAGCAAGTTGAGACAGTGACAAAAGGTAGTACTAGATTTTCGTTCAAGACTGAAAACCTCTAGCCGGTTGGTTAATCCTCGTATCACAGGATGGGTGAAAATTAAGGCGGATTAGTTTTACACCTCAATCGTGTTTAAATCTCCCCTTCAATCACCCATGGCGGACGGATTAACCAAGTACTATCTCTGTTGCAATATATATGCAAGTCGTTTAGCTCTCTGTTACAACGACTTAGTACATTTCCGTAACAGAGGGAGCATGTCAAATGTGTCGTTCAGTAAGAGATGCAAGGACAGGTAATAATTTGATGCCCACGTCGTATTCAACATTCTATCGTCTCCGTTTCCACGTGTACAACCAAACAATTTTAACTTACCCTGAAATTGTTAAAGTTTGTGTCGAATATATATACGTAGTCGTTTACAGTTTAGGGCTTAAAATTGTACTGGTGTTAGGACTAAAATAAGAGTCGGACTCTGTCATAGGCTTTCTCATAAATAGAGAGGCATGCCTGTTGTATCTGCATGGCACCTACAATATAGCGTATACACGCAGGGAGATGATAACGATGTGGCCATGGACTCGTAGCGACTAGGAGATATATTAGATCGGGGAGGAGCGCCCGTAATCAGTGCCCCGAGATGTAGACATCGGCTGAAGCTCGTTAACAAATATCATGCCTCGGTGTCGTCTTCATGTTTGGATCTTCTATGATGTTTCTTTCACGTTCGGTTTTCGAATTTATATCGGGCCGGTTTTATAACAGAAATAGTGCTAGATTAGTAGACTATATAGCCATTAATTTCTCTACCCCTTTCTGAGCTATATATTTTCGAGAGATAAGATGGTCCTCTGCAGTACTGTATATGCAGTAGTACTACTTGCTGACATGTGGGCCCCACAAATCCTCATAACCAAATGTAAATAAGCAGTATTAGTATATGCAATACGGCAGAGAATCTCAATTGCCTAATGGTTACTGTAGACGTGCATACTGCATGTGCAGTAGTACTACTCGCTATCACGTGGACCCCACAGACCCTCGGAAAAATGTGAACCTTGCAGCGGCTGCAATTGTGCAGCTGCATGCCCATAAAGATACCTCCCATTTAGGGGCGGATGTAACCATTAGGTAGGATGGGTCGACCGACCCAGTTACGACCCATGTCGTCCACACCCCACATTTAGGTATAGCAAGGCGTGAACACCCAACAGATTAGTCCATCTCTTCACAAGGCACGCACGTCACAAACAACGATTGAGGCAGTTATGCGATTGAACTATAATACGATATTTGTTGTGTTAGATTGCTGTTATCGAGTGAATATCTCCCTTCTCTGTTCCATCTATCTTTTAAAGTTGTGTCCGCCAGTCCCATTGTATGGCTGCCGAGTCCACAGTCAATTTGGCCACATACATAGTGTGCATGCTCGCCCATTTGTACAACATGATTTCTTTGCAAGCAAATTAAGTCTTTCTTGCCATCCCGAGGGCCTTACCGAAATTTTGTCATATTTCTTTCAATAAATTGTTTAGCATGCAATCCATGCTTTTTAAGAATGCACAGTACAACGACACAAAATCAACATACAAAGACAATTCTCGGAGAAAACCAAAGCGACAAGAGAAAGAAAGAATATACTTTATGTCATTGAGTTGACATTGTCCTTTTTTATAATATGCCCATGAGTTTATTAGTTCTTCTATAATATGCAATTGGGTTGTATCTTATTTTCAAAAATACCCAAAATACCCTTATATACATATAAGGTTAACTATTCATTTATCCTATCAGAAGTTTCAAAAAAAAATATGAATGTTTTTAGTCTCTTTCATGATTCTTACATTTCTGTTTTTTTTATAAATATAATTTATCTGTTATATGTTATGTAGAATATTTTTTTATGTTTTAAAGTAAATCATCTTTCTTATGCTACATATTTTTTTTGTACTATTGTATTTTTATAAGCTATTTTACTCTCATATATCACAGGAAAATGACTTTCTAAAAAAATATTAAAAAACTTGAAACTTACATAAAAACTTTTATGTTGTCTAAGGAGGTTACCATAAAAAAAATCTGTATATTTTTTAAACTTCTAATGCGATTAATCAATTATTGATCTTGCATGTTTTTAATGATATTTTGGGTGTTTCTGAAAAAAAAATAGCATGTTATAGATCAATTGATAAGCTCACCAGTATATTATATAAATGTGTAATGTTAATGATAAATTATTAAACTGATATAAACTCAATGGCATAGATCGAATGAATTCCCTCAACGGAAAAAGAGCGTAGAACAATGAGCTACAAGTATGTGCGAATATAGACCCCAACGGCCTCAACACAGGGCCCTGCACGGCCGAAGAAGCCAACAATGCTGGCAGCATCCTCCACCGGAACAACGAATGGAGTTCCTCCTCCTTTTCCATAAGGTCCATAGGTGCGATTGAGATTCGTCGTGAACTTAAGCGATGTTATGACATTTTGTAGCATGCCAAATGAACCGACTGTTCCAGACAGCCCCTTTATATGCTCAAAAGCTCCAAGCCGAATCTGCGTCAATGAATAGAGATTTTTTTAAAAAGAAAAAGTAGCTAAGAAGGTATTGAGAGGTATTATATTTTCAAATTATGTATTATGTAGCTCCAGGTAACTCTAGCCCACAGTCCACACTAGAAAAGAATTACTAGAAGCTAAAGGTAGTACACCACAAATTAACCCTAAAATTATACCTTTTCAAAAAAAAACTAAAATTACTCAAATAAATACTCCCTCGATTTTAAATTAATTGTTATTTTAACTTTTCTTAAGTAAAAGCTAAAAACTATCTTTGACTATTATTTTTTTAAAAAAAAAATCCGTATAGTTTAACAGTTTGGGAATTTCATAATGTGAAAGCTTTTCTCATAGTTTGTCAAAATCGATGATCAAAGATACAAGTTTAATTTGACTTAGAACAAAACTAGATTGAAGTAATTTGAAATGGAGAGAGTATTAGGCTACTTCAGTTTTTACAAAAAGACAAAACGATGACATCACACCTGTCCAATAATAGAATGTGTTGAATAAAAAGCATGCATGAATAATCTTCTTTCAAAAGTAAAAGAAAAACCTTATTTTAGGATTCCTTCACTCACCGTGAAAGCAGCGCCACCATCACCGCCCCATGGACCAACTGTATGTTGCTTCCCATTATGGTCGTTGTATGAGAAGGCAAGCGAGTTGATGATATCTGCACTGCAAATTGTCAAGCTTTCTAAACGGTGAGGTACCACCTCCATGTCGCGATCCATGTCTCCGCTGCCTCCCCACGGCCCGAACTTGGTAAGTGCCTTACCAACACAAATCAATCAAGTAAAAATTGGTCAGCCTGTAAACTTTGAGGATGATCTTTTTTTTTTAGAAAAAAAACTTTTAATGATGACAATTATGATAAATTAACTAGGGTGAAAAAGAAATAGTACATCATCATCCCCTTTTCCTCTTTCCTCTTGAATTGTCTCATGCTCGGAGTTTACTTGCAACGCATCCCTAAAATGTCTGCTCAAATCAAGAGTTGGTCGATTGGGACTAACATAGACACCGATCGAATGAAGAAAACCCCCTGCACGACCGAAGAAGCCAACAATGCTTCCATTGCTCTGCGAAGTGTGGAAAGCGGTTCCCCCTCCCTGTCCAAAAGGTCCGTAGCTACCACTATTTGTGACCAAGGTAAGTGATTTTACGACATCGGCCACTGCACACACATATGGGCCAGTTGTTCCTGAAATTTCTGTCAGAAATTCTGATGGCCCAAATTGAACCTACAAGAGGTAAAACAAATTGTTATGCTTGCAGTATTGTGGAGATAGTTAACATCATATCCAGCATATTTTAAAAAAAAATAATAATAACTTTTGGGATAGATATGTTTTCTTAGTATTAGGATGTGTCACATATAGTCCTAAATTCGTTTTTTTTTGGACGGAGTGAGTACTCACTGGTGGAGAAACCATCTTTGGTCGGTCGACCAAATTCCACGATATTCCCGGTTGCAATAAAAACCGGGATGGTTGAAAAGGTTAGAGCTACTTTTTAATCTTTAGTCCTGGTTGGTGTTATCAACCGGGACTAAAGATTATTTTTAGTCCCGGTTCAAAAAAGGTAGGTGATGTCAGACCCCCCCCCCCCCTAATATCTTTAGTCCCGGTTGAAAGGGTTATAGCTATTTTTTGATGTTTAGTCCTGGTTGGTGTTACCAACCGGGACTAAAGATCATATTTACTCCTGGTTCAAAAAAACGGTAAGTGATGTCAGACCCCTCTAATATCTTTAGTACGAACTGGGATCTTTAGTAACACCGGGAAAAAAGATCGGCATACGCGGAGAGATCGAGGCGTGTGCGTGAATCGGATCGAGATACATATCTCCTTCTCCCTCCCGGTTCTATCTCCTCCTCTCCTCACACCCTATCTCTTCCTCTCCTCCCCCTTCTCCTCTCCTCCGATCCCCTTCTCCTCCCCATCTTACGCGCGAAGGATCCTTTCCTTCTCCTCCCCCTCCCCCCTCCTCTCCGATCTGCAGGCGGCGGCGCCGGCCTGCACGGCGGCGGCCGGGCGGCCGGCGGAAGGCAGAAGGCGGCGGCCTGCTCAGCGGCGGCCGGGTGGTAGGCGGAAGATGGCGGCTTGCACGGCGGCGGCCGGGCGGTAGGCGGAAGATGGCGGCCTGCACGGCGGCGGCCGGCAAGGTGCAGATTTGTTTTGTTTTTTTTTCTTTGAGAATTTGTGATCCGGATCTGAGATGTATTTGATTTGTGTGTGATGTGAATATGTGATGTATTTGTGACGAATTTTGTAGAAGTTGTGATGTCATTTTTTTTAAGATTTTGTGATGTATTTGGAGATGATCAATTTGAGAATTTTGAGGTGATAATTGATTTGGGATTTTAGGGATGGAGATGGGGATGGAGTGAAATCAATATATTAAAAACAATAAAGAAAAGAAAAGAATAAATGAGCAACTGGGATCAGCTGGACTCTATCTTTAGTCCCTAAAAAGGCTCTATCTTCAACCGGGACTAAAAATGAATTTTTACTCCTGGTTATTTCACCTGGGAATCTTTAGTCCCAGATTCGTAGTCCCGATTAGAAAACCGGGACTAAAGGGGGTTAAGAACCGGGAGTAAAAACTACTTCTCCCCTACTGACTCCATATATCTTGGAAAAAACATTCCCATATGAGTGTTGTTCACTCATCAAAATTTTAATCCTGATGCTCATGGTTACGCACATACATATGTGTTTCCAATAGGATATTATTCATGTCACATTTGAGTTTGTTAGTCTATGTATTTCTTGAGTGCTAGTTAATGGGTGTGTACTTGTTGGTACGTGCGTAATAGTGCGTGTGAATGTGCGATTGTGGGTCTCAATGTAATTGAAAGAGAAATCCCAATTGTGAATGTCAACAAATTACTCATAAATACTTATAAGATAAGATTAGTTAGGAGCTCACCGTACGAGCACTTCCACCAGGGCCACCCCACGGGCCTGCTTGGTGCTTCGTCTTCCCTTTAAGGTCAACGTAAGAAAATGCAAGTGCATCAACTATATCAGCAAACCAGACTGTGACACTTAGCAGACGATGGGACGCCACCTTGATGTTGTGAGCTTTCCCTGCATTTCCTCCCCAGGGCCCAATCTTTGCAAGCACAGCCTGGCCAGCATAGATCAACCAAGAAAAAGAATTAGAAACATAGTAGAGACAATGTGCAATTAATAAACAATTAAATCTTGTACAAGAATTAGCACCTCCTGGTCATTTCCTCCCCCTCTTTTTTCTTCTTTCTTTGGTTTCAGCTTATACCTTGCCTCCAGTGTCGTCGCCGCACTATATTTTGAGGTGCTTGCGCTCTATACATAGGCGTATCGAATCGAGAGATGTCTTAGATTCACAGTGCATCTCACTGGTTTGTGCATATGTTGTATATTGACTTATATTGGGAGGGGATATATAAAAAAAGACTACATGTACGATGGTTTGTACTTGTAGGGGTTCTAGTAAAAGTATTAATAATAGCGGAAACAATCTAAGTTATTTTCTACGACTACAAGGGGCGGATCTACAGTAGTATGAGCGGTGTCAGGCGACACCGACGACTTTCATCAAAACCTATAGCGAATTAGCATACTATGACACCGATAGGCATGTTATGACACCAACGAATCGATTTTCTGGATCCGCCACTGATGTCGACTACTAGGATGGTGGTCTAAATAGATATATACATGTTGGATAAGAAAATATGATATCGATATGTCTAGATTTATTCTACTACTAGTATAAACTATTATAAAAAGTATAGAAAAAGTAGATAACAAGTATTGCCAGTGTTCTACTACCAATATTATCGTCAAACAAAACAATCTAAGCCATTGTCTTATAAGTTCCACCACTAGTAAAAAACAATTATGGATTCTAATCCTTCGAAGAATATCCTCTCATATACCTTTTAGTGAAGTGGTATATGCATGTTGTACACAACACATTTTTTACATTTTTTAGAATTTCTTATAACTACGTGGATGATATTTGAAATGAGGGGACATCACCTTATTAAGGGATTAAAATAGTTTCCCGTTGAGATAGCAGTATGGTGACCCGTGCAGATTGCACGGCTAGCATCATTATATTTTATTCTCATACAATAGCATATATATTTTCTCAATGTATTATTCAAATATATTAAAATGACAACATAATTTTAAATTTTGTACTACCTTTACGAAACTATTAATGTATAATATTCATATTGTATTTTATATACGTGTTATTTTATTTATTAATTATTTTTAATATTCATATTGTATTTTATATACGTGTTATTTATTAATTAATTATTTTTAATATCAAATTTTAGTTATTTGTAAATTATATTCCTATATAGACTCTAGACTCGTCTTTTAATATTTTTTTTAATTTCGAATTTTTGTTATCTGTAAATTATATTTCTATATAGACTCTAGGCACTTCTTCCAATATTATTTATTTTTAATTCTGAATTTTTATTATTTCTAATTGTATTCCTATGTCGACTCTAAACTCATCTTTCAATATTCTTTAATTTTTAATTTCGAATTTCAGTTACTTCTAAATTGTATTCTTATATTGACTTTAGACTCTTCTTCCCATATTTTTTTAATTTCAAATTTTAGTTATTTTTAAATTGTATTTTTATACGAAATCTAAACTCTACTTTTAATTTTATTATGTTTATTCCGAATTTTAGTTAGTTTTAAATTCTTATATGGACTCTATACTCTACTTCTAATATTCCTTATTTTTAATTCCGAATTTCTATTATTTCTTAATTATATTTCTATATGGACTCTATACACTACTTCTAATATTTCTTATTTTTAATTCCGAATTTCTATTATTTCTTAATTGTATTTCTATATGGACTCTATACTCTACTTCTAATATTTCTTATTTTTATTTCCGAATTTCTATTGTTTCTCAATTGTATTTCTATATAGTCTCTAGTCTCCTCTTGTAATATTCCTTATTTTTTAATTCCGATTTTCAACTATTTCTAAATTGTATTTCTATATGGACTCTGTTTTTCTTTTTCTCCGATTAATATGAGAATTTCTAGGCCGTGAGAGCGAACGTGGAGTCTCATTTTTCTATTCCTTTAATAGGTTAATAGATGTTTCAATGGATGAAAACAAAAATGAAATGTCTATATTAATTCTAATACCAATATAGACTATTGTAAACATTATCTAAATATAAGGCATCTCACACTAGATTTTTCTTAGACAAATTTAAAGTTAGAAAATGCAAGTTTAGGCATTTACATTTTTCACAACACACCTTAAGCAAGTAAAGTTACGAATCTTGGCGAAAATAGATCTGGCCTGCAATGACTCTGATCATACCTGGTCTCCAGATGACAATGGATCAATTGGTGGCTTATAAAGTAAAAGTGACGGTGATATTTTGCGAACCATATCATCTAGTATATTCAATCTGCTGACAACCTCGGCTATCGTAGGCCTTTTCAGTCGCTGGGCCTCCACACACTGCAACGCCATTTCTATACATGTCTTCATTTGAAGTCGAAGACTCTCTACTTCCTCTGATGTATACATCGGGGTTGCCTGCTCAAATCTTCTTCTCCAATTTTCATGGACCTGAGAAATTCAAACATAAAGTTATAGTGTGTAGAAAATTATGGATAAAGCTAGATAGAAAATTGCTTACGAGTTCGATGAATTGTTGGGGAGACATGTCAGCCCGTTTTGACGTTTCCTTAGTTCCTGTCATTATCTCAATGATTATCACACCCAGACTGAACACGTCAAATTTCTCTGTGATATGGCATATCTGAATGTATTCCGGTGGCATGTATCCGCTGCAAAATCGATAACATCAGCACATGTTCGTATACACACTTACATAAAGTGTGAATAGGTATCAAGATGTACAATTTAATTACAAAAATGTAAGTGTATATGAGGATTAATTGTCGTCTATGGTCTATCAACTTACACTGTTCCTATATACTTTTTTGTTGTATGACGGGTTAGTGTATCAGAAAAGAGTCTTGACAGCCCAAAATCTGCAATTTTTGGCATATTGTTTTTGTCCAACAATATATTGCCAGGTTTTAAGTCGAGATGATAAATATGATCTCGTCGTCCATTATGAAGGTAGAGTTTACACCCTCGCAGATCCCCTTAATGATTTTGTAACGTGTGCACCAATCAAATCCACTAGATTCATCTGTACCATATATAGAGACGAATAGTCATTATCTAAAAAAAAGAGACGATAAGTCAGGTCATTTCCAACCCAATGACTAGAGTGGTGTCCATAGCATTAAATAAAATGCCATTTAAGATGAAAGATGATATGGCAAGTGAATAAATGAGGAAAGAGAAGGAAACCAGGTCTTGCATGAGATATGGTTTCTACACAACATCCAAGACATCATGTGAGATAAGTAGCATTAAATTTAAGTATGGAAAAATGGTATTTGCATTGAAAGAGTGGTGTCTACTACAGTTTCTTAATTATGTGGAGTTTATGGAAACTATATCTAGTGTCTTGGGTTGGGACTAGCCTGCATTCACTTGAGACATCAATTTGGGTTACCATTTTTTTTTATTGTTTACTGCAAAGTTATTGGGTTACCATTTTTTTTATTGTTTACTGCAAAGTGCAAAGTTATGTGTACGTCCAACCAAAAACTATCATACCAGAAAGATATTTGTCAAGGCTTCCACGCTGTAAATATTCGAAGCAGAGAGCTCTTTCCTCCACATGAACAACAACATACTTGCCATTGTGCAGTACAACCTTACGTCTTGTGTCATAGCAGTAGCCAACTAATTGAACAATATTTTTGTGTTGGGCACTCATAAGGTTAACAAATTCATTCATAAACTTCTCATCATCGAGTGACTCTATGTCATGGAGCTTCTTCACAGCAATCTCTTTCCCATTCTCTAGTACTCCCTGTTAACACTAATGTCTTGTTAATATGATGTTATCAACGGAAATATAGAAAATATAGGGTGGATAGCCCATCTAGTCTCTCAAATTTTACCAAAGGCTTCATTTGGTCCTAGCTTGAGGTTTCATTTCGTCCATACATCTACCTTTAAATCATCCTTGAGACCTTAATGTGCAACATATAGCTATTTCTAGTCCACATTCTATTTAGAAAATGTCCCTTTACCCATAATTTGCATATACTAGAACTAATAAATAACATTGTAAATATACTCCCCATTATTTCAACACATGAGTGTTGAGCTCTAATTAATTAGTGGCCAACAGCTGGCCATAGTATACTTTTGCAAGTACATGATTATTATTTTTTACATAAATTACTACGCAATACCTATTAGGAGTACGCAAATCACAATGAAAAAAACATCATATAATTATAAGATGTATGTTTGATAGGAAGTTGGGTTTTTTACTGGAATATGTTGGGTCTTTAGGGGGTCTCATCAGACGATTTCACTGCCTGAATAGTACTCCCTCCGTTTCATAATGTAAGTTATTTTAACATTTTCCATATTTATATTGATGTTAATGAATCTAGACATATATATCTATCTAGATTCATTAACAAGAATATGAATGTGAGAAATGTTAGAATGACTTACATTGTGAAACGGAGGAAGTAAGGCATATTTTTCTCATTTTTTCCATATATATGTGAATGAGTGGTAGAAAGGTCATTTATCAAGACAGATGGTGATTATGTTTACCCATGTGGCTTCCTATGTGGGCTCAAGTATGAGTTTGAACTAAAATAAAAACATGAAAGACTAAAATAGATTAATTGAAACATCAAAGAACTAGAAGTTTGGCTATTCACCCAAAATATAGATATTAATCATACTTTGTATACTATTCCATACCCACCATGGCCAATTTGATTCTTCTTAGAAAAATCATCTGTGATACGTTTTATCAAATCGAACGTAAGATCCTTGGGCATTGCATCTGTGTGTTGTAACTCGTCCGCCATGCTCTCATGTATCTCCTATTGGACCTAGCTTCTGTGTCCTTGTTTACAGTAAAAAAAGAGAACAGTTCTATTACATTAAGGTAAGTGAATACGTAACAAGACATATCATTATCAGATAAAAATGAGCTCTTTTAAGAGGTGTGGCAGGCTCTAACAAAAAAATATCCAACGGTCTAATTTTCAACGTACGCAGTTGAGGTTTGGGCCTTGCAGCTATTGAAATTATAAGCACATAATGATTTAATTTATTCCATAAATAAATCATGGCATTGCATATGTAAACTAAAATAAATGCATCATTGGATCTACACATGTAAACTAAACAGTAAAACATGAACAGATCGAATATGCGCAATATGTTGAACATGTACCGAGGTTGCCGAAAGATCGGTTGCTCAGCAGGAATTACTCGCGAGCCGTCGCGAAAGATCAGTTGCTCAGCAGGAATTACTCGCGAGCCGTCGCGGACGAACAGGGAGCAGTCGCGCGAAGCGCTTCTCAAAAACCTTATTGTCGCCTTCTCAATAGTCTACGAGCTAGATTTATTTCGGTTGCTCAGCAGGAATTACTCGCGAGCCGTCGTGGAAGCGCCGCTAGATTTATTTCGGTTGCTCAGCAGGAATTACTCGTGAGCCATCGTGGAAGCGCTTCCCAAAAATCTTTTCGCGTAGGTTGCGCGCGCGTGTTCCCCCTCTTCTCTCCACCTCACATACTTCAAGTGGCTAGGAGGACATTCTCCCTTTTAATGAGGTCCCCCTCTCCTAGAATAAGCAAGGTGGTACTAAACTCTCCATTCATACCATTCCATGAGGTGGGCTTTTGTGATTTTCCAAAAAATTAATCTTTAAGTGGGCTAAGACCCATCTATTAATTCCAACGGCGGCAACAAGCACTCTAATCGTGTAGTAGTGTGGTTGAGACATCGTGAACCACAATAGTAAAACATTTCCGTTATCTTAAAAAAAATCGTGAATCGCGAGTAACCTAGTGATACATGGAGTCTCAGGTTCTCACTGTTGACCAAATGATATCCAAAATTCCATCCCCAAAATCCTGTTTTGAGAATCCATAAACTTGAATATATTGATTCCTCCAAGAGATGGCTTAAAGTTGTGTTCGAGAGGAGGGGTTGGGAGCCTCTCTCTCCGATACGCAACATGAAGCACATATTAGCGTATGATTAATTAATATTAGCTTAAAAATAAAAAATAGATTAATATGATTTTTAAAAGTAACTTTTTTTATAGAAAAAATGTAAAAAAGACACACCATTTAGCAGTTTATATGTAGCATGCACGTGGAAAATAAAAAAGATAAAGTTGGAAAAGTATATTAAAGAACACAACCTAAACGAAGTTTTTAAAATTTTAAAAGTGGGCCACCTGTTAATCCACTCACATTAATATCTGTTGTTCCTCCCCTCACCACCCACCCCCCCCCCCTCCCGCGCAGGGTGATGAGCGCGTGAGAGGCCCAAGGGGATCCTGACTTTCGGATTCATGTTTGGGGCGGCCATTGCTGGATCTGATATTTTCAGCAAAGCTCCCAAAAAATTAGATAGGGATTTGTTTTGGGCCTCTCTTTGTCCATGCTCTAAAATGTACCCATATTAATCCCATAAAAAGTAGGGCCATTCCGTTCTATTTCTCCTTGTTCAAGATTCAAATACTATCTTGCTACTTCCGCAGAATGGAAGGGACCATACCAATGAAAAACCTGGAGAATGCCAGGCGAGTCCGGCTCAGGTGCAGGGAACCCTGCACATAGTAATATACAGGCCAAATCAAATTGCGACACCTGTCCAGGGTGGCCCTACTTAATTACGCATGCAACGGAGGTTTAACGAGGACTAAACGGGTGAATGGTTCTGTTACCTGATTTTGTGGGATCGTGGTTAAACCTCCGTTTACATTGTTACTTGGTTGATTGGGTGGACCTACCTTGTATACAGGTGTCGCGATTTGATTTGGCCTGTATATTACTATGTGCAGGGTTCCCTGCACCTGAGCCGGACTCATGCCAGGCGCCGGGCGCCCGATGCCGCGTGCATGCATAGGGCGCTCCTGACGTGAGGGGGGGCCCACGCCTGTGTTGCCCACGTGCGCCTATGCTGCCCACGCCCTTACGCTGCTTCTCCACGTGTCTTTACTATATACTCCGTTGCAACAAATCATTCATATATTTTGGAAACACTCTATTAAGGAAATTTGGTTTATTTTTTGTTCCACCAAAAATGTTTCACCTAGTGCACTCACAATGTTTCACTATGTATAGATCTAATGTTACAGTGAACTGAAATAATCTATTGCAACAAAAAAAACCCACATATTTTGGAAACCCCCTATTAAGGGAATTTGGTTTATTTTTTGTTCCACCAAAAAATATTTCACCTAGTGTACTAACAATGTTTCACTATGTACAGATCTAATGTTGCAGTGAACTGAAACATTCTTTCGCTATTTGCTGAAATATTATTTTTATATAAGGTGAGACAACGTCTGATTTAAACGATTGAAGCATTTTCGATCTACTTAGTGAAACAATTCCGATATATCTAGTGGAACATCGTGCAATAATTAAAAATAATTCAATAATAAGTTAAAAAAAATTCGTCGGAATATATCCATGTGTGGTCTTGTTTTGAATATTTAATTGCAACGAATTTAATGGTGCAATCGGATCATGATTTGGATAAGTAATTTAGGAGAAAATCAGTTTAAAGTAGTTTTGCATGTAAATCGGACGCTGACGTCATGCTGACATCAGCGCCCGATTTTGCTCCTAGCCGATCGGGCGCCCGATCCGTAGGTTCGTCCGAAAAACCTTGTCAAAATTTTTAGCAGTAGTAAAGCCATCAATTACTGCCATTTCGGGACCATTGCATAAAAATATACTACAAAGCATATCAATGGGGTGATAAAATAATGAACATGAACGTTCGCAGCAGACCATCAGGAATATAACTTATCATCTTCATCTGGTTCTTAAAACAGAATTACTAGAGAAGAAAAGCAAATGCAAAAGTTGTAAACCTGGAGAAGCTTCTATGCTCGCAGCTCCGGCCGTATAGAAGGCTTGGTCCCTGCGATGGTGCTCTTTATGTCGTAGTTATATAGTACTGAGAAATACATGCACCCAATTTATTTATTATTCATAACACTAATTATTGATATGCTGGTGTCTAACACCTAACTCTTCGGATGTACGTACAGCTAGCTGATGGTCCAAGTCGTGGCGTGTCTAGGCAGTGGAGACGGCCTATGGGCATAGTTTAGTGAAGACAGGATAGGTTGGCACAGAAGAATCATCTTTAAAATGAAATTCCAACTGGCCAACTGTATGGAACAAATTGACCATTTTAATATCAAGTCAACTGTTGTGGCTATAAATTAATGAAGAATGGATGATCCTCTCACATCAGCTGCCTGATTACGACTTGTCAGGATGTTAAACGCAAAACACTGTAGTGTCACCATAAAAGGAAATACATAAACTCAATCATTAATGGGGAGCATGGAAACCTGGAATGGTTTTCAACGAAATTACAAACAAAATTACCCTTGAAGATGTTGAACTTTTTCCGTGGGGTCATATATTTATTACAACTTGTGCTGATTACTCATGCGCTGCGATTAATAAAGCATTGGTTTGACACATTCAGAGACCTCTATGTAGACTAGATGCATGCATTGGGTGGCTAGCAATTGGCCCGACGACGACTACTGCCAACTGGGTCAACTCATGAGCTATGCCGTCTTGAGCTATCCTAACCTTCTGTGTCACCCGGAGGTCCCTACTTGTTATAGCACGACTATGGGTGCCTGCATAATAGCCTCGTATAGATGGTCCGTAATATATGATAATGTGATGAAACTTTAAATTTAAACTTTTACAGAGTTAGAATTATAAGTATGAACGGACCTATGATTCCAAAGAAAATCTGAGATTGACCCCTTTGCTTCTTGATGCAAATGTGTCACATCAAATCTGAGATGAATCATGCTAGAACATTTTGTATACAAGACTGTCCGTGAGATTCATCAAGCAAGAACATTTTGTATACAAAATTTTCAATGCGATATCTTATAGTATTATGACGCTCTCTCTCGTGGCCCGATCTTCTGGTGAGGGGATAACTCTCGCTTTGATCGAGTGTGACGTTTGCGACGTGGCTACCAACCAGAACAAGTCCAGGACGTCGTGCAATCGCTACACCACAAACGATGTCGTACCAACTGTGACGCGCGGTTGATGATCCCTACAATGCAAACGAGAGAACACTACAAGAATAAGATAAGATGCAATCTAAATATTGCGAATAGGTGATTAAGCATAAAGAAATAGTTGCGATTGAAGTGGTAGATCTAATCGACCCGGCAAATCAACACATCAACTATTGGGGGCTCTAAATCAATAGTCGTCGACTAATCGAGCGAGGGACTAGAGACAAGGTGAATGGCACTTGGCAAAATTCAATTAAACAAAACCCAATTGTTTTTGAGGATGTACAAAGCTATTTATAGAGGAAAATAAAGCTAGGGTTAAGTGCTAATTCGTGGAGGTGGAGGGAGACACTTCCGAGATGGGTCTAGTCTATTACAAGGCCTAAGGCCTAAATTCAGTTTCAGCAGCAGCACTGTCTTGTTTTGACGATTCCCGTCGACTCAGAATGAATTTGGATATGAGACTGGATGCGTTTGAAAGGTAGCGAGATAAGCTTTCCACGAAGTCTAAGATCACCCAAATCGGAGTTGGCATGAAGGCGCTAGGTCTGTTTGAAGTCAGTGCTGTCTCCGGAGGCCGAACTGAACTTGGACTTGGAATTATCATTGGAACATGTGAAGTTATGTGCGTATCCGATGAAGTGATGTCTTCATCATAGTATATTTTTTTGTGAAAGAAACATTTAATTATGGAGGGAAATTAAGATTCACCATTGCAGATGTTTTTTTTTTATTTTGCTTCAGCATTCTTGTATCCACTCCTTTGAAATTAGAAATTTGCATTGATGAGGGTAATCATTTTTTGTGTCCTTGTCATAGCTATTTCATCCCTCCTTTCTGAAATATTTGAAGTTTAAGAACAGACACGTTGAAACTTTTAAAAAACTTAACCTTCTAATATGCAGAAATATTTAAGTTTATCATGTGAAAATAAATTAAATTTAGAAGATTTCAGAAACTTTAGAGGCTAATGGCAGGTCATGTTAGTTTATTAAAATTAAAATCAGAGATGGGCAATACATCATAAACTTCAAGCTTAAATACTTTATGGTCAGTATATTGTAGCCACAGTTTCAGTGAAAAATGCAAAAGTACCATATGTACTAATTACCAGATGCAGAAATTTACATTTTGTTGTCAATTTGACATCTGCATGCATATGCTAAATCACTATGCAAAGTCAGAGAAATTTGATATCTAGTATTTAAATCCAATGAGTTGAATAACCTTGCAGGAGTACCTTTTTGTAGGTTCTCATTGCTCTGCTGGCTGCAAAGCAAACAGAGGGAAAGCCAGGATTCAAATTAAGTTCCAAACAAATTAAACAGAAGTGAGCTGAAACTTAGTTAGGTCGTTACCTTTGTGATTAAAACATTACATTTGCATAAACAATGAACCTTAAGATTTAGGTTGCATTCATTTGCCTCTTTTTGAGATTGGTCCCTCGATTGGAAGACACTATTAAGCAGTAGCGCTTGACGTTACTAACTTCCAAAGTCCAAACTGATTTGGGACAATGGGACTTCCAAACTATTGCGAGGAAAGAGTCAGTTGTCATTCATGAAGTACTGATTTATGTGGGGAAAACCCCACATACATCACTCTCGAGTCTCGACTCGATCCCTTCCAAACTTTTGCAGTAACACTGATTTTGAAAGAGGAATATTTTTTTTTCAATGCCAATGCTGGAAGCAGTTGAAAAACTGCAGTATTTTTTCTGATTTTCTTATTTCATCGTCATTGCACTGCTAATGATAACGATGATAGATTGTGTACTAATCAATTAGGAGACTTATCAAGTCCCTATTCAGATTAGTGTCAGTGGTAAATTTATTGATCACAAAAAGTATTCAAGATTTCAAGCACTTATAGCAATATATACCAATGACGACAGTGCTGTCAATGGAGAGGAAGTATTAATGTTTATTTCCAACATGTAATTTAGGTTTTCCCAAAGCAGTAGGCCAAACTTGTACTTAGGCTCTCATATTGGTATGTCCAGGTGTGCAACATATATGGTGTCTCTTCTCCTCAGTTACCTAATGCAATTAAGTGTTGCTAACATACCAATTGCCATAAAAACCAACCTAGATACCCTAATAAGGACCATCAGTCTTCGAGTCATTGCCATTTTTCAATATAATCATCAATTTATCATTTTGATGCAAGCATAAACTGCATATAAGATGGATACCTTGTTTATCCGAACAAAATCTAATCACTTAACAGCTCCACCTGCGGAGTACATATCTATCTTGCTTCTCCCTTCATCTGCGGATGATTTTTTTTTATCAAGAGGAGACAAGCTCCCTACATTTCCATATGTCAGAAACGAGGCAACATAGTTCATTGATCTACCAGATCGGAGATCATAAAACGTTTAAGGCAAATGCGATGCTAGTTACGTTCATAAATAATCAACCATGTGTTCCGCATTAAAGCAAGGCGACACGCATTAGGCATTTACTCCCTCCGTCCCAAAATAAACAACTCTCGTACGGGATGTGACGTATTCTAGTACAATAAATTTACACATAAGGGTGTCCAGATTTATCGTGAATTTGTCGTATCCTATATGAGATTGGTTTGTTGGTTTATTTGGGACGAGGGAGTACCTAAGAAGCAAACAGCAAACAGAGATTGGGGGTGCATAGCAAACAATAATCCTGTTTTAGCTCCAGTAATGTACAAAAACCTTGTGCTATTGATTTCCACAAGTAATTCCATTTATGTGTGATGGAGCTATGCATTAGCTTGTTTGTGCACTATGCGGTTTCAGTCCTGTCAGCTTGCCCGAGGATCTGCACGTAGGCGTCCAATTCTCATCATTTTTTTCGTCAATTCGTCCCTCTGTCCAACGCCTATCGGGTTCGTAATTTCGCAGGACGCTGATGCATTCTGCTGTTCCTTGTACACAGGGAAATTTTGCTTTCTGCATTTCAGAGGCGTTTTGATTTGTTAAGAGAGGCGAGACGTACAGCGAGCTTCTCGGGTGTGAGAGGACCTAATTTAATTCGGTTTTACAAGTTGATATTGTGGTTCAGATATGCGATTCAAACTCCACGTCAAGATGAGGACCTAAAGTGAACTTATTTTCCATACGATTCTGACGAGTCCAATACTTAGAACGGGCCGTCCTTGTGCTCTGCCAAATTGGACTGAATCTCCCGATACCGTTAAAAAGAAGCCGAATACTCGATTGCCATTTTTTTAGCGACGCAGCCAGTGGCCACGGCTACTCTCAGTTACTGATTGCTTTGCTAGGAGCCTTAGTGCCTCACAACTAATTATACCCTGCCAAAATACCACAAATATTTTTCGCAGAACAAAATTATAACAAATGTATCATCACCATCATGTCATTTTGTGACAGATCCAATGCATTATTTCTTTTCACCATGTTCATCATCAGCATACAACAATCATAGATTGAAGCATCATCCACATGTATGTGTTCATCTTAACAAAAGAGACGTTTATTTCGTCATCATTAAGAGATATATAGTTCATCATCCCGTTGGTATACAAAGATGCTTAACAAGCATTGGAAAAAAAAAGTACTCTCAAACTAATATTAAAGCTGGGTTGGTGACCACTCCAAGATCTCAAAATATAACCAAAGCTGGTGCATGGTTATCAAATCCAAACTCTGAAAATACTTTGGGGGTCACACCAAGACCCAAGCGAGGGCCAAAAAAAAAGAAACTACAGAAGAAAGGGAAAAATAAAGGTGATTTCCACGGCTCCCATGATAAATGTCGCAAGTTCAGTAGCAGTATTGTTACAATGTTACTGATTGTTTTGCTCACATGCTGGGGCCTTTAGAACATTTCAGACAGTTAGCCCTGCCAAAACATAAAAGCTATATCAGCACATTGTCTAAAGATCAACATTGTAATGATATATTATAGTTCAGAAATAAATTATGGCTTCCTGGAAAAGAGAAGATGTAAAGCATGGCCTGTAAAAACTGTGGGTTGCCCATATGCAAAGAGTTTTACTATACATTCATAGTTACTAAATTGGACATATTATAGCTATATAAGACAACCAGATATTAGTATGGTCTGCAACTCTGCATACTGTTTTTCTTTTCATCAACATTATGAACTGAGCTCTTGGATAAATTTCTAGTTTTGATATATGAATCAAATGCATGTAACAGGCAGAAGCATCTTACCTCCATAACAACATCATCGTCCTTAGATGTTTCACCTGTCAAAATAAAGAACCTTATTTTTGTCACCAAGGAACAGACAAGAAACAAATTGCGGTAAGTGTTATCAAGAAAATATATATGTGGTCACGAGATTAGGTTGTGAACCTAACACTTACAACAGAGTTTGTGTTCATGAATATATTAACAGAATTACATCAACATCTTAGAAATACAATTTCTTGATAACTTTACAGATAAGAAAGAAACATGATCTTCTACATCATCTTCGTAGCCAGTTCAAATTAATGGTACATTTTGAGTTACTCAGTCAAACTTGGATCAATGCAAAGCTGTACTAGTGACCCTTATTAGAAAAAAAAGATTGGTTGGAAGAATGACAAAGCAAAGCAACGCAAAGCATGATCACTTGATCAGTACTCAAGTAGGCCCTTTTGCACATACAGCTACTGAAGTTTTACAAGATCACGTCAACATGAAACCAATGTCATGTCATTTTGGACTGCCTCTACCATTCGTTGCTCACATTCTGTAAATCCTTCATCAAATATTATGTGGTAATTCAGAGGGTATTTTGTTCTGCCTATGAGCAGCTTCACTTGATGAATATTAAGTTATGACCAGTGACCACAACATATGGTAAAAGCAGAATTTCTGCTACTTGCTCTAAACCTTTCAAAATGGTACCATATATATAGAAGATATAACACAGAATATTCTCTTTATCAAAAAGCAGAAATGCAACAGAAGTTGATTGTTGAAAATATTTTTTATTGTAGTTCATTTACCTCCAGTTAGTTCTGATGTCCACAATGCCAGGTTCTCCTTCAGGAGCTGCATCATAAGCATGCTGTCCTTGTAACCCTCCACACCAGCAGAGTTAATCTCAGCAGTAGCCTCATCAAGTGCTTGTTTTGCCACTTGGCTAGCTCTGAAAAAGGAAATAAAATGACTAACTCATTGATTATGGTATATCTTTGAAGCTTTGAAAGACTGGTGGATGATGTGAAATCTGGCATGGCCCAAGATGCAACTACACACAAATTAGCTGTCATATCCAAAGTATTGGTTAAATAAAGGCAGATCCAGGAAACATTTGCCTATCCTGTTAAGCATTTCGCTTGTGGGGTTCATTGATGCAAATTGGTAATGTTTCATGATGCCATCTTATATTGGTACTAAGCTTTTCTCGATCATCAAATTTAATATAATGAATAATGCCGGCATGCTTATGATTCAAACAAGTTTGGCGCATTAGGAATATCAGTAAAATGGGAGAAAGGGGCCATTAATGATGCATAACCTCTCAGGAGAGTTCATTATCTCAAGAAGACTGAAAAGTTGAGCGCAAGGCCAAGCCTGAATTGATGGGCAGGAGAAAGCTCACTGGAGGCAACAACCATGGCGTGCTGGAGCAACATATGTTAGTTTTCCAAAGGTGGAAACCAAGGATTAATACCAGAAGTTCATTTGAGCATGTGTACTATATTTAAAAGATTTCACACCTGATAGGCCATAAGGGACTGATCAGTAGCAGCCTTCTTTTCAGTTCCAGTGCTAAATTCAGCCAAGTAACGGTAGTAGTCACCCTTCCTGTAATTTTTTTAAGAGTGATGTATAAAGCAGATTAAAGAAAAAAGATATACACATGAGTATCGTGCGAACATGCACATACTATAGAGGGAAGATCCTCGGTTAATTGATAGAAAACCAACCTGCCCATTGTTAAATAGATTACCAGGGCAACACATAAGATCCTAGTATAATCTTATAACATCTCATCTCAGAAAATCTCAAAATATCTGAAACAAGAGGTACTGAGGGGAAACTTCAGAACTAGTGAGGCACTATTCAGTTTTTTTTTTCATTGTTAATACTTGAAAAACAATGATGGAAAAGATAATTGAGTAATCCAAAAGCTTAGTAAATAATTATTGAAACTTTAATTATTATGGAAACTTTCACCAGAAGGTATTATTATGGAAAAACAACTTAGCAAAGCTTCATAAGAAACTATGCTCAGGTATAGGCTAAAATGTAGAACAATCCAGGTGTAACATGATTTAATTAAAGACCAAGACTAAGAAAACAGTTGGGGAATCAAGAGGTTCATCTCATCTTTAGGTCTTGTTTCCCTTTCCTTTTCTGAAGAATACCCCAACACTACAAATGGTCGTGCACTAAAGAAAAAAAAAGTACTTGCATTTCTGTGCAGAATTAGATAAATAAACAAGTTAAGCTAATGTGCTGGCACAGATCAGCTCTTCAACTCCTTGCTTATTTAGAAGCCTTCCCTTTATTTATCAGTATATATATGTATCATACTGCCCTTTAAATTATGATAATTTAGTCTTTATTCTGAAACTTTAGGACCATGTGAGCAAAACTATATGTCATGAGGTTACCTATAAGTTTTTGGATACTGTGAGCAAAAAAGGTCAGCATAGTTAGTCCCTGGAGGAATGACACATGAGTCATGGCTGGTATGTTTAAATCTTTGATTCTATGAAACCTTAGCATCATTTGGTAAAACCTGGTTGATGTCAAAGTTTAAAGCAGAGCAAAGTCAACATGTTTGTCACCTTCTGCAATTCTTTGGACCAAGGTGTTCAGTCAAGCATTTCTTAGGAAGAGAATTTAGCAGAAAGTCAGAAACTCATATGGATGTGTTATGTCAATGCTATTCAAAACACTACATGAGCTCAAAGTTGTGTATTCTTCTACAAAGAAAAAGATTGCATCATCAAAATATGCCTGGATAATAATAAGATGTTTGTTTGGGAATAAATTCTGAATGTAACCATTAGGAAATAGACCGATATGAAGTAAAACACAATTGAGAAGCAAATAATTGACTTGATGAACCTGCACATACATCTTATAAAAGAACACGACATTTTCACCCGAATTGGCCAATGGAAGGCAATGAATAGCAATAATTGATAATACTTCATTGCAAACTGCCCTTAGTTCATCCTCTACTTTCTTTTTGTAGCCATTTATTGTTACACCTGGTTGGTCACCAGCTGTCACCTTCTGCTCAAGTGATTCAAGGATTCTCCATGATGCTCTCCTGGCACCAATAGTTTTCTTAAAACCAACTGAAAATAAAAGCCTCTCTTCAGCACTCATATCCACATCCATCCTAGCAAGTGTCTTCATAAATTCCACCATATCTGCAGGAACAATCATGCATTGAGTGAAGAGTCACTTCAACGAAACAAGGAGAACAAAATATGTGTATAGAACATAATTGATCTGGTTGCGTCATGAAAACTCTAAGCAGAACTGAAAGATCTGTTATGCAGCAGAACAGATTCAGTTATTAAGACATGCTACTTCAGAAGCCAAGATCAAGGCAACAGAGTTGCAGGAAACTGAGTCAAGCATTATGTTGCCTACCACTTCAAGTGGGGATATGGAAGCCAAGAAGGCTACCAGAACCTCTATGCACTATGAAAGTGGTCTATGAATTAGAAAGACTTTTTTGTGTTTTGAGCCAAGACGCTAGGAGCCAACAAAATGGCTGACAAGTTCAGATCAACAATCATACAGAACATAGTGGCATATATACTACTAAGTTACAACAGATATGACCATCTAAATATCTAATTGTGGACATATTATCCAAAGGTGCCCCCCAAATTATGGGCAAAGGGCATTTCAAATAGTCTAAAGTTATTTAGTTCTAGCAAAGAGGGATGATAAATCAAACCACACTAGTACACTACTTTATGCACTGCTAAACCTCTTTTAACCTAAAATAAAAATGTGAACCGAAATGGTGGGTTCCACAAGTTCCACATATTCCAGTAGATCATGTAGTTAGGTCATAAAGAAATGGATAGAAATCTCTAACTGTTTACCCATCCTCATAACAGAAAATGTGTCATCCATGATTCCAAAGATATTCCCTTTTTTTCCTCAGAAGAAAACCAAAACGCAACAGAAAGCGACTAAGGAGCACCCAAATCATAGAGTTGGCCCCCACAAACCATCACAAACATACGAGCAACAATAATTACAAATCATCCAAGATATCATTCATGATCTCACTATCCCCTTTTCAAGAACCACTCAAACCCCACAAACTGGCAGCTAAATATCATGGAAAAGCAATATTTTTCATCAAAACATGTTCATATCGCACTGGATACATTCACTCAAATTGGCTCAGAGTAATAATCAAGAAGCAGCCTTTTCGGGTCAAACTGCTATACATCCAAACATTCTGCTCATAGATTTTCTTTTGACGCAAACATAATGTGCGCAATGCCCGGCCTCCGCTGTTCAACCAAGCGACCAAAAGCAAAATCATAGGGCAGCAATCCCAGAAGTCACAAATGAATCAAGAACCCCACAAATCCTTCCTATACTTAACCAAGAACAGGGTCAGCGAGATTTCCCCCCAACCCCCAAATGCAAAGAACCAAGAACAAGAACTGCACAACAGCAACGCGCAATCGAACAATCCAGCAATCCGAGATCCCATCCCAGCCATACCGTCGTATCTCTCCGCCTGCTCGGCGAGCTTGGCCAGTCGCACCACCTTCTCCCTCTCCTTCATCTTCTTCACTTCCCAGCAATGGATTTGTCTGCAGCAGCAGCGCTTGATGGCTTCTCCTCTTCTTCCCCTCTTCACCTTCCTAAAATGGAAGGTGTGTGAGGTGTACTTCCCCTCCCCCACTGTTTCTTTTCTGAAATGTGATTTTTTTTTCTCCACTCCTTGTGCTGATGGAATGATGGATGGCTGTGCCCCCTATATATGTGGAGGCTCTTGGGTTAGCAGCAGTGATTGTGATTTTGATGTGATCTGATTCTGATTTTGCATTTTTGCTTGTGGGGGATGGTAGTAGATTAGAGGGCCTAGTGGTGACAGTTGGATATTTCTCTTTGGTTCTTGGAAGCTTTATCATCCATGGCCATACATTAAACCTTTTCTTTTCACTGGTTTTAGGTCATGTTGCTGCCACCTCTAGCAAGCTTTTCTAAAGATTGGGACATTGGGGTGTTTGAATGAACAAAATTTGTTCTTCATATATATAGCACTAATTATGGTACTTAAGTGATTAATCAGTTTTGACTTTTCTTGATTATATTTTATTATTTTCTGTTCCTTCCTTGAACAGTTTACTCTTGTCAACTAAAGAAAGATAAACGAAAACAGTTAATGACTAACGCCCCATTAGTTGCCCTACTAAGTCAAAACAAAAGTTAATTTGAATTTTCAAAATCAATTTTGAAGTTGATTTGAAAATATTTTCAACATAGTTTTTTTTTCAGTATTAGCTTTTAACCCGCTAAAAACACATCTATAAAAGTATTGTCTAAGAATTAAATTTTATTATATAATAAATCGTTTTAACTTATTAAGGAATATGGAATCGATGAGGACCTAGGAAATGGAACTGGAGACAGGGATTGAACACTAATCAATCCTATCCATCTGCTTGACCTGTCATTTTGTTTGTGTTTCAAAGCTCACTTTTTAAATTATCTTCTTCCTTTTCTCCATGCACAGCTATCACTTTGATGATGACCACAGAGGGTAGCATTGCCACCTTTTGTCACCTCTCAATTTCTTAATCCATGGAAAGGTGGCCTAGTCCATCATGCAGTTTGCTTTCAGCAATACTCTACCTCTGGTAACTCCCTTAGCTGGCCAAGAGATTAGGATTAATTAATTTCGTAATGTGGTGAATGGTTTTTTCTAATCAATCATGGCCCCATATTTTACAACAAACATGGTGCACGTGTTAGGCGATGGTTTAACAGGTGTTGATCTCAACAATAAAGGAGAACATTGGGACCAAAGGAAACTAGGAATCACTGGCTTTTCTTCTGTTTTAGGACTATAGTTCAAAAGCCGTCTGGCCCATATCTTGCTCTTTTGTATCTAATTTTGTAAATGTAGGTGTTTCATTGTCATTGGTTGGACAAGTCCTTTTTTTCCTTTTGATTGAGTAAGATGTTTAGTCATGACTGACAGCGTGACATAAATTAAATATTTTAAAATATAACTTGACAAATAGTTTAAAATAAGTGGTCTAACAAAGCAATGCAGAAGAAGAATTTTTTTTAAGGAAATGAAAGTTTGGAAGCGTGGACCAAATAATCCACAGCAATAGCCCAATAAAAATAAGTTGAAATCAACGAGAACACTATTTCCAGATTACTTGTGAAGTCCTCTGATGTTATTTACGATTAGGGATATTCAACTTAAGTTTCTTTCTCATCATCTAAATGAACATATGCTTCTTTCAAACTGCATAAACCATTCAGCATTCAGCTTTCTAGATGGCAGAGTGACATCCATCATTGTGTCAAATTTATTATTTCTTCCATCTCAAGAAAATATTGTTGCCTTTAACATTTAAAATTTACCCTAAAATATGTAAATAGCTACTTCGCATATTCTCTCATCTCAACTAACTACAACCATCAAAATAAAAAACTAATTACAACCATATTATATTTTTTTGTCTATTAGTTTTTTTCAGCTAATCATAATATTCACCTTTCTATCAAAAAATAAAAATAGAACATAAACTTTCCATTTAAATTTATCGCCCTCTCCTTAATCCCTTAAAAGTTTAAAGATAGCTACATTCTACAAATATAAGCTTTACAAGTATTTAAAATTTGTTCACAAATATAATGATTCAATGAGTACCACTTACCCCTCGATCTCACTTCTCATTTAAGTTTTTTCATCTTGTTTTCAACTACTATATCTCATTAAATGAGGAATATAAAAGTATTTTCTGATCAACTTTAATCTTTGTTAGAGAATATAGAAACTTTAAATTTAAGAATGGAGATAGTAATAAAACTATACGGCTTCATAATTGTCAACATTAATCGTCCACCTATATATGGAGGTTATGCCGGTGTTCAAAGTCGCACGAAGCATGACTACGTGGCTAGTCCTAGTGTTGACAGAAATTTCATACAAGTACTACTTTTAATAATTAATCATGCATAGTCACACGTACGGTGTGCTAAGTGCTTTTTATGAGAAAATACTCCAAATACTCCCTCCGTCCTATAATATAAGAGCAGGTATAATAGCAGGCTATTAACCAGTTATAAACATATTTTAATGAGATAGACGATGAGAGAGAAGAGCAGCGGGCTACAGATTTATAGCTAGCTGCAACACGGACTCCAAGACAAAATGTATGTATGACAGGTGGAACTGTATATTAATAGTATAGTAAACAACTATTGTATGAATTGACTATAGATGAATTGGAGATAGTAGTGAGCTATACTATTGAACTTGCTCTAAGGGATTTTGAGTTTTTTTTTGCTTATACTGTTTGACCACTTGTCTTATTCAAAAAATTTGTGTAAATATAAAAAACGAAAATTTGTGCTTAACGTACTTTGGATAATAAAGCAAGTCAAAAAAATAAATAATAATTCTAAAAAATTTTTAAATAAGATGAGTGATCAAAGAGTGAAAAAAAACTTAAAATCCCTTATATTATGGGATGGAGGGAGTAAGTATATAGGAGCCACATGAAGATCTTTTGAGAGGACACGTACCTTGTGGGATATCTTGGCAGGAGAGATGGAAGAAGCACAAGTGTCCTTCATGCTGACCCCTACTCCATAGAGGGTAGCCAAGAGCTTGGCTGAGTCACTGCCTCAGCGGGAGGAGGGGTTGGGAACCGCAAAACAAAACACCTATTATTATTATATGATTAATTAAGTATTTACTAATTTTTTTAAAAAAATAGATTAATATGATTTTTTTAAGCAACTTTCATATATAATTTTTTTTATAAAAAATGTATTGTTTAGCAGTTTGAAAAGCGTGCGCGCGAAAAACGGGGAGGGAGGTTGGGAAAGGGAGGTAACGAGCTTACCATACCCAAGCCAATCACACGGTCACACCGTCCCCAACACAGCCTCGTCCTGGAATTTTTTTTCGAGTAAAGTCCATCACCGGTCTCTAAACTTGTACCGTTGTGTCATTTCGGTCCCTAAACTCGCAAATCGACCGTTCAGGTCCTCAAACTTGTTCGACTGTGTCATCCCGATCCCTAAACTTTCATATCACTCATTTAGGTCCTCCAACTTGTTCAGTTGTGTTACCCCGGTATCTAAACTTGGATTTGAATATCATCTGGGTCAAATAGGACGGTCTAAAGACTTTATATTTAAAATAATTCATAACTTTTTCATGTGAACTTTAATAAAGACAAACTTTATATCAAACTTGTAGCCCTCAACGCGATCTATAACTTTGTAGTTGATTTTTTTATTTTAAGTCATTTTTTGTCTGAAAATGTAATTTTAAAATTAAAATTTCAAAATCTATAAACATGCAACAATATTTTGGGACCCTAAACAGTTTAAATTCAAAAACTTTTCAACTACAAAGTTGTAGGTCGTGTCAAGGGCTACAATTTTGATATAAAATTTGTCTCCATTAGAGTTCACATGAAAAAATTATGAATTATTTTTTATATAAAGTTTTTAGACCATCCTGTTTAGAGACCAGGGTGACACAACTGGACAAGTTGGAGGACTTAAACGAGTGATTTGCAAGTTTAAGAACCGGGATGATACAGTCGAACAAGTTTGGGGACCTGAACGGTCGATTTGAAAGTTTATGGACCGAGATGACACAGCGGTACAAAATTTAAGGACCGGTGGACCGGTGATGGACTTTACTCTTTTTTTTTATGGGCCCTGTTCAATCCATCGTCAGAAAATATTGGTGAAATTAAAACTTGACAATACCAAAATTTCGACGAATTCAAGATGTGAGAGTGATGTTCAGTTTGATACCTTACCAATTTTTTTATTGTTTTGTGAAAAAGAAGTTCAAATACCAAATGTTGGTAGGAATTGACAATATTGTAATGGTGAGGTCTTGTTTAGTTTGTTACCTTACTGAGATGTGGTAATGCTAAGTTTGGTAAGGTTAATTTTGGTAATAAACTAACAAGCTTTATATTTTAGTTTTAAGAATGAATTCCTTTCTCAGCACCTAGAGTCGGTGCCAGCGTCATTAATGTTGAGCCGTTGGACCTTAACGTTAGATTCACTGACGCTAAGTAAAAGATAGTACATTTCTACAATTATAAAATATATAAGGTTTCTAAAAGAACGGAAATGGAAAAATGCGGCATCTCTGGTCGGCCAAGTATCCTCTGCCATAAAGATATTGCTTAATAGTCAGAGGTGGATCTAAGCCTAGGGCACCTTAACCGTGGCCCAAAGCCTAAGATTACCATGTAATCACCATACAAAACCCAACTTCTCTATGAGTTGGTACAAGTCTTTGGATCAAGTCTTTGGATCAATTCTGAATCCGTCCTTGTTACTTATATGCAGGTTCTATTTTTCTATTGGTTCATATGTCTATAATAACACTATCATTACATACAATGATACTATCTTATATACAATTTTTTTTAGATAACACATTGGCTCCGGTCCTGGACACAAATACAAAAGTATCAAGACAGCAAGCTTTTAAAGTTTGCATGTCGTAATCTTAAAACAACTGTCATGCAACTTTTTGTCAACTTCCGATGAAGATCACAAATAGGATCTAATAATTATGTACTCTTTATCTTGTGTTGGTGGTTATTAGTTTGTGTTTACTTCATGATCTGGACTATTTTTATAAGTTTTCTTTGAATTGTGCGCGCTTTAAGTGAATTGGTATAATAATCGGCTATAACTCGTTAAGCAAAGACCGATATGATACTCTATTTCATTATTAAAAAAGATGTGAATCCCACTTAGCCAGGGGCAGCCAGGATTATACCGAAAGTAGAACTTAATCACTAGATTATAAACTCTTTAAACAAATTTTAATAAGAAAATTAGTAAATTCCTTGTATTTTTTTCTGCTCCGCTAGCCTAGACACGCGCGCCGCCGCGGACACACGTACGCGTCGGCCACACGCGCGCGGCGGATATTTGTTGGGTTTGAATAATGGCCGATCATGACTTGCCCTGCGTGCATGCCGTGCACGTACAGCTACAGCCGGCGCCCCACGCGGATGGATGATGGATATATGCAGGCAGGCGCGCGGCGCGGCTGGTGGATCATCGATCAGGTTCCATGCATCCGAAGAGAGATCGATCAGCTTTGCCCCTACGCCGCGTCGCGGGGGTCCTGCAAAAATTAACAACGAGGAGACGGCCGCTGGCTACCTCATGCTCATGGGACGTGCTCGTCTCTCGGCTGATGCGATTAGCCGAGTTCGTTAGTACAGGGTACAGATTTCCAACCGGGTACGCGTGGAAAACGGAACGGTCTATTAGCACGTGATTAATTAAGTATTAGCTAATTTTTTTAAAAAAAATGGATTGATTTGATTTTTTAAGCAACTTTCGTATAGAAACTTTTTTGCAAAAAAACACACTGTTTAGCAGTTTAAAAAGCATACGCGCGGAAAACGAGGGAGATGGGTTAGGAAAAGGAGGTTGTTCCCAACCGAAACAGTACGTACGGAAAACAAAACGGTCCATTACTACGTGATTAATTAAGTATTAGCTATTTTTTAAAAAAGATAGATTAATTTGATTTTTTAAGTAACTTTCGTACAGAAACATTTTATAAAAACGCAAAGCGCGTGTATAAAAGATGAGGGGAGAGGGGGTTGGCTTGTGCACTGTGCAGAACCCACCCATAATCTCCGTTTCTTATCCCGTGTATAACTAACTACAGGGTACTTTGTCCCAAGAGAATGTCAGGTACACGGAGAGACGTACCAAAAAAAACACCCGAAAAGAAGAAAACATCCGACCTGCCGGGATTCGAACCAGCGACCTAAGGATTATCTGCAACGTACTACAGTTATAGTCTAATCAATTATAACTGTGAAGATCTGTTTTTTTCCAAGAGGTTTTGAGGTTTCAAATGAGCCAAATCTTGGGTGCAATCTTTGTGCGACATGTAATAAGCACAGTCCGGATACACATGTACATACAACCACTTGTTTGACAAAAGAAAAAAAAAATTTGTAAATAGAACAGCCCGTTTCGACATAAGCGAACATGTACATACAAGTAGCCTTGTTTTCAGAAAACCAAATGAGCTGAAAGTTTTTATACATAAATACAAGAGGTCAACCAGACATATATGAGCCTTGTTTTCAGAAGAGAACGAATGAGCTGAGCCTTTCAGATGCACAACACGCCTGACTAGATCGACGCATCTACCAATATGTATCCAATTCTTGTTTCCTGTCGATGTAGAACAGATAGCAAGTTTAGCAACAGGCATATTTTTTGCAACATGGAAGTTCCAAACGGGTCCTTCGATTCAGAATTGTGTACTCCAGTATGGCGTGTGTAGACAGTTAATTTACTCCATCTTCAGCTTAAGAACAAGCTTGTTCGGATGTTCAGCAATCCGGTTCCGCAGATCTTCCTTGAGCCTGTCATCACTGGAACCATGCTCGTCCTTGTCCAGCCGCACTGACAGCGACTCCAGGTAGCGGTGACACGAGACGGCAGAACACAGCTCCTGGATGTTTTTCCAGTTGATGCCTGAAACCCCAAGCTTGCGCAGCTGCGTGAGATTCTTGAGCTCTTTCAGGAAGGCCTTGCCACCTGCGACGCCGACATTGACGACGCCCAGCGTGTGCAATGCCGTCAGCTCCTCGATCCCCCTGGGCACCTCAATACCAGAGCAAGGATCACCAGCATGCCTGCCTCTGCACAGATCAGGCAGCCAGGATAGCAAAGCATGTGTTGACCTGCATTTTGGTTGTGTCTCTGTCTCAGCAGCTGCTAGGCTTGCAGATGTGCCTTCTTCACCCAATGTGACTTTGGTGCCACCACGAATGTACTGCAGCTTATGCAGCTTGACGATGACTGTTGGCAATCTGACAATAGAGGTGTGCCTGATATCCAGGGTCTGCAGCTGCCTCAGGCCACCCAAGGAGTCTGGCAAGCGGCTGACCATTTTGCATCCTCGTAAGGAAAGGAACTTCAGACGAGGCAGGCTTACGACACGCTCGAGGTCGTCATTTGTTACATCTGATGCATTCTCCAGATCCAGCACTCGAAGAAGCTTCATATTGTCAGAGATGAAGAATGATTCCCATTTCCCAAACACTGTCAGAGACCGTAGCCGGGAGAAGTCGATGCTCATGAACACGATCTTGTCCCTCTCCCAGGTGCTCCCTATGACAAGGTGCCGTCCCGTGCGTTGGCTGGTCAGGCTGCAGCGCCCCTGCAGTGAGAAGATGTGGTTGTCGTCCATTTGCTGCGACATGATGTACTCATGGAAGAAACTGTTCACCTCGCACCAGACTATTCTGTTGCCGCTCCGTGAGGTCTGCTGCATAATGCTCAGGCCAACCAGCTTTGCGAATAACGTCTAGCCATTCTCCTCTGCGCTATTGTTGGCAGTGTCCCTGGAGTAGCCCTCGGCGATCCACCGTCTTATCAAACGCCTCCGCCGAATGCTTCTGTCTCGAGGAAAAATTGACAGGTAGAAGATACATGGCTTGAGGGAATCCGGGGAATTGTGAAAGTAGGATTGCATCCAAGCAAATAGACCCCGCAAACTTTCAAATCCTGGGTTAGTCTGTAACTCGTGCATAAACTTCTTATTGAATCTCCTCCATAGCACGGCATGTTTACTCCGGGTGGCCATAAAGCGACCTATAGCAACTATTACTTTAGGAAGTCCACCACACTTCTTTATGATGAGCTTTGCTTCATCAATCATCTCGGGAGTCAGATCAATGTTCTGTTTGTAAAGCAGGCGGTCCTGGCCATGCTTCTTTAGTAAAGGAGATATTTCTTCAGTCATCCCGGGAGTATTCGCCTTACCTAACATAAGCCTTAACTCTGTATCACTCATGCAATGTGCAGATCCGTACACCTATTTTCAAATATTTCAAGAATTACATGTCATTTTTTCAGAATTATCATCAATTTGCACGTGTTAAGATGTGATTATTAATATCCGTTACAATTGGATTTAGATGTTGCAAACAAAATTGATTATTTGCTGCTAAATCACAATATACCAGGATACCACTCAAATAAGCAAGAAGGGGAAGAGTAAATTTCAAAAAAGTGATACTTTGACCAAATTGTTGCAAAACTACAAATTTAAGGTGATGTATCACAAAACTATAGATTTAACAATAAGTTCATCACAAAAACTATATGTCTAAGGCTAAGTACCACAAAACTACAGATTTAATAATAAAATTATCACAAAACAAAAAATTTTAGGGTTTAAATCCTTAGCACTAATGTTATGTTGGAGTTATAAAATGTCCAAGTTTTGTTATTAAATTAACCCTAAACTTGTAGTTTTGTGAAAACTTTGTTACTAAATTGGTAGTTTTGCGATACTTCACCTTAAATCTGTAGTTTTGTGATAAATTTTGTGTTAAAATCTATAGATTTTTGAAACATCATCTGTAGTTTTGCGATAGTTTGGTCAATATGTCTATAGTTTTGTGAAATTTGCTCAAAAGAGAAATATGACACTGACTAACTACCTAGCATGTCTTGTTTGATCCACAATGTACCACTCTTCCATTGCTTCCTTCAAATTAATGTTTTTTAACATGGATAGGACAAATACTCCCTCTGATTCATATTATAAGTCATTTTGAAGTTTGACTTGGAAAAATATCAAAGCAACTTACAATATGAATCATAGGAAGTATTTGTTCTATCCATGTTACAAAAAATTAATTTATAGAAAAATATATCAACATTTTTAACACAAAACAAATATATTATCAAAATATATTAAATGTTAGTTCTAATGAAACTAATTTGGTGTGGTAGATGTTGCCCAATTTTTCTATAAACCTTATCAAACTTAAAGAAGTTTAACTAGGAAAAAAAGTCAAAACGATTTATAATATGAAACGGAGAGAGTGCTATACTAGATAATGTTTCCAATATTAAGCGATAGAAATAGCTATGTCGCCAAATAATCCATTATTATCTGAGGGCCTCGAAATTACCACATTATTCAAGAAAATCTATGTCGTTCGTCGACATGATGCATCCAAATTATAGGGGTGCAAAGCGATTGATATAGTTTTATACATAATACAATTGCTCAAAATGATTCAAAGTTTGGGATTCCCATTTTTGGCTAGCATTCTTAAATTTAGGAACTACTTTCAATTGGGGTCTTCTCAGTTCAAGGATGATTCTCAGATTATATTTTTGGAAGATATTTACCTAGGAAATAGCCTGCTAAAAACACAGTTGCCAACATTGCTTAACATATTACTCCCTCTATCCCAAAATTTAAGGCACGACCGCTTTTCTCCCATGTCTCATAATATAAGGCATGCATGCATGCGTGCATTAACTATCATCTCTAAATTGGTTTATTTTAAATCCTCTATCATCAATCCTCCAATTATATTGCTTGCATGTATGGAGGTGATACAATCAATGAGCTAATTAAATTATTTCTTGGTCTTTGTGTTAGGAGTAGTTGAGCCTTAGGTCTCCTTTAATGGTTGAGCTAGTGCACTAGCTCATGCTTGTCCACCTTATACAAGAGATAGCAAAAAGTCTACCTTTCCAATAGGTTGTCTCATAGCACATTGTTCAAAATGCTTTGGGTTACATAATCCCTCTCACATTTTCTTTAGGAGCTTAGCTCTTGAAGAAGAGATAGTGCATTCTCTCTCCTTATCTTCTTTCTCTTCCACATCATACAAAAGCTGATGTGGAGATTTATGAGCTAGCTGACTTATCCTTGTTGGAGGAGGCCTTATATTTTGGGATGGAGGGAGTAGAAAGAAGCATGCAACAGAGGGCAAGTTCATGCGTTCAATCCTGCTTAATGTCTCCTTTCGTAGAGCTCTAACAAGGAATAACTTTATTGCTTGGAACAACTTGGTGGCCTGCCTTATGAATGTTTGATTGTCACAAAAGAGAGATCCATTTAAACAGAACCTTCATCAGAATGGTCAATTTTGCATTCTCTGTATGATGTTCTTCCTAGCACTAGTATCCCAGGCACAAACAGACTGCTGTGGAAGTTAAAAGTTCCACTCAAGATCAAAGTTTTACGTAGTATTTACATCATGATGATGTGTTGACAAAAGATAAGCTTGCAAAAAGAAAGTGGGGAGGAACTAAAAGTTCATGACAAGGAGACTGTAAAGTTTTTTTTTTATGGTCACCATGCTCACTTTGTTTGGCATGTGGTACAACCATACAAGTGCATTTTGATTAATAATAGGCTATGTCATCATTGAGTTAATTTAGCTTGTTATAGCACTTTTATCATTCTCACAGTTGGTACTCTTGTACACATATGGAACTAGCTAAGTAGCAAGATTGCAGAAACAAGGGCAAGATAACGCACCTCTTTTATGAACAGATAAAGGGCCGCATCGGCTTTTAGACCATTGACGTTAAACACGAAATTGTCTTCTACTGCACAATGTCTAGCGACACTTTCTTCATTTGTAATGACAATGATAAAACTTTCTGAATTTCCAGATAGTAAGGTAGATTTTATCAAGTCCCATTCTTCTGTGGACTGCAGGCCATCAATAACAATGAGGAATTTGTGCTTGTGTAGAAGCTTATGACACTCCTGAATTGGGTCTTTGGTCCTGAACATATCAATGTCCTTTTCCCCTAACCATAAGAAACATCTGCCGTTTTGATGCAAATCCAAGAGTAAACTGCAAGCCAAGTCCCTTAAATTGAATGGATGGGATACATTGACCCAACCATACATCTCAAATTGATCATGTGAGTTGTAGATAGTTCTTACAAAAGTTGATTTCCCAACACCAGCAATCCCCCACACAGAGATCACTCCAAACCTGAATTCACCTCTACTTCGAAAAATTGCCTCAGTTATTAAAAACAACAGCTGTTTATTACACTCCCGAAGGCGTGTAAACATGTCATCCAAGACAAGGCCTGTTTTTGCATAGAAAGAGGAAATATCATCCTGTCTTAGTCCATCCTTCATTAATAACCAATCAATTAATATATCATTATTACAGCCGAAAGTCTTCTCATCTTTACTTCTGCTGTCACGATAAGATCCCTGCAAATAAGAAACAGTTAGGGGGAGGGGGGAGCAGGATGCACCACACGAGAAGTAGTAGATGCCAGAGGGTAATCACCTGAAAGGAGGCCAAACAAAACAAGACGGCATGCAAATGATTTTGACATTACTTAATTCTTCAAAAGAAACTTACTAAAAGGATTTTTACCAAGAATATGAGGGTCAAAGAAATAAGTTTCTAGATCTTCACAGAATGTGAATACTAAAAATTAATGTTTCTAGGTTTTCACAACATTTATGTTTTTCCAAAAATAAATGCCTCAGTTGTGAGACTCGCTGAAACTAATACTAAGCTTGTTGGTATTCGTTTGGAACTTTAATATAACCTCCTAAACTCCTGGAAATCTACAGGTTGTTGATACACATTTCAAACTAACTAGTATTTTACCTGAAACTTTGGAGGCATTTGAAAGGCAAATCTATCTATTATATACTAAAAGTTCATCAAAATTCATACAAACGCTCCTAGACCGCCATGTGGCACTTGTCGATGAAATGGGAACTAGGGTAGCCCTTTCCCTGGGACCCTAGGGTCATTTTCACATTAGTACCAATAAAATGATAGGCTTAAAACTATCATTAGTTTTAAGGGACCCGGGTCCTGGCCTAACCCGGACCTGGGGGCCACTTCTTATATGCCACCCTAGGGCCATTTTCACATTAGCACCAATAAAATGATAGGCTTAAAACTATAATTAGTTTTAAGGGACCCCGGTCCTGGCCTAACCCAGACCTGGGGCGACTTCTTATATGCCGCGTAGCCTCCTTTAGGGCATGAAAGCGTATAAGACACACGTCTTAAGATGGTAGGCCAAAGGCCAGCCTGGGTCGTGGCCTTGTTCTAGGGCTCGGCCCCGCCTTTGCCCTCGTAGGTCACACGTTCCTCAGTAAGAGGAGCATCGAGACATACAAGATATGCATCTTAGAATACAAGCGGAGGCAAGCCTGGGTACCGGCCCTGTCCCAGGACCTAGGCCTGCCTTTGCTCCTGTAAGTCACACGTTCTTCAGTAAAGAAGAGCGTGGAGACAGGTCAAGGTCTTCCTCGGTCCCGACCCTGCCTCGGGACCCGAGTTCACCCTTGTCCTTATAGGAAACATATTCCTCGGTAAGAGGAGTGTGGAGACCTACACAATGTATCTCTTAGGATGACAAGCTGAGGTCTGCCTCAGCCCCGGCCCTGTCTCGGGACCCATGTCTGCCTTTGCTCTTGCAAGTCACACATTCTTTGGTAAGAAGAGTGTTGAGACCTACAAAACATATCTTAAGATTATAGGCCAGGGTTTGCCTCGGCCCCGGCCCTGTTCTGGGACCCAGGCTTACCCTTGCCCTTGTAAGTCACACATTCCTCAATAAGAGGAGTGTGGAGACCTACAAGATGTATATCTCTAGATGATAGGCTAAGGATTGCCTCGGTCCCGACTCTGTTCCGGGACCCGGGCCTGCCTTTGCCCTTGTAGGTCACACTTTTTTCGATAAGAAGAGCATTGATGCCTACAAAACATACCTTAAAATTACAAGCCAAGGACTGCCTCCGTCCCGGCCCTACCTAGGACCCGGGTTCCCCCTTGCCCTTGTAAATCATACGTTCTTCGACAAGAAGAGCGTCGAGACGTACAAGATATATATCTAACCCAACTTCTCTTCATCAAAGACACCTTTGAGGAACTACCTCTCAAAAGGGCGCAGGGGCATGACCGTTAGGCGTCGAGCATCACGATCTGACCCCTCCGCCAGTTGCAAGCCAGTATGCATGGCTTTAGATGAAGCATAACCATTAAGGAAGTTGTCGGTTGCACAAAGTCAAGGTGAAAAGACGGGGGTGCTGAGTCAGACGCGTTCACGCGTGGCAGGACGCGCGTCGTGCTCGCCCAACGCCACCCGACCTCGCTAGTTGTGCAAAAAGGGGGTACCGTGGCGCTACCTCAGCCAGGTTTGGGGGGGTCCCGGGTCCACCACAGGACACATGGTGGGCAGGGTGATCCCCATCTGGCTCAAGCCGGTGCCCGAAGAGCCCGAGACAGCATAAATAAAGTAAGATTCTGAAGCTGACCAACTGGCAACGACAAGACAACAACAAGATGGGTAGTTAAGAAATGTTGAAAATGGCATTGTGAGCCCCTTCCTTGAGCTATAAAAGGAAGGGGACACGCCATGGAGAGGGGAGGGAATTTTTTTTAAAACTTAGAATCTGATAGCTTGTACCTGTCTCAACTCACACAAAGAACCAAAACACATGAGTAGGTTTTTACACCTCCAGATGGCCTGAACCTGTATAAACACTTGTGTCAATTTCTTACTTGATGATCGACCGGGAGAGCCCGGGTCCCTTCGTGTTCCACACGACACATCGCTCTCGTCATGTGCAAGGACAATCTTCCTTGGGTCAAACCGTCTTTTTCACATCACTGGGAAGGGGGTCTCTCTTTTCCCAGCTACCGGTGGAGTGATCCCCGACAACACTGCTATAAACGCTCCTAGGTCGTCATGTGGCGCTATAATAAATCGTAGAAATTCTAAGAAAAAAACATCTAACCGTCAATTTTCATTTAATCTGGTAGGACCATTATTTTTAACTATTAGATCTATCTTAAAAATTACCAATTAAATTTCTCTCAAAAAAACCACATCGCTACGCGTACGGTACATAGGTATGTACGTACGTATCCCCAAACCCATATCCCCCAATCCTCAAGAAAAGTACGTACATACTTCCTTTTCTTTTTTCTTTCTCGCTTAGATTAGTTGAAAAATCAAACTAATAATTCAAGCCTACTTTAACTATGCTTGAAGTAGTAAAAATATATGTTATTTCAAGTTGTATTCTTGCTAGGCGCATCTCATCAAAACATCCATGAAAAATATAAATAAATAAAAGTTGTAGATTATATAATTGTATACACTTAAGAACAAGTATAGTTAAATTAGACTTGTATTTTCAAAAATAAAAACAACTCCAATTATGAGTGGCATTCTCAAAATTTACTCGCTGCCTACTATAAAAAATACTAACATGTCAAAATGACATTACTAAATTTATCATGAACGTATTTTGATGTACTATGTATTTTCTCTATTCATATATTGTTAAATAAAATAACAATCAAATATATTCTTTTACACCGTGTCGATGCCCTTTATCTCCTGCTTAGGCTTCATTCGATCTAGCTCATTGGCTGCGCTTATCTAGGGCACGCAAAACGACACGTCATCAATGAAAGATTAATTAAGTATTAAATATTACAAACTTGAAAAATGGGTTTATTTGATTTGTTTAAAAAAAAAGCTTTTGATAGAAAATATATGCAAAACATGCACCGTTTAGTTGTTCGAAAAACATGCTCACCATAAATGGAGTAGCCAATCGGATAAGCACTTTAGAACTCACCTTTATGTACTAAAATGCTTAATATGTAGTATATAATATACTTTGTCAATTAGGAATAGCCAAATATATCAATCATATGTTCCTACTAATCCCATGTATATAAGTTCTATATACAAGCCACTATTCACCAATCATCAAATCATATTGCTTACAAGGCATTCATGAGCGGTGCACCTAATAATTAGTTGATATCCAATGTGCACATGTGTCATCAATTACCGAAGATAAAGGACAATACTAAGTGGGCAACAATCAACAGATGATAGGCAAGTAGAGATACTACCAAGCCACAACAAACAATAGTTAACTACAAGTATATTGCGACTATGAGTAATAACGTTCCTACACACCTATATACACTACTAAGATGCCACGTGACGCTCTAATAAATTAGAAAAAATCTAACAAAAGTTACAAGAAAAAAGAAAAACAAGTAGACATCAGTTTATACTTAAATCAGTGGATCCATTATTTCCAATCATTAGGTTAAATCTATTAAAATAATCCATTGCGACTATGAGTAGTAGTGTTACTACACTCTACAAATACTCCTAATATGCCATGTGACGCTCTAATAAATTAGAGAAAATCTAAGAAAAATTATAAGAAACACTCATACATAGGACAAATACTCCTAAGATGCCACGTCACACTAATAAATTAGAGAAAAAAATATATTAAAAAACAGAATTTCTAGCCATTGATTTGCACTTAAACCAATGGATCCATTATTGTCAGCCATTAGATTATATTGATCCAAATAATCCCTCACTCTTAAAAATGGGCTAATCCTTCCCTATGTATGTACGTACACAAGAGATGTCAAGAAAAAGAAAAAGAAGAAGAGTGTGTCTACAATCAACCCCGTCAAGTAGTTTTCCATTTCTTTCTTTGAAGCTCTAAGGATTTCCTCAAATTATATATATATATATATATATATATATATATATATATATATATATATATATATATATATATATATATATATATATATATATATATATATATATATATATATATATGTAGCGACCACTCCTGACGAGGTTGTCGAAGAAGCCACGCCGCCGAAGCGCTGCTTCTCACCATCCCGTCAATTCTCTTGAAAGTATTTTTTTCTAGTAATGATGTAAAAGGAAATTGCAGACACATGCAGACACTTACTAGTAAAATTTTCGAGCTTACCTCCTTGAAAAACATGCAGACACAGTGATAATATGAGAATCGCCTGATCTGTGATACTTGGAACGGATGTCCTGTGCACAAGCTTGCAATTTCGACCTTCTGTGTGGACACCACAACTCGGCTTCCATTTCGCATGTTTGGTAGATTCGATCTGATGGATTCCCATTCTGAAACGGTGTTCAGGTCTTCTAACACAATGAGGTACCTCTTTTTATATACTTCCGTCCTGAACTTAGTGAAAAGCTTGACTTCTGCTCCTTGTCGCTGTTGTCCAGAGTTTGTGTAGAACTGACTCCGCAAAGCCTGGAAGAACTCACTTAGATCAAATGGATGCATTATCTTTATCCAGGCAAGACATTCAAAGTTTCTTTTTATTTCTGGGTCATCATACACATTCCTGATGATGGATGATTCCCCATGATCGCCTTCTGTTTCCCAGATGGAGATGACCTGAAGGTCACCATCATTGTTGGTGAGCAATTCAGCAAGATCCCCTGAACCACTCAGCTCCTTTGCGATGTCTCTCACCTCAACGAGGGCATCAGATGCTGATGAGCCACCTGCAGCTGGCCCGACAGGTTTGGAGCCGGAGTCAGAGATGAGGTTGTAGCGCATGTTCCTCTGGCTCACATCCTCCACTCTGGCCTTGATCTGCTTTATGTCAGCCACCGCCTCATCCAGGGGAAGAACCGGCGCAAGGCAGGACGGCAGCACCGGCGCCATGAACGAGGGGAACAACCGGTGCCACCAAGCAGACTTCTTGTCAAGGTGGATTACAAACTCGATGCAGTCCTCGACGTCTTAGGCAAGGTTACGCACCTGCGTTACCCAGGTCCTCACCACATTGTTGTTCGCTTGCCCCCTCCCGACGACGTTGAGGAAGGACTGCATCATCTGGAACTCATCCGTGATGAACACCAGGTCATGCTGCACCCTCTCCTTGAGCTGGTTCTCCTCCAAGATCGCCGACTGCACCTTGATCACCGTCCCCTCCACCACCGACTTGGTGAGCCCAAGCACAATGTCCGCCATTGTTTCCTCAGCCTCTACTCTCTGATGTGTCTGAGTTTGTGGTGAGCTAGAAGCAAATGATGCCGCTAAATTGCTAGATCGGAATCATGGGTAGGAGCTGCATCTGGGGTCGGTATTAAAAAGGACAGATCAGCCATTGAACAATAAATTTGGACATTATTACTGTATTAAACTAGACTATCCAGGTCAATGAAACAAGCTGGACTAAGTCCTAAAAAAAATTAGTAGATTTAATCTAGCGAAAGAGCCCTTACGTTAACAAATGTGGAACAGCTGATGCCTTGAATGATTGGATCAGTGAGCCTTCCCCAACCCAATATCTTACTCAACTGGAGACGTATTGATTGGTACTACACGCTGTAACATGGGGATTGGTTGACAAAAAATAAATAAAATTAGTCAAATTATCACAAACAAATCACACCGTTTGATAAACAAAGTGGGAGTACATTAGTACAAGCATTCCTACTAATTCCTCAGTCTTTCAGTTGTTTACTATGAATTGGTTTGCTAATCAGTCTATGTCTATCATCCAAGATCCCAAATGCGAACGCCCAACGCCTAACTCTATCGCAATCCAAGTTGCCTTGCATACCTCGCGGCTCCCGGGCGTGGGCGCTCCGGTTCGCCCACGACATCCTCTCAGCCTCCGACGGTGGCCGCCACACCAGCCATCCTCCTCCGCGACGGCGAGATCCGGCGGTGAGCCGCCGCCGCCGCCTGTGTCGCCTCCCATCCATGCCTACCAAACCCACCGGTTTGCTCCATTTCGACGCGTGGAAGGCCCCGTGGGCTGCAAAAGTCCATTCGGATGGGCCGGGCCGAGACCAGTACGAGTGAGTTGGGCCGGCCCAATATGCGCAATTTTATACCCGTAACTCCGTTTTTCTTCAATATTGACAACTTATGCCCTCTTTGTTTAGGCTTAATATTATTGGCTTAGACTTTTAAGTCAGCTTATTAGCTTATATGATTTATAAGCCGGTGGATTTAATGTCCTAAGTTTAATGATGGAGTCATGCATCTACCTCATATAAGCCAAAAAAGCTTCACCAACCTAGCTTTTGGCTTAATAGTGTTAGAATGGCTTATGGCTTCAAAAAAGCCAAACGAAAAAGCCGCTTGTTTGTTTAGACTTAGACTTTTCCGTTTATAAGTTGGCTTATAAGCCTAAACAAAGAGGGCCTAGAACTTTAATTGACAACTTTAAACTACTTCCTCGGTTCCTAATTATTTGTCTCATAATGGTTAACCAAGAAAAAAAAAGAGACTTGTCGAGGATAATGGAGTAATACTCTCTCCATTCATGTGATAAGTCATTTTGACTTTTTTTTACTCAGACTTCTTAAAAGTGATCAAGATTACAAAAAATATAACAATATTTATATCACTAAATTTATTTTATTAAATCTAAAATAGAATATATTTTGATAGTTTCTTTGTTTTATGTTAAAGATATTTCTCTATTTTACTATAAACTTAACAAAGCTAAAGAAAGTTTGACTTAAAACAAAAATCGAAACGACTTATAATATGAAACGAAGGTAGCAGTATATAGAGATCAATAGTATATATGGTTACAAATTATATCCCTTTTGATTATTTGAAACAAAACATACATGGGCTTGAATAACCTGAATACAATCCTATCTAGAAAAGTGAGGGTTTTATCCAAACCGGGGAGGGCCAATTCAACCATGGAGGCGAATTCTCGGTACACGCAAAGCTCTGTAAGCTCTTACTTGTCATGTCCCAAATACCTATCTCTCGCCAACTATTCTTATACATGTAGACATACTCAGATGAGTCATCGGTAATGTAGGCACAATTTGGCTTTAACATAGGATAATCCTTGGTTGAAATGCACATTGTGCTATTGTATCCAAGGAATAATGCATGATCATCCAAGCTCTTCATCTTCACAAGTTTTTTCCGATCAAAATCGACTCTGAACACTTCAATGTCAGTTGTCTTGAGCTCTAGATATGGATACATGTCATCATTGATACCAACGATAGGATCTAGGTCATCATCGTCATCGTCCACCTCAAGATTATTTGGATGCTCCGATGAAGATGTTGCCATCAGGTCAACATAGCTCCTCCATCTCCGTACTTGAAGGATGTCACCCCATGGCGCCCGTAGGAGGTACATGGCCGAAGGGTACCACCGTTGTGGAACTTTGCCTGTGATCTGTCTCACGATAGGAGAATCTCCATTGAGATCTAAGGTGTAGATGGATCCATCGAAGCATAGCGCGTAGAAAAAGCCATCATCATCGTTGTGAAAGAAGTCTTCAAAGCCACCGAAGCAAGGGTGTTTGTCCAGCGAGACCCACGTCCATCGCTCATCACCAGGCCGGGCGAACGAGAGCTCGCCGCACTCCATATGGGCGAGCAGCGCGACACAAGCGCCCCCACCGGTGGACGGGCTACAGGAAAGGACCACCCGATGGTACATGCATTCCCGTGCCTCATTCGCCGTGAGTAGGAGTGGCTCTGGGTCGAGCCCAGGTGTCGAACTCACGAAGACGTTGTACATCATGGCACCGTTGTTGCCTGCACCGGTGAAGCTCTTCTCCACATGGTGAATTCCGGTGATAGGAGGGAGACAGGCTTGGGCGCCGGTAATGGGATTGATGAGGCGGAGGTTGGAGACCTCGTCGGCGGTGACGATCCAACCGTGCCCCGCACCGACCACGGAGTGTTCGGTGACCACGCCGAGTGGGAAAGGGACTCGGATGGACTCGCCAGTCAAGGGGCAATGGACGACGGCGTTGTTCGGGGAGTAGGCCTCACAGGCGTAGAACAGACACGGGAGCTGCTTCGCCGATGATGGGAGAGGGAAGCGGGCGCGGCGGACGGCGGTAGACGCGGCGCACCATGAGGCACATACAGCGCTGGAGCGGATCAGGTCTGGGATGTCCAACCGCTCCATAATTATTAGAAGGACGTCCTCCAGCAACTCCGCCCAGTCGGATGACTCCATTATCCTCTCCTCCTCGGTGTCGGCGGTACAAAAATTTGGGCGTAACACAGTGGCCAGCAACAAATACATAGTGCGGGTGTACCCCGAATCCGATCCACCTAACGTCGTCCGAATCCAAAACCGTCGCGGCCACGTCACCGAGTTATCTTGGGCCGCCTGATAGCCTGGTGGTGAGGTGGACGGCTGAGATCGCTTAAGGAGCACTTCGTTTTCTCCTCATCGATCTCTCCAGCCTCTCCGCCGCGCGCCGCCGCCACCGCCACCGCCGCCGCCGCCGACGACGAGTCCCTCTTCCCTTCCTCTCCTGTCTCCTCGCCAGCCTTCCTACTGGCCACACGGCCTCGACGGTCTCCTCTAAGGATGGAGGGAGAGGATGAAGAGAGGCAGCATTCTGCGGGGATTCGCGGCTGCGCAGGTGTGGCAGCAGCGGGCGGGCTTGAGCGAGACGAGGGAAAGCGGGGAGGTGGGGGGGGGGCACCGTCGGATGGGAAGATCGAGAAGCTGAGCGCGGAGGAGCGAGTCGCCGCAGTCCTTCACCACCTGGTCGGCGCCGTCGATGGACAGGTGGACATTCACTGCTTCCCGATGGGGTACCTACCAACCCGTCTCGAGGTCGGCATCCCGGCGGCCCGGTCACCCCTCAGCACGCCGGCAGACTGAGCGGTTGAGATATATTCACAGTACATCTCTATATTCCCTTTGTTTGTTTGTTTGTTTTTGTTTTGTTTTGGAGAGAGCTATTCGCTTTCTTTGTTGTTGTATCATCAAATTGGTCACCGTTGCTACTGCATATCATCACGAGAAATGAATCAATGATGTATGCAGAAGCTAGTAGCTTCAATGGTAGTTGCATCAGAAAACAGAAAGCATACTGTGGTTCCTCATGAGGATTTAGGCACGTCAAATTAATAAGTCTAACTTATTTATGGAATCCCCTTATTTATACTATGTAGTATCAGGCTTGTGCGTTTTGGAAATTAATCACTGCAAGAAGTTTTAAAGTGTTTTCCGTTTTCCATTACAGCTATCATTTGGAGCTCCCTGCTTTATTAGATGGCCAGCATGCTCATGTTGGGTTCCCCCCTGGACAACAGCTGCAATAGTTATCAATGGTAAACAATATATACTTCCTGTGATTTATTGCTTGAAGTCCCTACAGATGGAATGTCATTTGTAGCAAGAAAACTATATGAATATGAGAGGATGATATCAAGTCCCTTAGGTGCCTTATATGAGATCTCAAAGAATTTGATGGATATTAGATTTTTTTAATGGAAAGGGTATTAGATTTAAGGGTGGAGATTTGTCTCTTGAAACTGCAAAACTTATGATCCTATTTGATGAAAGTGGAACTCCGTGCAATAGTTATTGCTATTAGAGGAATGATGATTGTTTCATTGTTGAGGAGTTAATGTTGTCGGCAATTTTGTCAGCTGCAGAAGTTATATCCAGCGCATTCCCAAATTGGTGCATTACTCGGTAGGCACCCCGAGCCTAATTTATGTAGGTCTCGAGAGTTTGAGGCGTTTGTGCCAAAAATGGCTTTGAATTGGATAGTTCATCATCTGGTCAACTTCACCTTTCACTTTCCAGAATGAAGGAGAAGTTAAAAGATGATCCTGTTTTGTTTAATATTATCATGTTTTATGCTTCAAAGCAAAAGCGGCCAGCATAATTTTTTTTTGCACAGCAGACATGATAAGCAGGAGGGATGATTGGACTCACTAGTCACCATGCATTATCTGTCCCTCTATGTACACATTTCACATCACCACTTTGAATATATCCTGATATAATTGTTCACAGAACACTGAAATGCAGTAATTGAGGCTGAAAGATGTATCTGAAACAAAGGAGATCTCTCTTAGGCCAAAACGAATTCAACATTGCACCTTGTGAGATTATACGTGGATGCTTTACATGCCTCCAATTTAGTAAGGATGCTGCTGAATCCAAAGAAAGGAGCGAAGCATTGTCTGCTGCAGCTAAGAAGTTTAAGCTCCCTTCCTCTGAAAATCTTGGAGAGATTGCTGAACATTGCAACGAAAGAAAGTGCGCCGGCCATTGTGCAGAAGAAGCTGGTCAGAAGCTCTACATGTGGACACTTATAAAGAGGAAAGAGGTACTATGCTCCATCATATTTTGGCTTCTGCAGCTGATTTTATATAAGCTTTGATTTGAAAGGCTTCTAGTTCTAGTTCTACTTTTGCAGCTCCTTGTTGCCGATGCTATAGTTCTGGGGCTCAGAACAAAGTTCATGTACGTTTATGTGCCCAAACTAACGGTATATATTTGCCTAACCTCATGGGAAGCACTTTCTTTTGTTGCTGATCGTTTTACTTTGCCTTGATACGATTAATCTTTTCTATGTAGATGGAACGGAGGATACATTATGATGAAGTTGAGAGCCTATCTATTGAGTGCTTGGAAGCCACTGGAATGTTGGTGCTTGAAGCATGCAGGAACAGGCCTCCTCAAAGGAGGGGAAATCAAGTGAACTGGTGAAGTATAGAGCTTTTGAGGAAGTCATCATGGTGATGAACCCATGAAGTTGCTTTGGTGGTTATTTGGTTAACCCGTCCGAATTGATGTTATCTGAAGAAAATGAGAAATCTGGAGCAACAGAAGCTGGTTGTGACACTGCCAAGTCAGTTTTGCTGGGTGATGAAGCCGTGAATGCTCTAGTTGCCCTGGCTGTCCTGCCTCCGGTGATACAATTACTCGAGCGAAGTTCCTGTGGCTCTTCATGCGACTCTGCGGTGGACACTGGAGTTTTTACATTCTCTTTGGTGAACAACAGTAATAAAAATGATAGAAGAGTAGCATTTAAAAGTTCCTTCAGAGTTCATCAAGCAAATATCAACTTATAGTGTTGTAGATGTTCCATTGACCTCAATGTCAAGTAGTCTTCTTTTTTACTTCAGGCCACTTGACCAAGTCCCAGATTCAGTTTTGACAGAAGAAAGACTCTGTATCGGTGATGTATTTGTCAGTTGATCCTTCATCAGCTTGTCCGGAGCTACCTGCAGTTTTTTTTATAGTGGTGAACTCTTACACATGTTTGTCATGTTGCTTTGTTACTCTGGTGAAGAAGAAAAATAGTATTGAAGTTTCATTTGAATGAACATCTTCAGGCTCTTTAAATCTTGAGCAACTACCATTTGTTCCTTCAAAAAATCAAATCTGAGCTTGAGTTGAGAAGCGAAATATGATAGTACCACCTCGAATATATATAGATCATATCGTAAAAATGCAGCTTCCTGTACAGTCAAACAATCTCAGAATTTCTACCCAAATCCTACCTCCATGACATCACGAAACAAACTGCAAATTTCTGTTTCTAACCCAACAGTTGTCTGGATTTCTCTGCACATCCTATTTCTAACCCAGGAATTGTGAACTGTCTAACATGGATTCTAAGCAGAGAACATTTCTAACCCAGGAATTGTGAACTGTACATCTACTCACAGAACTGTCTGCTGACCCAAAAACTGTTCCCTCTGAACATTTACTCTCCTGACCCAAGAACTGTTTGCTCACTTCCCATGGATGTTCTTCTTATGACGGTAGTAGTCGGCAAGATTTTGGAAGAAGTTGTGGCAGTAGGAGCATTCCACCCTGTCCTTGCTGCGCATCAGCTTGCGATGGCAAGTACAGTAGTGGGGCCTCATGGAGCCTGACGACAAACTCCGTGGTTTCGAGCCCTCGAAGCAGCTGGTGCACGGCTTCTCCCCTCTCCCTGCCTGATCGCACTCGACGAAGAACGAGAGGAGAGGGCCGTGCTGCGGAGGTGTCTCGCCGGCGACGATGGAGACGGGCGGCTCCTCGTCTTCCTCCTGCAATGCCGCAGTCTTGTCGGTGTCGGCGTCCCAATCTTGATCGAAGCCCTCCCAATCTTGATCGAAGGCGTCCCAATCAGGCCAATCGGCGTCGTCGGCGTCATCGTCGTCGTGCATTGGTGGCTGCAGCAAGTGGGCGTCAGGGGCGGCCTCGCCGGCGTGGGCGACGGCTTCTTGCAGTGGTGGCTGCAGCCAATGGGCGTCAGGGGCGGCCTCGCCGTCGCCGACGTGGGCGACGGCTTCTTGCAGAGGTGGCTGCAGCCAATGGGCGTCGGGGGCGGCCTCGCCGGCCTGGGCGGCGACTTCTTGCGGGGGTGGCTGCTCACCGGCGACGAGGAGGGCAGCGCCGCCCTTGTCCTCCACCGCCGCTCCCGCACCCTGGAGCTGCCTCCCGGCATTGTTGTTGGAGGCGTCGGGGAGGCCACGCTTCTTGTCACCGTTCTTAGCGTCGGGGAGGCCGCTCTTGTCATCGGCGACGGCGGAGGCCCCCGCACCCTGGAGCGGCGCTTCCCGATCGTTCTTGGCGTCGCCGTTGAACGCACCCTTGCCATCGGCGACGGCGGAGGCGCCGACCTGCTCCTCCTCTGCCCCCAATTCTTGGAGCCACCGGTAAGCGCCGTGGCCGCCCTCGTCGGCGACGAGGACAAGCCTGTCCACGTCGTGGGGCGGCAGGTGTTCGTCGGCGACGCCCCCGCCACCGCCCACCTCGTCCACCATGCTGAGCCCTTCTTGAATCGGCATCAGCGTCCCCGCGTCGACGATGCCGTCGTCCTCCTCTAAAACCTCGCCCCGCTCGACGACGCACTGCTTGATCACCTCGGCGAACTGGGGAAATGGGGAATGCGTGGTATTTGATTTCTTGTTTGATCCTGACACCGAAGCAGAGGAGGGGAGATTTATAGTGAGATTTGTATTGAGCGCTTGTGGCTTTGTGGGTTCCTCGCGGATGGGAGAACGGGAGAGGCTGCAATGGCTTGATCCACCGTCCAAGCGAGATCCGACGGATATAATTAAACGATATTGGTTACCGTTAAACTTAGTTCATGGAGGGAAAAGCTTGCGTACCTGTTAATTTATTTTTGTTATCTGTACTTTGTTTAAGGTAGTGTTTGTCTAATTCTTGCACTTGGTGGTTTTTGCCTACTCATTTTTTAACCAGGAAATTAACCAGAGTAGAATAAAGGAACGAGTCCATTTTATAACTCCTTTGTTTTGTGGTAATATAGAAAACTAATTCTGAACTTTATAATTGAATATACTTCAACTTTCGACTCTCAAAACCATGAAGTTTTTTACTTGTGCCTGAATATAGAGCTGTTTTGGTTGATGTGGTGTAAACCAAAAACTAATTTTGAGTTTTTAAAACTATTTAAAGAGTAGAAAAAAAGTATTTCTCGCTAAGTTTTTTTTTTTGGTACAAGTGAAATAGCATACAGTTGGCTTACGAACAATAGATTGAAAGCTAAATAAACACTATTTTTTGAAATGGGACGAATATTCTTTATAGCATTGTAGATTGAATTTATTAGTTTAAATTTTCAAGGCGAATAAGTCTATTGTGCCTCCCTCAACTTATGCCCATGGTTGAATCGCATCTCTCAACCGCAAAAATGGGTATAGCCCATCCCCAAACTCCCAAGACCATTGCAAATCGACTCCACGGGTGGTTTCGTCCAACGTGGAAGTTCACTCATCATTTGACCCTTGCCATTAGGTGGGACCCATTCGTCAGCAGCTTCCACCTCATCCCATATTCTCCCTCACCTCTCTTCTCCCCTCTCTCTCTCTCTCTCATCTCTTCCTCCTCTCACCTTCCATCAGCATAGAGGCAGGGCGGCGGCGATGGCGCATAGGGGAGGAGCTTGCTAGCCGACCGGCCTCGCCGCGCGCGGGTAGGAGCTAGCCGGGTGACCGCATGAGGGAGGAGCTCGTCGACCGGCCGCACGCGGGGAGGAGCTCGTCGGCATAGTGGCAGCCAGTACCCTCGTTGATCTCCTGCAACGGCCCGACTCGAGCACCTAGAGGAGGTGGGAGGGCGAATGCCAAATGGAGGACGTCGAAGCTCGAGGAGGTCGCAACGGCTGCGTACCGGCTCCGTCCGTGTCAAACCAGCGATGCACGGTCCGCGACCCCCGCGCTGCAACCGTTGGCCTCTGCCCCGGCTACCGAGATCACTAGGGATGTAGACGGCGACCGGCATCGGCGAGCTTGCAAGAGAGCGATGCTAGGAGCGGTGTTCGAAAGCTATTCCAAAAATTGCCTCCGCCGCCGGGCGAGCTTCGGCTTCCTCTGATAGCCTCGGGGGTCTCGCCGGGGCGCATCTTCTCCGACAGAGGGCGGAGCGTGCCGTCAGCGAGGAGCTGCTCGGTCTCCATCAGCAGCACGCCTTGCTGGTTGCGGATCCGGATGGTGGCGACGTGGATGGTGCAGACGACAGGGTGCTGTTGCTGTGACGGTGGAGATGAGCACACCCCTAGCTCATCCTAACACCTATTGAGTTGTGATCCAAATTCATTTGCACATAATAAAGGCCAGCTTCTGCTGAAGAGAAGCGGAGACCCGTCGCTGGAGGCTTGGGCCGGATATATATACCTCTTCTAAGCCGTCGTTCGGCGTTGTAACCTCACCCTGATATAGTGAAGATATTTTGCTGGCTGGCGCTCGTGGTTTTTTCTCTCTTGTTTTGGAAGGGTTTTTCACGTTAAATCTTGTGTCTTCTGCGATTGATATATTGTTATTTATCATTTATTTGCCTATCGTTTCCTAAGTCCTAACAGCACCGTGCCCCAAGACGCTAACACAACCAGCAAGTCGAGCGTCGGGAAGGCCAGCGGCCGCGACGGCAACAATGGCCGCATCGGAATTAGCCAGTGCCTGCGCCTTTCTCAGTGGTGGCCACGGCGGCGGCGTTCCGGCTCCGTCCATGTCGGACTAGCGACCCCCGCGCCGCACCCGCTGGCCTCCGCGACCTCACTTCACCATTGCGCGGTTGCGCCAATCCCCTCTGGCCTCCATGGCTGTCTGCGAGGGAGGAGAGAGGAAATAAATAATGTAACTAATATGTGGGTCCTCACCTATTTTTTTTTTACTGTGAGTGACACGTAGATGCCATGTGGAATGAAGACCTAGTCAAGATGCCATGTGGACAGCACATAAGTTAAAACCGGGTTCAATACTGTCGAGAGTCTATTTGCACCGGTTTTTAAGATATGGGAGGTATTATACCTGGTTTTGCGATTAAGGGATGCGATTTCGACCAAGTGCAAGAGATGAGGGACGTCAAATAGACTTATTCCTTCCTAGGACAATCACGAAGAACTTATGATCCATTCAGATTTCAGGCCCACCATTTGGAACTCGAGGTCGTCATTTGTTACATCTGATGCATTCTCCAGATCCAGCACTCGAAGAAGCTTCATATTGTCAGAGATGAAGAATGATTCCCATTTCCCAAACACTGTCAGAGACCGTAGCCGGGAGAAGTCGATGCTCATGAACACGATCTTGTCCCTCTCCCAGGTGCTCCCTATGACAAGGTGCCGTCCCGTGCGTTGGCTGGTCAGGCTGCAGCGCCCCTGCAGTGAGAAGATGTGGTTGTCGTCCATTTGCTGCGACATGATGTACTCATGGAAGAAACTGTTCACCTCGCACCAGACTATTCTGTTGCCGCTCCGTGAGGTCTGCTGCATAATGCTCAGGCCAACCAGCTTTGCGAATAACGTCTAGCCATTCTCCTCTGCGCTATTGTTGGCAGTGTCCCTGGAGTAGCCCTCGGCGATCCACCGTCTTATCAAACGCCTCCGCCGAATGCTTCTGTCTCGAGGAAAAATTGACAGGTAGAAGATACATGGCTTGAGGGAATCCGGGGAATTGTGAAAGTAGGATTGCATCCAAGCAAATAGACCCCGCAAACTTTCAAATCCTGGGTTAGTCTGTAACTCGTGCATAAACTTCTTATTGAATCTCCTCCATAGCACGGCATGTTTACTCCGGGTGGCCATAAAGCGACCTATAGCAACTATTACTTTAGGAAGTCCACCACACTTCTTTATGATGAGCTTTGCTTCATCAATCATCTCGGGAGTCAGATCAATGTTCTGTTTGTAAAGCAGGCGGTCCTGGCCATGCTTCTTTAGTAAAGGAGATATTTCTTCAGTCATCCCGGGAGTATTCGCCTTACCTAACATAAGCCTTAACTCTGTATCACTCATGCAATGTGCAGATCCGTACACCTATTTTCAAATATTTCAAGAATTACATGTCATTTTTTCAGAATTATCATCAATTTGCACGTGTTAAGATGTGATTATTAATATCCGTTACAATTGGATTTAGATGTTGCAAACAAAATTGATTATTTGCTGCTAAATCACAATATACCAGGATACCACTCAAATAAGCAAGAAGGGGAAGAGTAAATTTCAAAAAAGTGATACTTTGACCAAATTGTTGCAAAACTACAAATTTAAGGTGATGTATCACAAAACTATAGATTTAACAATAAGTTCATCACAAAAACTATATGTCTAAGGCTAAGTACCACAAAACTACAGATTTAATAATAAAATTATCACAAAACAAAAAATTTTAGGGTTTAAATCCTTAGCACTAATGTTATGTTGGAGTTATAAAATGTCCAAGTTTTGTTATTAAATTAACCCTAAACTTGTAGTTTTGTGAAAACTTTGTTACTAAATTGGTAGTTTTGCGATACTTCACCTTAAATCTGTAGTTTTGTGATAAATTTTGTGTTAAAATCTATAGATTTTTGAAACATCATCTGTAGTTTTGCGATAGTTTGGTCAATATGTCTATAGTTTTGTGAAATTTGCTCAAAAGAGAAATATGACACTGACTAACTACCTAGCATGTCTTGTTTGATCCACAATGTACCACTCTTCCATTGCTTCCTTCAAATTAATGTTTTTTAACATGGATAGGACAAATACTCCCTCTGATTCATATTATAAGTCATTTTGAAGTTTGACTTGGAAAAATATCAAAGCAACTTACAATATGAATCATAGGAAGTATTTGTTCTATCCATGTTACAAAAAATTAATTTATAGAAAAATATATCAACATTTTTAACACAAAACAAATATATTATCAAAATATATTAAATGTTAGTTCTAATGAAACTAATTTGGTGTGGTAGATGTTGCCCAATTTTTCTATAAACCTTATCAAACTTAAAGAAGTTTAACTAGGAAAAAAAGTCAAAACGATTTATAATATGAAACGGAGAGAGTGCTATACTAGATAATGTTTCCAATATTAAGCGATAGAAATAGCTATGTCGCCAAATAATCCATTATTATCTGAGGGCCTCGAAATTACCACATTATTCAAGAAAATCTATGTCGTTCGTCGACATGATGCATCCAAATTATAGGGGTGCAAAGCGATTGATATAGTTTTATACATAATACAATTGCTCAAAATGATTCAAAGCTTGGGATTCCCATTTTTGGCTAGCATTCTTAAATTTAGGAACTACTTTCAATTGGGGTCTTCTCAGTTCAAGGATGATTCTCAGATTATATTTTTGGAAGATATTTACCTAGGAAATAGCCTGCTAAAAACACAGTTGCCAACATTGCTTAACATATTACTCCCTCTATCCCAAAATTTAAGGCACGACCGCTTTTCTCCCATGTCTCATAATATAAGGCATGCATGCATGCATGCATTAACTATCATCTCTTAATTGGTTTATTTTAAATCCTCTATCATCAATCCTCCAATTATATTGCTTGCATGTATGGAGGTGATACAATCAATGAGCTAATTAAATTATTTCTTGGTCTTTGTGTTAGGAGTAGTTGAGCCTTAGGTCTCCTTTAATGGTTGAGCTAGTGCACTAGCTCATGCTTGTCCACCTTATACAAGAGATAGCAAAAAGTCTACCTTTCCAATAGGTTGTCTCATAGCACATTGTTCAAAATGCTTTGGGTTACACAATCCCTCTCACATTTTCTTTAGGAGCTTAGCTCTTGAAGAAGAGATAGTGCATTCTCTCTCCTTATCTTCTTTCTTTTCCACATCATACAAAAGCTGATGTGGAGATTTATGAGCTAGCTGACTTATCCTTGTTGGAGGAGGCCTTATATTTTGGGATGGAGGGAGTAGAAAGAAGCATGCAACAGAGGGCAAGTTCATGCGTTCAATCCTGCTTAATGTCTCCTTTCGTAGAGCTCTAACAAGGAATAACTTTATTGCTTGGAACAACTTGGTGGCCTGCCTTATGAATGTTTGATTGTCACAAAAGAGAGATCCATTTAAACAGAACCTTCATCAGAATGGTCAATTTTGCATTCTCTGTATGATGTTCTTCGTAGCACTAGTATCCCAGGCACAAACAGACTGCTGTGGAAGTTAAAAGTTCCACTCAAGATCAAAGTTTTACGTAGTATTTACATCATGATGATGTGTTGACAAAAGATAAGCTTGCAAAAAGAAAGTGGGGAGGAACTAAAAGTTCATGACAAGGAGACTGTAAAGTTTTTTTTTTATGGTCACCATGCTCACTTTGTTTGGCATGTGGTACAACCATACAAGTGCATTTTGATTAATAATAGGCTATGTCATCATTGAGTTAATTTAGCTTGTTATAGCACTTTTATCATTCTCACAGTTGGTACTCTTGTACACATATGGAACTAGCTAAGTAGCAAGATTGCAGAAACAAGGGCAAGATAACGCACCTCTTTTATGAACAGATAAAGGGCCGCATCGGCTTTTAGACCATTGACGTTAAACACGAAATTGTCTTCTACTGCACAATGTCTAGCGACACTTTCTTCATTTGTAATGACAATGATAAAACTTTCTGAATTTCCAGATAGTAAGGTAGATTTTATCAAGTCCCATTCTTCTGTGGACTGCAGGCCATCAATAACAATGAGGAATTTGTGCTTGTGTAGAAGCTTATGACACTCCTGAATTGGGTCTTTGGTCCTGAACATATCAATGTCCTTTTCCCCTAACCATAAGAAACATCTGCCGTTTTGATGCAAATCCAAGAGTAAACTGCAAGCCAAGTCCCTTAAATTGAATGGATGGGATACATTGACCCAACCATACATCTCAAATTGATCATGTGAGTTGTAGATAGTTCTTACAAAAGTTGATTTCCCAACACCAGCAATCCCCCACACAGAGATCACTCCAAACCTGAATTCACCTCTACTTCGAAAAATTGCCTCAGTTATTAAAAACAACAGCTGTTTATTACACTCCCGAAGGCGTGTAAACATGTCATCCAAGACAAGGCCTGTTTTTGCATAGAAAGAGGAAATATCATCCTGTCTTAGTCCATCCTTCATTAATAACCAATCAATTAATATATCATTATTACAGCCGAAAGTCTTTTCATCTTTACTTCTGCTGTCACGATAAGATCCCTGCAAATAAGAAACAGTTAGGGGGAGGGGGGAGCAGGATGCACCACACATGAAGTAGTAGATGCCAGAGGGTAATCACCTGAAAGGAGGCCAAACAAAACAAGACGGCATGCAAATGATTTTGGCATTACTTAATTCTTCAAAAGAAACTTACTAAAAGGATTTTTACCAAGAATATGAGGGTCAAAGAAATAAGTTTCTAGATCTTCACAGAATGTGAATACTAAAAATTAATGTTTCTAGGTTTTCACAACATTTATGTTTTTCCAAAAATAAATGCCTCAGTTGTGAGACTCGCTGAAACTAATACTAAGCTTGTTGGTATTCGTTTGGAACTTTAATATAACCTCCTAAACTCCTGGAAATCTACAGGTTGTTGATACACATTTCAAACTAACTAGTATTTTACCTGAAACTTTGGAGGCATTTGAAAGGCAAATCTATCTATTATATACTAAAAGTTCAACAAAATTCATACAAACGCTCCTAGACCGCCATGTGGCACTTGTCGATGAAATGGGAACTAGGGTAGCCCTTTCCCTGGGACCCTAGGGTCATTTTCACATTAGTACCAATAAAATGATAGGCTTAAAACTATCATTAGTTTTAAGGGACCCGGGTCCTGGCCTAACCCGGACCTGGGGGCCACTTCTTATATGCCACCCTAGGGCCATTTTCACATTAGCACCAATAAAATGATAGGCTTAAAACTATAATTAGTTTTAAGGGACCCGGGTCCTGGCCTAACCCAGACCTGGGGCGACTTCTTATATGCCGCGTAGCCTCCTTTAGGGCATGAAAGCGTATAAGACACACGTCTTAAGATGGTAGGCCAAAGGCCAGCCTGGGTCGTGGCCTTGTTCTGGGGCTCGGCCCCGCCTTTGCCCTCGTAGGTCACACGTTCCTCAGTAAGAGGAGCATCGAGACATACAAGATATGCATCTTAGAATACAAGCGGAGGCAAGCCTGGGTACCGGCCCTGTCCCAGGACCTAGGCCTGCCTTTGCTCCTGTAAGTCACACGTTCTTCGGTAAAGAAGAGCGTGGAGACAGGTCAAGGTCTTCCTCGGTCCCGACCCTGCCTCGGGACCCGAGTTCACCCTTGTCCTTATAGGAAACATATTCCTCGGTAAGAGGAGTGTGGAGACCTACACAATGTATCTCTTAGGATGACAAGCTGAGGTCTGCCTCAGCCCCGGCCCTGTCTCGGGACCCATGTCTGCCTTTGCTCTTGCAAGTCACACATTCTTTGGTAAGAAGAGTGTTGAGACCTACAAAACATATCTTAAGATTATAGGCCAGGGTTTGCCTCGGCCCCGGCCCTGTTCTGGGACCCAGGCTTACCCTTGCCCTTGTAAGTCACACATTCCTCAATAAGAGGAGTGTGGAGACCTACAAGATGTATATCTCTAGATCATAGGCTAAGGACTTTCTCGGTCCCGACTCTGTTCCGGGACCCGGGCCTGCCTTTGCCCTTGTAGGTCACACTTTTTTCGATAAGAAGAGCATTGATGCCTACAAAACATACCTTAAAATTACAAGCCAAGGACTGCCTCCGTCCCGGCCCTACCTAGGACCCGGGTTCCCCCTTGCCCTTGTAAATCATACGTTCTTCGACAAGAAGAGCGTCGAGACGTACAAGATATATATCTAACCCAACTTCTCTTCATCAAAGACACCTTTGAGGAACTACCTCTCAAAAGGGCGCAGGGGCATGACCGTTAGGCCTCGAGCATCACGATCTGACCCCTCCGCCAGTTGCAAGCCAGTATGCATGGCTTTAGATGAAGCATAACCATTAAGGAAGTTGTCGGTTGCACAAAGTCAAGGTGAAAAGACGGGGGTGCTGAGTCAGACGCGTTCACGCGTGGCAGGACGCGCGTCGTGCTCGCCCAACGCCACCCGACCTCGCTAGTTGTGCAAAAAGGGGGTACCGTGGCGCTACCTCAGCCAGGTTTGGGGGGTCCCGGGTCCACCACAGGACACATGGTGGGCAGGGTGATCCCCAACTGGCTCAAGCCGGTGCCCGAAGAGCCCGAGACAGCATAAATAAAGTAAGATTCTGAAGCTGACCAACTGGCAACGACAAGACAACAACAAGATGGGTAGTTAAGAAATGTTGAAAATGGCATTGTGAGCCCCTTCCTTGAGCTATAAAAGGAAGGGGACACGCCATGGAGAGGGGAGGGAATTTTTTTTAAAACTTAGAATCTGATAGCTTGTACCTGTCTCAACTCACACAAAGAACCAAAACACATGAGTAGGTTTTTACACCTCCAGATGGCCTGAACCTGTATAAACACTTGTGTCAATTTCTTACTTGATGATCGACCGGGAGAGCCCGGGTCCCTTCGTGTTCCACACGACACATCGCTCTCGTCATGTGCAAGGACAATCTTCCTTGGGTCAAACCGTCTTTTTCACATCACTGGGAAGGGGGTCTCTCTTTTCCCAGCTACCGGTGGAGTGATCCCCGACAACACTGCTATAAACGCTCCTAGGTCGTCATGTGGCGCTATAATAAATCGTAGAAATTCTAAGAAAAAAACATCTAACCGTCAATTTTCATTTAATCTGGTAGGACCATTATTTTTAACTATTAGATCTATCTTAAAAATTACCAATTAAATTTCTCTCAAAAAAACCACATCGCTACGCGTACGGTACATAGGTATGTACGTACGTATCCCCAAACCCATATCCCCCAATCCTCAAGAAAAGTACGTACATACTTCCTTTTCTTTTTTCTTTCTCGCTTAGATTAGTTGAAAAATCAAACTAATAATTCAAGCCTACTTTAACTATGCTTGAAGTAGTAAAAATATATGTTATTTCAAGTTGTATTCTTGCTAGGCGCATCTCATCAAAACATCCATGAAAAATATAAATAAATAAAAGTTGTAGATTATATAATTGTATACACTTAAGAACAAGTATAGTTAAATTAGACTTGTATTTTCAAAAATAAAAACAACTCCAATTATGAGTGGCATTCTCAAAATTTACTCGCTGCCTACTATAAAAAATACTAACATGTCAAAATGACATTACTAAATTTATCATGAACGTATTTTGATGTACTATGTATTTTCTCTATTCATATATTGTTAAATAAAATAACAATCAAATATATTCTTTTACACCGTGTCGATGCCCTTTATCTCCTGCTTAGGCTTCATTCGATCTAGCTCATTGGCTGCGCTTATCTAGGGCACGCAAAACGACACGTCATCAATGAAAGATTAATTAAGTATTAAATATTACAAACTTGAAAAATGGGTTTATTTGATTTGTTTAAAAAAAAAGCTTTTGATAGAAAATATATGCAAAACATGCACCGTTTAGTTGTTCGAAAAACATGCTCACCATAAATGGAGTAGCCAATCGGATAAGCACTTTAGAACTCACCTTTATGTACTAAAATACTTAATATGTAGTATATAATATACTTTGTCAATTAGGAATAGCCAAATATATCAATCATATGTTCCTACTAATCCCATGTATATAAGTTCTATATACAAGCCACTATTCACCAATCATCAAATCATATTGCTTACAAGGCATTCATGAGCGGTGCACCTAATAATTAGTTGATATCCAATGTGCACATGTGTCATCAATTACCGAAGATAAAGGACAATACTAAGTGGGCAACAATCAACAGATGATAGGCAAGTAGAGATACTACCAAGCCACAACAAGCAATAGTTAACTACAAGTATATTGCGACTATGAGTAATAACGTTCCTACACACCTATATACACTACTAAGATGCCACGTGACGCTCTAATAAATTAGAAAAAATCTAACAAAAGTTACAAGAAAAAAGAAAAACAAGTAGACATCAGTTTATACTTAAATCAGTGGATCCATTATTTCCAATCATTAGGTTAAATCTATTAAAATAATCCATTGCGACTATGAGTAGTAGTGTTACTACACTCTACAAATACTCCTAATATGCCATGTGACGCTCTAATAAATTAGAGAAAATCTAAGAAAAATTATAAGAAACACTCATACATAGGACAAATACTCCTAAGATGCCACGTCACACTAATAAATTAGAGAAAAAAATATATTAAAAAACAGAATTTCTAGCCATTGATTTGCACTTAAACCAATGGATCCATTATTGTCAGCCATTAGATTATATTGATCCAAATAATCCCTCACTCTTAAAAATGGGCTAATCCTTCCCTATGTATGTACGTACACAAGAGATGTCAAGAAAAAGAAAAAGAAGAAGAGTGTGTCTACAATCAACCCCGTCAAGTAGTTTTCCATTTCTTTCTTTGAAGCTCTAAGGATTTCCTCAAATTATATATATATGTAGCGACCACTCCTGACGAGGTTGTCGAAGAAGCCACGCCGCCGAAGCGCTGCTTCTCACCATCCCGTCAATTCTCTTGAAAGTATTTTTTTCTAGTAATGATGTAAAAGGAAATTGCAGACACATGCAGACACTTACTAGTAAAATTTTCGAGCTTACCTCCTTGAAAAACATGCAGACACAGTGATAATATGAGAATCGCCTGATCTGTGATACTTGGAACGGATGTCCTGTGCACAAGCTTGCAATTTCGACCTTCTGTGTGGACACCACAACTCGGCTTCCATTTCGCATGTTTGGTAGATTCGATCTGATGGATTCCCATTCTGAAACGGTGTTCAGGTCTTCTAACACAATGAGGTACCTCTTTTTATATACTTCCGTCCTGAACTTAGTGAAAAGCTTGACTTCTGCTCCTTGTCGCTGTTGTCCAGAGTTTGTGTAGAACTGACTCCGCAAAGCCTGGAAGAACTCACTTAGATCAAATGGATGCATTATCTTTATCCAGGCAAGACATTCAAAGTTTCTTTTTATTTCTGGGTCATCATACACATTCCTGATGATGGATGATTCCCCATGATCGCCTTCTGTTTCCCAGATGGAGATGACCTGAAGGTCACCATCATTGTTGGTGAGCAATTCAGCAAGATCCCCTGAACCACTCAGCTCCTTTGCGATGTCTCTCACCTCAACGAGGGCATCAGATGCTGATGAGCCACCTGCAGCTGGCCCGACAGGTTTGGAGCCGGAGTCAGAGATGAGGTTGTAGCGCATGTTCCTCTGGCTCACATCCTCCACTCTGGCCTTGATCTGCTTTATGTCAGCCACCGCCTCATCCAGGGGAAGAACCGGCGCAAGGCAGGACGGCAGCACCGGCGCCATGAACGAGGGGAACAACCGGTGCCACCAAGCAGACTTCTTGTCAAGGTGGATTACAAACTCGATGCAGTCCTCGACGTCTTAGGCAAGGTTACGCACCTGCGTTACCCAGGTCCTCACCACATTGTTGTTCGCTTGCCCCCTCCCGACGACGTTGAGGAAGGACTGCATCATCTGGAACTCATCCGTGATGAACACCAGGTCATGCTGCACCCTCTCCTTGAGCTGGTTCTCCTCCAAGATCGCCGACTGCACCTTGATCACCGTCCCCTCCACCACCGACTTGGTGAGCCCAAGCACAATGTCCGCCATTGTTTCCTCAGCCTCTACTCTCTGATGTGTCTGAGTTTGTGGTGAGCTAGAAGCAAATGATGCCGCTAAATTGCTAGATCGGAATCATGGGTAGGAGCTGCATCTGGGGTCGGTATTAAAAAGGACAGATCAGCCATTGAACAATAAATTTGGACATTATTACTGTATTAAACTAGACTATCCAGGTCAATGAAACAAGCTGGACTAAGTCCTAAAAAAATTAGTAGATTTAATCTAGCGAAAGAGCCCTTACGTTAACAAATGTGGAACAGCTGATGCCTTGAATGATTGGATCAGTGAGCCTTCCCCAACCCAATATCTTACTCAACTGGAGACGTATTGATTGGTACTACACGCTGTAACATGGGGATTGGTTGACAAAAAATAAATAAAATTAGTCAAATTATCACAAACAAATCACACCGTTTGATAAACAAAGTGGGAGTACATTAGTACAAGCATTCCTACTAATTCCTCAGTCTTTCAGTTGTTTACTATGAATTGGTTTGCTAATCAGTCTATGTCTATCATCCAAGATCCCAAATGCGAACGCCCAACGCCTAACTCTATCGCAATCCAAGTTGCCTTGCATACCTCGCGGCTCCCGGGCGTGGGCGCTCCGGTTCGCCCACGACATCCTCTCAGCCTCCGACGGTGGCCGCCACACCAGCCATCCTCCTCCGCGACGGCGAGATCCGGCGGTGAGCCGCCGCCGCCGCCTGTGTCGCCTCCCATCCATGCCTACCAAACCCACCAGTTTGCTCCATTTCGACGCGTGGAAGGCCCTGTGGGCTGCAAAAGTCCATTCGGATGGGCCGGGCCGAGACCAGTACGAGTGAGTTGGGCCGGCCCAATATGCGCAATTTTATACCCGTAACTCCGTTTTTCTTCAATATTGACAACTTATGCCCTCTTTGTTTAGGCTTAATATTATTGGCTTAGACTTTTAAGTCAGCTTATTAGCTTATATGATTTATAAGCCGGTGGATTTAATGTCCTAAGTTTAATGATGGAGTCATGCATCTACCTCATATAAGCCAAAAAAGCTTCACCAACCTAGCTTTTGGCTTAATAGTGTTAGAATGGCTTATGGCTTCAAAAAAGCCAAACGAAAAAGCCGCTTGTTTGTTTAGACTTAGACTTTTCCGTTTATAAGTTGGCTTATAAGCCTAAACAAAGAGGGCCTAGAACTTTAATTGACAACTTTAAACTACTTCCTCGGTTCCTAATTATTTGTCTCATAATGGTTAACCAAGAAAAAAAAAGAGACTTGTCGAGGATAATGGAGTAATACTCTCTCCATTCATGTGATAAGTCATTTTGACTTTTTTTTACTCAGACTTCTTAAAAGTGATCAAGATTACAAAAAATATAACAATATTTATGTCACTAAATTTATTTTATTAAATCTAAAATAGAATATATTTTGATAGTTTCTTTGTTTTATGTTAAAGATATTTCTCTATTTTACTATAAACTTAACAAAGCTAAAGAAAGTTTGACTTAAAACAAAAATCGAAACGACTTATAATATGAAACGAAGGTAGCAGTATATAGAGATCAATAGTATATATGGTTACAAATTATATCCCTTTTGATTATTTGAAACAAAACATACATGGGCTTGAATAACCTGAATACAATCCTATCTAGAAAAGTGAGGGTTTTATCCAAACCGGGGAGGGCCAATTCAACCATGGAGGCGAATTCTCGGTACACGCAAAGCTCTGTAAGCTCTTACTTGTCATGTCCCAAATACCTATCTCTCGCCAACTATTCTTATACATGTAGACATACTCAGATGAGTCATCGGTAATGTAGGCACAATTTGGCTTTAACATAGGATAATCCTTGGTTGAAATGCACATTGTGCTATTGTATCCAAGGAATAATGCATGATCATCCAAGCTCTTCATCTTCACAAGTTTTTTCCGATCAAAATCGACTCTGAACACTTCAATGTCAGTTGTCTTGAGCTCTAGATATGGATACATGTCATCATTGATACCAACGATAGGATCTAGGTCATCATCGTCATCGTCCACCTCAAGATTATTTGGATGCTCCGATGAAGATGTTGCCATCAGGTCAACATAGCTCCTCCATCTCCGTACTTGAAGGATGTCACCCCATGGCGCCCGTAGGAGGTACATGGCCGAAGGGTACCACCGTTGTGGAACTTTGCCTGTGATCTGTCTCACGATAGGAGAATCTCCATTGAGATCTAAGGTGTAGATGGATCCATCGAAGCATAGCGCGTAGAAAAAGCCATCATCATCGTTGTGAAAGAAGTCTTCAAAGCCACCGAAGCAAGGGTGTTTGTCCAGCGAGACCCACGTCCATCGCTCATCACCAGGCCGGGCGAACGAGAGCTCGCCGCACTCCATATGGGCGAGCAGCGCGACACAAGCGCCCCCACCGGTGGACGGGCTACAGGAAAGGACCACCCGATGGTACATGCATTCCCGTGCCTCATTCGCCGTGAGTAGGAGTGGCTCTGGGTCGAGCCCAGGTGTCGAACTCACGAAGACGTTGTACATCATGGCACCGTTGTTGCCTGCACCGGTGAAGCTCTTCTCCACATGGTGAATTCCGGTGATAGGAGGGAGACAGGCTTGGGCGCCGGTAATGGGATTGATGAGGCGGAGGTTGGAGACCTCGTCGGCGGTGACGATCCAACCGTGCCCCGCACCGACCACGGAGTGTTCGGTGACCACGCCGAGTGGGAAAGGGACTCGGATGGACTCGCCAGTCAAGGGGCAATGGACGACGGCGTTGTTCGGGGAGTAGGCCTCACAGGCGTAGAACAGACACGGGAGCTGCTTCGCCGATGATGGGAGAGGGAAGCGGGCGCGGCGGACGGCGGTAGACGCGGCGCACCATGAGGCACATACAGCGCTGGAGCGGATCAGGTCTGGGATGTCCAACCGCTCCATAATTATTAGAAGGACGTCCTCCAGCAACTCCGCCCAGTCGGATGACTCCATTATCCTCTCCTCCTCGGTGTCGGCGGTACAAAAATTTGGGCGTAACACAGTGGCCAGCAACAAATACATAGTGCGGGTGTACCCCGAATCCGATCCACCTAACGTCGTCCGAATCCAAAACCGTCGCGGCCACGTCACCGAGTTATCTTGGGCCGCCTGATAGCCTGGTGGTGAGGTGGACGGCTGAGATCGCTTAAGGAGCACTTCGTTTTCTCCTCATCGATCTCTCCAGCCTCTCCGCCGCGCGCCGCCGCCACCGCCACCGCCGCCGCCGCCGACGACGAGTCCCTCTTCCCTTCCTCTCCTGTCTCCTCGCCAGCCTTCCTACTGGCCACACGGCCTCGACGGTCTCCTCTAAGGATGGAGGGAGAGGATGAAGAGAGGCAGCATTCTGCGGGGATTCGCGGCTGCGCAGGTGTGGCAGCAGCGGGCGGGCTTGAGCGAGACGAGGGAAAGCGGGGAGGTGGGGGGGGGGCACCGTCGGATGGGAAGATCGAGAAGCTGAGCGCGGAGGAGCGAGTCGCCGCAGTCCTTCACCACCTGGTCGGCGCCGTCGATGGACAGGTGGACATTCACTGCTTCCCGATGGGGTACCTACCAACCCGTCTCGAGGTCGGCATCCCGGCGGCCCGGTCACCCCTCAGCACGCCGGCAGACTGAGCGGTTGAGATATATTCACAGTACATCTCTATATTCCCTTTGTTTGTTTGTTTGTTTTTGTTTTGTTTTGGAGAGAGCTATTCGCTTTCTTTGTTGTTGTATCATCAAATTGGTCACCGTTGCTACTGCATATCATCACGAGAAATGAATCAATGATGTATGCAGAAGCTAGTAGCTTCAATGGTAGTTGCATCAGAAAACAGAAAGCATACTGTGGTTCCTCATGAGGATTTAGGCACGTCAAATTAATAAGTCTAACTTATTTATGGAATCCCCTTATTTATACTATGTAGTATCAGGCTTGTGCGTTTTGGAAATTAATCACTGCAAGAAGTTTTAAAGTGTTTTCCGTTTTCCATTACAGCTATCATTTGGAGCTCCCTGCTTTATTAGATGGCCAGCATGCTCATGTTGGGTTCCCCCCTGGACAACAGCTGCAATAGTTATCAATGGTAAACAATATATACTTCCTGTGATTTATTGCTTGAAGTCCCTACAGATGGAATGTCATTTGTAGCAAGAAAACTATATGAATATGAGAGGATGATATCAAGTCCCTTAGGTGCCTTATATGAGATCTCAAAGAATTTGATGGATATTAGATTTTTTTAATGGAAAGGGTATTAGATTTAAGGGTGGAGATTTGTCTCTTGAAACTGCAAAACTTATGATCCTATTTGATGAAAGTGGAACTCCGTGCAATAGTTATTGCTATTAGAGGAATGATGATTGTTTCATTGTTGAGGAGTTAATGTTGTCGGCAATTTTGTCAGCTGCAGAAGTTATATCCAGCGCATTCCCAAATTGGTGCATTACTCGGTAGGCACCCCGAGCCTAATTTATGTAGGTCTCGAGAGTTTGAGGCGTTTGTGCCAAAAATGGCTTTGAATTGGATAGTTCATCATCTGGTCAACTTCACCTTTCACTTTCCAGAATGAAGGAGAAGTTAAAAGATGATCCTGTTTTGTTTAATATTATCATGTTTTATGCTTCAAAGCAAAAGCGGCCAGCATAATTTTTTTTTGCACAGCAGACATGATAAGCAGGAGGGATGATTGGACTCACTAGTCACCATGCATTATCTGTCCCTCTATGTACACATTTCACATCACCACTTTGAATATATCCTGATATAATTGTTCACAGAACACTGAAATGCAGTAATTGAGGCTGAAAGATGTATCTGAAACAAAGGAGATCTCTCTTAGGCCAAAACGAATTCAACATTGCACCTTGTGAGATTATACGTGGATGCTTTACATGCCTCCAATTTAGTAAGGATGCTGCTGAATCCAAAGAAAGGAGCGAAGCATTGTCTGCTGCAGCTAAGAAGTTTAAGCTCCCTTCCTCTGAAAATCTTGGAGAGATTGCTGAACATTGCAACGAAAGAAAGTGCGCCGGCCATTGTGCAGAAGAAGCTGGTCAGAAGCTCTACATGTGGACACTTATAAAGAGGAAAGAGGTACTATGCTCCATCATATTTTGGCTTCTGCAGCTGATTTTATATAAGCTTTGATTTGAAAGGCTTCTAGTTCTAGTTCTACTTTTGCAGCTCCTTGTTGCCGATGCTATAGTTCTGGGGCTCAGAACAAAGTTCATGTACGTTTATGTGCCCAAACTAACGGTATATATTTGCCTAACCTCATGGGAAGCACTTTCTTTTGTTGCTGATCGTTTTACTTTGCCTTGATACGATTAATCTTTTCTATGTAGATGGAACGGAGGATACATTATGATGAAGTTGAGAGCCTATCTATTGAGTGCTTGGAAGCCACTGGAATGTTGGTGCTTGAAGCATGCAGGAACAGGCCTCCTCAAAGGAGGGGAAATCAAGTGAACTGGTGAAGTATAGAGCTTTTGAGGAAGTCATCATGGTGATGAACCCATGAAGTTGCTTTGGTGGTTATTTGGTTAACCCGTCCGAATTGATGTTATCTGAAGAAAATGAGAAATCTGGAGCAACAGAAGCTGGTTGTGACACTGCCAAGTCAGTTTTGCTGGGTGATGAAGCCGTGAATGCTCTAGTTGCCCTGGCTGTCCTGCCTCCGGTGATACAATTACTCGAGCGAAGTTCCTGTGGCTCTTCATGCGACTCTGCGGTGGACACTGGAGTTTTTACATTCTCTTTGGTGAACAACAGTAATAAAAATGATAGAAGAGTAGCATTTAAAAGTTCCTTCAGAGTTCATCAAGCAAATATCAACTTATAGTGTTGTAGATGTTCCATTGACCTCAATGTCAAGTAGTCTTCTTTTTTACTTCAGGCCACTTGACCAAGTCCCAGATTCAGTTTTGACAGAAGAAAGACTCTGTATCGGTGATGTATTTGTCAGTTGATCCTTCATCAGCTTGTCCGGAGCTACCTGCAGTTTTTTTTATAGTGGTGAACTCTTACACATGTTTGTCATGTTGCTTTGTTACTCTGGTGAAGAAGAAAAATAGTATTGAAGTTTCATTTGAATGAACATCTTCAGGCTCTTTAAATCTTGAGCAACTACCATTTGTTCCTTCAAAAAATCAAATCTGAGCTTGAGTTGAGAAGCGAAATATGATAGTACCACCTCGAATATATATAGATCATATCGTAAAAATGCAGCTTCCTGTACAGTCAAACAATCTCAGAATTTCTACCCAAATCCTACCTCCATGACATCACGAAACAAACTGCAAATTTCTGTTTCTAACCCAACAGTTGTCTGGATTTCTCTGCACATCCTATTTCTAACCCAGGAATTGTGAACTGTCTAACATGGATTCTAAGCAGAGAACATTTCTAACCCAGGAATTGTGAACTGTACATCTACTCACAGAACTGTCTGCTGACCCAAAAACTGTTCCCTCTGAACATTTACTCTCCTGACCCAAGAACTGTTTGCTCACTTCCCATGGATGTTCTTCTTATGACGGTAGTAGTCGGCAAGATTTTGGAAGAAGTTGTGGCAGTAGGAGCATTCCACCCTGTCCTTGCTGCGCATCAGCTTGCGATGGCAAGTACAGTAGTGGGGCCTCATGGAGCCTGACGACAAACTCCGTGGTTTCGAGCCCTCGAAGCAGCTGGTGCACGGCTTCTCCCCTCTCCCTGCCTGATCGCACTCGACGAAGAACGAGAGGAGAGGGCCGTGCTGCGGAGGTGTCTCGCCGGCGACGATGGAGACGGGCGGCTCCTCGTCTTCCTCCTGCAATGCCGCAGTCTTGTCGGTGTCGGCGTCCCAATCTTGATCGAAGCCCTCCCAATCTTGATCGAAGGCGTCCCAATCAGGCCAATCGGCGTCGTCGGCGTCATCGTCGTCGTGCATTGGTGGCTGCAGCAAGTGGGCGTCAGGGGCGGCCTCGCCGGCGTGGGCGACGGCTTCTTGCAGTGGTGGCTGCAGCCAATGGGCGTCAGGGGCGGCCTCGCCGTCGCCGACGTGGGCGACGGCTTCTTGCAGAGGTGGCTGCAGCCAATGGGCGTCGGGGGCGGCCTCGCCGGCCTGGGCGGCGACTTCTTGCGGGGGTGGCTGCTCACCGGCGACGAGGAGGGCAGCGCCGCCCTTGTCCTCCACCGCCGCTCCCGCACCCTGGAGCTGCCTCCCGGCATTGTTGTTGGAGGCGTCGGGGAGGCCACGCTTCTTGTCACCGTTCTTAGCGTCGGGGAGGCCGCTCTTGTCATCGGCGACGGCGGAGGCCCCCGCACCCTGGAGCGGCGCTTCCCGATCGTTCTTGGCGTCGCCGTTGAACGCACCCTTGCCATCGGCGACGGCGGAGGCGCCGACCTGCTCCTCCTCTGCCCCCAATTCTTGGAGCCACCGGTAAGCGCCGTGGCCGCCCTCGTCGGCGACGAGGACAAGCCTGTCCACGTCGTGGGGCGGCAGGTGTTCGTCGGCGACGCCCCCGCCACCGCCCACCTCGTCCACCATGCTGAGCCCTTCTTGAATCGGCATCAGCGTCCCCGCGTCGACGATGCCGTCGTCCTCCTCTAAAACCTCGCCCCGCTCGACGACGCACTGCTTGATCACCTCGGCGAACTGGGGAAATGGGGAATGCGTGGTATTTGATTTCTTGTTTGATCCTGACACCGAAGCAGAGGAGGGGAGATTTATAGTGAGATTTGTATTGAGCGCTTGTGGCTTTGTGGGTTCCTCGCGGATGGGAGAACGGGAGAGGCTGCAATGGCTTGATCCACCGTCCAAGCGAGATCCGACGGATATAATTAAACGATATTGGTTACCGTTAAACTTAGTTCATGGAGGGAAAAGCTTGCGTACCTGTTAATTTATTTTTGTTATCTGTACTTTGTTTAAGGTAGTGTTTGTCTAATTCTTGCACTTGGTGGTTTTTGCCTACTCATTTTTTAACCAGGAAATTAACCAGAGTAGAATAAAGGAACGAGTCCATTTTATAACTCCTTTGTTTTGTGGTAATATAGAAAACTAATTCTGAACTTTATAATTGAATATACTTCAACTTTCGACTCTCAAAACCATGAAGTTTTTTACTTGTGCCTGAATATAGAGCTGTTTTGGTTGATGTGGTGTAAACCAAAAACTAATTTTGAGTTTTTAAAACTATTTAAAGAGTAGAAAAAAAGTATTTCTCGCTAAGTTTTTTTTTTTGGTACAAGTGAAATAGCATACAGTTGGCTTACGAACAATAGATTGAAAGCTAAATAAACACTATTTTTTGAAATGGGACGAATATTCTTTATAGCATTGTAGATTGAATTTATTAGTTTAAATTTTCAAGGCGAATAAGTCTATTGTGCCTCCCTCAACTTATGCCCATGGTTGAATCGCATCTCTCAACCGCAAAAATGGGTATAGCCCATCCCCAAACTCCCAAGACCATTGCAAATCGACTCCACGGGTGGTTTCGTCCAACGTGGAAGTTCACTCATCATTTGACCCTTGTCATTAGGTGGGACCCATTCGTCAGCAGCTTCCACCTCATCCCATATTCTCCCTCACCTCTCTTCTCCCCTCTCTCTCTCTCTCATCTCTTCCTCCTCTCACCTTCCATCAGCATAGAGGCAGGGCGGCGGCGATGGCGCATAGGGGAGGAGCTTGCTAGCCGACCGGCCTCGCCGCGCGCGGGTAGGAGCTAGCCGGGTGACCGCATGAGGGAGGAGCTCGTCGACCGGCCGCACGCGGGGAGGAGCTCGTCGGCATAGTGGCAGCCAGTACCCTCGTTGATCTCCTGCAACGGCCCGACTCGAGCACCTAGAGGAGGTGGGAGGGCGAATGCCAAATGGAGGACGTCGAAGCTCGAGGAGGTCGCAACGGCTGCGTACCGGCTCCGTCCGTGTCAAACCAGCGATGCACGGTCCGCGACCCCCGCGCTGCAACCGTTGGCCTCTGCCCCGGCTACCGAGATCACTAGGGATGTAGACGGCGACCGGCATCGGCGAGCTTGCAAGAGAGCGATGCTAGGAGCGGTGTTCGAGAGCTATTCCAAAAATTGCCACCGCCGCCGGGCGAGCTTCGGCTTCCTCTGACAGCCTCGGGGGTCTCGCCGGGGCGCATCTTCTCCGACAGAGGGCGGAGCGTGCCGTCAGCGAGGAGCTGCTCGGTCTCCATCAGCAACACGCCTTGCCGGTTGCGGATCCGGATGGTGGCGACGTGGATGGTGCAGACGACAGGGTGCTGTTGCTGTGACGGTGGAGATGAGCACACTCCTAGCTCATCCCAACACCTATTGAGTTGTGATCCAAATTCATTTGCATATAATAAAGGCCAGCTTCTGCTGAAGAGAAGCGGAGACCCGTCACTGGAGGCTTGGCCCGGATATATATACCTCTTCTAAGCCGTCGTTCGGCGTTATAACCTCACCCTGATATAGTGAAGATATTTTGCTGGCTGGCGCTCGTGGTTTTTTCTCTCTTGTTTTGGAAGGGTTTTTCATGTTAAATCTTGTGTCTTCTGTGATTGATATATTGTTATTTATCGTTTATTTGCCTATCGTTTCCTAAGTCCTAACAGCACCGTGCCCCAAGACGCTAGCACAACCAGCAAGTCGAGCGTCGGGAAGGCCAGCGGCCGCGACGGCAACAATGGCCGCATCGGAATTAGCCAGTGCCTGCGCTTTTCTCAGTGGTGGCCACGGCGGCGGCGTTCCGGCTCCGTCCATGTCGGACTAGCGACCCCCGCGCCGCACCCGCTGGCCTCCGCGACCTCACTTCACCGTTGCGCGGTTGCGCCAATCCCCTCTGGCCTCCATGGCTGTCTGCGAGGGAGGAGAGGGGAAATAAATAATGTAACTAATATGTGGGTCCTCACCTATTTTTTTTTTACTGTGAGTGACACGTAGAAGCCATGTGGAATGAAGACCTAGTCAAGATGCCATGTAGATAGCACATAAGTTAAAACCGGGTTCAATACTGTCGAGAGTCTATTTGCACCGGTTTTTAAGATATGGGAGGTATTATACCTGGTTTTGCGATTAAGGGATGCGATTTCGACCAAGTGCAAGAGATGAGGGACGTAAAATAGACTTATTCCTTCCTAGGACAATCACGAAGAACTTATGATCCATTCAGATTTCAGGCCCACCATTTGGAACTTTTGGCCCATTTCTCAATATTCACTTACGGCCGAAACATTTCTACCTTTTGCTGATTCTAGCGTCCATGAAGTTGCAACATGGGTTCATTTTCAGTTGATTTAGTTACATTTAAGACAATTTCGTCTTCTTTAGATTTCAATCCCACTTGGGTAATGTTGCCCCCAATTTGGCTGAGTAAATTGTAGGAGTTTGACCATTTGTGACACATCAAACGTTGTAGCTCATGGTTTGCCATAGGATGTTTTTCTTCGTTGTAGCTAACTTTATTTTTGAGCCGAAAATATGACCCAATTAAACAAAGAAAAGGTATGGTAATTTATGTATTATAGGGGATAACGATCCAAACATAACGAGATTACAATACATGAGCCTAATTTTGAATTCAGAGTGCAAGATAGTGGGAGAAAGAGAGAGAAGGAAAAGATAGAGCTAATATATACTAGTTGTACAATGAATTTATAGTTAGTAGTGAGTTCCGAGACGTCATCCAAGTGGCACCGAACAAAATGTAAGTCAGTGATGCTATGGTCACCGTCATTAAAATGATAAGATGGATTAAGAAAAACGTTACTAACCATGGAATTGCTATCAGATTTTCAGATTTGCTCTCATTCCAATTCTAAGTAATAACGTAAGCTAGTATATTTATGTCATGTATCCAACGTTTGCGTTCACTTCATATTTTTTATTTGTTGGTAGGTAATTACAACGACTTTGGATAATTCAACATAAAAATGATAAGGTATAAAAATACATGTAGGGGATGTAGCTCAGATGGTAGAGCGCTCGCTTAGCATGCGAGAGGTACGGGGATCGATACCCCGCATCTCCAAACTTTTTAATAGTACCTTTTGCATTTTTTTTCCCTTGCTAAAGAAATTGTTGGTCTCTTCGCTAATGTTTTTTGCATTTTTTCCCTTACTAAAGAAATTGTTGGTCTCTTTGCTAATGTGCTCTTTGTATAGCCCATTTTGAACATGCTAATTTGGTTTATCTCTCCTCCAGATTTTATCCATATAGCTGTAAACTATAACATTCAAAAGGGTTCAAAATTTTCAAGAAGAGATATTTTAACATATACAATAACAAATCTACACCCTTAGCCCCTAGGTGATTACAACCACGTACTATACTCTACTACTAACCATGGAACTTCGCTGGTCACCTCATTTTCAGCCTAATTTTTTAGCCCAACGCAACACTATCATATACTAAGGTGGTGTTTGGAAAGGAGGGACTAAACTTTAGTCCCTCTCATACAAACATAAGTTCTTACAAAAGAGACTAAGGGCTTATTTGGTTCTCTACCCTACCAATTTATTGGTAGTGCCAAAGTCTAGGCAAAATTTGGCACTACCAAAATATTGGTAGGGTAAAATTATTTGGCTACCATTTGGATTGCTACCAATATAAAGTCAAATTCTCATAGTATAGTAAAGAAACTTCTAGAAAATGACCAAATAGTATAAGGGAACTACCAAATATTTGGCTTCAATCCAAAATAACACATATACTATTCAATTTGCCAATAAATTGGTAGGGTGTGTTTTTGGTATTAAACCAAAACGGCCCTAAAATTTTTGTGAGAGGGACTACATTCCCAAACACCACCTAAGTGCGATATTACGAGCAATCAATCAATCGAGTATAATGCAGCTTAAGCCAGCCAGCCATCGCCTTCGTTTGGTGTTGCACGTGTCAAATCCCCGGGCGGGCCGGACCCACCGTACAGTGACAGATCCAGCCACTGGCAGTTGGGCCGCGAGCGGGCCAACGAACCACCACCCCAGCATTTATTACTCCCCTTGCACCACCACGCGTAATCCACCCACCATTAAACTCTGGCCCCACCTGTCATCCAGCGTGTGGTGCCACGTCCGTTTCCCCTTCCCGGGAGGGAGCAGCGTCCTGTTTGTGATTTACCCGTATTGGTTTGTACCCGAGACACTGAGATGTGGGGCCCACGGTGAGATTGGTGGCTTGCGCGTGGTTTTTCTTGTGGTCGTAGGCACACCGCCCGCCGCGACCGCCCAACTACTCGGTGAGTTGACTTGGTAATAAAGAAGACGTATACTCGTGTCATGGAAATTTTCGTCCAGGTCCTCGTGGGACGACGAAATTCAAACCGGCTCCATGCATGGCTTACTCCGTACACCGCCACACGTACTCCGTAACACGTTACACGTCTACGGGTGGCATGGGCGAGCGACATGAGCGGATCGCTCATTCCATTATACGTTCTGTTTGCTCGTCCCATGTGTTTGTTTGGCTAGGTGGATGAGCTTCGATGAAAGATGGCCGTCCGAATTTTTATATTGTTTATTTAAATGGTATGATGGATAGTACGGTCTAGAAAAGGGAATATTCTCTTAATATGTTGGATGAGTGTATCCGGCCGATTTGACTGGAAAAAGTCATACAAGGCATGTGTAATGTGTCATATTCTGATTGGCTGTGGTTGGTTTGATTTTCTGTTAGCAAGCTCCAAATGATTTTTTTCTCCTAAACCATTTATCTAATTTATGATTTGATTACACCATTATATTTATTACAATTAAATCTTTAATAAAATCTCAGGTGATTATATTTTAATAAAAAAAATATATATGATAAATGTGACCCACTAACTTTTGGCATATCCCAACCATGCTATATCCCTCCAACCAAATAAGAAATTTAGTCATCCTATATACAAATCAAACAAAAAAATTAGATCGCTATATAAAAAAAAATATATGAATGGTCATATCCCATTCATGACTATCGACCAAACATGCATGCATGACATCAGCCACACCCACACACACCCTAAATACTCTCCCGGTGATGGCCATATAGTAATAATTTCATTTTCATCCAAGCATTGCCATCTCCATAAAAGTATGGACATGAATGGACTTGTTTGCAAACAGTGCTAGAGTTAAAAACTTAGAATGGACTTGTTTGCAAATAGTGCTAGAGTTAAGATGATGGCAACGACCACCCAACACCAATCGATCGGCTATCGATGTCACGATGCAGCAATGTAGTCCTCCGGTCCAATTTCCAAGCTTGTCTCACAAAGACCATAGTCGACGATCAACGATGGACAGTGCTTGCCACTCAGCTGTGAAAATCAACGTTAGTACTCCCTCCCTTCCCTCATATAACCATGATCTCTTCATTTGATGTGTGGTATTATTACATTTATATATACAAATTGAGTTTGCATACATGCATGAAAGTATTTGAGGTAGTAAAACTCTTGTTTCTTGTGCATGGTGGGTGTTAAAGGGTGCGTGTTTCTTGATTTCTTGATGTTTCCGCCGATACTTTGATACATCGTCCGTATTTAAGTCTATTTTTAAGTTTATTCGTTTTTGAAAATACATAAGAAGTTGTATAAAAAATCATTTTAAAAACATGCTAACTTTGAATGAAAGTCGGACTCCTAATTACTTTATAATTCTCGCCAGACCATTAAAAAAATAACGTACATGATATATGATCAACATCCCAATAAAGATTTCGAATTAGATATCAATACTATCAAAATAAAAATCCTATATATACATTTTAGAAAAGACAATCTAACAATAATACGATTAAACTAGCCCTCACCCGTTGCAACGCACGGGTATTATTTCTAGTTATAAATACAATATAGGAAAGTTAATTCTTCCTTAATATTGATAAAAAAAAAACTTATACGATGATCAATATGAAATGGAGGGAGTGGTACTGTATTAGAGTTGACCTCTGGGAATTAGGTTGCTCCGGCACTCCATGGTACTCTCTGATTTTCGGCATATGATACCGTTAATTTATATATATTTGTTTGATCATTTATTTTATTAAAAATATACACATATTAAAAATATGAGTTGTGCTCAAAGCTAGTACTACCCAACTAAAACAAATCACACCAAAATAAATAAAGGTTACGTATTTTTCTAATAAAATAAATGGTTTAACATATGCCTAAAAGCTATAGATATAATCTAAAGTTAATTTTAAGTTATAAACTTTGATTATAGAATTAGTTTAGGGTTGTTTTCATCAGTTTAGGAGTTGTTGGCATCCGGCTCTCCTTTTTTCCATTTCTACGACCGCTAGTAAAATAATCTACCAAGATCCTTTAAAGTCGAAATCACTTTGAAATGTAATCTTTAGGGATTCCAAGTAGATTCATAGTTGGCTCTACACAATTTGTCAAATGGTCACAAGGTCACAGGTGTTCTAAAAAGATATTTATATTAACTTCATTGACTCAATCTAGTTGTTAGAACACACTGTACATGGGTCTACTATCTCAATTTGATGCATGTCGTCGCAAGAATAGGTGCTAAAGTCCCTTTTTCTCCAATTCAATGGATACGGTTAAAGTTCCTAAGAGACAACACGTTGATAATAGGTTTGTTGAGACGAGATTATGGCATCTAGATCTTCTTTTAGAATTAAAAGCCCACTTAAACGGTTCAGTTTTTTTACTTAGAATATGAGAATACATAGTTGTAAAATTTTAAAAATAAACTAGAAACCCGAAGTTATTTTTTTCAACTTCTCTATATTCTTACCAGATGAATTCTAAAGTTCTTCCAAACAGACTTTGTAAAGGAGTTGAAAGTAGTACCCATTGCATTCAATTGTATAATTGCATCTTAGTAGTATCCATGTGAACTGTTGAAGCACAAATGAATTAAAATGACTTTCTGTTCAGTTTAAGCTTTTGATTGAAACAGAAGACTCATACATAAGTTCTAGGAGTACATATTACTTTTTTCACATCAAATGGTGTATGCTCCTGTTCATATATTCCTATGTCCTCGTTTACTGGTCACTGTTGACCCGCTAGTGTTTTAACTTTGATCATTAATAGTTTTTAAAGGATTAAGTATTAACCTATGATTAGTGAAAGTTATATAGTTGTATTAATGGTATATGTCATACTTCAAGTATATATATATTTTTTTCAGAAAAAACAAACGGCCAATGTTTTGAAAAAAAACAAGTGACAAGTATATACAAATTTTGCTACATGACATCGTGACCACGGTTTAAGTAGTAAGGCATCACACAAACTGACTTTGGGGAAATACACTATTAAGAGTGTCTTCCCCCAAAACTTCGCGCGGTGTTAAAACCGTGAAATCATAATGTGCCATAAAATAACATGTTATAGCTGCTAAAGCACAACTGCACAGATGAAACTACCCATCCTTTCTATTCAATTTAACCTTTTGGCCGAAACTAAACTATTCATACATAATACCTAAAATATTTCTTTTCCATATATCCTTTTAGTGCATGTTACTGTCACCCATCCTCCTTTTTATTATCACTAGACACAAAAATCCCAACAAAATCCAATTATAATCCAAATAGTACCCCTTCTTTTCTTTTTTATTTTTTACAGGTCACCGTTCCACCACATCGCACATATTCTTCGTCGCTAATTAGCTTCACCTGCGACCACACACACACCACCACCACCGCCGCGTCGCCATTCCACACCGCGTCAAGCAGCGCACGCCATCGCCGTCTCCTCCTCTTCTCCGGCGTCCAAGAACCCCTCCCGTGCCCCGGCCATGCCGCCGCCGGAGCCGGACAAGGACAAGCCGCTGCCGAAGCCCAAGCCGCCCAAGCCCAAGCCCAAGCCGCCCAAGCCGGAGCCGGAGCCGAACACGCGCTCGGCGCCGGAGCGCGACCAGACGGCCGCCCCGTACGGCACGGTGCCCCCCGACCCCTTGTCCTGCGCCACCGACTGCTCGCCGGACTGCGTGTTCTACCACCTGTGCCCTTCGCCGCCGCCGCCGGTGGCGCCCGTGCATCTGAGGTCGTCGCGGCTGCCCACGCCGCTCATCGCGCTGTCGGCGTCGCTGCTCGGCGTGTCGGTGGTGCTGCTCGTCGCGTTGCTGGTGTGTCGGCTTATGAGGGGGAGGGGGAGGAGGGGGAGGAGGAGGCGAGGTGGGCGGAACGCGCTCGCGCCGCAGGAGGCGCCGCTGACGCAGCAGCCGCAGCAGGGGGACGAGGAAGGTGGGGCGGCGGGGGCGGCGATGGCGGCGGAGGAGGTGGAGGGCGACGACGACGACGACGACGGAGGAGGAGGGGTTCACCACGTGTGGTACATACGCACCGTGGGGCTCGACGAGCGCGCCATCGCCGCCATCACCGCGCTGGTGTACGACGCCAAGAAGACCGGCGGCGGCATCGGGCTCGCCGGCGGCGGCGGCGGCGGCGGCGGGGGAAGCTGCGCGGTGTGCCTCACCGAGTTCCGCGACGGCGAGACGCTGCGCCTGCTGCCGCGGTGCCGCCACGCGTTCCACCGCGGCTGCATCGACACCTGGCTCCGCGCCCACGTCAACTGCCCGCTCTGCCGCGCGCCCGTCCAGATCAGCGACAAGTCCGCCGCCGCCGCCGCGGCGGCGGCGGCCAACGCCGCGCCGGGCGCCGCCGCGGCCGTTCCCGGCGGCGCGCCCGCGCCGAACCCGCGCAACGCAGCTGCCGCCGAAGCCGACAGAGGAGAGCTCCAGGGCTCGCCGGAGCGCGGCGTCAGGCGAGCCGCGTCGATGGTGACGCTGCCGAGGCGGCCATGGCCGGAGGTCTCGCTCCGGTCGCCGGCGTCGAACAGTGGGCGCATGGGCGAGATGGGCCTCGCCAAGATCGCTCGACTGATGAAATTCTCGGAAGTGTTGGAGATGGCCGGCATCGGAGCGACCAGGTCGGTGTCCTTCGGCGGCCACGGCAGGTCCGGCCAGTCCGCCGCCGCCGGCGCCGGCAACAACGCCGACGAGATTTCACGGTGAATTGCTGCTCTTCTGTGAAGGGATGAATCGCTGAAGGTTTCAGATTTTGGGAGACATGGAGGTGTTTGGTTTGGAGAGTTTTGTCACAAGGGAAAGGTAAAAAAAGTTTATCTTTCCTAAATCTTATGTGTGATTAAGCAAATAAATAACATGAGCTTTGTGCATACACCGCGAAACGTCAGAAATTGTAAATATGAATTCCTGACAAAAAGGAGATGTCTTTGTATGCGAGTTTGTAAGATATAAAAGAGATCACTGCTGCCTGTTCATTACAGTTCATGAAATTATATGAACTATGTTTGGACTTGTCTTTGCATCACCTCTCTTCTTTACTTCCAATCATGCAAGATGTTAATTTCACCAAGATGATTCATGACTGTCGGTGCAGGATATGGCTGTGTCTTGCCTCTTTGATCTTTTATCAATCTGTGATTGTTAAGAGATTTTGATTCACTCATCAAGCTATGGGACTTGCCGACTTGGTGTTTCTTCATCTCTCTTCTTTACTTCCAATCTTGCAAGATGTTAATTTCACCAATATGATGGATTCATGACTGTCGGTGCAAGGAGAAGGGTTGTGTTTTGCATCTTTAATCTTTCATCAATCTGTGATTGTTGAGAGATTTTTATTCACTGATTCACTCATCAAGCTATGGACTTGTGTTTCTTCATCTCTCTTCTTTACTTCCAATTTTGCAAGATGTTAATTTCACCAAGAAGGTTCATGGCTGTCGGTGCAGGAGAGGGGTTGTGTTTGATTCTTCGATCTTTCATGAATCTGTGATTGTTAAGACCATTGATTTTGATTCGCTGACCAAACAACAACCTTCTCAAACCTCATGTTCTTCCAGTTTATCACAAGGTTGTTGATTGTTGCATAAAAGTAAAGCAAGCAACCTGCACCTAGTTTTAATTCCAGTACTTTTCAATGTGGTTGAAACATTTTTGATGACTGTGATCAGACCAAAGTACAGGAAATGTGTTGCAACTTGTGAGGAATTTGTTCTGCTGCACCAATCCAGAATGAACTGGATCCTGTTCCAATCCTGTTCACTGAAAAAGAAAAGGGAAAAAGAAAAAAGAATTCAGCATTGCATCTGGAGCCTCCTGATTTGCTCATCCAATGGAGTGCATCAATATGGCTGAGGATTCTCAAGGAAGTTGCAACGACAAGCCACCTACTTTTTTTCCCATGTCACCATCAAGCTACTGACACTGCATTAAAAAGATGATGCTACACCATTTGGAAATGCTAATGGTGTGACAAAGCAAAGGAGGGATGCAAGTTAGGCAGTTAACCTTCAGTCACCTCACAAGGCACTAGAGCAGTAGTGAGTAGTGACCATCAATTATATATCGACCTACCATTAGTTGCAGGTCATTGTTGATAACCAAGTAATATGGGGTTAAGTTAGCATTGTGTTATTCTCAAGGCTCTTGAGAAAATGGAGTAGTAGAAAGCAAGTACCTTTCACAAGTTATTCATGCTTTTTTGTTAGATGAGGGGATGGGATCATGGTTTACAAAAACCAAAGAAAATTTGTCGGTTTTTGTGAAAACCGGACTTCTTGGACTGGCTTAGGAACATGGACCGCTTTGTTTACAGATCAAGTTCATGAAAAATTTAAACTGAGTTTTATTTTTCTTATAAAATTTTACCGGATTTTATTAGGAGTCAACTGCTTCCAGATGGTTTTCATCAAAGCCATGAAAACCTCTAACCTCTGGAATTTTTTTTTCTCGCAAACGGTCTAGTGAACCTGGATATGATTGGTGAGGAATGTCTGTAGTACAGCTGATGTAGTAGCAGACACCGACGTATGCATCCGGATCCATATATCAGCCACCGCTAAAATGTATCAGTCTTACTACAAAGGATCTGCATCCGTATGTGATTGGTGAGGCAAAAGTAATGAAAAAGTTTGGCTTGGTTTGGTGTACCTTTCACAAGTTAATTTAGGCTTTAGGATAAGGCCATGGATGATTGGACAGTCTTGTGTCCTTGTGTAGAGCCTTTAGTAGATATTTTGGTTTTCTTGAGGCTATGATATCCCTGTCATTTTTTGCTCAGAGTGAGAAAAATGATTAAACGAGTGTTGTTAGTGGAGTCCCGACACGCACGGCAGATACTTCACTCGCACAGTACCACTGAAGTGCTGTTTTCTTTGCATGCTTATTCACACTCGCTCAGTGCTGTCTTTCCATGCTTCACACTTGCCAGTTGCCTGTCTCTGTCTACATCAAAACAAACAAACAAAAACAAAAAAGTAAAAAAGAAGAGTTTTTTTATTGAAAAAAACAGTAAAAAGAAGAGCTGAGAGACAGCCTTGCATCTTCACTGTGGAAATCAAAATCTTAAAAAAATTGGCATTGTTGGTGACACTGCGATTAGCGCGTGAAATGCCTGAGTGCAAATATGCTTTCTGTAGATGACTCACACAGATATTTAGTCACGTAGGCCTTGTTTAAATCCTTCGAGCTATTAAATAGCCCTTCGGAATCTTGCTATTTTAGAGTATTAAACGTAGATTACTGACAAAACCAATTCCATAACCCCTAGGCTATTTTGCAAGACGAATCTAATGATGTATATTAATCCATGATTAGCGACCAATTACTGTAGCGTCACTATAATAAATCATGGATTAATATACCTCATTAGATTCGTCTCGCAAAATAGCCTAGGGGTTATGGAATGGGTTTTACCACTAATCTATGTTTAATAATCCTAAATAGCAAGATTCTGGAGGGCTATTTAATAGCCCTCCGGATCCAAACAGGCATAATAGCAATATAACAGAACCACTTGCCAGAGGGTCGGCCAGCAAATATGTACCGCAAGGCGCAAACACTGGAAAATCCATTATTCCCCCACACCGTTTTGAACATGAAATTTGGTCTCAAATTTCTACATTATACTCGAGAAATTTTCCTCACGAGAGCAGCTAGAGGGCATTATAACTCACATGAGCCCTTCAATTTTACAAAACTCTTGACAACATGGCCATTTTTGTACAAGCGTGACAAAGGGAAGGCCTGGATCTTGCTATGTTCAGCGGACAGGAGAAATTTGGACAGTTCTCCTTTTTGACCCTAAGACAAAAATGATCTCCCAGACGGTATCACATATATCTCCAGTAGACGATCAGATGATAAATTAAGCGATGAAAATCAGAGCCTGGACAAATTTCTCAATGTAGAAACCTTGCTAAGAGATCCTCTTTATGCTGCATATAGTAGTATGCCAAAATTGCAAGAATAATAACCAGTATCATGGTCCATATACTTATACCTGCCAGAACAAAGCAAACATATTTAGGAGGACATGCACGACTGGCAAGTATAAAAAACAATAACAAATAAAGATGTGGCATACCACGACTCTTAGGTGATCCAATTGAAGTCACCCTAGCAGTAGAATCGAAGGAAGTCGACAGCAAGGTCCTGATATAAAATAGAATACCAACATTGAGAAATCACATCTGTCACGTTTGTAAACTCCAAGCAGATCGAGAGTCTACGGCATATATACTGACCTTGAATCTTGAGAGAATGCCAATGTAGTAATAATGCCAAGATGTGCCTTTTTAACTGTTACAAGCGACCGCATATTTTTTGAACTTAGTACAATAATGCTTCCTTCAATAGTTCCACTGGATATGGAAATGCAAACAAATTAGGCTTCTAGAAGGTGCATCCACATAATCTCAATAAGCTTAATCATAAAATGCAGTAAGCTGTTGATTGAATTTGCTCACATTGCAAGAAGTGTACAATCAGGCGAGACAGCAAATGCTGAAATTGCCTCACGTGTTATTTTATTTGACCCAATTCTCGTCCACGAGGTCGTATTCCAAGATATTATTTTCCCATAATCACCTAAGGAACAGGTTTATGTTACTGTCAGGACTTACCCTAGCAGATAGTATTCGATCTATAACATGGTTAAATAAAGTCTTGGGTTACCTTGCATCGCTGTAACAAAGAGGATCTGACTGTTGTCAGTCTGATTAGAGAATCTGCAGAAACCAAATATTTCTCCCTGGAAATGTGAAAGCAAGAAACTCACTTAAAACAAACACAATACACCAACATATGTTTTCAAAACACATAAACACACACATACTCACTGCTTCTCTTGGGAGATTAGCTACAACTTCTGCTGACTTCAAGTCCCATACTCTACATGGGCCACTGCTTCTGTTCACAGCAAGGAAATGTTCATCGGAGCTAAAAGCACAACACGAAACAGAGGAAACCCATCAGTATCACGCAATCAATAATACCTAAGTTGCGAGAAAAGAAAGAGAATTTTTACCTGAAGGTTAAATCCTTCACTGATGTTTTCGTATCGGGTTCTTCAAGAATGGAATCCATGGAAGGCCATTTGAAGACCCTTAAATGACCATCCTACATAATTGACAGAAAATTGATTTGGCACCCTAAGTAGAAATCATCAAAGAATTCCCAAGGCACGATTGTATAGTACAGAAATCAAATTTTGTAATGAATATTTTGCCTTGAAAAAAGTGACAATTGGAAATATTACAGCTATAGACACAAATTAATATAGCCTCGTAAGTGTCCCGATTTGCTTTTAACTAAAGTGAAGGTGAGGATGCTACACATAAAACAACATAACTGAACAAGTATTACCATGGAAACAAATAAAACATTGATTTAGTTTCTTCATTTGTTTATGTGCTCTTATTTTGTTCACTTATTAGAAAATAACTAACCTTACATTGTCGCACACCAAAAAGGATTTGTAACATGCTGATTATGAATCAAGAAGTGCCCTTTGACCAACACAAAGTCACCAACACTATATACACTTCTGGTAAGTGACCTCAATCTCTAATGAATCATTATAAATAGTAAACAGAGGCACGCATTGCTATTGTCAAGTTCCCATGCGAATTCCACAATTTGGTTCTCTTAATCATGTACACAAAATTGTTGCTCATGTAAACCTTATCATAATTTGCTTGCCAAATTGTTTCTGCATGAAGCTCTGAAGTAGATGACTATAGTTTATTACATCTTCTTTACCAAAGACACTGTAACGTTTATGGCAGTCAGATTCAGAAAGAAAGTTTTTGTGTGCATAAGCAATGGCCAGTAAAAAGTGAAAAGGAAAGAAATTTAGCAAACGAAAAGAAGGCAATAAACAGGGCATCTTCCAAAGTATATAGGCCAAAGTACCTATAGGGTAACTGGCTACACGAGGAATGGAATACAAAAATGAAAAAAGTAATGCATAAAGAAAATAATAATCTCTAATAGAAAGCAAGTTATATCCACTTACCTCACCACCAGTCGCAAGTATTGAACCTTCTCCACTGAATGACACAGCTAACTGCAAACCAGCATCACTCAACTCTGTCAGTGCCTCCTGATCAGCCCTCAAAGCTATATTATCAGGTCCCTCTCCTTCCTGTGATTCCCATCGAAATAACCTATATAGTTGTTACATGGTCAGAAATCAGAATTAAGAAGTGCAAAATAACCAGGAAAAATTCTTTACAAAAGTTGAACCTTCTCTCCTAAAAAGAAGACATCCACTATCATCGCGTAAAAAGGTACATTTCGGAGCTAATACTAAGATATAATCTAGCAATTCATCTACAGTAAGCAAATAACAAAAATATGACTTCTGACATGTTATGGGCGTTGCCCATAACAAACAATTCAACAAGTTAATGACAAGACAATTAATACTTACAAAAGCAGGAACTAAAATCTACATGCCCCAATTCTAGCTTCATAGTAAAGCACGGTCTGTAAGTTGGATAAAGAACTCCACAAACTTGTACCCAGCCGTCGTTGTCCAACCTCATCATAATATTGGTTTCTACAAGCCTCTCAGACCACACATATATAATCTTAGTGTTTACATTTACATGATTAAATCTTAGTAATAATGGAAAAGGTCTACAGTACCCCCTCTCTCCTCTAATTCTTCCCGAAGTTAAGCTTCAAACAGTTCAACCCTTAAACTGGATAAAAAAAAACACCCTCAATTTTCAATACCAAATAGATTACACCTACCGTAAGCACAAAACAAGGCTTGTTTTGTGCCACGTCTACTGCCACGATGGCACCAACACAAAGCATGCGCAGCAGAGGGACCTGCAAGCTGTAACTACATTTTTCTTTCCCTCTACCATCTTCTTCCCACATTCTTCGTTCCCTGAATCCCTAACCGCATTGAAGAGGTGACATGAAGAGTGATCCCCCGTACTCACGTGGCGTTCGTTACGGAGAACCTCAAAAGTTGTTCAAAATGTGGTTGTATGTAGACAGTACGAGTTATCTGAGTCATGAATTGAATTGACACCTTTTGAAGCATTTTGAACAATTGGGCTAACTAGAATTCATAGCCAACCAATACCACCCCCAGCTGGCACTGGCGGCACCATCCGCAGTAGTAGCATGAACACAGGTAGTAGATGGTACAGAAGGACAAATTTGATTCGAGAGGAGAGTAACCTGCAGCCATTGGGGAATGCGCAGAGGACGCCGTCGCCGCGCGGGTGGACGCCCATCCTGTACGGCACCTGCTCCTCCGTCCCCATCCTCAACACCTGCACTCCCCACCCCCACCCCCACCACCAGCAACGTCAGATCAGCACGGGACGAGATCGAGATCGGCGTGGAAATCTGGCGGAGATGAAGAAACCGGATCGCTCACCGGGTCGGGGGACAGCGCCGCCGCCGCGGCCGCCCCAGCGGAGGTGTCGAGCGCGGCCACCACCAGCGCGTTGGGCACGCCGCTCCGCCCCTCCCCGCCCCCTCCCCCGAGCGCCGCCATGAGCGGCGGAGGCGGAGGCGGCGTAGCGGGGGACTCCGACGAGGCCGCGCCCGCGTCCGCGTCCGCATCCCCCTCCTCCACCGGAGGAGGCGGATTGAGGATGTGGGCGAGGGGCAGCCACGAGGCGCAGTAGATCGGGAACCCGTACGTCTGCCCGCCGCCGCGCCGCGCCATCGCCGGAGTTGGAGGTGGTCGGCGGCGCAAGCGGATCGGATCCTCTCTGACTTTCGCGTGCGGTTGGGCTCTTGAATCGAATGCGCAATCCAACGGCGAGCAGCGAACACCGGTTTATTCCGGTTTGCAGAAAAAAAACCGAGAAAATATCAGTTCGGCTTTCGGTTTCGGCCGAAGAAAACCGGGAGCACGCCACCTCCGCACGGCCAGCCTCCCTCCGTCGCGTGAATGGCTAGAGGCTAATTTTCGGTTTTATCGGTGGGTCGGTTTATTAGTGGAGTTGAAAGCCGAGCCATAAACCGAACACGGAACAGAAGAAAAAAAAAAAAAGGCAAACAACAACCGCTGGCCAAAAAAAATCGAACTCAGAACAACCGTTGGCTGGATACACCTGGCTACCATCCAAACACGCCCACGTATTTTCTTCGAATTTAAACTCCAGTGCAGTGTAGTTAGCACTAGCATGCTAAGAAGATTGTGTTTCATACAACTTGATGGTCTTTGATTAGATCTTTTGGTGTGTGTATTTAAAACAGAGACTGAAGATCTACTACTTCATTTCACTGATAAAAGAAAAGATACAGACCGATCGTTCACACACACACACACACACACACACACACACACACAAGAACACCGCCCTACAAGCACATCAGGAACTCCCTAAAGCTACACTAAATACTTTCTGGAAAAAACAAAAGCAAAATTCTAGCATTTTTGTGCCATCGTGCAAGCCACCTGATCCGATCGGACTGTTAAGCTTTGATACATTTGCTACTCATTACATGCTGATCAACTACTGAACAACAGATCATCCTCTGACTCATCTTCTGACGATGATGGCGAGGCCGTACTGTCACAAGTGAAACATGAGAAATCAGAATGTAGCTCACAAATCCTATCTTACTATAAAGTTACCCCCCACTAACTACTTAAGCTTAACATACAAGGATGCCACATCATCATCCACTAACAAGATGCATGCCATATCATCATCTACTAACAATCATCACATTTAAATATCATGCAAACATGTTATATCTTTATAGAGCTTTTCAAAGACAAACATGTTAAATTATCATCCAATATAATTCACATAATGTTTCAGTGTATATCTTTATTATGTTTTATGATATCATATATACTTATATAGTTCATCATCACTTAGTTAATGTTTAAATGATTAATTTATGGTCCAAATTATCTTTCTCTTTTTTTCCTCAAATTAAGTCATATCACATCAATTGTTTTTAGCCTTTAGATGATTAATCTACGGTCCAAACTATCTCCCTACTTTTCTTCTTCCATAAAGTCATACCTCCTTACTTTTTACGTTTGAATCACCATTCTACATACTATTTAAATTTAAATTATCATAAGCCACATTAATTTACTTAATCTGATGTTATCTAGCTATCTTACACGTTATTTTTTTTTCGTTGTTATCATACTAAATTCCCGCAGCAATGTGTGGGGTTTCACCTAGTACTACAATTTTGAAACCCAGTCGCTAGAAAAATGAAATTATTTCGGGACAGAGAGAGTACTAAAATAAAAAGTAGTGTAGCGACAAGCGAGAGACGATGAACATACATTGCTTTTCGGTTCTGCCACGACCACTGCAGCCACTTCAGTCGAGTTTCCTTCGAATCGAATCTCTTGAAGACGGTGCGGCGTGTTCGTGACCTTAGTAGCTCTTTGGCAAGATGATACTGCTCCGAGTTCGCGTCAACCCCGTCCTCCCTTAAGGTCTTCAGCATTTGAAGTCTCTCATCTCGCTCTCTCTGAATTCTGTTGATTGATTGTTGAATTATGTTGGATATGCGACCGATGTGGTATTCGATGAATGATCTCTTCTTCTTCTTCTTCGGTTCAAGGCTGTCAACCACTTGCTCCTTCGCGTCCTGCAATTCCTGTTCATTCAGGCAAGAATTTTGAAAATACAATCAGTAGACTAGACTACATTTTGTGATTTGGATGAACAAAATTTGGGTTGTGCGTGTCTGAATGCAATTCGCACGAACCTGTGAGTAATAACAATACTTGATCCAAGTTCAGCAAGACTGGAAAAAAGTAGCACATACAAGGGAACATGAAAAGCTAGTTCAGTCAACTAACTACGTACCATTCTAATCGAAACAAATTCATTTTTAACTTTAACAGGAAAAGCTACTGTCTGGTTGTCTTATTTTCCAGCAATTCAATTTTTTTTTTCAGGTAGAAAATACATCGGCATGGCCTCCACATTCCATTTCAGTGTTGTGTATGGGCAGTTTTTCTTTCCTCAATGCATAGTTGAAGGAATTAAACAAACTATTGAATAATTTGATCCAATGGCTGCAAGATACTTGCCGTAGTAGCGCGGTGGAGACGACGAGCAGGAGTCGAACGCAGGCTGTAGCGCGGCGGCGGTTTAGGAGGCGAGCACGACGAGGTGGAGGACGCCGGCGAGCTCACCCGCCGGCGTGGTGCCTGGCGCAATCTCTGACGGTGGGGAGGCCTCATGGCCGTCGACCTTTGTGATGCCTTAGGCGCCAACCTCTGCTTGCAATGTAAATCTGCAGGGAAAGAAGGATTTTTTTTTGGTTGGTGATTTTGGGGCTGGATTGTTTGCAGCAAACTGGAGCAATGATTCACCTGTGCATTTTGCATAATGCATCTTATTTACTAGTAATACACAATGTGTGGTTCATATAAACAAGTTCAGCTCTGCCAAACTGCGGTTGTACTGAATTAATGGAAAACAAACTTGGGCTGACACAATGGCTCAACATTAACTAAGCAAAGTTGTGCACTGTCATACATTGATACATACATTACTGCGTGATGCAACTTCAATTGGCACTGAATTAAATTGTGAACCGATCGAAAGAATCAAGTGGAGCAGAATCTTGGATCTCCAGCAATGCACATTGGACCAACGACAGAGTACACATGCGTTTCTGCCGAAGGACAAAACGCTTATCTTGCCTGAATGGGGTGTTACCTCGTTCCGGCTGGGATGTGGTCACCGGACCACCGGCGCTGGCGACGGAGCAACGGCCGGCGCGGCGTTCCGCCGTCGAGGGAAAGATTGAGTGGGGGATTGGAGCCGAGGAGGCGCCTGTAGCAATGGAATGGAGTGGTGGTGGCTTCTTGAATAAGCTTTGCCCCTCTCTAGAAGAGCAACGTTACCCTGATACGGTAGATTACCGTCGTATCAGTATCTGATACGCCTCCGGATACGGATACGTGCGGGATACGTCCGGATACGTATCCCATACGTATCCCTCATTTTTCTTATTTTTAGATAATTAAAATAAATATGGATACTCTCCCGATACGGTGGGATACGGACCTGATACGGGGTAACCCTAAATCGCATCGCACAGGAACAAAACACGCTCTCCTTCTCCACCCGCGCCGCCCCTCGCTCTCACAAGTCACAACTCACGCTGCCCCTCTCTCCTCGCTTCCCCGATCCCCATCTCAGCGCCGCCGCCTACGCCGTCGCTGCGCCGCCTCGCCGCCGCTAGCGGCAGGCGCCGCGCTGCTGCCTACGGCCGGCACAGCGCCCCCTCCTCTGCGCTCTCCTCCGCGACTCCTCCTCCACAAGGTGCCGCGCCGCCCGCTCCAAGCCTCCAACCGGCGCCCAGCACCGTGTTGGCTTCCTTCGATCCCGGCCTCCGACGACGCTGAGGATCCTTAGGTAAGTGAATATCCCCTCCAAGTTTGATCTGCACTGTGCGTAGTGTTCCGGTTCAATTTTTCTTAGTATAATTGCTGTCATCTTTGGTAGATTCAATGGATTTTAGAAGTGGAAGCTCGAATGATAGTGGTAGTGCTAGCAATCCTAGTGGTAATACTGGTTTTGATGCATCGAGACCATCTAGTGGGAGTGGTTCAACAATGGGAGGGCATGCAAGGAGCATTTTGAATGCTGCTCGTGTGATTCCACCCAATGATGATGAAAAGAAGCCCTTGTGGAGGTATGTTGAGCTGCTGGAAAAGACAGGGAAAGGTCAAGGAGGGAATGCAAGGTTCAGATGCAGGTTTTGTAACCAAGTTATCCATGGGAGTTACTCAAGAGTTAAAGCACATCTCTTGAAAATTGGAACAATTGGTGTGGCTACATGCAAAAAGGTGACAGTAGATATACTTGGGCAACTTCAAGATGAAATGACTAGAGCTGAAGCAATCTCTGCAAGGAATTTGCCTAAGGACATCCCACTACCAACAGAGAGTGTGAGTAGGGGGAAGAGAAGGGCTGTTTCAGCTATTGAGTCAAGCTTCAATTTAGATGCTCGTGCCAAGCTTGATGCTTTGATTGCGAGGATGTTCTATACATCAGGTCAGAATATAGCATGTTTTTTTTCAGTTCTAACATTATCAATTTTGTTTTGTTTATGACGTGCAACTAATTATATGTGTGCATTTGGTTTGCAGGTATTCCTTTCAATGTTGCAAGAAATCCATATTTCAGGAAGGCTTTTCAGTTTGCTTGCAACAACCAACTTGGTGGTTATACCCCTCCAAATTTCAACAAATTAAGAACAACACTTCTTGTTCAAGAGAGGACAAATGTTGAGCGCTTGCTGAATGCTCTCAAGTCAACATGGTCTACTAAAGGTGTGAGTATTGTATCTGATGGATGGTCTGATGCTCAAAGGCGACCAATCTTGAATTTTCTTGCAGTGACAGAAGATGGACCAATGTTTTTAAAAGCAATCAATACTGAAGGAGAAATCAAGAGGAAGGAATATATTGCTGAGAAAATGTTTGCCATCATTGAAGAGGTTGGCCCAAATAATGTCGTGCAAGTTATTACTGATAATGCATCTAATTGTAGGGCTGCTGGATTGATGGTTGAACAAAAGTACAGCCACATTTTCTGGACACCATGTGTTGTCCATACTTTGAACTTAGCCTTGAAGAGTATATGTGCTGCCAAAAACTCTAGTGGGGATGCTTTTCTAGAATTCCAATGGATTAGTGAAGTGGCTACAGATGCATCTGCCATAAAGAATTTCATTATGAATCACTCAATGAGGCTCTCCATGTTCAATGATTTTAGTAAGCTGAAATTTCTTGCCATTGCTGATACTAGATTTGCATCTACTATTGTGATGCTTAAGAGGTTTCGTGCTATCAAAGAGAACTTAATCTTGATGGTGGCTAGTGAAAAATGGAATACCTATAGGGAGGACAATCAAGTTCAAGCACAACATGTCAAGGAGAAGATTTTAAATGATTTATGGTGGGATAAAGTGAAATATATCATTGATTTCTGTGAGCCTATCTACTCTATGATTCGTGCTGCTGACACTGACAAACCATGCCTCCATTTGATCTATGAGATGTGGGATTCCATGATAGATAAGGTGAAAAAAATCATCTATCGTCATGAAGGGAAAGAACTAGATGAGCAATGTTCTTTTTTCTTTCATGTGAATGAGATCTTACACTTCCGGTGGGCAAAAAGTACTACCCCCTTGCATTGCTTAGCACATTCACTAAACCCAAAGTAATGATGTTCTACCTCTTTTCAATTTTTATGTGCATAATTTATAATTGTTGCTAGCAGCTCAATAATCTTTTTTACAACATGTAGGTACTACTATGAGACTTGGTTGGAGGAGGCTCCAAACCACCAAGCCCCTCATATGGATGAGGAGATTTCAGATATGAGAAATAAGTGTTTTAGAAGATATTTCTCTGGGGATGAATTGAGAAAGATCAAACAACAATTTGCAGATTTCTCATTGTTTGGCAGTGGGTTTAATTCCTTTGACTCAATTGAGGATAGAGCCCATATGAATGCAAAGCAATGGTGGGGAATCTATGGTAACTCTGCACCTGAGCTTAAAAAGTTGGCACTAAAATTACTTGGACAGCCAACATCATCTTCTTGTGCCGAAAGAAACTGGAGCACTTATGGTTTCATCCATAGTTCAATGAGAAACAAGTTTAGTTCCTTCTCTTACTTATTTAGTTTCCTGTATGTTAGTAATGCATGAAATTAACACAATTGCATTTTTTTTAGTCTTAGGCCTGCACGTGCTGAGGATTTGGTGTTTGTGCACCAAAATATGCGTCTTCTTTCTAGGAGATCTGAAGAATACTACAGTGGCCCATCAATAATGTGGGATGTTGCAGGAGATAGATATGAGTTGTTTGATGGTGGTGCTGATTTTCTTCAACAAGCTGAACTGACACTTGATGAGCCTGACCTTGAGAGACTACTGGAAGATCTTGGTGCATTGGACATACAAGGCGATAACGGGCCTTCATCCACTTCGGTTCCAATGGATGAAATCAACAATCAATTTATCTAGTCTTGCAATCTAGTTATTGAGTTGAATTTGAAGTCATGGACAAGTTAATTAATTCTAATTAGTTTAGCGCTGTGGTGATGCTCTACTGTTGATTTATCTACTATGTGAACAATTTTATCTACCATCTATTTGAAGAACACATGTGTTGTGATTCCTATTTTTTAAGTCCATATTTCACACTTAGTTTTTTTGTATTTTTAAATTGTATATATGTATATATTCGCGTATCCCCGTATCCATGTTTTTAGGAAGACGGTGTATCCCGGTATCACCGTATCGCGTATCCGTATCCGTATCAGCGTATCGGGGTAACGCAGTAGAAGAGTCGGCGGCTTCTTCCAGAATCCACAGACTTCTCGTCTGCAAGCAGTCATAGTTCAAATTTAAACTTCAACAAACTTAAATTTTAAAGTTCTTTTGGTTTTTTAATCATAGTTGATTTTTTACGTTAACTTTAATACCAGTTAAATATAGAAATATAAAAAATTTACTGCAAACTTTTTTCTTCGTTTATGGGTGTGTTTAGTTGAGGAAAAGGAAATTTTTGGGTGTCACATTAAACGTTTGACCGGATGTCGGAAGGGGTTTTTAGACACGAATGAAAAAACTAATTTCAGAACTCGTCTGGAAACCGCGAGACGAATCTTTTGAGACTAATTAAGCCGCCATTAGCACATGTGGGTTACTATAGCACTTATGGCTAATCATAAACTAATTAGGCTTAAAAGATTCGTCCCGCGATTTCCTCCATAACTGTGCAATTAGTTTTTCTTTTTATCTATATTTAATGCTTTATACATGTGTCCAAAGATTCGATGTGATGTTTTTTGGGAAAAAATTTTGGGGAACTAAACAGGCCCTATTTCTCAACGATAACTCTATCTCAAACGATTGGGGTATGGTGACAAAATTTGAAGAGAAAGAAAAAAAATAATTTAAAAAGACACTTCTAATATTCGAAATTGTTTGTGACTTGGAATATGGCCAAAATTTGTCAGCGTTGGGAGATTTATTATACAATTGATTAGGTCTATAAAATGTCCCATATCTCTCTCAAAATTCAAAATCCATCCATTTGCTCCATCGTTATATTATTTGACAAAATTAACCATCTCCATTCTTTTACCTCCCATCAACTTTCATAACTACTCTCAATCTTAAACCAGAAGGACAAGAATTACTCTCATCATAGTGATTACTACAGTTTTATTGTGCCAACCCTTGTAAACCTTCACAAATTTTTTTTTTAGAGTTGTCACTCACACGTTCATCAACTATCAACTAGCAAGCGCAGGATAGCCCGCCACAATCACCTAAAAAGACTAGAGCCCAAAAATACTATATTTCTTCGTCCCGGAAAACTTGTCGTTTTATGGTTGAGTGAACAAATTAACTACAAGTAAAAATTACCATATTACCCTTATTTAATCATTGCATTTGTCACTTCAGATAATCACTTCTAGTAGACCATCTATCGCATTGTACACACATAGATAGCACTAGTAGTGGCACGGTTGTATAGGGAAATAGTATGCCAAATAAATCGATGGAATAGACTAGGCTCAGCTCGTTGGTCAAGATGCTGTCAAGATGCTAGAACGATAAATTTTGTGGGACATTTTTTGAATAGCGGAATGACAGGCTTTCCGGGACGGAGGAAGTATTCCACTTACTAAATACCAATATACCTAAATCTGAGAAAAATATAAACCCATACTAGTCGAATAAAAACTACATTTTAACCCTACATTTTATCTGTTTATCTTACTTTTTCATCACATCAAAACTTTCCTACACACATGAACTTTCAACTTTTCCGTCACATCGTTCCAATTTCAACCAAACTTCTATTTTTTGTGTGAACTAAACACACCCTAGTTCGAAGATAGAACACACAAGCTCATGGGTGTGTTTGGCTGCAAACTGTGGCTAGTAGCCATTGGCTGTGCGCCGCAGCCGCATACACTGCGTGTAGCAGCAGCAGCTGTTTGGAAACTTGCAGCCAAACACAACCCATATCATCAGTACTTGAGTCGGTCTCACTGCTTATAAAAAAACATGCAAATCTTCCCCGACCTCTCATTCAAGAGTTGCCTTTATGCAATAATGTTGGCTGCCATAATCAATTTTAGTTTTTTTTTTGTCTCCTCTCTTAAGAGCTATCACTCATTTCATATAGGTTGCTTTATTGTTTCTGATTGCGTTTTATACCACTTCTCTTATACTATACTCAGATATGAAATAGGGAAGATGGATAAATTTGATAGGTTTCGTGATAGCGATGTCAGTAATTTGACGAGTTTTGTGATAATGATATATATGTAGAATGATGTGTTTTTTTTACTAAGACAATTCATTAGTACTCCATCCAATGTAAGTCATTCTAGCATTTTCCACGTTCATAATGATGATAATGAAACTATATAGATATATATGTCTAGATTTATTAACATCAATATGAATATGGCAAATGCTAGAATGACTTACATTGTGAACCGGAGGAAGTAGTTGATTAATTAAATGCCAAATTCATAGTAAGCCATATGATAGAAGATTGAAAATTTGTGAAAAAGGGAAGCAATTTCGCCTCGTTTTTGGATGCCCACAATCTTAACCAAGAACTTCAACTCGTGCGCCCCCAAAAAACCCCCACCTTTCTCTTATCCCCTCTATCCGCCGCTCGCCGGCCATCTCCCTCCCCCACCACCACCACCACCGCCGCCTCCTCTCCGGCGAGATGCTGACCTGCGGCCGCTTCCTCTCCTCCTCCGCCGCCGCCTCCACCCCCTCCCTCTCCCCCTTCCGGAACCTAACCCTCTCCCTCCTCCGCCGTCCCCATCTCCGCCTCCTCTCCTCCTCCGCCACCGCCTCCGCCGCCGCCGCCGCCGTCGAGCCCGACACCAAGGGTAAATATCCTGAACCTTCAAACTCGAGGGAACACCTCGCGGTTTGACAGCGAGAGCCGTTCTGAGCTGTGGGTGTATGGGTGGTCGCAGGTGGCGCGGGTGGCGGCGCCGCGAAGCCGCAGTGGAAGGCGGCGATAGACTTCAAGTGGATCCGGGAGAACACGGACGCCGTCGCCGCCAACATCCGCGACCGCAACTCCGCCGCCAACCTCGACCTCGTCCTCCAGCTCTACGACGAGTACCTCGCCTTGCAGAAGGTACAGGAGCCTGTTAATTAATTGTCATTTGCTACTGCTGCTGTTTGTAGTTTCTGAGATGCTGCTCTTGCGTGACTGCCTGCAATACAAGTTGGATGGATAAGATTTAAGCTTGCGCTGTAAAATTATAATGCAAAGCTCGTGATTCGCAAGACTTTTAAACTGTTGGATAAGACTTTTATGGAGCTTGTCATTGACTCATTGCTGCTGCTGCTGTTTGTAGTTTCTGATTCTGCTCTTGCGTGACTGCCTGCAATAGAAGTTGGATGAATTAAGATTAAGCTTGCACTGTGAAATTATATTGCTTTAGTTTGTGATTTCCAAGAGTTCAATAACTGTTCGAGATGATTGATAGAAAAATTTGCAACTTTCGTGTGAACTTAGACATGAACTGGTTCTTAACTGGCCTATTCATATGGTTAATTCATTGGCATGTGTTATGTTACTTTCTGACTATTAGTGAGTTGTGCCTATTGCAACCTTGTAATTTTGGGGGTAGCAAAATATTAGGAAGAACCAAAAATTGAAACTAGAAACTACTCTTTTTGGCCAGTAGTCATGGCTATTAATTGGTTATTTCGTTGATTATATTGGATCACTGATTGATTCTGCTTTACTGATCTTGTGAACTCAAAATTACTCATGGCTTCATGGACTTATCCTTGCCTGGACGACACTTTTGTTTATGGCGTAAATATGATACTGTGTTACTGCGATTTAACCTATTTTGGCATCAATGTCTCATTGTTCTACCGAAGACACGTGTGTATCTGCTTGTGTGTATGCTTGCAGTGATTGAACATAGTTGGTTATTTAATTCTGGACTGAGATATGGTGGCAACAATTCCTAATTATGACAGATGGCAGGAAGTTGAACGGCTCCGAGCTGAAAGAAATGCAGTTGCTAATAAGATGAAAGGGAAATTAGAACCATCTGTGCGTCAAGCCCTTGTTGAAGAAGGTAGAATGTTTATGAATTTATTTTCTAAAAAAAATGAAACAGCGATACCAACATAGTAATTTTTTTTTATAAAAAAATTGGATTGTTGCAGGCAAGAACCTGAAAGAAGGGCTTATTGCCCTAGAAGAGGACCTTGTTCAGCTGACTGATAAGCTTCAACTAGAAGCACAAAGCATTCCTAACACCACACATCCAGATGCTCCTGTAGGGGGTGAGGAAAGTTCTGTCGTCAGAAAAGAGGTAGTGGGATTTCTGTGTATCTAACTCTGTCTTTTCAGTTTGTCCAACTGCTAATTTTCTTTTACTTGAATAATGCAGGTTGGTAGTCAGAGAAACTTCAATTTCACCATTAGAGATCACCTTCAGCTGGGAAAAGAACTTGATTTGTTTGATTTTGATGCAGCTGCTGAGGTATAACTGCCACAAATCAATGTTAAACATAACTTTGCAGTAAGTTGTTCAATAGCACAGTTATATTTGAACTGGACAGAAGCCATTACCTGAACACTAACTCAAAGATGATCTACAATTGTAGCTCCTATATGAGCAGTTGTACTTCTTTTCACTTGTTCATTTTACCAAGGTTGTATACTGTCATTTTCAGGTTAGTGGCTCGAAGTTCTACTACTTAAAGAATGAAGCTGTTCTGTTGGAGATGGCCCTTGTTAATTGGGCCATCACTGAGGTCTCAAAGAAAGGTTTCACACCACTAATAACTCCGGAGATTGTAAGGTCATCTGTTGTTGAGAAATGTGGCTTCCAGCCAAGGGCCCAAAATACTCAGGTATATTGATCCAAGATACCTTTACATCCTGGTTAATAGATGAATTCAGCTTTTAGAGCTGGTTGTGTTAGGAGGATCTTATGCCCATAATTTCAAGAAAAAGGTGAGTAACTTTCTCTAGGATATGCTTTTGTGCTGTATGATGTGGCATGTTAAAGTCGTAGTTGGCTCCTAATTTATGAATTCTCTCCTAATTACACAGGATCAGATCAGCTATTTTGTCATCTTTATTTTCATTACATGATTTGGAAATTTCATCGATCTTTCATCGTGTGAAAGTAAACATTTATTTCACTAGTTAACCTTCTATTGTGTTTCTGTAGGTTTATTCGATCGATAACAGTGATCAGTGCCTCATAGGAACTGCAGAGATTCCTGTTGGCGGCATCCATATGGACTCTATACTCCCTGATTCTGATTTGCCTCGAAAATATGTAGCCTATTCACATTGTTTTCGCACAGAAGCTGGTGCCGCAGGTGCTGCCACTAGGTATGCATATTTTCTTGTTCTGTTAAGATTATGCATTGGAAATTGCTCTCCACTGATTTATGTAATTTGATCACAGTATGTTGATTACATATTGTATAGATGTGTGAAGATTTGTTCATTGGTTATTCAAAACTTTGAGATACTCCCTCTTTTTTTTATTTGATGTTGGTTAGTTCATTTTTGAACTAACGAACATTATGTAAAAGAGAATGGAGGGCGTAGTTTACAATTCTTGTATGAAGTTGCTAAGTTTTGGTCACTGCATCCTGAACAGGGGCCTCTACCGTGTACATCAGTTTAGCAAGGTTGAGATGTTTGTATTTTGCCGGCCAGAGGAGAGCGACAAGTGCCATGAAGAACTTATCACTATTGAAGAGGAACTTTATGCATCACTTGGACTTCATTTCAAGTATTCCCTGATCTTCTGAATTTGCATGTCATTATAATTTAGAGGCAACAATATCATGCTCTTTCTTGCAGAACTTTGGATATGGCGACTGGGGATCTGGGAGCACCGGCCTACAGAAAGTTTGACATTGAGGCATGGATGCCAGGCCTAGATAGGTACGGTGAGGTAAGAAACATTACTCAAGCCCTCTGCTTTTGAACTTATATTCAATTTGAAGCAATTGCCCTAACTTTTCCTAATCGAAACGAACAGATCTCGAGCGCGTCAAACTGCACAGACTATCAGAGCAGGCGGCTGGGCATCCGGTTTCGCCCATCACCTGCAGATCCTCCACCGGCGAACGCCAAGAAAGGAAAGGGCAGCTCAGGCCCAACACAGTTTGTCCACACGCTCAACGCGACAGCGGTTGCTGTTCCTCGCTTGATCATATGCATCCTGGAGAACTTTCAGCAAGAAGATGGAACGGTTGTGATCCCAGAGCCACTGAGGCCCTTCATGGGCGGACTTGAAGTGCTCTCCCCGAAAACCAAATGATCAGCTTGAAGGTCACCACGTTTACTTCGAATCTTGTTTTTTTTATAGATTTACAGTCTTTTTTTCCCCCGAGGATATTGGCAAGTGAATGTGCAGAATTTCAAAGAAATCTGTGGTCGATTCCAAATGTTCCATGCGAAATTCGTGGCTGTTAGTTGGCCACCGATTGTCGATTGTTGTTTTGGCAACATATCCAGGTTAACTATTTCCTCCTTGTCAAAATATAGCAAACTTGGAATGGATATATAGTCCAATGATTATGGACAAGGGGCTAGCCAGATTCTTTGGACTAGTATGCTTTCCATCAGTTTTAATAGTTTGCTATATTTTGGGATGGAGGGAGTAGTTGAACAAACTCAGTATTACACTTGTAGTTAACTGGTAACTCCACATATGCCCATTGTATTGGATATCCCTTGCGAAATATTTCCTCCGTCCCAAAGTATATGGTTTTTAGGTGGATGAGACATCTTAATACTATGAATCTGAACAGATTTAGTACTAGGATGTATTTCATTCACCCAAAATATGTTATACTTTGGGATGGTGGGAGTATTTGTCCACGGGAGAACTATACCGGAGTAGTTTGTGCTAGAACAATAGTACTAGTGCTTTGTCAGTTTAATATCTGTTCGTTTACGGCTGTGTTTAGTTCAGCACAAAGTTTGGATTTTGGTTGAAATTGGAGATGATGTGATTGAAAAGTTGTGTGTGTATGATAGGTTGATGTGATGAAAAAGGACTAAAGATCTAGACACAGTCTACATGATGCGAGGCATGCGGCTAGAGCAGCCAGCATTTTGAAATCATCAACCATGCTGGCAGTTTTGCTAGCGATTGATTGGGCCACGTGGTGTGCCAAAATTTGAGATAATTATGCAAATTACGGTGGTAAAAAAAAAATCTTTTCCAACGCGCTCGCCTTCTCGGCCCTTCGAGGCTGTCGAGAGCCCTTCTCTCATCCATCGTCTTTGTTAAAGTATGGAATTCTCACCCAGGGCTGCGGAACTCACGACTCTATTAGAAAGTAGAATAACCAACTTTTACACGAATTTTCAAGTGGATGAGATCGGTCGAGTGGTCTCAGTTGGAGATGCTGCGAGGCCATGGAAACTTAAAATAACAAAATAAAAAATAAAAAAATAACAATTAGTAGTAGTTAAGTTCCAGATTTCACACTGCAAACTTAAAAGAATACAAATGGATCGATAGGAATTTCATGGTAAACAGAGAAAAAGAACAACAAAAACAAAATCTAATTTTAAATGAATAAAATAAGAAGCACAAAGAGAAACTTAGAAAATATTGAAAAAAAAACAAAATTGTACGTTTAAATACTAAGCTATATATTATCATCACTTAATCTAAAGCTGATCGTCTCCGCGTCAGCTGATTGGTTAATAATTCACCCGTCAAATTCGTACACTTATCCCTTACTGTGCTGTGGAGCAAGCTCAGCAAGCTATCAGAGCATTTTACTTTGCAAAATTATAATGGCATGGTTCCAATTTACCCTTTTAGTTTTGAAGACCATAGTGGTAACGGTGCATAGGTGAGTACAAACACTCTCTCTCACTGCTTAAAAAATAATTTTCGCATACTAGGGTCATTTATTTTTCTAGACGAATATAACATTTGGTACCATTTCCCTGCATGCAAAATCAGGGACGGGGGACGATATGGTCGTCCGCTTGCGAAGATCCATCTTCACAGGCGGACGACATAAGGTGACATCATGCATCTTCCCAGGTGGAGCCTTAAGACATCCGCTTGGGAAAATGTAGGATTATCTCAGGCGGACATCTTAAGAGCTCCGCCTATACAGTATATTTATCACGATCATGCGTCGAGTCCCCCGCTATATCTTTGATCGGTTCCCCATGTGTACGTTTACATCGCTTGCACACACATTGTCACTTATACTACTCCCGTACAATTTCAGCTACAATTTGTTGATTTCTTTGTGTTGCAATCCTGGATCTCTATTGATTTTATATGAATAGATTAGATTTTGTTGACAGGTTAAAGTTATTAATTTATCGGTTACTCTGTTGTGTGAATTTCGATAGATACTCCTCAGTTCTAACTGAACTTCAGCCTAGAGCATCAGACTAACCAAAGGCAGACATCATTAAGGCCTCGTTTGGCACAGCTCTAGCTCTCAACTCCAGCTTACCTAGAGCTGGAGCTGTGCCAAACGGTATAGAATCTCTATTTTTTAGAGCGGAGTTGGGTGAGCTGCTCCACAAATTTGTACTACGGGGGTGGAGCTGGGTTTTTACTGCTCCACAGCTCCACTCCACCCCAAAAGATCCACTACCTTTTAATTTTTTAGCCTAATTACACCAAAATGCCACTCAACAACCCCTCATACCCTCTCTCTCTTCCTGTTCTCTCTCCTCCCCATCCTCCTCATAACAGCCGGCGTTGGCGGCGGCCGGCGGCTCGATGGTGTCGGAAGGCATGCAGTCAGCGGCGGCGGCGACGCACGGGCGGCGGCTGTAGGCGCGTAGGCAACGGCTGTGCGTGGGCGGCGGCGGCAGCAGCGGCCGGGCGCGGGAGGCGGGGCGGCGCGTGTGCGGCGGCGGCATTTCGTCGAACACTTGGGTTGACCGCCGGCTGTGGGGTCGGGGGCGAGCGACGGCGGCGCGCGGTCTAAGCGCCGGCGGCAGCGGCGGTAGGGCGATACCAACCAAGTGTTCAACGAAATGCCAACCAGGAATATGGTGGCGTGGAGCTCCTATAGGAGCTAGCTCTCACTGGAGTTGGAGGTTGGAGCCTTACTAAATGGGGCCTGAGTTCTGACTCTGATCTTCAGCTTAGATAGTCAGACTAGCCAAATATTTTTTTTCATTTTTTTACTCCAGTTAGTTCATTTATGGGATGAGGAAATGTTGGCATGTTTGTGTAAGATCTCACTGACCCCAAAATGTGCCTGGTTTTCTGTTTCTTTTTTCTTTTTTAAAAAAACTATGCGCCTACCAATCTTCCAGTTCCCAACCTGAAAGAAGCAGGCTAGCTCTAGAAGAGGACCCTGTTCAACTGACCATAGGCTTCAATTCAACTAGAAGCACAAAAGTATTTATTCATAATACCACGTATCCTTTAATTTATCAAAGATTACAAGTAATAGATTAACACATATCTTCCACACGGAAAACGGAGCTGATTAATTAAGTATTATCTATAAAAAAACTTAAAAAATGTATTAATATGATTTTTTAAAGCAACTTTCGTGTATAAACTTTTTGCAAAACCCGTACCATTTAGCAATTTGAAAAGCTTGTACGAGGAAAACGAAGGAGATGAGCGAAGTGATGGGAAAGAACACAGCCTTGCGTAATTCGTGTCGAATTCGTGTCAAGTTTTGGCCTACTACCACTTGTCGCTTGCTGTTTTCGGCAGTGCATAATCCAAGTTAAAACTATCCGATTCGAACCCCCGCCTTGGATGATTCCGATTCCGATTGCGAGTCTGGAACAACACGAACCCGCCTCAAACTCGGTCGATCTTTCTTCTCCTCTTCTTCTTTTCGACGAAACAAATCCTCCAAAATCTTCACGCGAGGCGCAGGTTGAGAGATCCACCCATGGCCAGCGGCGACGAGGAGGGCTCGGGCTCGCGCTCGCCCAGCAAGGCGGCTCCGGCTCCAGCTCCGGCGAAAAAGAAGAAGACGAAGACGACGACGACGACCTCGGCGATGGCCCCGCTGCCACTAGCGGAGGTGAAGTGGATCCTCGCGCAGAAGCGAGAGCCCTACACCAACCCGGACGACATCGAGGGCTTCAAGATCAGCAGCAACCCCAACAACGACAACGACGACGGGTTCCCGGAGGAACTCAAGGCGAGCTGCAGGGACTCCATCCGCAGATCGAACATCCTCCGCAAGGTCGCGGACGACCGCTTCTTCGAGTACCAGAGCGAGGTCAGGGCCGCCATGGAGTCCAGCGGCCGCTTCTTGGTCGACGCCGGCTTCTTCGAGCGCAGGGCGAGGGGTCGCGCCAAGCTTAACGAGGCATGGGCGAAGTTGCGCGATGGCCTCCCGCTCTCCGACTCTGACAGCGATGCGGATGAGGAGGATGACGAAGACATGGCATTGCTGGCTGCGATGGGTTTAGAATTCGATTGAGAAGAGAAATCGATTTAATTGTTATTATTATTATTACCAACAAGGAAGGTAGTCCGCATATTCGCGCGGGCTTGTACAGTAGATTGCGTTGCTTAAATAATTGTTTAATCTATTTGATAGATTTATACCGTATAATATTTAATTCATCCCTATAAGCAGCAGATATCTATAGTCTTCTTCATCATCTAAGATAATGTAGACTTAGTCTATTTAGAAAACATATATAATAAATTAAATGTAAATTAAAAAAAGGTGTTTTTGGAAAAAAATAAATGTTTAGGGGCTAACTTTTTTTTTATCAAATCTGTTTATTTTCTACTAACACTTGTGTTTTATTTGGCATAAACCTAGCCCATTTTACATTGATGCAATTTGTCACTTACAGATAAGACAGAGCATATTTCTGACTTAGAAATTACTCCCTCTATTCCAATTTGATCATCACTTAAGCAAAGGATGCTGAGACCAAAAACAACAAAACCTCCATGGTTCTAAAATTATTTTCATCAATCAAGGTGTTGATTGCATTACGCTGTAAATATTTCGTGGAGTTACACCAAGATAATTTTTTTAGGTTACACCAATAGAAATTAATTTTGGCTAGTTGCATGCATGAGCTTATTCAACGATGCCCATTTACTCTTTACACAAAAGTCATTTGTTATATGATGATTATTTAAGGGAGATATAAAAACCTTGGATGAGATCAAACTGGCATGGAGGAACGATGGTGGGAGTAGTAAATATCAAGTTGTACATGTAGGGGTTGTTTGGTTGCATGCCACAAGTTGCCACGCCAAAAGTTAGTCATTGCCACAGTTTTTTAGCTATTGTTTGGTTCATGACACAACTGTGGCTAGCCACATATTTTCTCTATATGGCCCCACATGTCATACACTAGTATTTTTTGCTAACTTTGGCTAAGTTGTGGCTAGCACCACACATTTTGTGGCAGCCACACCTTGCCTAATATGGGGTTTGGCAAAGTTAGCAAGCAACCAGATATCCTAGTTATGACCTGAACAATTAATGTATCTGGAGTCATCTTAGCATGGAGTTATAATTTTTAGATTTTTTTCTAATGATAAAATAATTCATAAATTTAAAATTCAAAAAGTATGTGCTCTACTTGGAGTTACAATTTTAATTTTTCATGATTTTATAGTTTGGGAAGTACAACATATAAAAATAAAATTGTACTCATCTGTAACTCTCAATTGTAATATTTTATTAACTTGAGAACTTATTTTAAAATTAACCATTAGTAAGTTATTATGATTTGGTGTCACTTAAATATATGCAAACTTCAAAATTAGTAATAATAAGAAAGTGTCACAATTTATTACTTATATACAAGTAGTGCAAATTTGTTAGGTTACTGAATGACCACGATGTCGATCGTTTCATACCATTAACATGGAAAGAAACAATTTGGAAGTTCATGATGTCGTTTCATATCAGAAACATGAAAAGAAACAAAACTTGGATGTTGGAACGGAAATTTTCTTTGAAAAAAACAGCAACAATAGTTTGCAAATTTCAGTTTGGATCAAATCTTAATTGATAAAATAGTGCCGGAGTGGTAGAAGTTGGGGGACGCGAGAGTCTGGTCGACATCAACGGACTCATGGTTATGGCTGCCCTTGTAGCCGATCATCTAGGGCAACTGGGCAGGCCGATCGCCGGTGAAAGAGATTGACGTACCTAGTCAACGTTTCATGGTGCGTGCAGAACCCTACTGCCTGGAGGAGTGCGTTGGTTTGTGATTAACTCATGCCCCATCGCGCGTAAGAATTGTGGAGTGTGTTAATTTTTTTTATAGATTTAAAGTGATTAGCAGGCAAGGAGGATCACAAATGGATTAACTTTTTTTTTTCTCACAAATCTAATCTAACAGTGTAAAATAACGGGTTCACCGGTTTAAGTGAAATCCAAGGGCTAGATGTTTTGCTTTTTTCTTAGAATTTCTAAGAATTTATCTAATTTATTAGAGCGCCACTTGGCGTCTTAGGAGCGTTTATAGGACGCTTAATGGACTTTTAGTATATAATAGATAGATAGATAGATAATAGATGCCATCGAGTATATATTATGTTTGTCAGTGTTCTATCTATCTATTATATTTATATATGGCTATCCTAGAACATGAACATGATGGGAAGTGAAATTACCAATGTTTTATTAACTCTGCTATATATGACTGTTGTTTAGTTGATGCCCATCTGTGTTATCAGTCCAACAAGGAAGCTCTGCAACATTTTTCTTGCGCTTCAGTTAATCTTGTTTCTTGTTTAGGTGTATTTCTTCACAAAATTGTTTGTCCTGTATAGAGTTATTGCCTATGAATTAGACTGGAGTATGTCCAACCAATCTTTAGAGAACCTTGTTGTATGCATGCTATAGAATTCTGGATAAATCTAAGACCCTCTCCTGCACTAATTCAAACACTTTTGCTGGTTTGTTCTCGTGATCTCGTCAGTCACACTAGTTCATGGAGTGGACTACTGATGTTTGATCATGGTATGTTGGATGGTTGGTAGTAGATTATTTTCCTCTTGAATCAGTCAGTCCTTACTAATTTGATACTACTTCAATGGCATATACCGCATATGTGTTGGTAGCATGTCAAAGTTATTAATTTATCGGTTACTCTGTTGTGTGAATCTCGATACATATTCCTCAGTTCTGACTGACCCTGTTTAGATGGGACTAAGACTTTTAACTCCCTATCACATCGGATGTTGGACACTAGTTATAAATATTAAACGTAGACTATTAATAAAACCCATCCATAATCTTGGACTAATTCGCGAGACGAATCTATTGAGCCTAATTAATTCATGATTAGCTTATGTGATGCTACAGTAAACATTCTCTAATTATAATTAATTAGCCTTAAAAATTTTGTCTCGCAAATTAGCTTTCATTTATGTAATTAGTTTTGTAAGTAGTCTATATTTAACACTCTAAATTAGTGTCTAAATACAGAGACTAAAGTTAAGTCTCTGGATCCAAACACTACCTTAAGCCTAGAGTATCAGACTAACCGAAGGCAGAATTATTGAGTTCTGACTTCAGTTAGTTGATTTATGGGATGAGGTATGTTGGTATGTTTGTGTAAGATCTCATTGACCCCCAAAATGTGCCTGGTTTTATGTTTCTTTTTTCTTTAAAAAAAACTATGCGCCCACCAATCTTCCAGTTACCAACCTGAAAGAAGCAGGCTAGCTCTAGAAGAGGACCCTGTTCAACTGACTATAGGCTTCAATTCAACTAGAAGCACAAAAGTATTTATTCATAATACCACATATCCTTTATTAACGATTACAAGTAATATGAATATAAGATAAGTAAAAGACATTAAACTTGGACCCCTATGCGGGTCTCCGCGTGGACTGGAAATGAAGGATCACCCCGCCCCCGCGAAAATCGACGGGGACATATCTCCTTCCATTTATTTTCTTATGGAGAACCAATTCAAACCATTCCCGTCTCGTAACAGGTGAATTCACCGCGCGGAAACAGAAAACGGGCCCCTTGCCCATCTCTACTCTTATGAAGTTGCTAAGTTTTTTTGTCACTACACGCTGAATAGATGTTTTTGTGCTTTTCCAGCCTGAGGAGAGCGACTAGTGCCATGAAGAACTAGTTCATCACTGTTCAAGTGGAACTTTATGCATCAGTTGGATTTCATTTCAATATTTCCTGATCTTCTGGATTGACATGCAAGTCATGCCACAACTCAAAATAATAAACAAGATTAACGCAAGCATACAAGATGATTATATATCAGTAATCTTATTATATTCAAGACTAATGATGCGCTCGATGCACTCAATAGGAAAACAAGATTGATGGAAAGCAAACAAGATCATTAACTTTTGGACCAATCAAAATTAATACTAACAAATGATGAGATCTTAAGACATATTACTAGTGCATGTAAAAGAAACAATCATCAATCTTATACTACCTCCTTACCTAATATAAGGATGTTCACTATTTTATTATAACGTTTGACCACTCGTCTTATTCAAAAAATTTGTGCAAATATAAAAAATAAAAAGTTGTGGTTAAAGTACTTTGGATAATAATAAAGTAAGTCACAAATATAATAAATAATAATTATAAAATAGTTTTAATAAGATAAATGGCTAAACAGTGCTAGTAAAATGTCAAAATTTCTTATATTAAGGGACGGAGGGAGTAGTATATGTCTCAATTTGGTATTTGATTTCATCAGAGACCCATGAACGAATCCAGGTAATACGGGAACAAATTATCCCAATCCATTTCTTGGTGGTCGCCGTCGTAGTCGTAGTCGTCGTCTTCCTCGTACTCCACGCTCGCACCAACATCAACAAGAAATCCACGGTGATTCTCCCATGCCCAGAACCTCCTCTCCTCGACGAAGTCCTCGTCGGCCATGACGCGGCCGCATGAATCCATGGCCCTCCCAGCGGTCGCGCCTTCTCGTCGGCTTCGTCGTCGTCCTCCTCCCGGTGTCCTCCACTCCTCCCAGGCGAGGATCCGCGCCACCTCCGCCAGCGACAGCACCACCTTCTTCTTCGCCGTCGACTACGTCTTCTTCGTCATCACCGCCGACGTCGGATCCTCCGTCTCGCCGCCGGCTTCCTTGTGGCAGGTGACTGACACCGCCGGCGATCGCCTCCGACGAGCCCTCCTCGGTGGAACCGGCGAGGACGCGAGACTACGAAGATATATAGGCAGGTTAGTTTGTTTTTTTGACATTTCTCAGTTTTTTTTGGTAAGGTGGGTATGGGTGCAAGTTTGACTGATTTGTTACCCTGTGTTAAGCTTTTTGTGAAAAGGAAGTTTATAAAATGCCAAATTAAGTTGAAAATTCCGTTTGGATAATCGTTCTGTTAAATTTTGGTTGAAGATAATATCTAAGAGTTTTGGTTAGAGGGCTCCTGAAGTTCTTTTTGCTCCTGCTATTTTGGATGATGAGTTTATCTTTTGTTTCTTTCTTGTTGGCTGTGTGCACTCTTTAGGTGCAGAAGCTGGAGGTGTTCTCAGAATAATTGTATCACCTGATAGTGCTGAGATTAATAAAGCTTCCATTATATAAGAAAACTTCTAACTCTCTCCATCCTAAATTGATCATTATATATAATTTGCAGTTTTGCAGTGCACGCCTCTCCTCTCCTCTCATCCCCACCCCGTCGAGCCGCCGTTGTACTGAGCGCTACCTCTTCGCCAACGCCACCGCACATCGGCTCGCCAGCCGCCACAACAATGCGGTGCTCGATCATGATGAAGGCAGCGGTTAATTTGCTCTGGGCCGTTAGCCGGAGCTCGCAGTGGCGCCAGGGTTTAATCATTCGGTTTGGACGTTTCTGTCGGAGGGTGCTGATATACCGAAATTTCCGTAATTTTAAATAAATTTTAGTCAAATTTAAATAAAATATTGTCAAATTTACAACAAAGATAAAATTTCGGTCAAAAAATAATACTATCATATAGGTAGGGGGGAGTGGTTGTCCGATATGGCCGTCATTTCCGAACGTTCTCAGGTACGTTCTGGGTCTCATCGGTGATATATAACCGCCGTGCTGTTCATCTGCCTCCGCGTATTCCAGAACGTTTGCTGCTACCACACTCCGGGGCAACCGGTTCGCAATTAGTTATGTTTGCTCACATTAGCTGTTCGAGGAAATGCCTCAGTGATGCTTAGTAGGCAGTGCTTATTTTTTTGTCAGTGTTCGCACGTCAGTACGTATATTCACAATTTATATTAAAATCACGGTTTCAGCTCTGTATCCTGTGCGGGCAAGCAGCTACGAGGGCCCTATTTGGTTCCATAGGCTAATTATTAGCCACCACCTTTTAACCCTGAATTATCTCTCAAGGATCCAAACAGGTGGGCTAATTTGAGGCTAAAGTGAATTAGCCTCCCTCAAAACATTAGCCTCTCTAAGGGGTGCTAATGGGGCTAATTTTGTGTGGGGACCATCAAAAAGTAGCTCTCTCTCCCTCTCTCTCTCCTCTCTTTCTACTCTCTCTCTCTCCACATTTTAGCCTTGAATTAGCCTATGGATCCAAACATACCACCCTAGGCTAATGTTTAGCCTACCAATTCATGACTAAACATTAGCTCTCAAAATTAGTCCTGGGCTAATCTTCCAAACAGGGCCAAGGTTTTGTACGCACATCAACGCATGGCGAATGCGGTTCCTGTTATCTTGCATTCTGATTCTTGCCTTTAAGCTCATAATGCACTTTAGGCTGCGTTCGTTAGGAGTAGTTCCCAACTCCTCCTCGTTTTTCACGCGCACGCTTTTCAAACTGCTAAACGGTGCGTTTTTTTATAAAAAGTTTATATACGAAAGTTGCTTTAAAAATCATATTAATCTATCTTTGAAAAAAAATTAGCTAAAGCTTAATTAATCATGCTATTAATTACCTTCCATCTCCTACTACGTGGGGCTAATTTTCATAAAGAAGCTTGCAAAAAGGATTTTTTTTCTTTTGTTGGCAAGAGTGCTAATAATGAACATGAGAAGCATTCCAGCGTGGCTAAAACAATAGACTAGAGGGAAGTTCACTTAAAAAACGTAGAAATCTCTATTTCTGTTATTTAGTGTCTGTTACTCTGTGTCTTTGTGTTATTGTGAAGGATTTTGTAGCTGAAATGCTTTCTGTACGTAGCAACAGAGCAAGGAGATGCTATATAAATCGGTTGACAGTAACTGAAGTAACAATTGCATCATTGCTTATTCCGCACCAGAGGCCCCTTCACAATTTCTACGCATTTGACTCTTCACATATACTCCCTTCGTCCCTAAAAAACCAACCCAGTACTGGATGTGACACATCCTAATATTATGAATCTGGACATACATCTTTCTAAATTCATTGGAGTAGAATGTGTCACATCCAATTCTAAATTTGTTTTTTATGGGACGGAGAGAGTATTTACTTCTTTCTGCACTTGCTTGTAGCGACCCTTGTATTCCACTTCCGAGGTAGAATACCGGTCTATGGCTCATTCCTTAGTAAGAACTAACTTACCAAGAAATGTGCACACCAGAGTAACATAACTGAAACAATTGTAGCGAAACCCATTAAATAAAAACCATAGAAAGTAGCTTTTATCAACAAAATAACTAAATTTACCTCAACAACAATTTCCAGTAATGATCTTTATCTTGACTTGATACTGACCATGCTTTACTTCGTATACAACTCCCAAATTTTTCTCCTTGCTGTTCATCTTCCAAGAGAACTTTTTCGACGCCTAAAGAGTTAGCTCAAACATCTACAAAGGATAATATATATGGGATGAGTACGAATGGTACTCAACAAGTCCAACTATAGCAATCCAATAAATATATGCCCATAATGCACCTGCATAATACATATATCTCCAAATCCCATAATCCAACAAGGAAATTTTTATGCATGTTCATAAACACAGTGTAGTAAAAGCTCATATTAAGTAATTATAAAATCTACTGCATATAAGGCACCACAGGGATTAGAACCTCCGATAGGTTCCTTTCCTGCCGCGTTCGCAGTTTCTACCCGAAACAGGGAGTGACATATCACAATTCATACACTCTATAGAGGTGTGTTGCTGTACCCATAGACGCCTTAAAACTTTTAACGCCCGCGCTACACCGCCACCACACCAGGGCCTAAGTGTAGACCCCCGATTTTGGAAATCGGAAATCTTCTGTGTTTATCCGTACCAATCCCTGGATCAGTAGTTGGTACACACATACATAGTTGGATCACAACATATCACGAATGAATTTAGACTAAAAGAGTTAAATACTTACATTAGGGCCAGGTAGGCCAACAACTATCAGAGAACAACAGCGGAAGACAAAATAATATAAGGGCCCGGTTAACATGCCACAGGCAGTCGACTGGGGAACGAGACCTAGAACAAGACCGCACTCCGATCATCTTGTGGGATACGCAAGCGTACCGACAAGAGCTTCTCTTCAACACTCTCCTAAAAGATATATAAATAGCAAGGGTGAGTACCAACCGTACTCAGCAAGCCACCACAATAACAATGCATATGATAGAGGGTATTTCAAGGAATGGCTTCAGGTCCTTTTGCATAAAGCTAATTTTACAATTCTTTTCACAAGCCTAAAACCTAGCATAGACTGATCAAATTTTAGTACCAGTGTTCACTTTAAACAACGACGGTTCTGTCTACCATCCATTGTGATACCAAGGATAGCTTCCCGCCATTGAATCGTCATGGTTTTCTGAGGATGTCCACCTTCCCTCCTCTCGGGATGTGGCTCCATCAGCATAAAATTCATCATCCAATATCCCATTCCCTACAAGTTAAGAATTTAGAGTCTAGCCAAGTGTAATACATGTCCCGGTGCTCAATAACCGCGAGCACGGCTATTCGAATAGATTTGGTTTACTCACACTGCAGTGGATGTACACTTTACCCGCACTCCGCGACTGCCCAACACATGAGCCTCGTCCCAACACATGAGACGCGTCACGGCAAAGCTTTTCGATAACCTCGCATTGGCAGTACCCGCTCCATGAACTTAAATCCTCATGCACTCTAGGCGTCCATGTTTCTAGCAGTGAGAGGAGTTCTAGCGCTCCCGGGAAAGAGAAGTCTCACACGCATATTAAATTATGGTTCAAGTTAAGTTCTCTCTCTCACACACTCATGGCAGTCCTACCAATGGCGACACCGATGTAGGGCACGCCTCTCGGCCCTACCTCAACGGCTGTCCCATTGTAGCGCACCTGCCTCACTCAGGGGTGAACCATCTATACAGGGATACTGCCTCCGCTCGGCTATCTAATCCGCTAGGTCTATACTCATTCGAGAAATACGGTTGTACGGGGGTCGTTTCATGCTTAACTTCATGGCTCGGTCCTTAATTGACCGGGGACGGTACTAGCCTTTTCCAGATACCACCCAAATCATCCGTCCGCCCCAGTCGAAAACAGTTGTTTAATTTTATTTCTCCTTTCACAAATCATGTCATCAACATCATGGCAATGTGGCGCTCATGTCTCCACATGCCGCATCTCAATTACCTTCCCAAAGGTAATTGCCCAAGCATATAGCATTTGATAAATATGAGTATGCATGATTCTAGAATAGCATTTCTAAGCAATTGTCATAATTGACTAGGGACTCATACGTAATCATGGTTACAAGGATTTTAAGGGTAAACAATAATCAAGGCATGGCATAATCACAAGTAGGATGTTCATCATTGCATGCAATTTTATTTGTAAATAAAACAATTTCGCAATTAGGATCAACATGTTCAAGGAATAGTGATGACTTGCCTTGCTCAGGATAGTCCTTATTCTTGATATAATTCTTGATCAACCTTCACCTCCTGGAAGTTGCTGACGTTGCCTTACGACTAACCGATACATAAATTCTATAATACGCAAGAAAAACCAATATTCAAATAACAACCAAATATGCACAACAAAATATACTATTCATGTCTGCTAATGGATTCCAATCATGCTAGGGGCTAAGGTTTCTTAACCTTTCTATTGTCAACGTGGCCTATTTAGGAGTTAACCAACATAGCATTTATGGGATACATATATATTTGGCTAATCGGTGGTTTAGTCTATCAAATGGCTTATGGAAGGATTATGGCTAAGCATGCATCTATCTAAATAGGACGGTTATATACTAGAGGTTCTGTTGTTAGATGGATTTAGGATCAATCAAATAATTACAGTGAATCATTTGTATTATTTATTTTATTGATGGAAGCTTTACTTTAGTTATGAACATATTTTACTTGCCATTATAAATTATAAAAGGGCTAATAATTATCCATGCTCTATATGTTAAATTCGGAAAGTTTATAATATTATAGTTACAGATTATCTCTTAATGAACAATCTGGAGTTACAATTGAACTATGAACATATGAGGTCAAGATTTATAATTAGTACTTATCAACTATTCATGTTTGTTATATACTCCCCAGTTTGATATATGAAAAAGATAAATTAATTGTGTAACTATAATGGGATGTACAATATATGTGTGCAACAACGTATAAGGTTTTGGTCGTCTACTGTACATGAGCTTATTTAGAAAGTGTACTACCCAATGTTCCAAGTGATTCCTGAATATATTGTAGTTTAATTATACATTAGCTAGTTTCTATGAGTGATATTGTATATGTGATGCGACAAGTTTAAGCACTGGTTCTATTGGGTTACTAATAAGTGGTAATCAATTTAGGCATATATATGCTATTCTATATGGTATTGCATCGATTAATTTACTTAGTGATTCCTTCACATCTAGCTCTATTATTATTCTCCTAAACAGGTTAAAGATTCATCTATGTGTGTTTATATTGTAGTTACATAATCATAAGGCTACACTTGATTTAAATATCCTATAAGCCATGGCCATCGAATATTAAATAAGTACTAGTATTTTCCTATACATCCATTCATTTGATACATCACATAAAATTAGTTTGTGTGGTTGTTACAGTGGCAAGACATGCTAGAGACAAATATTATTACATCTACTCTACTGTACAATACTAATTTTATTTATTAACATATTTTTAAGTTGACTATTATGCATCATCTTGATATTAATTATTTAATATTTATAAATATATTTTATCAAATAGTGAATTATATATCATTGGAAAGCTTATGATTTTAGATGAATTTAGGTTCAAGTTTCACTCAAATCGGAGCTAAAATGAATAAGTTATGCTAGTGTAAAGATTCAAATTTGAATAAATCCGAGAAATTGTAAAAAGGCACTGTTCCTAATTCATTTATTTATACTACAACCTTATCCACAAGCTATAGTGATTGACAGGTGGGGCCCACTCTACCCTCTCTTCTCCTTCCTCTCTCTCTTTTCTTTTCCTTTCTCTCTCTCTTCTTTTTCTCTTTTCTCTTTTCTTTTCTTCCTTTTCCTTCTCTCTCTCTTCTTTTTCTCTTTTCTCTTTTCTTTTCTTCCTTTTCCTTCTCTCTCTCCCTCCCGGCTTCTCCCTTCCTCTCTCTCTCGGCTCAGGCTACCCGGGGCGGCGACGGCGGCGGAACGAGGGAAGGGGCGGCGGCTTACCGATGGCGGCGGCGGCGACGGCGGCGCAAGGCGAGGCGACGCTCGGCACGGCACACGGCGCGGTGCGGCGGCACCGAGGGCGGCGACGCGGCGGCGCGTGGAGAGGGGGAAGAGGGAGAGGAGGGGGAAGATGGAGTGAGGAGAGGGGAAAAGGAGGGGAGGTGGTGAGGGTGGTGTGGAAAGCAATGGACGGCGGGGGAGGGGGGGGGTTTATATAGGCGGAAGGGAGGGGTGGGCGGTGCTTAATGACGACGGCGACGCGGCGCGGCGGCGTGGGGCGCGATGGTGACGGGACGGGCGACAGCGACGCGCGCAGCGCGGCAGGGGCGCGAGGTGGTGCGGCACGGGGCGCGACGCGGGAGCGACGGCGACAGCGCGCGCGGAGGGGAGGGGCTCGAGACGAGCGGTGACACAACGACGTTGCGCGGCGACGCGATGCAACGGCGACAAGACGCGACGCGCGGGGCTCGAGAGCGACGCGACGGCGTGGCGACACGACGGCGCGGCGGCGCGGGGCTACGCGCGGCGGGCGAGCGGCGCATGGTGACGGCGCGCGGCGCGATAGCGGCGATGGGACGGGCGCGCGGCGGCTTGGGGCGCGAGGCCGACGGTGACAGGCGAGCGGCGCAGCAGCGACGGGGCGGCGGGCGCGACGACAAGTGATGGGAAAGAGGGAAGAGAAGGGAGGGGGTGACGCGACGGCGGCGCGGGGCTCGGGGCGGCGCGGGGCTCGGCGCGCGGTGAGGGCGACGGGCGACGCGGCGACGGGACGGCGTGGCGCGGCACGGGGCTCGGCGCGCGGCGATGGCGACAGGGCGGCGCGGGGCTCGAGACGACGGCAACACGACGGACGCGGCGCGCGGCGTGGGGTGCGTGGCAGCGGCGGCGCGCGGCGCGAGGCAGAGACGGCGACGGCGCGCGGCGCGGCAGCGGCAACGCGACGCGACGGCAGGCGGCAGAGAGAGGGAGAAAGAGGAGGGCTGGGTTAGGGGACCATGTCGAGCACCTAGAGTGCAATGAACAGTGCCATTTTCTATTTAACCCGATTTTAGTTTATCCCTTGTATAATCTCATTCTATAAATCCTAATTTTTACATAAATGAGGTTTACCCAATATATGTTTTAATTTAGATGAAAGTTTACCAAATTTTAATATTACCCATATTTTATTCTTATATATATTTTTCTATTGTATTATTTAAATGAGGTCTAATTCTAAAATTAGCCCAGATAATTTTGGAGGCTTTGAGGGTTCTAAAATATCCTAGTGTGGCCCTTATTATTACAATAGCACATTGAACTTATAGCAATATATTTTAACCTGTTGAATCTATTTATTCTATAAATAGTATATTAAGACTCGGTACAACATTAATCTAATTTTAAACACTCACATATTCTTGTTTATATATAAGGATTAATTTATTTATATGACCATTATTTTATATGAGTGATTTTCCTGTCATGAGTAACTCGGCGACATGTTGCAAGTATCAATCTATATATTCTGGTGGATTACTTATTTATAAACACGATCACTATAGTGGTGATCATCATTTCATGTGTTCTTATATTTCATGTGAGATTCGATTCAAATGAATTAGATTTAATCTTACTATTTCTTTAGCTAATTGTGACATCAAGCTATCAATCATGGTTCGAATATTTAATACCTGATTTGTAATTTGTAATAGAAATTAATATTTGACTTAACTATCTTGTGCATAATTATTTGTAGGATTAACAATATTATATTCTCGTAAATTTATCTATTACTTAAATTTTAGATCCTTACTTTACTTTCTTTGTAATCATTTACGGTTTGGCGAGCAATAGCAATCATAACAACCAGCATGATGCAAATGTTTTAAAAAAAATTCAAAATTTTAGTGATTTTTATTGTCTTGAATTTTCAGGATGTTACACTAAGCACACTTCATGGTGTATGCCGGCAAGGCTAAGGTCACAAGCTTTTCATCAATCCCATCTGGCAATTACCTTTGCGGGTGATTCCCGCAACAACGGCGAATCATCGGATCCCGCAACAACGGCGATCCACATCATCTAATCGGATTCCGCAACAACAGCAACCCTCATCGCTAGCCCACGCTCACAGGATTCGCGGAAGTCCTTAAGCCCGTAGGATAAAGCCATTAAGAAAGAACTACTAAGCCAGCCTGTCCCATTCCAGGTCATATGGTCGACACGATCGCTACGGCGCTTGAATGCCATATAACAGTTGTTGTTTAACCTTATGATGATAAATATATGCAACTGAATCCCCACCACATGGCAAGTTCAGAATACATCTATAGTATGATCGACTGCTCCACCAGTCAATCCAATCCATCAGCATATTTATTTTCATTATAGAAAGTATAATTTAATGCAAAGTGATACATATAGATTGCAATTACAAAAATATAACAAGAGATGGTCAAAGATGCTGGACTTGCCTGAGATACCCGAAATCGAAGAACAAATAAATCAATGAAGAACTCCAAGAATTCCAAGATAAATACCCAACTGTAAAAATATGGCGAATTAGAACTAAAACCAAGAATGTAGATATTAGTATGCTGCACATGATATGCCTAACCTTAATATTATAGTTGATCTACAATGACTATAGGTTATCGACACTCACCTCAAGACTCGACTAGATGACCCCTATGTATGTATTTTTAAGTAGAATATGGTTAAATATATTTGTATATTTTGATTTGGTAAAGATCTATGATTTATATAACAGAATTTAGTTTTGGACTAAAATATCTGCTGTTAAAACAAACATCACTACACTTTTATTTTTAAGAGAGTATAATTATTTTAATTGAAAGAAGTTTTTACTTTACTTGAGAGAGATTTATATTCAATAATCCTAAAATTCAATAATACCATAAACAGCCCACATGACCAAGCCCAAAAGAAAAGCCCACCTAGACCCCGTTCTTCCTCTTCTCTCCTTTTCTCGTTCTTCTCCTCTGCCGCACGCTCTCTCCCAGCGCCGTCGCTCACACCGCCGCTCCCCCTCACGCCAGCCGCTGCTCCCTGCCTCCGGCAGCCGCCCCGCAGCTGCTGCCTGCCTGAATCGGTTCCGTGGCTCCTCATGAGTCTATCCCCAAATTAACCCTAGCCATCAACCCCTCTCCAATCGATGCTGCTGCTGGCTACTGCTCTCAACGACTGAGATTGGAATTTCCCCAGCCCCAGCGCCCCTGATTCGAGCATGGCTCAGACCAGCCGTGTCTCCCCAAGCTCCTCTTCTCTAATCCCTTCTCTCTTTTCTTCTGTGATGTGATCTAATTGGTGTTCTCTTGTGTGGTAACCTACTGTGAATTTTTATGCTTGTGAACTAGTCCTAATGACCAACGTGATGATGCTATACTCAGGATTATCCTGCTGTCTGTAGGGTTCCAGATTGATTGATTTGCTATAGATGGATGATGACTATATGCTATGGATGAATGAATGAATGCTTACATAATATATCCTATGAAAATGCAGTACTGAAATTAAAAGCACACTAACATGATTTTGTCCTTATAAATGTGCTTGCATATAGAATAACCGAATTTCTGAAATTAGTGGCATATTAGCAGGATTAAATCCCTAAATTAGGTTTATTGAATGATGCAGCAACTTACATGTTCTATAATTTGATAATTATGGCAAGATCTGTACTATATATAGTTGAATTATAACCTATGAAATCTAACATTGAATATAAAGAGATGGTGACTGATTTCTTAAATAATTTACTGCTATTGACTATATGTCCTGACTCTTGCCTCTGTATAATTTACTTGATTCGACTTATTCCTGCAGGGAGAAATTAGACTTATTGATGACCTAACTATACTATGGTTTTTATTCAGATATTATACGCTATTGTTTCCTGAGAATTTTATAAACTATGATAGCATACACTTAAACTCAAGATATATTTGTGCACACTAAAAGATGTCATTCTTTTCTCTAAATATGTTCTACTCTTCCAACTGACCTACAATTGATACCTATTATTCTGCTAATGGATCCTATATCCTCTATTTAGTTTCTAAACTAAGAATAGATCATTGCCTACCCATTTATGCTCTGTCTATTTAACTTGAAATACTAGCACAATATTGATCTTACCTTAAGCTCTTGAGGTTAAATAGAACAGTGATTATTTCTAACTATGCATGTAGTCAAAATTCATCCTATGATAGCTTTACTGAACATTGATTTATAGAACTATATACAGATATAATCCTTAGCTCAATTGCACTTGTAGATCATTAGAAATAAATCTTGCTGTTAAATATGTACTGAGATGGCTGGTCTGTACTTGAATTTTCCTTCTAAGACTCCACTGAATTTAGGATGATATTATCCTGTCCAACTACTCATAAAAACTTTGCCTAGCTTATTGAACTAAGGATGCACATTCAGTAATATACCCCAACACCTAGTACTAGTATATCCACAGATCAACATGGCTGCCATCTACTGAGTTCATTTTTCAGGTTTAATGGATATAACTAAGGGCATGCACACAACTCCTAAACATACTATTGAAGATGTTCCTGTAGTGCGAGATTATCCTGATGTTTTTCCCGCAGAATTGCCACGGATGCCACCTGAGCGTGATGTAGAGTTCCGTATTGATCTTGTTCTTGGTACACAACCTATCTCCAGAGCCCCGTACCAGTTAGCTCGTCCTTTCCAAGAAGAGTTGAAGAAACAATTAGATGATCTATTATCCAAGAAGTTAATCCGACGGAGTGTGTCGCCATGGGGCGCACCTGTTATTTTTACTGAGAAGAAGGATGGAAGTTGGCGTATGTGTGTGGACTATCGGGCCTTAAATGCTGCGACAATCAAGAACAAGTACCCATTGCCTCGTATTGAGGATTTGTTTGATCAGTTAAAGGGAGCGAAGGTGTTTTCTAAAATTGACTTGCAATCTGGTTATAACCAAATTCGAGTGCGAGAAGAGGATATTGAGAAGACCGCATTTTCCACGAGGTATGGGCATTATGAGTATAGAGTAATGTCTTTTGGGCTGACCAATGCTCCGGCCTATTTTATAGAGGCGATGAATAGCATGTTGCATAGCTTTCTAGATAATTTTGTGGTGGTGTTTATTGATGATATTCTGATTTACTCCAAAGATGTAGAGGAGCATGAGCGTCATCTGAGGATGGTACTAGGGACCCTACGAGAAAACAAGTTCTAATGTAAACTGAAGAAGTGTGAGTTCTGGCTTCCTGAAGTGGCTTTCCTAGGGCATGTAATTAATCAGCAAGGTATCTCGGTTGATCCAAGCAAAGTTTCAAGTGTTGTCGGATGGGAAAGGCCGACTAATGTTAAGGATGTGAGGAGTTTTTTGGGTATGGCGGGGTACTACCGACGCTTTGTGAAGGATTTCTCGATTATCGCTAAACCTATGACGATGCTCACACATAAGGATGTGAAGTTTCAGTGGACGGACCAATGCGAGCGTAGTTTCCAACAATTGAAGCAGAGGCTGGTAACTGCTCCGGTGCTTACTTTGCCCCAACCTGGCAAATGTTTCACTGTCTATTCCGATGCTTCATGAGTAGGCCTTGGTTGTGTTCTTATGCAAGACGGCAATGTTATAGCTTATGCGTCTAGGCAGTTAAAGAAGCATGAGCAGAATTACCCCACTCATGATCTTGAGCTTGCAACAGTGGTCTTTGCTCTCAAAATATGAAGGCACTACCTGTATGGAGAATCTTGTGATATTTTCACTGATCATAAGAGTCTGAAGTACATCTTCACTCAGAAGGATTTGAACTTTAGGCAGAGGAGGTGGCTAGAATTAATAAAAGATTATGATCTCAACATTCAGTATACCCTGGGTAAGGCGAATGTCGTTGCAGATGCTCTAAGCCGTAAGGTTGTTCCTCTAAATGTGAGTTGTTTGATAACTGATTTTGAACGGATGGATATCTCCTATTGTTATGTTGGAGTGGCGAGTACCGAGTCACGAGTCATTCTTGAGTCCGCCATACCCCAACGAGTGCTAGAGGCCCAACAACACGATCGGTTGCTGCAACAAGTTAAGAAACGTGTAAAGGAAGGAAAAACTGGAGATTTCACTTTGGATTCCTCGGGAGCTGTGCGATTCCATGGGCGTTTATGTGTTCCACAGAAAGCTGAAGTCAAGGAAGAGATTTTGCGAGAAGCACACTGAACACCATATACTGTGCATCCTGGGGAGAACAAGATGTATCATGATCTGAAGAAGATCTATTGGTGGAAGAGGATGAAAGTGGATGTGGCCAAGTACGTGGCATCATGTGGGGTATGTCAGCGAGTAAAGGCTGAACATAAGAGTTCTGCTGGAAAGTTACAATCATTGGAAGTTCCTGTATGGCCTTGGGATGATATTGCTATGGATTTCGTGGTTGGGCTACCTCGAACTCCACGAGGGAAGGACGCCATCTAGGTGGTTGTAGATCGTCTGAGTAAGGTGGCACATTTCATTCCTATCCGCACCACTTATTCTGCGAGTGACTTGGCACCGATCTATACACGCGAGGTAGTGAGGTTACATGGTGTGCCTCGCTCGATTGTTTCTGATAGGGATGCTAAGTTTTCTTCTAAGTTTTGGGAATCTGTGCAAGAGGCATTTGATACTCAATTGAAATTCAGTACGGCTTTTCACCCTCAGACTGATGGTCAATCTGAGCGGATGTCACGCCCTGAAGTACCCCTCCCTCGCTCTAAATTCATAAAATAAATCGTCCGAAGAAATTGTTTAATTTAACCTAGAGAGAAACCCTAATTTAATAAATGCAAATAATAATCGGAATCGGCATGTGGAATTTTTCTTGGGTTCTACATGTCAAAATACGCTAACAGGATTTTTAGTGGAATTTTCAGAGCCTTGGAAATAATTTTAATCAATTAAAATAAGCAAAGTGCAATATTAAATCCCTGGGAAAATCCTTTTTCCTTTTTATCTTTTCTTTTCCCTCCTTTTTCCTTTTTCTTGGGCCGTCGGCCCAGTCCATTCACCTCCCGCGCCGGCCTTCCCTCGGCTGGGCCGGCCCAAGCCGGTTCCTCCCTCCCTCCTCTCCCCGGGTCACCGACAGGTGGGGCCCACCTGTCGGCCCCTTCTTCCTCCTCCAGCCGACGGCACCGCCGCCGCCAAAACCGCCACCGACGCCGCCGCTTGCTCCGCATCCGCGCCCCACTCCGCGCCCCGCGCCCACGTCGCCACCCACCATCCCCACTCCTCCCACTCGCGCGTGCACCCCGCAACGGAGGGATTTGAATTCGAATCTCTCTCTCTCTCTCTCTCCATCCCCCACGTCGGCGAGAAATCCGGCCGCCTCCCGGCCTCGTCCGCCCCTCCCGAGCCCATATAAACCATCCCCGCGTTCTCCTCCTCCTTTTTCCTTTTTCCATCGGCCGCTCCCGAGCTCTCCACCGCGCCCGCACCGTGCGCCTACCTGCCGCCGCCATCTCCACCGCTCCGGCCGCCTCTAGCAGCCGCTAGAGCCGTCGCCGCACTGCGCCGTCGACGCCGCCGGGTTCGCAAGCTTGTGCGCCACCCCGTCCGCCGTTTCCCCGGTCAATCTCGCCGCCGGAGCTTGCTTCTCCTCGCGCTCCGGTGAGCTTCCACCCATTGCCGCCGCCTTCGATCGGTTATGTCGTGCGCCATGGACCACCTCCCTCTCTCTAACCCCTCCCAACCTTCTCTCTAGGTCCTCCCGGAGCCCGTCGCCGTCGTCCTCCCGTCTCTCATCGTTGCTGTTCGCCGTCGCTCCTCCCTCGCGCCGGCCGAGCCCCTCGGTGAGAATCGGTCTCCCTCTCTTCCTCTCTCTCCCTTTGCCGCGCCGCCCGCCGCGTAGCGCCACCGCTAGGGTCGCTCGCGCCGCCGCTTCGGCCGCCGCCGCCGTCTTTGCGCCGTCCGCCGCCGCCTCCCGTCGCCGGTTGCCGTCGCTGGCAACCGTGCGCGCGCGCCGCCGCCCTCGCCTTAACCGGCCGGCCGGCTTGAAGCCGAGCCGAGCCACCAGCCGCGCCCCTCCCGCCTTGTGCCGCTGCCAGTGGGGCCCGCTTGCCAGCCGCCCCTCTCTCTCCTTGAGTCACTGACCCGCGGGTCCCGCGTATCGGCGCCACCCCTCCTTGTGCTGACGTCAGCCCTGGGATGAATTATTGCGCAATAAATTGATTAAGGGTTTTTCTTTTATAGTAATAAACACATATAATCTTCTAAAAATCATAACTAATTCATCCGAGCTCCGATTAAGTCCATTCAAGTCTCAGTAAATTCATAAAAATGTGTAGAATCCATTAAAAATGGTTTTGCTTCCTGTTTCAGTAGTCTTATAGCATGTTTTGCTTGTGTGATTTGTTTGTCGCGTAGATTTCGGCCGTTTCGTCGATTCGTGGTTTCTCGAAGACGTTGCTGTGGTTCCATCAGTGCGAGAGCAAGGCAAGTCATGCAATACAATTGATCATATTGTACCCAATTTACAAATATCCCGAATTTCTATTAAATATTGCATTGTTTTACAATATCATGTGGGATGGGTCCTATTACTCGGCCATATTTTGCTTACCTTATGCCATTGATAACTTGGGTATTAAAATGACTAGATGTTGGTTTAGGAGATGCTTAGCCATGCTTAGTTCAACTAGTGCACAAAAGGGGACCACATTAAAGCATAGACTTGATTATTGGCAATAGCTTTGGATTAGTGCCACCGCAATGGTGTTGGCTAGTTAAAATACACTACATGGTGGGCTGTGGGTGCATGGTTTTGCTAGACGTGCCCATGGCGATTAAGGACCGGTTCGCGGGATGCCCTGGAAGAATTTATCGTACTTACCACAAGCCAGCGTGGGCAACGGCTGGGCTTGTAGTGTAGCTTTTCTCTAGCCGACGTACCCAGGCGAGGGTGGGCGTGATGGAGTTGGGTCGGCCGGGGTGTCCGGTTGATCGGCTGCCGGATTCACCGCGGCACGAAAGGGGGGCTGCCCGTTGCCTGCTGGGGACGGGGGCGAACCCTAAGGTGTGGTGCGATCGGTTAGAGGGGGTTATACGAAGGGTCCTGTCACGGCCTCTTTCCGGTATGTCGTGGTGGCATGTCGGCGCACGGGAACGTGTCGTGGGGCTGTGTCTTGTGGGTACAGTTGTACACCTCTGATCAGAGTAAAACTATTCGAATAGCCGTGCCCGCGGTTATGGGCGGTCGACCAGATTCACCGTGATTAGTTTCACCCTAGTGTAATCTTTTGGAACTGGTTAGTTCAGGTGGTGGTTTGGGCCTGTTGCAACGTGGTGTAACGTTGGACAGTGATTGGTTAATATGGATTAATTACTACAACTGTTTTACTGCTTTCAACTGCTGCTTTGAAATGCCGGCTTTATGCAAAAGAACCTTTAGCCTCCCTTGGATATATCTTGCATCATACCTCCTCTTCCGGTATGACTTGCTGAGTACAGTGGGTAGTACTCAGTCTTGCTCTCTTTTCCCCCACACCAGAGTTGAAGTCCTTCCCAGTTGAAGATGACTCGAAGAGGTTGGTTTCGTCGCTGCCGTCAAGGATTGCCTGTGGAATGGAGTCGCCCGCTGCAGGAGTCAAGTCTTCAGGCTTAGCTCGCTTTTATCTTTTTCCGCTGCATTTGTAATCTTTTATATTTTTGTAAGACGTGGATCTGTATGTCAACAATTGTCGTTTGTGTACCCTGGCTGGTCCTGGACAGGGGTTTAATGCACATTCAGCTTAGAAATTCTGGTTCGTGAATTTCTGGGCGTGACAGCGGACCATTCAAACTCTAGAGGATATGTTGAGATCATGTATAATTTCATGGAAAGGCAGTTGGGAGGATCATTTGCCGCTCGTAGAATTTGCTTACAACAATAGTTACCATGCTAGCATTCGAATGGCACCATATGAGGCACTGTATGGGAGAAAATGTCGATCCCCATTGTGTTGGGATTCCATAGGGGAGAGAGCTATTTTAGGACCCGATTGGGTTCAACAGACCACAGAACGGATAGCAGAGATACGGTGTAGACCCCCGTTTTTATAACAGGAATCGTTCGTGTAAGCAGTACCATTTCCCTGGATCAAGTAGTCTGGTACACATGAGTTCATAGCTGATATACCAAATGCACATACATGAGAGTCTAGTGCGAATTATTACATCATAAGCCCGCAGGCATAGTCTTAGAACATCAGACCGAGCGGTCCGGAATACATTCCAAAAGCAGAGTAGATAAGGCAGCGGCACGCCATTGCCACAGGCAACGACCGTAACTAAGACCTACTGAGCGCTGTCCTCTTCATCACCCTCTTGGTAGTACGCGTAGGGATCCTTCGAAACTTCATCTCCGGCCTCTTATTAAGTTTGTATATTGCAAGGGTGAGTACCAACCGTACTCAGCAAGCCATCACAGCAACAATGCACATGATAGGGGTATTCAAAGGATGGCTATGGTTTCTTTGCGCAAAGCCAGTTTTGTAATTCTTTTCACAAGCCTAAGACCTAGCATAGATCGATCATATTTTAGTGCCAGGGTTCACATTTAAGCAACGACGGTTCTGTCCACCATCCATTGTGATCCCAAGGATAGCTTCCCGCCATTGAGTCGTCATGATTTTCTGAGGACATCCCCTTCCCGCCTCTCAGGAAGTGGCTCCAACAGCATAAAAATCATTATGCAATATCCCATCCCACACAAGTTAAGAATTTAAAGTCTAGCCAAGTGTAATACATGTCCCGGTGCTCAATAACCGCGAGCACGGCTATTCGAATAGATTTGGTTCACTCACACTGCAGTGGATGTACACTTTACCCGCACTCTGCGACTGCCCAACATATGAGCCTCGTCCCAACACATGAGACGTGTCACGGCAAAGCTTTTCGATAACCTCGCATTGGCAGTACCCGCTCCATGAACTTTTCATCCTCATGCACTCTAGGCGTACACAGTTTCTAGCAGTGAGAGGAGTTCTGGCGCACCCGGGAAGGGAAGACTCACATATGCGTTAAGTTATAATTATGTTTAAATTATCACATGGCAGTCCTACCGATGGCGACACCACTGTAGACACCCGCCTCGCGGTTCTACCAATGGCTACCCCACCGTAGAGCCCCTGCCTCACACATCAAGAAACCACTATGCATGGATACTGCCTCCGCTCAGCTATTTACTCCGCTAGGTCTATCCCCATACTAGAAGTGCGGTTGTACGGGGGTCGTTTCATGCTTAACTTCATGGCTCGGTCCTTAATTGACCGGGGACGGTACTAGCCTTTCCCAGATACCACCCAAATCCTCCGTCCGCCCCAGTCTAAAATAAGTGTTTAATTTCATTCCTACTTTCACAAATCATGTCATCATTATCATGGCAATGTGGCGCTCATGTCTCCACATGCCGCATCTCAATTACCTTCCCAAAGGTAATTGCCCAAGCATATAGCATTTGATAAAGTATGAGCATGCATGAATCTAAAGTAGCATTTCTAAGCATGTGTCATAGTTGACTAAGGACTTATACGTAATTATGGTTACAAGGATTTAAAGGTAAGCAATAATCAAGGCATGGCATAATTTACAAGTAGGATGTTCATCATTGTATGCAATCTTATTTGTAAACAAAATAAATTTTGCAATTGGGATCAATATGTTCAAAGAATAGTGATGACTTGCCTTGCTCGTAGTCCTGCGGGTCTTGACCCTCGCTCGGATCCGCAACTCCCTCGGGCTCTACAAGTACGTGCGAAGAATTGATTTGAATTCCATTAGAATTCAAATAAAATCCAATAAAGACCAAATCGAAAAGTGAGCGCGAGAGGCGAATTCTATATCAACTACATTATTCGCGAAATAAGACTATCCCTTATCCTTAGATATTTTGTTTTTCCTAAGTAAATTCCTAAGAATTCAACACATTTATTTATCTCTTAAATAAATCTAAATTCTTACCGCAAATTGATTACTCGTAAAGTTTACCAAAATAGTCTATAATCACATTAAATTTTGCAATTCTACGACTATAATTAATCCATAATTAAATTCTAATTATTTTATATTTTCTAAACTTCTTAATTTTACTCAAATGCCTATTTATTTTCTTTCTCTTTCTTTCTTTTTCTTTCTTTTTCTTTCCCTCTTTCTTTTCTTTCTTTTCTCTCCCTTTTCTCCTTTTCTTTTTTTTTTCTTTCTCTCCCTACCGGCTTCTCCCTTCCTCTCTCTCTCGGCTCTTGTCTCCTCGGGGCGGCGACGGTGACCGAGCAAAGGGAGGGAGGGGGGGCTGCTTACCGACGGCGGCGGCGGCGACGGTGGCGGCGGCGGCTGCGACGCACGGCGCGGCACACGGCGCGGCGCGGCGGCACTGAGGGCGGCGGCACGAAGGCGGCGACGCGGTGGAGAGGAAAGAGGGGAGGAAGAGGGGAATGGGGGGGAAATGGTGTGAGGTGGAAAGGGGGTGGCCGGGGAAAATTTATAGGGCGCGGGGAGGGGGTGGCTGGCCCTAATGGCGACGCGACGGCGCGAACGGGGCTTGGGACGACGACGACGCGTGGCGATGCGACGGCGCGGGGCTCGGGGCGGCGACGTGACGCGCGCGGCGGCACTGGGCTCGAGGCGCGGCGACGGCTCCTGGCTTGGCGACGGCGCGTGGCGGGGCAGGGGCGTGGGGCGCGAGGCGACAGGCACGCGACACGGCGACGGGACGGTGGCGTGGCGACAGGCGACGCGACGGCGACGCGGTGCGGGGCGCGAGGCGGCGAGCGCGCGGCGCGAGGCGACGGGACAACGGCGCGGCGATGCGACGGCGACAGGCGACGCGACGGCGATGCGGAGCGGCAGCGGCGCGGGGCGCGAGGCGGCGAGCGCGTGGCGCGAGGCGACGGGACGGCGGTGCGGCGACGGGACGGTCGCGCGGCGGTAGGCGGCGATGGCGATGGCGCGCGGCAGCAGGCGGCGATGGCGACGGCGCGCGGCGGCTCGGGGCGCGAGGCGCGTGCTGCAGGGGGAGGGGCAGGGCTTAGGGAACCTCGTCGAGCACTTACAGCGCAATGAACAGTGACTTTTTTCTATTTTTCCTATTTGGTTGTTTTTGCTATTCAAATCTTGTCCCAATATTTCTAATTTTCGCACAAATGAGGTTCCCCCAATGTTTGAGTTATTCTAATCAGAGGGTTCACCCGAGATTAATATTATTCCTATTTATTTTTATATAATTTGCTTGAATTTAATTAGAGTAAATTCTTATCCCATTGCACCTAAATTTAATTGTTACCAATATGGTCGCGATAATATTTTATTTATTTCCAACCTCACCTAATCTTTATTTTAAATTATATTTTAATCAGTTATTTTGCCAATTTAATTTTAGGGTTTATTCCTAATTAATTATTCCTTATTCACGATCAGTAAACTTTGAAACCAAATTCCAATAAAATAGGCAAATAAAATCAGCATGATGCAATTTATTAAAAAGTTTTTGAAGGCCCATATTTTTAGAGTTTTGATTTTCGTTGGTCGAATTTTCAGGGTGTTACATACGGCAACACATGCTTGCGGCTCAAAGTAGACAGAAGAGCTACGCCGATGTCAGAAGACGGGAATTAGAGTTTGAAGTGGGTGATCAGGTACTTCTAAAGGTATCTCCTACCAAAGGTGTTGTGAGATTTGGAACGAAAGACAAACTCAGCCCCAGGTATATTGGTCCATTCTTGATAGTGGAAAGAGTTGGAATCCTAGCGTATCGCCTTGAGTTACCAGAGTCCATGAAAGGTGTACATGATGTGTTCCATATTTCCATGCTGAGAAAATATTTAAGAGACCCTGAACATCATATTACCGTAGAGTCGGTGACAATTGGGCAAGACTTGACATTTGAGTCTCGTCCTGTAAGAATATTGGAGGAATCTGAGAGGGTGCTCAGGCATAGAACTATCAAGTATGTCAAGGTTCTCTGGACGCACCAGACCGAGCGAGAAGCCACATGGGAACTTGAGTCACAGATGCGGGAGAAGTATCCAGAGTTATTCACGTCTGGTGAGTTATATAAGTCCTACCTATGAGTTCCTTTCCATACTTGTCCAAGGTATAACTGGACGAATTCGAGGGCGAATTCGATTGAAGGAGGGAGGAATGTAATATCCCGTGTTCTAGAGTATGATTGGGCGAATTCGAGGGCGAATTCGATTGAAGAGGGGAAGAATGTAATGCCCTAGGGAATATTAGCACAAACGCGCAAAAGTTCAATTTTTAAACCGTTATTTGAATAGGCGATCAGGAACCGTAGATGCGTAGAGCTCGCAGAGTAGTGCAAAATAGACTATAAGTTTATAAGTTTATAGTAATCGGAGTCCGATCGAAGTTCCGGGGATTAAAACAATGTGGGTCGTTAGATCTTTTCAGTCTCTTTATATAACCAACCAAAAGAAAAAAAAAAGGAAAAAAAGGGATCGAGAGATCGATCCTGTAGCCCTAGCCGCCAGGCTCCTGCGCCCTGCCGCTCCTGCCGCGTTTCTACCACCACCGGCGCCGTCTCTACGCCGCCGCCGTTGGTGCAGTGTCGCCGGTCGCCACCACCACCGTCGCCGCTGTGCTGCTGCTCCGTTTTCTGCTGCTGTTCGGTGGATTGATTTGCAGAGCAGCAGGTTTGGTTCTGCTTCTTGATTTGTGTTTGTCTCCAGCGTGGTGAAGTCCCAATTTCTCCTACTGCTGTGTGTCCTGACCAGCTACTTCGTGAGTTGCTGCAGTAGCCAACAACTAGGGGGCAGGGCAGGAAGAGCAGAGAAGTCAAGGAATTGGGAGGAAGAGAGGCAAGGTTGGGGATTTTATTTTCCAAGATTTCACAAATTGATCTCAAAGTTGATTTTTCTCCACAGTAAGGCTGTAAGGGTAACTCCTTTTAGTCCTAGAAATTCAATTTGCACGTGGGAATCGATTAAATCGCCGGTTGAGAGTGTTCATAGTCGCTATTTATGGGCTGGAAACCGTATTTTCAAAACTGGCGTTAAACCATCAGGATTCTGGTTAGTTGTCCTAAATATAGATTGTAGTCAGCGTCGATATCTTTCCAACGGTGCTAGTTTCACTCGATTCCGATAAACGGTTTAGGAGAAACAGCAAAAACAGTACTGCTGACCAGGTCCAGAAATCAGGACAGCAGTTCGTTTTTCTTAATCTGGGATTTCCAGAGGCATAATCTGATTTTGTGCTCAACATGAAAGTTGTAGACAATTTTGTCTAGATGTCTGAAGTTGTATTATTTGCTAGTTTCCGTTAGACGGTTTGTGAGTTACGCATAAAACAGTAATGGAACAACTATAGGTTATTTAATACAAATCGGTAAAAGGTTTATATGTTCTAGGTTTCGATTTTAGTAAATATCCCTTGTAACCATCGTTAGTTGAATATAGTGGTTTATGCGTAGTTTTGCTCCACAAGTGTGGAGGGTTCCAACGTTGGAGGAGTTGAGTCGGAGTATCGAAGGAGTTAAGGCAAGTACAAAACGGACTTATGTAATGGACAAACTGAGTTGTTTTGTTTGGCTTAACTTGCATAATTATTATTCAATTGCTTGAAATTACTGATTGTATGACTCTGACGTTATGCTACTTATTCGTGTTTCGACCCATATTCAAATTCATGACGTTATTCATGTTTCATTATTCCGGATGTTCTGTTTACATTATTCAAGAACCATGCGTAGACATGGGAGTGCAATTTGGGTCTTTATTCATGATCCTTGAGAAGCGCTGATCACGCTTGCTCGGCTTACCGGTAATGCTAAGAGGATATTCACACCTGCCCGAGAGGGAACTACTATATTTTGACTTTTTTGATTTAAAGTAAAGTAAATCCAACCCTTCATATTGGTTTCTTAATGCATATATCATGTGTATGTTTTACTAGTTCAAGATTGTACTTGCTGAGTATTCTTTACTTACTCTTGTGTTTAATTTGGTTTTTAGGTACCTAATGACATCGATCAACATGGGGCGGGAGTAGCACCCTTGGACTACACATTATTATTGCACACAACTGAAATTTAGTTTTAGATTATACTTTGCTCAGCATAAGTTTTGCATAGAAGTTGTAAGGGTCATTAAGGTTCTGATTCTTATTTTTCACGTGGGATTTGTGGAGCTAGGATGGTTTGGATTGTGTGGATTATATCGGTATTGACTTTTCTTATAACTGCCTGTCGTGGATGTCCATATTTTTAGGGGAGACTGGCGAAATTTCTAATAATTTTAGGATTAGTTTTTGAGTGTATTTTGGTATGGCATTCTAGGTACGTGGTTACTGGGGGTGTTACAGCGTCAACCAAGAATCATGCCATGATGTGATTTCAGTTCCATTTTAATCTTCTAATTACCTGCCATGATTTTAGGTGACTGATATCTGGTTCCCTTCTCTAGTTCTCTTGTTCTGCAGCTGCTCCTCTGGATTCTGATTCAAGGATTCTCCCGATGGAACTCTAATTTCTCCTCTTTAAACTCGGGCACCTCCAGATTGATTTGTACTATGGCATACTAATCCTGGAACTAAAACTCCTTTCTTTACTTGAAACTCAGGTACTTCTTCTTGGCTCTTGCTCTACTGGTACTGCTTCCTGCCATCTTTCTTGATCTGCTGACTGCTACTGGTGATTCTCTTCCTCCTCTTGAAGCCGTCCCCTTGCTGATCTTTGCTCCATCTTGCTTCTTGACTTGAGTTTCTTGCTCCTTCTAAATCTGAAACCCTTGTTCATCCAAGAACTGCACACCCCTGCTTCTCCTTTTACTCCTCTGACCTCCCTCTCTCTCTTACTGATTGCTTTTACTATGGATGCTATGCAGCTATGGTTAATTGATGTATTGATTTGTGCTGGATTTCACTGAGCTACTACAGCTGTTGTTGCTCTTCTAAGCGGAGCCATACTACTCTACTACTGTTGCAACTGCTGCTAATGCTGTTCCTCGAGGTTGTCTCCCAGCCAAAACAACATGATGGCTAGTCTACTAGCTAGGCTAATATTTGTATGTAATTTGTGAGGGCATGGTGATGCAGCTGCTTGCATGTCGGTTTGGAAAAGGATTTGCTGCCACATTTTTCACCTAATCAATTTGGGGTGAAAAAGGTAATTTCCTCTTTGATGTCATTTTGGTGATTACATGGAAACTAAAGTCAGTAAATTATAATTACTGCAGGAAATTGGTTTTATACGTATACCTATGGAATTCTTACATTCTAGTCCTTAAGGTTTCATAATATTTAAGATTTTACTAGAGCTCGAGGGCTGATTGGTAATTGCTCTAGTTTTATTTTCATTTTCACAATTCCTCTATTGATTTGTATATAATAGCTATGAGTTGAGTATGTTACAGAACATTTGCAAAGCATAATATGGATGTATGCATGCATGCATGTATGCAGATATACACTGATCATTTGTGAATAAAGTGTCGTAACTTCTATTGTGATTTTTATTGTGCATATGTGTATCTCTCGGTGACTACTAATGTGCGCTATAATTCATGGGTAGCAACGCGACAATGAACAAAAACTAAATTATCCCACTCCTCACCAGATTAGTCTAACTAACAATAAATCAATGATGCATATGGATATGACTTGATAAATAGATGACAAGGAAACGATCGAAAAAAAATCATTTAAGATCCATAATAGAACAACAATCAACATATTTATAGGTCCTAGCCAGCATCGTGGCTCAATCGACACCGCTCTCAGCCAGTGTGACCAAGTCATTAGCGTGACTAAGACTATAGCTAAAACCCGGGATGTTACATCCTACCCCCTTAAATTAAGTGAATAATTTTATTTTCAATACATCCTACCCCTTAAATTAAGTGAATAATTTTATTTTCAATTGTTGAAGTAATTTTTTTTTCACACAGTAGTATGTATTCCTTAGTCCTATATTGTTTGCTAATCAACTATGACTTATTAAGGATATTCTGTAACAGTCTATTACAGAAGTAAATTCTAAGAATTGGTAAGATCACTATGGTTCAGCACCCTACAATCTGGCGTATTTGTTTAGAATTCTAGTATGTCAAAACTGATAGTATTTCCAATGATTTTTAACACTTTTGACAACCTTCCTGGAATTTATTCTTTTCTCTTTTTTTTTACCAGTCAATCTACCCAAACAATCTTACCCCAACAGTATAATCTCTAATATGGTTTCGGATTGAAGTAAGCATGGTATAAGTAGTTATTGTTAATTGAATTAAGAAAAAAGATCAATATTCCATAAGACATGATATATGTTGGACACCTTAATATTACAATGTGATGCAGAAGTTTTTTTTTAACTAGGGTCCTTAGATTAATTTGCAAGGCAATGATGAAAAATGTTCAATCAAAATATGTCCTTAGATTAATTTGCAAGGCAATGATGAAAAATGTTCAATCAAAATATGCCGGTTCAAAATGTTCCTTATATATGTTGGACACCTTAATATGCCCGGCTATAGCTGCTCTTAACTGTTGGAGAGCTCAACTGCTAAGAGGCTTAGCCGGAGATTTAGAACATTGAGTAATAGTCTCCTTGCTCTCTTAGGACTCAAGTTGGTTTTTCCTTTTTAGTCATATGGAATATGGCTAGTGCGGTGCTGAGAGATAGTATCAAGTTATACAACTGATCAACTAGTGTGTTTTATACAACTGATCAACTAGTGTGTTTGAATACAATTAATGCATTGTTTAATGTATATGATGTCATGCTGTCATGGGTCTTTCGTTCTTTTTAAGGATATTAGTGTTGCTATACCATTACTAATTTGTCTATTTGCATGCAGTTCATCGAGCCTTCAACATTTGAGATTGGCGACAATTACCACTCCTCGATTACTGAAATAAATGAAATGAATAAGAGTCGGTTGGATAGTATGCTGCCGTAGCAGCGTACAGAGAGCTAATTCGCGATATGGGTGGTTTCCGTGCAGCATAGGATGCTCGCAGTTATGGTCTCTAAGTACAAACATGGAGTCACAGTAAGAGGGATGCTCGGTTGGTAACCTGTTCATATACCGAGCCACTCTTACTCAAAGATCGGTCTGTACAAGCATTGACACTATGGATAATACAGGCAGAAGCATGAGGGTCGATAGAGATAGTACAAACCAGAGATAGTAGATGCAGAAAGTTAACCAGAGACAGTACATACATAAGTATGAAGTATGGGCGGTAGGTCCGAAACATATGCGGAAAAATAAAGAGTTAGCACTGTATTGGTTTTTAGTTGAACATCTGTTGTGGTTCTACTAATATGGAGACAAGTACTCCCACCGTCCCATAAAAAAAATTAAATCCTAGGGATGTAAACATAGTGTATGTCTAGATTCATCTATAGTGTATGTCTAGATTCATCTATAGGATTTGATTTTTTTAGGAGTAGTTAAGTAGCGTTGTGATTCTTTTGTGCTGTGATTAATAGCGCCACTGTGTAGAGATAAGTTTTAATAGCAGTTGTGATTCTTTTGCGGTGTGGTTGATGCGCCACTGTGTAGTAGTTTGGCGATTGTGTGATGCTACTACTTACTAATTTTGTTGGTAATTTTGTTCTGAATCTGAGCTGATTCAGTTTTAGCTCAAACTGATACTCAATAAAATTGCGATTCACATGATACAATTTTGCTCTTTGTCTGAACTAAAATTGAGATTTACATGATATGGTTTGTTCTGCTGAGTTTCAGCTGAGTTGGTTGAAGTTTTCTTGTTTTTTATACGTAAACGTATAATTGGTTTGTTCTGCTGAGTTTCAGCTGATTTGGTTGAATTTTTTTTATTTTTTATACGTAAATGTAGAATTTTCATTTTAGTTGTCGTTCCTGGAGAATCGTTATGCCTAGGTCTTGGACGATTTGCAGCTAACTGACGGAGATGCAATTTTAGTTGCATGTCTATTACATCCTTGAGCGAACAATGATCATAAAGAGGAGTTTTTAGCCAAATTTGTTAGAAACAGTCTCATCAGCCAATAGTGTTGGGATGACTAAACATAATTAGAAAAAGAAATGAGAAAAAAAAAGAAGAGATGTTACAATAAATGGAGTTTTCTATTCAATGCAATTATTAATCAAAATAATTAGAGGGAGTTGAGTATGTGTGTTAGGAAATTCATCTGGTGTAATAATCAGCTGAATACAATGTTTGAGAGGATAAAATCTTGGTCTCTTAACAGCTAGTAGGGGAAGTATCCTGTTAAAGTCTGAAAAGGATTTATTCTAATCATGTTCCTATTTTGTTGATACAGATTAGTTACAAAAAAAAAATCAAAATTTAAGTTTAAAAATAGTTGGATGTTGAGGGAAGATGTACATGATATGGTGAGAAAGCCTAGGGGAACACTAAGGAGGGTCTCTCAAGTATAGAAAAATGGCAAAGAAATCTCAGAAATTTAAAGAAAGCTGGGTTGAAATATGAATTGGGAAGGAAAATATAACAGAGAAAAGGACAAATGGTGTGAAAATCATAATGTATGTGTGAGGAGAAGAGAAGAGCGAGGGAGATTGGAGAATCAACTAAGGTTTACTACGAGAGAGGAGAGGCTAAAATGGTTACAAAGGTGCAGGGAGAGAGATGTGTTAGAGGGTGATAATAACACTAAGTACTATCATGCCAAAGCTAATGGGAGAAGGAGGAAAGGTAGGATTTTTTCTTTGCGATAAGAGAATGTGTTGATAGTTGGGCAAGAGTAGTTGCTGAGTTTTATAACAGATTTTTATAAAGATATGTTTAGGCCACCTGAAAGATCTAATATAAGATTACAAAATTTGGAGATGGGACAATTGTCTGAAGATCAAAAGAAAGAATTGTTGAAACCCTTTACTCTGGAAGATGGAAAGTAACAAGGCACCTAGGCCTAATAGTTTTCCTACTGATTTTTATAAACACTTTTAGGAGGTGATAAAAAATGATTTGAAAGCTATGATTGATGATTTTCATAAGGGAATTTTGGATATCAAAAGATTGAATTATGGGGTTATCTCCTTAATTCCTAAATGAAAAGACGCAGCACAAATTCAAAAGTTTAGGCCAATATGTCTCCTTAATGTTAGTTTCAAAATCATAACAAGAACCCTGATGAAGAGGCTAACCTATGTCATAGGTGACGTAATTGAGAAAACACAAACTGCTTTTCTTAAAGAAAGAAACATCATGGAGGGAGTAGTGATAATGCATGAAGTTTTAAATAGTGTTCATATGAAAAAGCAATCAGGAGTTCTGTTTAATTAAGGTGGACTTCGAGAAGGCCTATGATAAAATAAATTGGCCATTTCTATGTCAGATGCGGGAAGTAAAAGGCTTCCCTAGTGTTTGGTGTGATTTGATCATGAGATGTGTTGGAGGGGGTAAAGTGGCAGTTAAGATAAATGATGAGAGAGGGGATTTTTTTTTCCAAACCTATAAAGACTTGAGACAAGGACACCCTTTGTCTCCGCTGCTTTTTGATATTGCAGCGGATGCTCTACCTCTTTTAATGAATAGAGCAATGGAACAGGGAATGATTAAATGGCTAGGGCAGGAATATACAGAGGATGAAATAGTGATTTTGTAGTATGCTGATGACACTATCTTCATGCTGGAGGATAACCTAGAGTATGCAAAAAAAAACTTGAAGTATATCTTGTGTCTCTTTGAACAAATGTCAGGTTTGAAGGTAAATTTCAATAAAAGTGAGGTCTTTTGCTTAGGAGGGGGCCAAGAAAAAGAAGAGATGTATTGTCATATTTTAACTTGTAGAAGGGGTACATTGGCCATGAAATATTTGGGGATCCCAATTGATAAGAAGAGAATTCACAATGTGGACTGGAGCCCCACTAAAAACAAAATTGAGAAAAAACTGGGATGTTGGCAGGGGAAACTTTTGGCTATTGGTGGGAGATTGACCCTGATAAATGCAAGTCTTGCCTTTATACATGATGTCCTTTTATGAGTTGCCAAAAGGAGTAAGGAAAAGAATAGATTTTTTTTCAGATCTAGATTTCTGTGGCAAGAGGATCAAGGGGTCAAGAAATATCACCTAGTCAATTGGCAAATTGTTTGCACTCCTAAGGAACAAGGGGGTTTGGGGTTATTAGATTTGGGTTGTATGAATGTTGCCTTGCTGGGAAAATGGCTTTGGCGCCTGGAAAATGAGAGAGGCATTTGGCAAGATTTGTTATCAGCTAAGTATCTAGGTCAAAAAAAAAACTTTATCTCAAAAAAAAAACCAAGACCTGGGGATTCACATTTTTGGAGGGGTCTAATGAAGGTCAAAAAGAGTTTCTAACTTTTTTTGTGAGAAGGTGGGGAATGGTAAAAAATAGCCTTGTTTTGGGAGGACAGCTGGTTTGGAAGAAGACCTTTGGCTGAACAATTCCCTAATTTGTATAATGTTTCTCTTCGCAAAAATGTGCTGGTGGCCAAAGTAATAGGAGAAGGGTTAGGTAGTCTAAGATTCAGGAGGTCTCTTGTGGATAGGAAACATTGAATTGACTGGGGAGGAGGATAAAGTGGTTTTGAAACTGACTAAAAATGGAATTTTCACTGTTAAATCTTTCTATAAAGCAATGATGATTCAAAACACTGGCTTTCAATTCAAGAATATTTGGAAATTTAAAATTCCTCCTAGAGTGAAGGTTTTCCAGTGGCTAATGTTGAAAAATAGCATTTTAACCAAAGATAACTTGCTGAGAAGGGGATGGAAGGGGAAGAAGGCAAAAAGTTAGTTTTATTCTGAAAATGAAACTGTGGAGCATCTTTTCTTAAAATGTCCAATTGCTAGACTTATTTGGAACATAGTGAGTTGTGTGTTTGATTCGAAACCAATCCAGAATATACATCACTTGTTTGGGAGGTGGCTTCAGGATTTTCAAAAAAAGATAAAAACTTTGTGGTGGTGGAAATTGCAGCTATTGTTTGGACTATATGGAAGTTCAGAAATGCTGCATGTTTCAAAAATAAAAGAACACATGATCCTTTAGAGTTGATATATGTTGTTTGCTCCTGGATCAATCTTTGGTCCATTTTGTAGAGATCGGGGGACGCACAAGAAAGGCTTCAGTGGGGGCAGCTCTGTTAAAGACGGTGGTCGCTGACTTCTACAACACTAGATTTGGATGGAATTCATATGTGATGCGGTTACAGGGGGTAGGATGAAGGGGTTGTTGGGGTTCCTCTGTCTTTTTGTGTTTCTGAAGATGTATGCCTACTGGTGGCTACAGTTCCGTGTCTTTTTTTTTCTCTCTGCTGAATCTTGCTCCCTTTTGCTGTAAGACTATTAAAGACTCTGTAGTTTTCTCATTTCATTAATGAAATGGGAGAGGTTTATCCTCTCCTTCTAAAAAAAGGGGTGATAATGGGTGATAAAAAGAATTGATCGCGCTGCAGGTGCCCAAATGGGTGATAAAAAGAATTGATCGCTTTTGGAGATCCTTCCTTTGGAAAGGAGAAGACCCTGACAAAACCAACCCGGGCAGCAGTTTAGTTAATTGGCAAACGGTGTGTAAACCAAAAACTTTGGGTGGTCTGGGCATTCCGGATTTAGAGAGGTTTTCAAGAGCCCTCCGTCTTCGTTGGCTTTGGCTTGGTTGGAAGGACGAAAACAAACCGTGGGCTAGTATGAACGTTCCCTGTGATGATACTGACAAGAGGCTGTTTCAGGTAGCGACGACAATCGAGCTAGGTAATGCCACTAAAATAAGATTTTGGCATGATAATTGGCTCCAAAACAGCTGCCCAAAAGACATCGCACCCTTGTGCTTCAGGCTGGCAAAAAGAAAGCAAAAAAGTGTCCAACATGAGCTCCATAACAATAACTAGCTTGTCTCTTTCCGGCAAATAACATCAATAGAAGAAATCCATGAGCTTGTACGCCTTGGGAGCATGCTTCAGGGAGACATGCTTACTCCGTGCCCTGATGACATCTCATGGAATTGGAATGATTCTAAGGTTTACACAAGTAAAAGTGCTTATCTCTTTCAATTTCAGGGATCTTTTGTTTCCATAGATTTCTCTTCACCTTGGAAGGCGCCGGCTGAACCAAAAGTTAAATTTTTTGGTTGGCTAGTTCTCCACCAGAAAACTCTTACTACTTAAAACTTGCTTCGAAGACACTGGCCGTGCAATTGGATTTGTTGTTTATGCACAAGCGCCTTTGAAGACACTAATTATCTGTTTAGCGAATGCCCTTTCGTCAAGAAAGTTTGGTCCCTAGTCAGTTCCTAGCAACATTTACCTACAAGCAATGCTGGCCTTCCTGTCGGAACTTCAGATTGGTGGTCTCAAATTGATTGTGTGGGTTCAAAGGAGCAAAAGAAGACAATGAGAGGAGCCCTACTTACCACTTGGTGGAATGTTTAGTTAGAAAGAAATAGAAGAATTCTCACCAAATTTTCAATCTTAGAGAGAGCAGTGGAGCAAGATCTTGATCTCCGTAGTTCGGCTTTTTAGGCCCCCTAAATTTTTTGTTTGTGCTGTGTTCTGTTGTATCGTTTTTATTTTCCATTTCTGGACTGAACTGTTTTGTATTGTTTTCTACTTGTAATTAAATTCCAGCAGATCTCCTGTTGTCGTTCTCTAAAAAAAATCCTTAAGCAAACAAAGCCCCCGAACATTCAGTTAGTTATCCATTGATCAACATTCAGCTAAGAGTGCATCATAAATGCGTATAGTTTAGGTAGTTAATATTTTTCCTCAATAGTTTTAGCTAGGCAATGCATATTGAGACTACCATGTCCTTCAATAGTATGGAAGAGAAACGAGGACCCCTGTTAGTTCCATTAAACAGATCTCAATTATTTTAGATGAAAATCATGCTTCAACAGTCCCCCTAATCAACATCCAAAATTTGAGGAAAAAAACGTCGTTCTCAAGCAACACCCAATTTGTGGATCGTGCGGAGGCGCGGAGAAGAGGGCAAGCGCCGATCTCGTAGGGAGTTCAAGGTGGGCCTACCTAAAACATGTTTCAGAAGTTAATGACTTAGGACATGTTTGGATCATTTAGTCCCTGGACTAAAATTAATCTCTGGACTAAAACTTTAGTCTCCTATTGTTTAGATCCAGGGACTAAAAGAGACTAAAGGCACGTGGACCAAGAAAGAGATAAGACAGAGGCTATCACTTTAGTCCCTATAATTACCCAAACGATCCAAGGGGGCGGAAAGAGAGGGATTCGAACCCTCAGTAAAAAAAAAATTGTACAACGCATTAGCAATCCGCCGCTTTAGTCCACTCAGCTATCTCTCCCTGTTCCAAATCGAAAGGTTTCCGTGATATGACAGAGGCAAGAAATAACGATTGCAAAAAATCCTTCCTTTTTCTTTCAAAAGTTCAAAAAAATTATATTGCCAATTCCATTTTAGTTATATTCTTTTTTCTTAATGTTAATAAAAGACCTCCAAGAGGGACTAATGAATTTTAGTCTTAATATGTATTTTTAGTCTCTTTTAGTCATCCCTGTTTGGATTCTTAGGGACTAATGGATTAGTCCCATGAACCAAACAGGGCCTTAATTTTAGAAAATCTGTTGGATAAGTTTTTTTAGAATCTAAATCCAGATTAGAGATTTCTAAAGGAATTTTTGGATTTAGAATTTAATTAGGGGAACTGTTGGTGATACTCTTAGATAGTTAACACATAGTATCAAGCAAGATGTTAAAATACTACCATCTCCTATGTCCTTCATTAATGCGGAGAAAATACAAGGACATGAAGAAAATAAGGTGAGAGTACTATTGATTCAGTGGCTAAAATCGAGAATAAAACGATGTAAATTAGGGATAACTTCTTAGCCTAACAATACATTCTTTTACGGACGGAGGGAAATTCTTATGCTAATAAAATACACTCTTTTGAGGGATGGAGCATGATAAAGCGTATACACACCACTCTAACGGAAAATGAATTTAATGAATTTTATCCCAGCGGCAAGAGACAAATAAGATTTGACCATGATCACAACCATTCAGTTTCCCGAGTAGTTAATAGTTGTGGAAATCATTTATCAGCATATTCTTTCAAGGCAGTATTGCGCCATATCTATGAACAACCTAATCAAAACCACAAGGACATGATGGGTTTTAAGTTCCACATATAAAAGCCCCCTGATTCCTCGCAAGCTACCCCATATGCCTTTTGCGTAGCGGATCTTTGGAAACCTCCTTCCTTGCTTCTTGATTCTGCATTTCCCAAATCCCGCACGAACAAGGTAATAATGGCAAAACATGACGGCTCAACTTGGTAAGTTGTGTGTCAACTGCTCCCTCCATCCCAAAATGTTTCACGCCATTGATTTTTTTAAATATGTTTGACTGTTTGTCTTATTCAAAAAATTTAAGTGATTATTAATTCTTTTTCTATCATTTGATTTATTGTTAAATATACTTTTATATATACATATAGTTTTACATATTTTATAAAAGTTTTTGAATAAGACGAACGGTCAAACATGTTTAAAAAAGTCAACGGCGTCAAACATTTAGGGAATGAGGGAGTATAATTTCTACGATAGCATCCTTCCGAGGTGACATCAGTTCTTGTTATCCTACGGCAGTGAAGGCCATTGGGTCACTACAAATCGAAATAAACTAGGCGAAAATAGGTGAAAACAGGATTTTGGGGGAAGTTAGAAGATAAATTGACTCGTAAAGGGGTTTGTGTATGAAATTGAGTTGTAGGGGGGAAAATAGAAACACTAATGAGTTATAGGGGGCATTTGGATTTTCCCCAGTTATATATGATGGTTGGATGAGCTATTTCTTTTTTTTTTTCTGTTAGCACTTTTCTCAAGTTGTTAAATTATGTATTTTTAAAAAAATATTAAAAAGTTTATTTAAAAACCTAATAAATCAGTTTTTAAGTTAGGGTAGTTAAGTCTTTCTACAGGTAATGCTTAATTAATTATGCACCCATGAGTTATCCTATTTTACATGCCACTGCCAGTTCAACCAAAAGCTCTAGATAAAACGGAGCCTTAGCAATTAGATCTATCTATCTGTTATGAAAAAGAAAATAGTGAGATAACCTCTCTTGAAAGGATTCAAATTCAGGTCGGTGCACAGTGCAGTGTTGTGGAAGACGGTATACGGATATCGGACGGAGAGAGTACCGCTAAACGGTTAATCGGAATGCGGACGATTAATCGGAATTTGGCGGAAATATAACGTTTTGAAAGTATATGTACATAGTTGATAATAGTTTTCCCTTTTTGATAAACAAATGCATATAACTTAATATATTCCTTCTATATATATCCTTAAATAGAATAACCATATATGATATTTAAATAAGTTCATAATGGATAGCTGTTACTGTATATCTCAATTCTGACGTAGTGATGGGTTTTGTTCATAATGCATGAAATGAATTATCAAGAGAATGTAGTACATAGCATAAATGACCGTAATCAAGGTCCCAAATAACATATGTATCGGCTTCATCAAATACAAACTCCAATAACCTGATCATCGTCAAAATCAAGGAACTCATGTTCAAACTTTAGAGGAAGTCAGTTCCTTGTCATTTTACATCTTGCTGCCTTGTGAGAATTTCGGAAGAGCAAACTTCTAGTCAATAGTAGTAAAGGGCACAGCTAATGAGCTGGATTGTGGAATCGACTTTGTCATCACGCCGATTATACGGCTGATTAGACGGAGACGGACGATTTAATCGGTAATGATCGGATTTATGCGTTTGTTACCGACTAATGATGACCGCATCGGCGTGACGTGATGGACTGATCTCCGTATCCGTATTATCGGACGTATTAACGGCCGTTAACACCGTTTTCCACAACACTGGCACAGTGCACTGCCCTGGGCCCTGGCATATCTCCCTGCCAGCCGAGCTAGCAGCCGTTCTCCACAGATGGAAACATAAAACTTTACACTGAAGAGTCAGGACATACAAATACATATCTGCAGCAAGAAGCGAAACGCACAAATCGCACACAGTTGCAATAGTACAGCAGGGTGCTCATATAAAGCACGCTGATTTTTTTATTTAAAGGGAGAAAATTCATTTTTGTATTATATTCTTAAACGTTTCTCAAAATCAAGTTTCACTCCGAATTAAAAAAGCACTTACTTTTTATCTAACTTTTAAACCGGACAAATAACACTCTATTTCCTTTTTATTTTTGTTTAAAATGATGCTGGTTTTTCCTAGTGCAAACTTTTATTAGACATGAATGTTTTTATGACGTATATGCCAATATATATATGTCAATTAATAACTAGGTCCACACAAATAAAATTTACCTGATAATAATTTGCATTTACAAAACCACTATTATATAAATGAAAATCATTGTGAAAAATTATTGAATGTGCTATTTGTCCGGTTTTGAAAGTTAAAGGTAAAAAATAACTCCTTTTTAGTTCAAGGTGAAACATGAATTTAGAGAAAAGTTTAAGGGTCTAAATAGACTTTACCCTTTATTTAGTGATGTAGGAGAGAAATGAAAACCCCAATTAACAATCTTCAGCTTCCCTTGATATCAATGTCCAAATAAGTGTAATGGGGATGGTTGGAATGCTCTGCAATTGCTTTCTTCACAATGTGCTCCTCACATAGATTCCCAATAAACTCGAGCTCTTTCAGGCTTGGGAGGTGCTGGATTCCATGAAGAGAAGCCACCCTTGGGACTTTGAAAGCAACCCTCTCGAGCTTAGGAGCTGTGCCATTATCAAATATGACTGTGCTGAGGTAGCTGCCTTCAAATGAAAGATCAACTAGTTTCTTGAATTCGCTGTCACGGAATATAATTGTCCCCTCCGTCAACGCTTTTCGCAGGAATCTGAGACACTGCAGGCCACGTAGGCTACCCAGCATGCGCAGAGCGTCTTCTGTTAGGTAAGTCTCACGCAGGGTGATCTTGGCGAGTTGATGGAGTTCTGTCATCCAACGAGGAAGCCCACCTCTGGCACCTCTTATGTTTAAGGTTTGAAGCAACCTCGGAGGTGACAGCATATGTGAATCAATCAAACTGTACCCACTGCCACTGTTCTCGGCCTCACTCCCTGTCGCGCCTTCTATTATCCTGATTGACAACGAGCGCAGACAGCTTTCTAGCATCTGAATCTGGCTAAGCAAAAACTTCATCAGATCGACCCTTCCTCTATTGAAAACCACACCCAGCTTCCTCAACCTCCTGAGTCGGCCAAGATCAATGAGCCCGTCATCTTGGCTGGAGATCTCAACATGGTATAGCACTTCCATATCTGTCATAAAACTGATATCAGGCATTTTTACCGTGGAAAATGATTCACCGGATGGTGCCTCTTTTCCAGCCAGCAGATACTTAAGCCTAGGGAACACAACGTTTAACACCCTCACGTTGGTTTGGCGTATGTCCAGCGTCTGCAGATTGTGGAGTTCTTGGATTTGCTTGGGCAGATGATAAATACCAGTGTCCCGGAGGCTCAAATATGTGAGATGACGCGCCCTGGTGCAAATGACCTTCAGGTCTTTAGCTTGAAAACCGCTGCAACCCTCTAGATCAAGCACATTAATTAGATGAAGACCAGGGTGCGTGGCCAGTGATTCGACCAGGCTACGATCTCTGCATGCATGCAGGAATTCATTTTGAATGGAAATACGTTTGGCCATGTCAGGGAACAAATCTTCGTCCACTACACCTTCATCTTCCATTATCGTGGAAAGGAAGTCACGGACTATGCCATGTACTGTACAGCTCTTGAATCTGCCCCAGAAACTAGTACCAGTGAAGTCCCCAGCCGGAAGAAGAAATCTGTGGTTGCAAAGTGCATCGAAGCAGCGGTTGGCAACATCTGATGGTTCTTCTGAAGCAGACGTTACATCTGTTCTACTGATTAGACCCTCGGCAAGCCATCTTGTTGTTAAACTTGTCCTTCGAAAGGTGTGATTTCTAGGGGAAATAGCAAGATATGCCAAGCAATGCCTGTAATGACTGGGCAAGCTACGGTAGCAGAAGTTGAGCATTGAATTAGCATTCAGCGCCGAAGAAGGTTGCAAACTGTTGTTCAGGTCCCTCAGCTCTTCGATGTTCCTGTTAGGGTTGACAAACAGACAACGAAGGAGCATCTTCATGGTAAAGATAGATGGGGCGCACCTAGTTAGGATGGACTTTAGGACCTCCAGCAGATCATTTTGCTGGCTGTTGGCAACCAGGGAAACTGCTCTCTCCAAGAAGAAGTTGATCAGAGATTCTTTATGCTGCTCAGGGAAGTCATTGAAATCGAAAATATTCTGCGGGTTGCAGGAGGTGGCCGCCACTTGAGGTATACTTGTGACCAACAATATGGCACTACCAGCGTAACAGTTACAGCGGACAATATCTCCTATGTCGCTCATGAGTGACTCGGAACGAACATCATCAAAGACGAGCAAGAACCTCGTATCGTTGAGACGCCTTATGATCATGCCCAGGATTGAGCCTTGTTCCCAGCTGCTGACGTTCTCAACCCCAGGAACATTAGGAGCGATGCTCACCAGTATGGACTCGAGCACCTTTTTGCTAGACTGGTCGTCGCCAAGAGAGATCCAGTAGGCCGTGCGGCTGCAATCGGGATCGTACTGTCCGTACATATCATGCACTTTCCGTGCAAGAATGGTCTTCCCCGTACCACGTAGCCCTAGGATGGAGATGACATTCGGCTCTCGGTGTTGGAGGAAATGGACATATTGGTCCATCAACGGAATCCGGTCGAGGAGCTCCTTCGATACTTCCGTTAATAGGTCGGAGTCGTCGTCGGCCAATATGCGCCGCCTCTCGAGGTCTTCATGCTCGGATGCGGCACGCTGATGCTGCTGCTCGCGTGCAGGCACAGGCTCGCCGGGGATGGCGGCCTCAGGCTGATCCAGCTCTCCAAATGGTCGGCTGTCAATGGCTCGTGGGCGATGCTGGTCGGGGATGGCGTCCAGCTCCTGCTCCGGACGTCGTTCGGGCTGGCTGATTGGAATGATCATCTGCCGAGCAGGGCCAGGGCGCCACATCCACATGTCGATAACGCCATACCTCATCCGCCGCTCGCCCACGTCTCGTGCCCGGGCCGTGAGGTCCCGGATATGGGTAGCGAGCCGGTGGCGGGCCAGGATAGTGGCCAGCAACCGAGCGAAATGCCTCAAAGGCCCGCAACAACCTGCGTCGTGGGTGCCGTCGAGGCAGTACACGTACCGGTCGACGAAGAACTCAGATCTCACGGCCACGTCCCTGACCTGATTCAGCCAGGCGCGGACCTGGGGGTCGTTGTCTTCGTTGGCATCGGCGATCTTGAAGAGGAAGGCGTTCATGCTCTCCATTTCGTCCCTCATGAACTGCACGTCACGGCGAACGCCACCCAGCAGTCTCGTCTCATCGACAAGAACATTGCCGAGTCGGCCCAATAGAGAGTTGACGGCGCCCTGGGCGGAGCCTAAGCTGTCCATGCGATATCTCTTGCAGCAATATAGAGGAAATTAAATCAGCTACTCCACCTAGACACCTAGCTTAGCTTCGCTTGCGGGTTGTGGTTGTGGTTGTGGCTGTGGTTGTGGTCGACGCTTGCAGGAGCTTAGCCGGCCTGCACGATCGAGCACTGATAAGTGAAAGATTATATATATACTCGTTGCGACGACCATCTGCAGTAGGGCTAACTTGCACATTATGATATGTGAGCTAGGAATCTATCTATCTATCTATTATATAATTAATTAAAGGAATAGAAAAAGGAGCCTCCACGTTCGCTCTCATGGCCTAGAAATTCTCACATTAATCGGAGAAAAAGAAAAAACAGAGTCCATATAGAAATACAATTTACAAATAGCTGAAATTCGGAATTAAAAAATAAGGAATATTAGAAGAGGGGACTAGAGTCCATATAAAAATACAATTAGGAAATAACTGAAATTCGGAATTAAAAATAAGGAATATTAGAAGTAGACTATAGAGTCCATATAGAAATACAATTAGGAAAAAATAGAAATTCGGAATTAAATATATAATTTAAGGAATAGAAAAATGAGCCTCCACGTTCGCTCTCATGGCCTAGAAATTCTCACATTAATCAGAGAAAAAGAAAAAGCAGAGTCCATATAGAAATACAATTTACAAATAGCTGAAATTCGGAATTAAAAAATAAGGAATATTAGAAGAGGGGACTAGAGTCCATATAGAAATACAATTTACAAATAGCTGAAATTCGGAATTAAAAAATAAGGAATATTAGAAGAGGAGACTAGAGTCCATATAGAAATACAATTAGAAAATACCTGAAATTCGGAATTAAAAATAGGAAATATTAGAAGTAGAGTATAGACTCCATATAGAAATACAATTAGGAAATAACTGAAATTCGGAATTAAAAATAAGTAATATTAGAAGTAGACTATATAGTCCATATAGAAATACAATTAGGAAAAAATAGAAATTCAGAATTAAATATATAATTTAAGGAATAGAAAAAGGAGCCTCCACGTTCGCTCTCATGGCCTAGAAATTCTCACATTAATCGGAGAAAAAGAAAATACAGAGTCCATATAGAAATACAATTTAAAAATAGCTGAAATTCGGAATTAAAAATAAGAAATATTAGAAGAGGAGACTAGAGTCCATATAGAAATACAATTTAGAAAGAAATTTGGAATTAAATATATAATTAAAGGAATAGAAAAAGGAACCTCCAAGTTCGCTCTCATGGCCTAGAAATTCTCACATTAATCGGAGAAAAAGAAAAGACAGAGTCCATATAGAAATACAATTTAAAAATAGCTGAAATTCGGAATTAAAAAATAAGGAATATTAGAAGAGGAGACTAGAGTCCATATAGAAATACAATTTAGAAATAGTTGAAATTCAGAATTAAAAAAAGGAATATTAGAAGAGGAGACTAGAGTCTGTCTATATAGAAATACAATTAGGAAATAACTGAAATTCGGAATGAAAAAAAGGAATATTAGAAGAGGAGACTAGAGTCCATATAGAAATACAATTAGGAAATAACTGAAATTCAGAATTAAAAAAAAAGAAATATTAGAAGTAGAGTATAGAGTTCATATAGAAATACAATTAGGAAATAACTGAAATTCGGAATTAAAAATAAGGAATATTAGAAGTAGAGTATAGAGTACATATAGAAATACAATTAGGAAATAATATAAATTCGGAATTAAAAATAAGGAATATTAGAAGTAAAGTATAGAGTATATATAGAAATACAATTTAGAAAAAAAAATAGAAATTCGGAATTAAAAAAATAAGGAATATTAGAAGTAGAGTATAGAGTCCATATAGGAATTTAAAACTAACTAAAATTTAGAATAAACATAATAAAATTAAAAGTAGAGTTTAGAGTCTGTATAAAAATACAATTTACAAATAACTAAAATTCAAAATTAAGAAAAACATTGGAAGAAGAATTTAAGGTCAATATAGGAATACAAATATTGGAATATAATTTAGAAGCAACTGAAATTCGAAATTAAAAATTAAAGAATATTGAAAGATGAGTTTAGAGTCCACATAGAAATACAATTAGAAATAATAAAAATTCATAAATAAAAATAAATAATATTGGAAGAAGAGCATAGACTCTATATAAAAATACAATTTACAGAAAATTCGGAATTAAAAAAAGAAATATTAAAAGACGAGTCTAGAGTCCATATAGGAATATATATAATTTACAAATAACTAAAATTTGATATTAAAAATAATTAATAACTAACACGTATATAAAATATAATATAAATATTACACATTAGTAGTTTTGTAAAGTTATTGCAAAATTTAAAATTATGTTGTCATTTTAATATATTTGAATAATATAATGAGAAAACATATATGCTATTATATGAGAGAAAATATAATGATGCTAGCCGCGCAATCTGCGCGGGCCACTATGCTTGTTAATATTAATGTGGACAAGAGTAGACTGTTTGCCACATTGCATCAAGCAAACAGCTAGCACCACCGGGCCGGGGGCCGGTGGTATGCCAATTTTCAACGGGTTTTAAACAGATCAACACGGCCGCCAACAAGAAAAACACACCGGAGCGGTATATAGCCGATAATCTTTCCTCTGACTTCATATCTATTATATTATTAAAGGAATAGAAAAAGGAGCCTCCACGTTCGCTCTCATGGCCTAGAAATTCTCACGTTAATCGGAGAAAAAGAAAAAGCAGAGTCCATATAGAAATACATTTAGAAATAGCTGAAATTTGGAATTAAAAATTAAGGAACATTAGAAGAGGAGACTAGAGTCCATATAGAAATACAATTTAGAAATAGTTGAAATTCGGAATTAAAAAATAAGAAATATTAGAAGAGGAGACTAGAGTCCATATAGAAATACAATTAGGAAATAACTGAAAGTCGGAATTAAAAATAAGGAATATTAGAAGTAGAGTATAGAGTTCATATAGAAATACAATTAGGAAATAGCTGAAATTCGGAATTAAAAAATAAGGAATATTAAAAGAGGATACTAGAGTCCATATAGAAATACAATTAGGAAATAGCTGTAATTCGGAATTAAAAAATAAGGAATATTAAAAGAGAAGACTAGAGTCCATATAGAAATACAATTAGAAAATAACTGAAATTCGGAATTAAAAAATAAGGAATATTAGAAGTAAAGTATAGAGTCCATATAGAAATACAATGAAGAAAAAAAGGAAATTTGGAATTAAAAAATAAGGAATATTAGAAGTAGAGTATAGAGTCCATACATGAATTTGAAACTAACTAAAATTCGGAATAAATGTGATAAAATTAAAAGTAGAGTTTAGAGTCCGTATAAAAATATAATTTACAAATAACTAAAATTCGAAATTAAGAAAAACATGGGAAGAAGAGTTTAAAGTCAATATAGGAATACAATTTAGAAGTAACTGAAATTTGAAATTAAAAATTAAAGAATATTGAAAGATGAGTTTAGAGTCCACATAGAAATACAATTAGAAATAATAAAAATTTAGAATTAAAAAAAAATAAAAGACGAGTCTAGAGTCCATAAAGGAATATATATAATTTATAGATAACTAAAATTTGATAGTAAAAATAATTAATAACTAACACGTATATAAAATACAATATGAATATTACACATTAGTAGTTTCGTAAAGTTATTGCAAAATTTAAAATTATGTTGTCATTGTAATATATTTTAATAATATAATGAGAAAACATATATGCTATTATATGAGAGAAAATATAATGATGCTAGCCGCGCAATCTGCGCGGGCCTCCATGCTAGTTTGATTAATGCCCACTCAGTTCTTAAATACATGACGTTCTAGAGATCTTTCAGTTAAATCTATTTAAACCATTAATTAATGTCGTCATTAGTATACATGTTACTCCATCCATTATCGAATTACTAATGTGTTATATAACGGTCATCCCACTTTTACGACGAATTACATTTCAATGATTATAATATGATTAATTACATAGTTATATTTAATATGGTAATAATCGATAATCTGATATATTTTCAAGTATTTATAAATTTACCAAAAAAGAAAAGGTCAAACCTTAAAAGTAAACTCCCTCCATGTGGTGTCCAACTACGTTTGTTTGTTGGCTTGGTTGTCAAGCCGGGTAATGAAAATTTTACCTGCTTTTAAAAAAAAGAAAAAAGAAAAGAACTTATAGTGTTCATGTCAATTATTCAAGAATGGAGAGTATACACAATGTTCTAGTTCTCAGTCATACAAAATATTTAAGTTTTGATGTGTGAAAATTGTATTTAAATATTCAGTCCGAATAACAATTCCATATAGCTATATATATATTTTATATTTTTATAACTATATTAGTAAATAATGATCCAACATGTGCATGAATGTCCATATGTGTCAAGTAAAAAATAACATAGATACTCTCTCTGTTCTAAAATAAATTTATTTTTCATTCATCTCCCACATATTAATTAAGAAAAGAATATCCCTAATTTATCAATGCACAATGCAATTATTTCTCACTTTATTTACTCACAATGCATTTATCATCTACTTTTACAAACTCTAATGTCATGATTGCTTAAAAAAATAAACTTATTTGAGACACACAGAAGGGGTAAAAAAATGATTTTATTATGGGACCTAGGTAGTGTCCAGCCAAACTACGGTACAAGGATTATGTGAGATGTCATATAGTCAGGTTTGCAATTTATATCTATCATGTATTAAAAGTCGATGACATGCCTATCCATATACCAAAATATAATCTTGTACCATATACCAAAATATAATATTAGTACAAGGTATTTATTCATTTGATTTAATTAAGAGCTCCTATGCCCTCCCCCGTGTGGGCGATCGACTCGAGCGATGGAGAACCAGGGTTCACGATTCCGACGCGCCCCTTCCTCCCTTGTCCTCCGAGTCGCCACTACGGCACTACCGGAAAGCCATATGGTGTGCGGCGAGGTAGGATGGTGGTGAAGGGGGAAAATCCTCATCAGTGGCACACCAGAAATCTGGGCAATGGATGCACAGAGGAGGGCGAGGCGGCGTTCGGTGTGAGCACATCTGGCATGGTGAGGCCCTCCCTTGTCTTCTCTTGGGGCAGCTCAGGCAGCAATGAGGTTGTTAATTAGACGACCGTCGTGGATGCAGGGTTGGAAATTTCGGTCGAGACAATATTATTTCGGCCGAAATTTTTTAATTTTTTATATTTTTCGTGATTTTTTGGTAATATTTGTTCAAATTCAACTAAATTTTGTTTAAAATTTCAGGAATTTCGGATCAAAATTTTGAAATTTCAGTATTTCGGTGAGGTCCGATCAAATCGACTAAACCGAAAGGTTTAACCCTGCGTGGATGTGGCAGCCCACGGCTAGATTCAGTGAGACTGGACCCGACGAGACCAGATTTGGCACTCAGATTGTGGGCGACTTCGGTGAGACAACTACGGTGCGTGGATGTGACGGCGCGAGTAGACGATGGGAGGCAACGGGATGGCTAGGGCAGGTTGGCGAGACCAGATCCTGCCGCTCAAGCTTGTGGGGATCGTCCTGCGTGGTGGAGACAGTGCGGGGCACCTTATACTTTCTCCGTCCCAAAAAAACTTAATTTCTGGGTTTTCATGTCTAACGTTTGACCATTCGTCTTATTTGAAAAAATTATGAAAAAATTTAAAAAGATAAGTCATGCATAAAGTATTGTTTATGTTTTATCATCTAACAATAATGAAAATACTAATCTAAAAAAATTCCATATAAGACGGACGGTTAAACGTTGTACACGAAAATCTAAGAATTGAGTTCTTTTGGAAAGGGGAGTATGCCGCAAGGCGGTGGTGACATGGCAAAATGACCTGAGACAGCAGGGGTCAGTGATGCAAGAAAACAGCAGCATGGCTCACGGCCTTGCTGTGCCTCCAGCAATCGACGTGTGGGGAGATGGTGGGAGTTTGGGAGCAAGTTGGGCACCGGTGGGAGGTTGGTGGTGGGGCGCTAGAACGGTGGTCGCGTGCAGTGAAGTTCTTCGGATGGTGGCAGCTGATGGTAATAACGAGGATGCAACGATATGAGGGCTGGATCGATGTTTTTTGAGCGGAAGCCCAGCTCAATTCTAGACCGACAGTGGCCACACTTTTAGGTGCCACAACCCCCCGGAGGCGTTGCTCTACGGCTTCCTCCTCTCCATCTGTTGAAATTTGTCGTGTGAAAATCTTATCCTGGTTTCTCTGGACGTACGACAGCGATGTCCTCGACGTCCTGACCTCCCTAGGGCATCGTTGTGAAGGTCCATTTCCTATCATTCTCTTCTTCAAACGATTTGTCCTCTTACAACAGTGTTTTTGACCACCAAATTAAAGAAGGCCACACCGGCTGATATGTGCGTTGTTTTTATATGAGTAAAATGCACCAGCGGTCCTTGAACTTGTCAGTAGGTTTCACTTAGGTCCACGAAGTTGCAAAGTGCACATCGAGGTCCCTAAACTTGGTTTATTGTATCATCCCGGTCCAAAACCGCGTTTGACCGTGGTCTTGCCTACGTGGCACGCCACGTGAACGATGACATGTATTTTTTTTAATTTTTTCTCCCTTTCCTTTCTTTTTCACCACTGCGACAACCCCTCCCCTCGTGCCGCCTCTCACCACCGAGAAAAAAGAAGGAAGAAAGAGAAAAAAGAAGGAAGAAGGGAGAAAAAAAATTCCATGTCATTGTCCACGTGGCGTGCCACATAGGCAAGACCACAGTCAAACACGGCTTTGGACCGGAATGATACAATAAACCAAGTTTAGAGACCTCGATGTGCACTTTGCAAGTTTGTGGACCTAAGTGAAACCTCCTGACAAGTTTAAGGACCACTAGTGTATTTTACTCTTTTTATATAGTCCTACTAGGAGTTGGATTTGAAATTAAAATAGGTATAGGATAGAGTTAGAGTCGGACTTTGTCATAAGTTCTCTCTTAAATAGAGAGGGGTACTATAATGTAATCATGACGACTACAATATAGTGTAGGCATGTAGGGAGGACAATAGCGGTGAAGCCATGGACTCGTAGTGGCTAGTTGCTATATTGATTAGGGAGGAGCATCCATATCAGAGCCCTGGAGATGTAGGCTTTGGCTGAACTTCATTAATTAAACTAGCTGGGTGGCCCACGCAATTGCGCGGCTAGCATCCATATAAAATTATATATTTTTTTAATATGATTTTACTTAAAATTTATTAAATAGTTATCTCGTTGTCTTAAGATTTTAAAAGACCAAACCTTATCATCCTTGTGTTTCTAATTTTATAGTTTTTAAAAGTCACACCAGTTGCTACCCCTTACTTCTGTCATATTATTCTTTATTAGCTTGCTTGATCTACCACTATTTCTATTCATTCTTCTTTGAACCTTTAAAAATTGGATGTTAAGACTTATAGTTTTTAGAGTTTATTGTCCTGTTGGTCTTCTTTTGTATAATTTCTAGAAATCCCGTCAAGCGCTGTCATTATACTCCTCTACGATCGTCCACTGCATCTTCTCTTTATTGTCATTGCTATTTTAAAAATCGAACATAATTATTGTTTAGGTTCATTTTTCTACTTTCCAAAAGTTTCACCAAAACGTCAACGACTTTGTCACTGTACTCCTCTATGGCTCCCCGTTGCTGCTCTTCTTTATTGTCATTGAGATTTTTAAATCAAACATGGTTATCATTAGGGTTTATTTTTTTACTTTTTAGAAGCCCGAACCTTTAAAAATTTGACCTTATAGTTCTTAGAGTTTATTGTCTCATTGGGTTTTATGTTTTTTTATATTTTTTTAGAAATCCCGTCAAATGCTGCCACTATACTCCTATACGACCCGTCCGCCGCATACTCTTTATTATCATTGGGATTGTAAAAATCGAACATAACTATCATTGAAATTCATTTTTTAATTTCTAGAAGACCCATCAACCATCGGCGGCTCTGCCATTGTAGTCTTATATGACCCACCCATTGCCTCTCATTTTTATTGTAATTGAGATTTTAAAAATTAAATATGATTACCATTGAGGTTTATTTTTTTACTTTCTAGAAGTCCCCGCCAACCCCCATGACCGATTGCTTCACGACCTGTCCGTCGTACTTCCTTTTAATCGTCATTAGGATTCTATTTGGTGTTTTATTAATAGTTTTTAGATGTCTCATTAACCACCACCACTCTATTCCTCTATAGGCATATTACTTAATTAATCTCGTCATGTGTTTTAGATACTCTTTTCTTTCAATACTCAATAGTCTTAATTTTTTTATCACCAATCTTAGTTATTTATAAATTGTATTCCTAGTTAAAATCTTATTTTTCTTTTTTCTAATTTCAGAATTTATTTTATTTTTTGTATTGTGTTCTTTTCATATTTTTATTTTTTTATTTTCAATTTTAGCTGTTTCAAAATTGTATGCCTACTTTAACTCTCTTTTTAATTTGCCTAATTTCGGATTTTTATTTTATTTTTTTATTCTGAATTTTAATTAATCTACTATTCGGTTCTTATATGTACTCTTATTTCTATATTACTTATATTTAATTCGAAATTTTAGTTAATTTTAAATTGTATTCCTCCTTGAACTCTTATTTTATTTTCTTTTTTCTATTTCCTATGTTTTTTATTTTTATTCTGAATTTTAATTAATCTCGTAATGGATTCTTGTATGGACTCTTCTTTCAATATTCCTTGTTTTTAATTCTGAATTTTAGTTATTTTTAAATTTTATTCCTACTTGGACTCTCTTTTTTTTGCTAATTTTGGATTTTATTTTATTTTTATTCCGATTTTTGATTAATTTCGTATTGGGTTTCTATATGTACTCTTCAATATTGCTTACTCCGTTTGAATCTTCAGAACATGTCAATATATTTTGCCAATCACTTTGCATTGCTTAATATATTTATCATATTTTATTCAGTCATAGATGGACGGGGAATTCTGTAATTAGTTTTGTATTCTAATTACCTATTCAGCTCCAACACATACTATATGCAGGCAACGTGCATGTCCGATTCCTCGTCAATTAAAATATTGTAATTACTTCTCAGTTTCCTATTATGATAGAATAGGCTTAGCTTAGAGCAGTAGTTTCTATTCATATTCATATTCTTCAAATTAATCTACACCGTTAAAATCTAGTCAGTTTGTGATCTAAAGGTTTAATATTTTTTGTTTTTTCTCCGATTAATGTGGGAATTTTTAGCCCCAACAACGAACGTGGTACCTTCTTTTAAGACTGTTTTAATAATATAACTTGTTGGGTGGCCCACGCAATTGCGCGGCTAGCACCTAAACAAAATCATATATTTTTCATATATTTTTCAGTATGATTTTACTTAAAATTTATTAAATAACTATTTCGTTGTCTTAATACTTTGAAATATCAAACCTTAGCATCCCCATATTTCTAATTATGTAGTTTTTAAAAGTCACACCAGCTGCTACCTTTGTCATATCGTTCTTTATTTGCTTGCTCGATCTACTACTATTTATATTCATTTTCTTTGAAACCTTAAAAAATTGTATCTTATAGTTTTTAGAGTTTATTATTTCGTTGGGTTTCGTTTTTATAATTTATAGAAGTCCCGTCAAACGCTGCCATTATACTCCTCTACAGCCTGTTCACTGTCTTTTCTCTTTATTGTCATTGGGATTTTCAAAATCGAACATAAGTATCATTCGGGGTTCATTTTTTACTTTCTATAAGTCCCATCAAACCGTCAGTGGCTTTGCCATTGTATTCCTTTATGGCTCACCCGCTGCCTCCATTATTTATTGTCATTGAGATTTTAAAATCGAACATGATTATCATTGGGGTTTTTTTTACTTTGCAGAAGTTCCAAATCTTTAAAAATTGGACCTTGTAGTTTTTAGAGTTTATTGTCTTGTTGGGTTTCATTTTTTATAATATTTAGAAGTCCCGTCAAACAATGCCACTATACTCCTCTACGGTCCATCCACCGCCTACATTTTATTGTCATTGGGATTCTAAAAATGAAACATAACTATCGTTGGAATTCATTTTTTGTTTTGTAGAAGTCTCGCGAATCGTCGGCGGCTCTGCAACTATACTCCTATATACCCCGCTCGCTGCTTCTCATTTTTGTTGTCATTGATATTTTAAAAATAAAATATGATTATCAATGGGGTTTATTTTTTACTTTTTAGAAGTCCCGGCAACCGCCTTGCCCGTTTGCTTCACGGCCCGCCTGCCGTCCCTCCTTTTAATCGTCATTAGGATTCTATTTGGTGTTTTATTAACAATTTTTATATATCGTATCAACCGTCGCCATTCTACTCCTTTTATAGGCATGTTACTTAATTTATCTCGTCATGTGTTTTAGATGGCCTTTTCTTTTAACAATCTTTATTTTTTATCACCAATTTTAGTTATTTATAAATTGTACTCCTAATTGAAATCTTTTTTTCTTTTCTAATTTTAGGGGAAAAAATGAAATTTTAATTAATACCGTATAGTGTTTTTTGATATTTTTATTTTTTTTTTTTGAATTTAAGTTGTTTCAAAATTGTATTCCTACTTGAACTTTCTTTTAGTTTTTCTAATTTTAGATATTATTTTATAATTTATTACAAATTTTAATTAATCTCGTATTGAGTTCTTATATGGATTCTTCTTTCAATATTGCTTATTTTCAATTACGAATTTTAGTTAATTTTAAATTGTATTCCTACTTGAACTCTTATTTTCTTTTTCTAATTTCAGACTTTATTTTTATTTTTATTCCGAATATTAATTAATCTCGTATTGATTCTTATATGGACTCTTCTCTCAATATTCCTTATTTTTAATTCCAAATTTCAATTATTTTTAAATTGTATTCCTACTTGGACTCTCCTTTTCTTTTCTAATTTTGAATTTTATTTTATTTTTATTCCGAATTTTGATTAATCTCGAATTGGGTTCTTACATGGACTCTTCTTTCAATATTGCTTATTTTAATTCCGAATTTCAGCTATTTTTAAATTGTATTTCTACTTGGACTCTCTTTTTCTTTTTCTCCGATTAATGTGAGAATTTCTAGCCTCCACAGCGAACGTGGTGCCTTCTTTCAAAACTGTTTTAATAATATAATAGATAGATAGATAGATAGATAGATATCGTTTGTTCCTATGTCATTATCTAGCATGTTTTGAGGGATCAATGATTAAAACGATGGAGAATGTTAGTCATCGTTCTGCTACATCGACTAATTTTTGTAATAGAATGAACCCTTCTCCACTTTTATAATAGAATGAACCCTTCTCTTCTCTTACGTACCCTCTTCCTCTTCAATCTAAATGTGTGGATTGAGTTGAGTGTGGTCAGGACGTCACACTCCTGTTTGTTCCTCAATAGTTTTTATGTTGTAGACACGTGGTATGTTTTTTTCCATGTTATAGCCTCATAAAGATTATGGTTTTGTAAACTTTTTCTACTGTATCAATATAAACCTTGTACCATCTTGTGCGGTTTTGTAAAAATATTTATTCATTGTACAACAGGACGAAAAAATATTTATTCATTGTACAACAGGACGAATTTGGATTACAGCGTAGAGTGGAAAATTCTGCATATTGATGATTATCAATTGTACCTGTTGCAATGCCGTGTCGGCATGGGTTATAGCAAGACCGACTAATAATAAAGCTGGCCAATGGAAAAGATAAACTCCCTCTATCCTATGATACAAGGCATATTAAACTTGACACGGTCTCTACAACTTATCTTTGATCTATAATTTCTCATATATTATAAGGTTTGTAATAACAAAATTATAAGCATATGAAAATAAATTCAAATTGCCAATCCAATGGTATAATTTTTAGCAAGTAAAATTCAATTCATATTATACTAAATGTAGATCAAAATGTTTTGAAGGTAGAATCTTAAAATGCGTGGACGCTTTATATTATGGGATGGAGGGAGTAATAGATTAGTTACACACACACACAGACATATATATATATATATAGATATATATATATATATATATATATATATATATATATATATACCATGTCAATTGTCGCATCTTCCCTTGGATAATAGTAGAGCTCACTTTCTACTATTAGCTCATCTTAAAGCCAACATATATAATAGATTAGTTTATAAGGTTGGTTATAATTTTCTTCTTCTCTCTCCATCTCTCACGTATTTGTTTTTAAACTTGTGATAAGATTAGCTCTTACATGAGAGTCAACACTCTTAATTTTTTACTACCTCTATCTTCTATCTAAACTTATAAACTTATAGGAGGTTTATAGCTCCCTACTAAGTAGACAGCAAGTGGCCGTATAAAAAGTCCAACTTGAGTTCGTCGCGATTCCAGTAGTTTGACCGGGCCTATTTGGTTTTCCCTGACGCCGATGCAACCTTGACAGATTAAAATTAAAGTTGTGGTCTAGCAGTCTATGGTATTACATAATTGTTTCCAACATTGCTCACTCTATTACACAAGTGGGATAAGAGTTGTAATTGTGTACACTAATCGATTTATTTTATGAACAAATCATGCATTAGCAACTTGCAGATTCGAAACTGAAAGCATATTTATGGATATGTACGGCTGATAAGTTCTTAACCGTCCCGGTGGGGGAACCCTTGAACACCAATCCAATATAAGATATCTTAATCTTTCAACTATTAAAATCGGTGCATTTTAGCTTTCTCGGTGGTTTTGAGGGTGCCTTCGGTGACGTGACGTCTACATGACGGTGTGACCTAGTCTTTATCCCACATAGTGCTTACGTGACATTAGAATTTAAAAAATAAGCAAGAGAATTGTCGATAGAATTAAAAAAATACATGGAACTTATTTGTCATTAAAAAAATATTATAAGACCCACTGACATATGGGCCCCCATGTCATCACTTCTCTTCCTCCTCCCTCTCTACGTATATGAAGACTTGATTCACCTACCACAAAAGCTAAACTAGGATGAGAGCGGCTGCTTCTTTCCACTCCCCGGCGACCACCCATACCGCTTCTTCTTTGCCTGGTCGTCCAACGACCCTGAGCTGCCGCCAATCATATCGGCGCCGGACATGGACGCAATCCTCGGTGGCGCGCTCATCATCTTGTGACTGGTGTTGGTGCTGTAGTGCTGCATGTAAGGCCGGATGCGGCGCGCGCCTGCTTGGCTCGGCTCGGTTTAGCTCGTTAGGATAACGAGCCGAACGCTAAGTTGTTAGCTCGGCTCGTCTTGTTGGTAAGCTCGAGCCAGCTCGTTGGTAAAATTGCAAGGCTGCACTTCAGTAAGCAGCTAGCACATATCAAGCCAGCCAGCAAGATGGCAGAAACGCATAAAGCAAATGCATATCCATAATACGATGTTCCAATCCATAGCCTATCAGCAATTCACCCAAGAAGTACAAAAATATCAAATAGTAACTATGCAAAATTGCAAATGTAACAAGCCAATAAAGCAAAAAGAAAAAAGCAACAACAGATCAAGTCCTCAGTATTGACGCCAATGAAAGAAGGAACAAAACAGCAGGAATACAGGCTTGCTCGACGTTGACGGTCTCAGTACTGACGCCGACGGCAGCGAGGAAATTAAGGAGGCTTAGGGTCTTCGATCAACCATTTGCCGATGCACCTTGATTAGAAACTTGGTGGCGCCGATCCCAATACCTCCAGGATGCTAGGGATGTTCGCTCGTCGCGCGGTGCAATGGGCATTATCACCACCAAAGCAGTCTATTCCTCTTCCCAAAATTCGCCGGCTCTGTGCCACAATGGCAAGTTTATTTGGGACAACAGAGCTCCGCCTCGAGTTTAATTCTTTGCCTGGCTTATTGCCAAGGATCGCCTCCCCACGAAGGTTAATCTCCATAAAAAGAACATTGTGCAATCCCCCAAATGCAAGCTTTGCAGCGATGAAGACGAAACGGTGAGTCATCTTTTTCTTCACTGTCCGTTCGCTGATGAATTCTAGAGATCTCTCAACATTCACCCCGGCATCTCACGCGTGCAAGATCTCTCAGGTCTAGTCGCTCCTAGGCAGCTCCCCGCTAAACACTTCCAAGTTTTATATCTACTCTGTTTCTGGGGTTTATGAATTCATAGACATGATGTTGTTTTTCGTGATCTGCCTAAATCACTCCTAAGAATGGTAGCAAAATGTATGGAAGACGCTAATCTTTGGGCTGAGTGTTTTCGTAGAGAAGACAGGGTAGTTGTGTCAATTTGGAAGGATCTTCTCTCTTCCTCCGTACACGTCACTCGTCATGCTAAGGTGGTTGATGATGGCGCTAGCTGCGCGTGTGTCGCAGTTGCGCAGGCATGGTGCGCATGGCTGGTGTAGACCGGGAGTGGTTACACAGCATGGCACATGCGCTGGCACTGGACACATGGACGTGGCCAAGAGAGGACGTTCCTGGCCTAGGGTTGATCGACGGGGGCGTCGATCTCTCTTAAGGGGGGACGTGGCCAAGAGAGGACGTTCCTGGCCTAGGGTTGATCGACGGGGGCGTCGATCTCTCTTAAGGGGGTGAGGGTGTAACATCCCGGTCTAGGGCTTAATAGGATTAATAGAATACTCATATCAACAAGTTGCAACTTCTTTTCCGGAAGCCAATCTCCAAAGAACTTCAGGGTTAAGCGTGCTTGGCCTGGAGCAATTTGGGATGGGTGACCGACTGGGAAATTCTTCCCGGGTGCACACGAGTGAGGACAAAGTGTGCAGAAAAGACATGTGTTGGTTTGTGAGGGCAGTCTATGACCTATGAAAGCTATCAGAAGACGGGACGTTACAAAATGGATAGATGGTGACGGGCGACAGCCAACAGCGAGATGCGGAGGGCCTGGATTTTTCACATTTTGGTCTTTTTAAAAAACTTATTTTGCAAATAGACCCCTAAAAAAACTTATCCCGGAAATGGTCCTTTTTGGGGCGCCAGAGTGGCTGGCGCCGTTGTCCAACTGGACGGCGCCAGCCTCTCTGGCGCCGTCCCCTTGCCGACGTGGCGGGGCGATGCTGAGGTGGCTAGGGGGAGCGCCGCCGTCCCCTTGCCGACGTGGCGGGGCGATGCTGAGGTGGCTAGGGGGAGCACGCCAGAGTGGCTGGCGCCCCCCCCCCCCCCCGGGAAATTTTTTATTTTTGTTTTATTTGTTTGATATTTTTTTCACGCTTAGAGACACACAAGAACCAACCATAGAAAAAATGAACTCAAATGGACGTAATATGTGACCTGTAGAATTTTTCCTCTCCTCTCCTCTCTCTCTCCGAACTAGTGCAGAGGAGAGAGATGTGCAACTTTTTTATTTTTATTTTATTTTTTGATATTTTTTTCACACTTAGGAACTCACAAGAACTAACCATATAAAAAATAAACTCAAACGGACGAAATATGTGGCCTGTGAAATTTTCCAAAGCTCTACCGAAAAACTTCTCTCCTCGAAAACACAATCTTGCAAGCGGAATTTGGAGGTTCTAATATCGCCGAACCCGGCAAAGCAGGGAGAATTGGATGTAACTTTTTCTGTAGATGTCCGTGGATATATTATTTGCCTGATTCCGAGTCTGTATGAGAAAGTTACGCCTATTTTAATAAATGACATATTTTGTCCATTTCGGTAGAGCTTTGGAAAATTTTACAAGTCACATATTTTGTCCGTTTTAAGTTTATTTTTTCTATGGTTGGTTCCTGTATTCTCCTAAGTGTGAAAAAAATATCAAAAAATAAAATAAAAATAAAAAAACTGCATCTCTCTGTACTATTTAACTTATGGCTATCATTTCATGTGGTTATATTTTGAATTAGAGATTAAGTAATTTCATATAGTGGTAGAGTGTATTATATTTAACATGCTGATCAAAGGTTTTACTAAAGAAGTTATGGTCTAATTCTGATGAAGGTGTAAAATAGGCTAAGTGGTATGCTATTTTCGGATATCTAGCTAAGTGGTATATTCCGTTCAAGTTTAATTTTTTTTTGTGGCTGGTTGTATCGTATCCTAAGTGCGAAAAAACATCCAAAAAAATAAAACAAAAATAAAAAGGTTGCAATATAGAGAAACAGGAATGGAGGCGAGGGGTGGTGGGGGAGGGGGGCGGCGCCAGCCATGCTGGCGCTCTCCTCCCTAGGGCGGTGCCAACCATTTTGGCGCCCTCCTCCTGCCACGTCGGTTCGCGTGTACCACGGTGGCAAGAGGACGGCGCCAGAGAGGCTGGCGCCGTCCCGTTGGACGACGGCACCAGCCACTCTGGCGGCCCAAAAAGGACCATTTCTGGGATAAGTTTTTTTAGGGGTCTATTTGCGAAATAAGTTTTTTAAAAGGACCAAAATGTGAAAAATCCAGTGCGGAGGGCAGCCAACGGCCGGCGATGACCCTGCTGGCGGCGGCACGAGGCGTGATGGGGGAGGTCGAGACGGCGTTGGGAGCGTCGGAGGCTCGATGCGAGATGGGGGGGAGCGAGAGTGCAACACTGGGATCGAGATAACGGGGGGATAGGGATCTAAGGTTAATTTGTTTGCATTTATACCTGGTGCCTAGTTGGGCTGAGCCTCTAAATATTTTTGTTGGACTGCCTTTTGACTTGACCTCGTTTAGCTAGTGAGCTGGCTCGTTATGACAAGGGATAAGTTCACATTGGGTCCCTCTATTTGTCGCCCAGTCCGATTTTCGTCCCTTGGTCGCAAAACCGGGTACAACTGGTCCCCCAACTTACGAAACCGTTTAAATGAGGTGGCGTCGACGTGGCTTCTTTGACTAGGTCTTCGTCATACGTGGTATTGACGTGGCGCTTACGTGGTAATTTGATCCCTGAAAAATAATTAAAACAGTGGGACCCACATGTCAGCTTCATATCCATAATCTATCCGGTTATCCGCTCTCTCTCTCTTTTTGTCAGCGAAGAAGGACAAGCGGCTGAGCCGGAGCGGACGACGCCGATGACCGGAGCAAGCTGGCGACAAGAACGGCGGCGCCAAGGGCCGGGAGCCACTCTCCTCCTCCTTGTCGGCCGTGGGCGGGGAGATATCGGCGGCGGCCTCGACGGGGAGCCGCTCTCGCTAACGGTGGCCGCGGAAGGGGAGATGTCGGCGGCGGCCTCGGCGGGGAGCCACTCTCGCTGATGGTGGTCGCGGGCGGGGAGATGTCGGCGGCGGCCTCCGCGGTTCGGGTCTTCCCTCGCCGGATTCTTCCGTGACAGTGGTGGCGGCAGCATATGTCGTCACGGAGGAGGCAACGATGGAGATGAGGAGCACGGCGGGCATAGAGGGCGGCGCTAGGATGGAGATGTGTCGCGCGCCATTCCTCTCCCGTCGGTGGCCGCATGCCGTTCCTCTCCCGCCGGTCCACTCCCGCCGCCCGCCGCTCCTCTCCCGCCAACGCCCGTCGGCGGGCGCACCCCGCTCCTCTCCCGCCGCCTACCGCCCACCGCACCTCGCTCCTCTCCCGCCGTCAGCCGCCCGCCGCACCCCTCCTCCTCTCCCGCCGTCAGCCGCCCGCCGCACCCTGCTTCTCTCCCACCGGCGTCGTTGAAGCATACAGAGCCACAGAGGTAGATGAGGTTGAAAAAGTGGGACCCGCTGACATGTGGGTCCCTTTTTTATTTTTTTTACTGGCATGTGGGTCCCACAAATTTTGTATAATTTTTTTATTTTGAATTTTGATGTTTTTTTTTCGGATCTAATTGCCACGTAAGCGCCACTTCAATGACACGTGAGACAAAGACCTAATCAAAGGAGCCACGTAGGCGCCACGTCAGCAAAAACCGGGCACAATACCGCCGAGCGACCTCACTTGCATGGTTTCGCAAGTTGGGGGACCTATCTTACCCAGTTTTGCGACCAAGGGACGAAAATCGGACTGGGCGAGAAATAGAGGGACCCAAAGTGAACTTATTCCTTATGACAAATGAACTAAAGCATTGCCTCAGCTCGTTAGGAATTCATTACAAGCCAAGCCCAGTCTAGTCAAGCTAGAGACGAGCTGAGCGAGCTAACGAGCTAGAGTTTTTCGTCCAGCCAATTCAAATGAAATAACTGACCCAGCGAACAAAGACCCATTTAGTTCGCGAAAAGAAAATTTTTAGATATCACATCAGATGTTTGACCGGATATCGAAAATGTTTTTCGGACACGAATGAAAAAAATAATTTATAACTTGCATGGAAACCGCGAGACGAATCTTATGAGCCTAATTAATCCGTCATTAGTAAATGTGGGTTACTGTAGCACTTATGGCTAATCATGGACTAATTATGCTCAAAAGATTCGTCTCGCGATTTCCTCCCTAACTGTGCAATTAGTTTTTTCATTTATCTATATTTAATGTTCCATGCATGTGTTTAAAGATTCGATGTGAAGTTTTTGGAAAAAAATTTTGGGGAACTAAGCGGGGCCAAAATAACTGACACAATCTCTCACATTCTCACTGACCCGGCGAAACAAAAAAAAAAGATTAAGGGCTTGTTCACTTTGATATCATTTTCAACCTTACCAAATTTTGGTAAAGTTGCCAAAGAAAAATGGTTACATTTAAGGCCTGTTCACTTTAATGCCATTTTCAACCTTACCAAATTTTGGTAAAGTTACCAAAAAGTGGCTACATTTAGTTTACTACCAAATTTTGGTAATTATATAAGAAATCCTGCCAAAATTTTGGCAAGTTACTAAAATTTTGGCAACTTTGCCAAAATTTTAGCAATGACAAAATTTGGTAAGGTTTTTTTGGCATCAAAGTGAACATGTCCTTAGTTTGCTGCCAAATTTTGGTAACTATATAAGAAATCCTGCCAAAATTTTGGCAAGTTACTAAAAATTTAGTATTTCTAAAATTTGGTAAGGTTTTTTTTAGCATTAAAGTGAACATGCCCTAAACAATCCCCTATACCTCTCACAGTCTCAATGCCCCGTGTCTTGTTAGCGCGGTACTCCATGGACCTCGTACTCCACGCTGAAGACAGTTGTGATGCAAGACAACCTCTTGGGGTTATTGTGGGGTGTGTTTAGTTCACACCAAACTTTCCCCAACTCCCAATTTTTCATCACATCACATCCAAAATTTTTCTACACGTAAACTCCTAACTTTTTTTTCAAACTACCAACTTTCCATATACTTCTCTCCAATTTCAGAAACTAAACACAGCCGTAGTCATTTGGGAGGCGGACACAACTATGCGCTTCGTTCTTCGTAGGTCTGTCACCTAGTATTCATTAAAAATCCTTATATTCATGTCCATATTATTTGGGTAAGATATACTACGTAGATAAAAAAGCTATCATTTAAATTGGTATGGGTAGAAAAGTTATCATTCCAAGTTTGGATATGGGGAGGTTATTACATATTTGAAGAACTTTGTTCATACCCGTTTATAATGGGTAAAAATCTGACATAAAATTTTTAAACTCACATTCACATTATAAAATCTTATCAATTTTGCTTGAAATTTACAGAGATGATTTATTATATAAAAGAGCAATTTTCTACAAATTTTGGTCCATTTCTACATATGGGACTCACATGTCTCTTCTCTTACCCATTAGGTTACCCCTACCCATTGAATAATATCCACTTAATTTGGGTATAGATATTTTTTTAGATGTGAATGGTTAAAATTGGGTATAGATATGGGTTACACAATACCCTCCCTAGTGGCACCCTGGTCTGGTACTGCATGGATCAGTCCTACTCCCTCTTGAACTGGGCAGCATCCTCTGAGAACGCTAATAGGCGATCGGTCGCGCGCCTCCTCTCCCACGTGACTGGACACGTGTCGCGCGCGGAGAAGGGGCGCAGGCGGCGGTGCGGTTTTCTTTTTTTTTCGGTTTCCTTTTTTCTCGCACGTTCGTTTTTTTGGTTTGTTCTGTTTTTTCTGCGGTTTTTTTTCGCACGGTTTTTTTCTATCCGTATATATTTTTTCAGTTTTTTGGGTTTTTTAATATATACATATGCAAAGTTTGTATACACATATACAAACTTTGTATATGTGTTTTCTAATATGTACATATATAAACTTTGTATATATACGTATATAAAGTTGGTATATTTTGTATACATATATATACAAACTTTATATATGATGTATACAAACTTTGTATTTGTATACATCGTATACAAATTTTTTATTTGTGTATATATTTTTTATACATATACACAAAAAGAGAGCAACTAGAGGACGGTATACCGTTTTGACGGTATACCTCTCTATACACCCACGAGCACAAGTACGATTCCCCATGACTCGAAGCCCCGCGTGTCTGATCCTGGCACGATGCTCACAAGCACCTCGCTGTCAGGCTCTCAGTGCAGCACGCAGCCAACCCTTGGACATATCACGTGCTCCTGTCTCTGTTGGCATCGATTGTAGACTTGTTTCTATTGTTTTAAAATTTTGCAGTGCACATGTTTAACTAATAAAGTGCTAACTATTTCTTTCCGTCTAAAGCTACGTACTTTAGTTAGACGATTATGTGCTAGATGGTTGTGCTAATATATAAGATGACAATAAAATCTCTGTGATATTTTTACGGTACACATCTAGTAATGTTGAGATATTATCCGATACCCTTGAGCTAGCTATCATTCGACACTCTCAAGGTATCATTCAATAGATATTATCTGGTACTCTCAAGGTATCACCGGTACCAATGAGGTATCACCCGGACCCGATACAATCAAGTTATCATCATATATCAGGTACCCTCGAAGTATCATCGGGCCTGGTACCGTTAAGGTATCATCATATATCCGGTACCTTAGAGTGATACCTTAAAAGTATCAGATATATAATGATACCGTAACAGTATCGAGGGCCTAGATGATACCTCGATGGTACCGGATGATACCTCGAGAGTACCAGATATACGATGATACCTTAAAAGTACCTCAAGAGTACCGAGTGATACCTTAAGAATACCGGATATACGATGATACCTTAACAACACCGAGTGCCTAGGTGATACCTCGATGGTACCGGGTGATGTCTCGAGGGTATTATCTGGTACCTATACTCTTGAGATATGATGATACATATGGTGTATTAGGATGGTACTGTGAAAGTATCATGTGTATCACATACATCCGGTATCCTTTTTTAAAATTGTATAGAAATACTGAATTTTTCAGTTTGTTACTGTGATTTCACATTAGTACTACAAAGCTATCTTAAAGTATATTTGGTCTGGTCAAATGAACAAGGCCATACGTGGCCGAATGAACATGCACATGCACTCTGCTAGGCAGGTTAGGAGCAGAAATGTGATACGCTTGGAAGATGGGCGACAAGCGCGTGACTCGAGGAGGGCCCACACAACACCACGGAGTGGGCGCTGGCTGTAGAAAGAAATCGTAATCTATACTGTCGGGAGAACGGAATACCGTCCTTTAGTTTTTCTCTATTTACATATGTATGAACTGTAGAGGAGGGAGACTAAAAGAGGCTAGAACTGACCGCGCGCCGCGCGCTGCTGATCGCCAATCAGCCAGGCCTGGCATCCTCCGCTGCCGTGAGTGACCATGGCAGCGGCTTCCTCTCCCGTGTCAGGATCTCCCTGATAACCTCCTCCTCCATGTACACTGGCCCTCTTGGACCGGTGCACTCCTCTACCTCCACCGTCGCCGCCGCCTTGGCCGGGGAAACGATGCTCGACTTGTGATGATCGGAGCAGACTGTCTCTTCTCTGTCGCCACTGTCGCCGCATTATTCGTCACGGCGCTCGCCTTTGACGACGACGCACTGTTCATGCCTATCAACTCCGATCTAAAACACTGGTCGCTAGCAAGATTGTAAGTATTGCGATCCATATATATCGTAGTATCTTCCTACCAAGATGAAACAATATCAATCCCACTTAGTATCCTAATTTTTATAATATCCCGATCCTACTATTGATTACCATATGATTTTACGAAATCTTAGGTAATATCCCGATTCTACGATCATATAAAATGTTATTTAAAATAAGATGGTTTGAAAATAAATTAAATAAATATGCACTAGTTTATATAAAAATCAGTTAAATATATCAAACATAATGTATTTTCTTATAAATGTCTCTATTTACATAACATATATTATTACTATATTTTTATATAGAATAGCTATACATAATTAATATAAATATTAATTAAACTTAAAAAAAATAAAATCTCATAGTATCCTGATACTGCGATACGATACTATTTTAAGCAAAACGATACTACCTAGTATCCCGATAACTAATAAGCTTGGTCGCTAGTGGGCGGTGGATTAACGGGAGAAGCAACGTGACGGTTTAATGCAGTTAATTTTTAAATCATGTTTGACCATTTATTTTATTTAAAAAGTTATATATTCATCATTTCATTTATTATGATTTATTTTATCATTAGAGTTGCTTTTAACAAGAGTAAAGTCCATCGCCGGTCCCTAAACTTGTACCGCAGTGTCATCCCGGTCCCTAAACTCACAAATCGACCGTTCAGGTCCTCAAACTTGTTCAACTGTGTCATCCCGGTCCCTAAACTTGCAGATCACTCGTTTAGGTCCTCCAACTTGTTCAGTTGTGTCACCCCGGTCTCTAAATTTGGATTTGAATATCATCTAGATCCAATAGGACGGTTTAAAGACTTTATATTTAAAAATAATTCATAACTTTTTCATGTGAACTCTAATAAAGACAAACTTTATATCAAACTTGTAGTCCTCGACGCGATCTACAACTTTGTAGTTGAATTTTTTTATTTTAAGTCATTTTTTGTCCCAAAATGTAATTTTAAAATTAAAATTTCAAAATCTATAAACATGCAACAATATTTTGGGACTCTAAACAGTTTTAATTCAAAAACTTTTCAACTAAAATGTTATAGGTCGCGTTGAGGGCTACAATTTTGATATAAAGCTTGTCTTCATTAGAGTTCACATGAAAAAGTTATAAGTTATTTTTTAATATAAAGTTTTTAGACCGTCCTGTTTAGGTACCGGGGTGACACAACTGAACAAGTTGGAGGAACTAAACTAGTAATCTACAAGTTTAGGGACCGGGATGATACAGTCGAACAAGCTTGAGGACCTGAACGGTCGATTTGCGAGTTTAGGGACCGTGATGACACAACGGTACAAGTTTAGGGACCGATGATGGACTTTACTCTATAGTTTAAACAATTAAATGTGACGATTTATTAAGCATATAATACTATGTTTAGAAAAAAGTCAACATCGTCGAACTAGAAAAACTGAGTTTGCACCCTAAAAGGAAAAAAAAAACTGAGTTCGGTTCCGTGTCGAACTCGGTCTCTTCCCGCAATAGCGCCGACCCACCTGATCGGACTCCGATCGCCCCCGCCCACCCATAACCCTAAACCCGCCGCCGCCGCCACCGCCACCGCCACTGCCGTCGAAACCTACGCTTCGAAACCATGTCGGCCACGACGCGCGACGACGAGGCGTGCCCGTCGACGACCACCACCACCAAATCCACAACGGACGACGAGCCGGCGGCGCCGGCCGCGACGACGCCAGCGGTGACAACAACAACAACAGTCATCCACGACGACGGCGCCCCTGCCCCGCCGTCGCCGAAGAGGCGCAAGGTGGCGGCGGCGGCGGCTCCGGCTCCGGCGGTGGTCGACGAGAGGGCGCGGCTGAAGCGGAGGATCGCGTGGGTGGCGGACAAGATCGCGACGCACCGGGACGAGGTGGAGACGCCCTACGGCTTCCCGGACACCTGCTACGGCTACGCCGGGTACGGCTTCGTCGGGTGGGTGCGGGCGGACTTCGCCGGCGAGGAGCGCGCCGCCGAGAGGGCGGCGCTGGAGGCGTGGATGCAGATCGAGTGGGAGAGGCGGCTCCTCCGGTGGCGCCGCAGCGAGCAGCAGCAGCCGGGCGTCGACGGCGGCGGCGACTCCTCCTTCGGCGTCTGGGATGATGATGATCAAGAGGACAGCGAGAAGAAAACGGAATACAAAATAATAGCAGGATGATTCATGGTTTTTTTTGTCTATCCATCTAATCAAATTTGATCGAAATCACGCTAATGATCCATCAATGTGCCTGATGTTTATACATTTTTTGCCTGCTGCTACTGCAATCTGATATGTGTTCAGAGTCATCTACTCCTAGCAATGGGAAATTTAACTATTTGCCACTCTTGTGACATGGCAATTAACGATTTGCCACACCGTGTCTATGACATGTGGGCCCTTATGTGTCTATGACATATGGGCCTAGTGGCAAATCGTTAAGCACCACTCGTAAGAGTGGCAAATAGTTAAAAGCCCCCCTAGCAATTGAATGCGCATCTATAGATGCAAATGTTATGTATTCGATTCTTTCTTCAGTGTCAAATTTATGCCTTCGTGCCCCCAACTTTCGTTCTTGATTAATGAAAACATCCTTGGCAAATGCTTTCGTAGTTGTTCGTCTTTCATAAATCCAAGAATTTCACCTCTGACTATGAAATACGAATGCCCCCGACTGTCCCTATTAATCATTACTCCGATCCCGAATACCAACACAATAGAAAGAAAAATTGAATAAGACGAATGGTAAAAAGTTAACACTGTCGTAAATACGGAAGGAGTACGTCGAACTAGCTTATGTAATTTACATTTGAAAATTGAAAATAAAAATTACAAACAAATCTACTCAAAGTTACATTATAACTATAATGCAACTACACTGTAACTATAACATAATAACTATGCTGTAATTTTTTAGGTAGGCGGGCCGATGCTATAATGTAATTTTCTCTTTCGGTGTTGCTCAAGTATTGGTTTGTTGGGTAGCGAAAAACCTTCACTGCGATTGTGGTATAGTAGAGAATACAATGCTCCTGTTGTAGTATGTATTACTCAGATGGAGGTAGAGCTTAATGATTGCCGTGTGAAAAAGACTCCGTTTGTGTTTTGGGCTTTCTCCAAAAGCCGGGTCAATATATTTGATCTGATTTCAAAAAAAAAAAAATGCCGTGTGAAACGTGATCGAGGAGTTAAACTTCTGTACATATAGAGAGAGAGCAAACAAATGCACGGCACGTACAACGTCGTATACTCGTATCTAAGTAATCTAAGGAACGTGAAAAACAACAGATTCGTCAAATTTCTAGCAGATCCGAAAAAAAGAACCACGAAACAATCGAGCCGTGTCCCTTCCGACTCCAACTCTTCCCCGGCTATACGTACGGCTCCGCGTTCGCCTCCGCCTTCATAAACCACCGTCTCTTTCCCCCCATCGAAAGCTACGATCGATTCCAGGTCAATTTCCAACTTCCAACTCGCGTCATCGCGGCGAAATCTACCGGCGATCGATATATGGCCGGCAACGAGTACTCCACCAAGGCGGCGGCGGTGGAGGCGATCGACGGCGGCGAGGAGGTCGTGGTCCTGGCGGGGAAGCTGCTGCTGCCGAGGGAGGTGGTCGACAAGATCCTGGCCATCAAGAGGAGGCCCTTCTCCTTCGGCGACGACGACATCGGCTCGGACGACGACGAGCTCAGGGAGCTGGCCGTGCAGCACGAGGCCTTGCAGGACAAGTTCGCCGCGTGCCAGGCCATGATCCGGGAGCATCGCCACGAGAACAAGGGCTACGCCATTGTCGACGACGAGTTGCAGGTCAGGATGGCCGTGACCAGGGCCCTGCACCCCTTCGTTGAGCGCTACCACTGGGTCGGGGAGGAAGACGAGGAGGAGGAGCAGGTGGCTGACGTCGTTGGTGGTGAGGAAAAGCTGATCTGAGACGCAACTGAGAATTGCAGAGCTTTGCCTATCTTAATAGCATTACAATTAATACGTACTGTCTCATCGGATGGCCTAATCAGTCAAAGAAAAAACCAAATTTTGAATTTTCAAATCTAATTTTGAGTTTGATTTTGAGATATTTTCAACGTAGTTTCTTTTACAACATTGGCTTTTAAGTCACAAGAACACATTTATAAAAATTTCACCTATAAATTCATTTTTATTTCCTAATAAGCCGTTTTGGCTTATTAGGAAATAAGCCAAACGATGGGGACCTCACTTTCCTATGCTGAGCTTATTCAGTACTCCGTATCTATCGATCTACATACTCCACATGTCTATGTGATGGCTATTTATGTATGCAACTACCCCATCTGTTTCATGTTATATTCAGACCGTGTTTAGTTCCACGCTAAAATTAGAAGTTTAAAGAAATTGAAACGATGTGATGGAAAAATTAGAAGTTTGTGTGTGTAGAAAAGTTCGATGTGACGGAAAAATTGAAAGTTTGAAGAAAAAAGTTGGAATCTAAACAGGGCCTCAATAGTAGTATCTAACTATCTACATCATTCAAATAAAATATTGTTGCAAGGTAAATAAATGAACAACCATGTGCCATAATACAACTATTATATTGACAGATTCTTTGACATGCTTTTCAAACTTATTATCAAAATATATTCAATGTTTCATTTAATGAAACTAATTTGGTGTATAATGTTACCAAATTTTTTTATAAACTTGATCAAAAAAAAATCCTAATTAGGGCATCTTCAGGGAAGGCTGAAACAAAATAATTATCATCTATATTGCCTCTATGTTACAATGCTTCTCCAAGTGACCAGCATAAATGTCATAAACAAACATTACAGTACATGACATAAGGAAAAGGATAAAAAAAATTCAATAAATATCACAGCAAGATTAAAACATCACAAATCAACTATATGCATCAGCATCAGACCATCAGCATGCATGGTTAAATCTTGATGATAATTTAACAAATGAACATCACATGCATCGTCGATCGTTGCGCTAACTGAAGATAAATCATTATACTATTTGACAAAAAGTTTTTTATAATACTAGATATTGATCCAATTTCTTCAACACAAGCTTCATCTTCACCTTGTCGAACACAGCGATCGTCCTGGTTCCTTCCTCCAATTCCTTGGGTCTCACCTCGAACGCCCTCGTCTCTTGATTATAGACGCTGACATACTCGGCGAACTCGCCTTCCTCCGGTGGATCATCGGCGAAGATTTTCTCCCAGACATGTGCCCGCCACAGCCTCCGCTCCTCCTGCAGCCGCTGCGTCTCCTCGAACTCGTCGACGTCGTACTCCACCTCGACGAAGCCGTTGCTGCCGTACTCGACGCGGAACTTGGCCCAGGATTTGCCCAGGTGGCCTTGAGGATGCCGTTGACGTGCACCAGCAGCGCCTCCGGCTCGTCGTCGTAGTAGATCTCCGGGAGGTGGTCCTCGTCGGCGTCGGCGTCGGGGACGAATGGGAATATGGGATGTATCTCTCGATGTCCGGGGCGTCGTCGGTGCAGAGCTCTGTACGGTCGAGGACCCACTCGATCGGCGTTCTCCTGCGATAGCCGCATCGTCGCCACCCTCCTCCTCACCGCCGCCGCCGCCGTACCGTCGGAGTTAGGGCACGCCTCCTGCTGGCCATGCTGCTCGACCGCCGCCGCCGCCGCGGCCGCCATGATTTCCCCGGCTCGCCGCGGCGATACATTTCTGAACGAACTCTTAGAGCCGTGGCTTATGTAAAATAAAATGGGCCGGTCCGTACGGTTTTCGGGTTACCGGAAACCGAACTAGAGTTATCGCTGCGGCCCCCTATCCGTGTCACTGCACGAGCACGACGGGGGAACTATTCTAATCCCTCGAGGGGATATTCCCTCGTTTACTCAAAAACCATCTAAACAGTTATGAAAAATTCTAGAAAAATTTGACAACATTTATACAACACATATATATAACTCCACAAAATCTTAAGTCCAAACTCAACTCACACGTCGAGATATAAAAAAAAGACAAATTCAGCGTATGAATAGTAACGTACTGTTTATATATAAATTTGTCTTTTTTGTTTCTCGATGTGTAGATCGAATTTGAACATGAATTTTGGTGGACTAGTAGGTATAATTATACTCTACATTGTCAATTTTTTTTAGAATTTTTGACAACTATTTGCATCGAATTTAGAAGAAAAAGGTATATGAGGGGATATCCCCTCGAGGGATTAGAATCCACTCCCGCACGACGGCCTCACGTTGGCATCTTAACCGTCCTCGGCCGATCGGACGGCTCCGCACACAGGGTCGCTGGATAAGAAAATAGCCGAAATTTTGACAAATGACCCTTTCAAGAAACTTAATTAAAGATAAATCGTACCAAAAACTAATTTAGAAAATGATAAACCGTGACCTCGACGTGCTTTAACGTCTCGACGCTGCTATAACGTTCATGCTGAGATCTTGTTCGACGAGGCACAAATTCGTCGGAGGAGCTCGCATTCACCTTCTGTACAATCTGAAATCACGCCCAGTAGCGTTCCCGGTCGTAGGCAAGCGAGGGCGCAAAACTGATCGCCCTGAGAGAGCGAGGGCGATCGCTCGCCCAGTAGCATTCCCGGTCGTAGGCAAGTCACTCAGTATCATTCCATCGTATCCTCTTTTTTTTTCTTTTTTTTTTACTTTAATGCATATAAAACCAAATGAGACCAATAAATACATGCAGCTTGGTGATTGCAGCACACAGCAATATGGAATGGACGCAGCAGTGGTATGCGCCACTATACGCCATTGGCAACACTGTGCCTCCACCGTATCTATTCATCCTTACCAATGATCCCCACTAGATTGAGCCATCTCACCTAGGTCTGAGCTTTAGCATAAGGCAAAGTTCAAAGGCAATATATAGCACTTGAGAGTTGGGAGATTGGTATTATAGGGGGCTGCTATAGGCAAATGAACACAAGAAAGTTTGCAATTTTTCATGGTACGAATTGAACAGCATTGAAACCTAACAAGTGCATGCACTGTTAACAAGAGATGAAAAAATATGCAAAACTTTGTAATTTCACAGCGTTCAGGCACTACATAATTTCACCTATCTTTCCTTCAATTAAATAGCTAAACTTGTGATTTTTAAAGAGAAAAAAAAAACAGAAAGGACTAAAGAAAGTTCACTTATAATTAGCTAATTAAAACATCTCATATTGCATAGATGGGCCAGCAGTACTCAAGATTGATCGCCGATTAAGATCCAAAAAGATAATCCCACAATAACAAGAAAACAATGACATACGCTTGCATAAGGAAAGAGATTTGCAGAATGCATTGAATTATCATTAATCTTCTAAACCATCATTATCTAACTTATAACAAGTGACAAGTACCAACATCGCAATACATAAGTCTGCTTCAGCAAATGGGAAACCTATTAGGCACTCGTTGATTCAGTTCTTCTTCACGAAGACAAAACGCTTCTTCTCCTTATCGAACACAGGAACCCCAATATTACCTTCCACTTCCTTCATGACAAACTTCCTCCTCTTCTCATCGTACACTTCGATGTAATCGCCGAACTCGCCGTCCTCGATCGTGGGAAGAATATCAGCCATCTCCTCCGCGAGCATCTCCGCCCACAACGCCCTCCGCTCCTCCCTCCTATGCTGCCTCTGCTCGAAGTGGTTGTGGTCGTACTCCACCTCGACGAACCCCTTCTCCTCGTGCTTGGCGCGCACCCACTTCTCGAAGTCCCTGAACTTGTCGAACTCGTCCATGAGGAGACTGTCGATGTACCGCATCAGGGCCTTGGGGTTATCGTAGTAGGACTCCGGCAGGGGATCCTCCGCGCCGGGGACGCCGGAGGGGCTCTGGAGGAGGAAGGGGATGTACCTCGAGATGTCGGGCGCGTCGTCGCCGCACAGCTCCTTCCGGGCGAGGATCCAGTCGACGTTTTCCTGCGACAGCCGCAGCTTCGCCGTCGCCGTCGCCGGAACCTCCTCGTGGGAACCAGTTGCCGCCGCAGCCATATATACTTGTTCTGACTCGCCGGCGGCACGCAGAGGGAAGTTTCGATGCTTGGATTGCCACAAAAGGGAATCTCGTCGTCTCGTTAACCTAAGCAAGCCCTCTCGATTTTGGAGATTGTGGGGGGGAGGAGGCGGTGCGGCGTGCAGGTTTATACTGGTGGACCGCTCCGCCCGCGTCCGACTCGAAGTTCATCGTTGAAACCGAACCGGATACTGAAAACCGATCGATAGGTGAAGTCCGCGTCCGTCAGGTCATGGGCCTCACGGGTTTAACAGACCAAACGGAGCGCATACCATTTTCCGGACAACGAAACAAATACGATCGGACACAAATAGGAAAATATTTTTTTTTTCGGAACGTAAAAACCAACTCAACTTTTAAAAACAAATATCATCATATATAATTAGCTCATTTTATATAAAATATAATATAATATATAACTTTTTAAAAGTTTAAATATTATTAATAGTGTGGACTAGCGTTAACAGATGGACTACTATTAAAATCTAAAAAGGTATATTGAAGGTCATATAGTTATAAAGAAATACGGTATGTCTTATGGCTTTTTTGATATCCGAATTATTATTCATATCTAAGGAAACCCCGATATCTTATTCGTATTGTATATGGGAGAAAATATATGTTTTTTTATCAGTATCCGAACTATCCGAGAATTATCCGTTTCGAAAGATATATGTATTCGTTTTTATTCGGAACGGACAAAACTATCCACTCCACTTTCATCCCTAGCTATTGACAATGTACAGTGGCATGCCTAAAACTAACGGTGATATTGACAATGTACAGTGGCTTGCTATATTTCTACATCTCTATCTCTAACTCTACTTTTTATCTTCCATCTTCTATCTTCTACTATTATAAAAATTAAAAATGTTTTTGCTAGTATTTTGATACGTCATCATTGTTTGAGTCAACTTTTTAAGTTCTACAAATCCATGTTTGAGTTCGTTTTTAAGTTCGTTCGCTTTTAAAAATACAAAAGTAGTCGTACAAGAAATTTCTTTAAAAAAAACTCGCATGCTAACTTGAGACGAAAGTTGGACTCCTAACTGCAGCTAATGATTTTCTAAAAAAATTATCCAAGTGAATTCTCATAGTGAATTTCACCCTAACTAAACCGTATAACAATAATAAAATTAAAATAGCCTTCACCGTTGCAACGCACATGTATTTTTTTCTATTTAAAAAAATGACAACATTTCATGGCAACTCGCATATATCCTTTTGGTCCCTAAAGTTTGGCCTTAAGGTCAATATGGTCCTCGATATTTTATTTTGTCCGATCAGATCCTTAAACTTTGTCATATGGTCCAATATGAACCTTAGGCTCACCAGAAATGCCATGTAGACATGCTATGTCATCATTTTATTAAAAGTGGATTGTGAAATTTTTAATCTGTATATTTGTATTTGTATGTGATAATAAATACTATAACTAATTAATCTTATATAATTAGATAATTTAATCTAATCCCAGGAATTGATATATACACTAGGTCTTGTTCGTTTCTCCAACAAGATGGAGATGAAATTTTGGATACTCGTGATATGCTTTTCAAACTACTAAACGTTACGTTTCGTGCGAAAACTTCCTATATGAAAGTTGCTCTAAAATGTCAGATTAATCCATTTTCCAAGTTTTTAATAATTAAAACTCAATTAATCACACGTTATTATCACATCGTTTTACGTGAAACACTTAATCTTTATCTCCATCTTCATCTTCAGGAGATTCAAACACCAAATAGATTATGTTACAAGATGGCATGGCAACGTGATTTTTTTTTTCCAAGGACCATAGTAGACTGAAAGATAAACTCTGAGGACTAGTTCGAACAAAATGAAATATCAAGGATCATATTGACCTCAAAGCGAAAGTTTAACGACTAAATTGGCGCCCCCCCCCCAAAAAAAAAAATAATAATAAAGGGGAGGGGGATGAGCGGGTGTTTGTACGTACCTACATATGTACGTTTGATGGTGTATGTACATAAGTAAATGTGGCCCATGACCTTATTTATTAGAATGCCAGATGGTAATTTAGGAGTGTTTATAGGAATTACACAAGGCAGCACAGGGATGATTTGGCTCTGCCCGTTTCATCCTTCTCACCGCATTATCCGATTATTGGTTATTTAGGGAATATATGTCACGCCCCGAAATAGTCCCGACCGGAACTAGCCCGTGACGTTTCAAATTAACCTGTTAATCGATACCAGTCCCAGGAAACAGTGCTGGTATCACAGGGAGACAGAATATCACAGCAACAGAGGTCTCTTTATTATAGAGTAGGAGTACAGTCATGTTGGGCTACGGACAGATCCCGAGCTCACAACTGCATTACAAAAGGAAAGCGGAAGCCAGGACTTGGACCAATCATCACAGGCGCGACTTGGGAACTAGGCCGAAACCCTAAAACTCATCGTAGCCGGCTTGCTCCTGGAAGAACTCCTCATCAGCAGGATCCGCTTCATCTTCTTCAGCAACTGGGGGGGATTATTTATACAGAGCAAGGGTGAGTACGGGGGTACTCAGCAAGCCAGGGGAAATAAGTGTTTAATGCAGGCTTCAAGGAGAGGCTGTTGTTTTTGCAATTGATTTTATTTGAACTCCTTTTTTCTAAAAACGACTAAGTGAGTGCTTCTCAAACGACACGGATGAGACAGTGCGTCTTGTCCGGTCGGAGTATGTGCAATGTATCAGTCTTTAGATTTGAAACAAGATTGGCACCCGGCCAACAGCTTTTCAAACGGCCACCCGGGCCAACAACTTTTCAAACGGCCACCCGGGCCTAGCTGATCCCGTCAGCTGCTGATTTTTCAAACATCGAACCCATTTTCTCAACAGCAAATTCACAAGCGGTAGTCAAACAAAACTACGCTAGGAATCACCTCACATCCGCCCATGACCGTGGGCACGGCTGTTCGAACAGTTTGTTAACCTCTGCAGAGGGGGTACACTTTACCCACACGACATTACTAACCCGGATCACCCAGCCCGTGGGGATCAGCCACGTCGGGAGACCTCCAAGCTTTCATGGCAAGGCATTTCGAAAGCCGATACAGGTTTACCATATGCCGACGAGAGGGGTCCCAGACCAACAACAGGTTAGGTCCCAGACCATACTGTGCCAGGAAGCCCAGGGGTCCTCCCCGACACCACCCCGGCGAATCCACATGTCTCTCGGCATCAAGGCTCCCCTGATAAGCTAGTTACTCAGCCAGGGGTGTCCCATTCCACCCATGTGGTCGTACTTGTCTTATGTTCGGATGAAATTCCAAGGAAACGGTCCTTAGGTGCAAGAGCGGGAAACCGTACACCCGGTACGTTCCCCGGTCCGCGGTTTTGGAAATCCATTTAGTTCACAAGCACCGACCCAGGTGTCGGGTTTTCCAAGTCTTTTGTAAAACTCCAGTTTTACCTAGGTTGTTACTCAGATTTTAAGTTTGAAGGCGACCGTCGATACTCGCACAGAGTGCACGAATATCGAGGCGCAACTGGGTGGTTACAAGGGGACATGGTATGGCAATTAACAATGGAAGGATCAAATGCAACAAGTCAGGTAGGTCCACCAATCTGCCTTGTAGATGGGACAAAAGATTAAGTGCGGTCCTATCAATGCATAATATTTTTCAAGCAATATAATTAAATTTCAATGATAGGCTCAAGATGTTCAAAGGTGGCTTGCCTTGCTCGAGATCTGGAGCTTGATCCTCGAAATCCTCGCACTGCGGGTCTTCGGGCTCTGAATCTACACGCGAAACGGAACGACTCAACAAACGGCGAAAATAAAGCCCTATTAATGACCTCTAAGCGTGCCATTAGATAGATCTCGAGATTTGATGAATTTTGGAAGTTGAACGGAGTCAAACGGAGTCACGGTTGGGAAGATATTGAATTTCTAAGATTATTGGATTTTTGGTCTAAAGGAAAAAGGATTTAATTAAATCCTTTTTGGAAAAGAAAAAGAAAAGAAGGGAGGGAGGGAATATAGACTTTTCTCGGGCGGCTAGGGTGCGGCCCAAGAGATTTGGGGCGGCTCGGCCGAGCTTAACGGGCCGGCCGGCCCAAGACGGCCCAAGCGCGCGCGCGCGCGGGAGGGAGGAGAGAGAGTCCGGTGGACCGGGCTCACCACGCGTGGCCCCGGGTGGGACCCGCTTGTCAGCGGCTCGGCTCACCGTGCGGAGGGAGCACGCGGCGCACGTGCGCGGGCGGGGAGGAACGCGGTGCACGCGCGCGGTCCGCGGCGGACGCAGGTGCGGCGGGCCCATGCGCAGCCTCACGGCTTGCGGTGGAACGCGCGCACGCGGAGGGACCGACCGGGGTCGGCCCGACCCGGTCTGGGCTGAGCTGGCGCCGACGTGGCGCCTACATGGCCGCCACGCGGGCCGGCGGGAGGTAGACGACGATCCGGCCGCGAATGGACGGCGGGCGGCGGCGGCGAGCGGCGGAGCGAACCACGGTGATACGGGCAAAAGCGAGCACACCGGGCGGTTACACGAGACGAGGGGAGACGAACCAACGGCTCGGATTTGCCGGGGGTTGCTCGACGGCGGCGGATTGCGGCGGTGGCAACCGGCGGCGGGAGAAGAGGGAAACGGCGACGAGGCCACGAGAGGTCGATTCCCGGCGGTGAGAGCATCTACGCGGCTTCGGGAACTCGATGCTAGCGTCGGATTGGGCGGAACTACGCCGAGCGAGGCCGGCGACGAGCGGGTGATACGGAGCTCGGGCGGCGACGGCGGCGAGCACGCAGCGAGCGACGGCAACGGTCGGGGCGGCGCCGGCTAACTACGGGAAGGCTACTCAAGCTACTACCGAAAGCTAGGGGAAGGAGATGGAGCGATGAGGAAGAACGGAGAGAGACATCACCGAGAAGAGGAGGGGCGCTGTGATGAGAGGCCGACGGCGCGGGAGTAATCTCTCCGGCCTCGGGCCGGGGAAGAGGAAGGAGAGGGTGCGGCCGGAGTCCTCTTCCGCGTCCTTGCTCGTGCCGGCAGAGGGAGGAGGGGCGCGGCTCCGTCCCTTGGCGGCTTGCGCGCGGAGTGGCGGGGGCCGGGCGATGACGACGGTGATGACGGGGGGGCGGCTTGGAGCGGGGCGGCGACACCGGCGACTGGCGCGCGCAGAGGCTGACGGCGGCGGCGACCGGGCGGTCGGCCACTCGGCTCGCGCGCGCGGCTTGCAATGGGCGGCGTCCGCGCGGGCGCGCGCACGCGAACACGGCGCGCGGGAAGCGGCTTTGCGAGCGGGGAGCTCGCGCGAGGGGAGGGGGCGCTCAGCGCGGGCGACTCCCGCGCACGCGCGAGCAGCGTGCGGGCGAGGCTGAGCGGGGGAAAGGAAAGAGCGCGCCGGGGGGGGAGAGAGAGAGAGAGAGAGAGAGAGAGAGCGCCCGGGAGAGAGATGGGCCGAGCTGGATTCGGCCCATCGAACCCGGGGGAGGCAAACTAGACTTTTGCGGAGGAAATTGATTTGGAGGGATTTGGATTCGGAATTGAACTCGACGATTGATCGGGGATTGAGATCTTGAGATGGCACGGACACTAGACAACAAACAAAGAAACAAATTTCGCAATTAGGGTTTTTAAGAGATAATTTTCCCGCTAGGCGCCACGACGGAACGGGCGCTACAGACCAACCCCCCTAACAAGAATCTCGACCCCGAGATTCAGCACCTAAGGGAGCAGCTCCGGAAACTCGGCGCGGAGAAGATCTTCTCGTTCCCTGGTTGCCTCATCTTCAGAATGATTGCTCCATTGGACTTTGTAGAACTTGATGGTCTTCCTTCGAGTCTGACGTTCTGCCTCTTCAAGAACCTTGATCGGTCTTTCCTTGTAGGTCAGATTCTTTTCCAGCTCGATACTACCCAGGGGAACTTGCTCTTCTGGAACTCGAAGACATTTCTTTAACTGGGATACGTGGAACACGTTGTGCACATCTGCGAGACCTTCAGGTAGCTCAAGCTGATAAGCCACTTCGCCACGTCTGGCGGCTATGAGGTAGGGGCCGATGTAGCGGGGTGCTAACTTGCCGGACATCCCAAACCTTCTCATACCTCGGAGGGGTGACACCCGCAGGTACACATGATCTCCTTTTTTGAACTCAAGGTCACGTCTCCGATTGTCAGCGTAATTTTTCTGACGGTTCTGCGCTGTCTTCAAGCGTTCTCGGATCAGCTTAACTTGTTCTTCTGCTGACTTGAGTATGTCAGGACCGAATACCAGGGCTTCGCCCACCTCATTCCAGCACAAGGGGGTGCGGCACTTTCTTCCGAACATTGCCTCATTTGGCGACATCTGAATACTAGCCTGGTAACTGTTGTTGTATGAGAACTCAGCATACGGCAAACAACGATCCCAAGTGCCTTCGAAATCCAAGGCACACGCACGCAGCATGTCTTCTAGGATTTGGTTTACCCTTTCTGTCTGACCATCGGTCTGTGGATGGTAGGCCGTACTAAAATTTAGATCAGTTCCGAGAGTTTCATGCAACTGCTTCCAGAACCTTGAGGTGAACTGAGTGCCTCGGTCCGACACAATTTTCTTGGGACAGCCAAATCTACATACGACATGAGTCATGTAGAGTTCTGCCAGTTTCTTTCCATCATAGGTGGTTTTCACTGGCACGAAATGAGCTGATTTCGTGAGTCGGTCCACGATTACCCAAATGGAGTCATACCCGCAGGGGGTTCTTGGCAAACCGGTGATGAAATCCATTCCGATCTCTTCCCATTTCCACTCGGGAATTGGTAGGGGTTGTAGCAGACCAGCTGGCCTCTGGTGCTCTGCCTTGACTCTTTGGCAAATGTCACACAAGGCTACGTATTCTGCGACGTCTCGCTTCATTCCAGCCCACCAGAAGTATGCCTTGATATCTTGGTACATCTTCGTACTTCCTGGATGAATGGAGTAGGCGGACTCATGAGCTTCCTTTAGGATGAGATCTCTTAACTCCTTCTTGGCCGGTACACAGATGCGTGGACCGCACCAAACTGTGCCTTGTTCGTCTATGGAGAAATTGGTGTCTTTCTTCTCCCGTATTCTTTTTATTAACTCTTTTATCCCTTCGTCATCTTTCTGGGCCTCCCGGATTTGTGATTCTAGGGTAGGCTGTACTGTCAAGCTGGCAGGGACACCTGACTGTACCACGGTCAGCCTTAACTTCTCCAATTCTCTGCACAGGTGATCTTGGTTAGGCCGTGTTTGGGCTACATTGCAATAGGCCTTGCGACTTAGCGCATCAGCGACCACGTTAGCTTTACCGGGATGATAATGAATTCCCAGATCGTAATCCTTGATTAGTTCCAACCATCTTCTCTGTCTCATATTTAACTCGGTCTGTGTGAAGATATACTTAAGACTTTTGTGATCGGTGTATACTTCACATCTGTTCCCGATTAAATAATGCCTCCAGATCTTAAGAGCATGAACCATGGCTGCCAACTCGAGATCATGGGTGGGATAATTGACTTCATGAGGCCTGAGCTGCCTGGATGCGTAGGCCACAACCTTTCGTTCTTGCATTAGGACACATCCTAAGCCTTGTCTTGATGCGTCACAGAAGATCTCGAAATCTTTTCGGATATCTGGCAAGGTGAGAACTGGTGCAGTGGTCAACCTTTTCTTCATTTCTTGAAAGCTGTCTTCACAGGCTGCAGACCATTGAAATTTCTTTTCTTTCTTTAACAGCTCGGTCATAGGTCTGGCTAGCTTAGAGAATCCTTCAATGAATCTTCGATAATATCCCGCTAAGCCAAGGAAGCTGCGGATCTCTGACACGTTCTTGGGCGGGTTCCAAGCAAGTACAGCTTCAACCTTGCTGGGATCTACTTCGACACCGTTGGAGGAAATCACGTGTCCAAGAAATGCTACTCGGTCCAACCAGAATTCGCATTTCTAGAATTTAGCGAATAGTTGATGATCTCTGAGCTTTTCCATTATCAGCCTCAGGTGTTCAGCATGTTCTTCCTCGTTCTTGGAGTATATCAGGATGTCATCGATGAACACCACGACAAACTGGTCCAGGTATTCCATGAAGATTTTGTTCATTAAGTTCATGAAGAACGCTGGAGCATTGGTGAGTCCGAAGGACATTACTGTGAACTCGTATAGACCATAACGCGTTGAGAAAGCGGTCTTCGGAATATCTTCAGATCTGATTTTCAATTGGTGGTAACCTGACCTCAAGTCAATTTTTGAGAAGACTCTTGCTCCTTTAAGTTGATCGAATAAATCGTCAATCCGTGGCAACGGGTACTTGTTCTTTATAGTTACTTCATTCAGGGCTCTATAGTCGATTACCATTCTCTCAGAGCCATCCTTTTTCTTAACCAGAAGCACTGGGGCTCCCCAAGGGGATGAGCTAGGTCGCACATAACCTTTACTCTCCAACTCTTCGATTTGTCTTTTGACTTCTGCTAACTCATTAGCTGCCATTCGGTAGGGTATTTATGCAATTGGAGTTGTGCCTGGTACCAGTTCTATGGCGAACTCAATCTCTCGGTCTGGTGGCATACTCGTTAATTCTTCTGGAAATACGTCAGGATATTCACTGACTATGGGCACCGACTCCAAGGAGGTGACTTGCAAACAGGTTAGGATAGACCGACTTGCGGTAGGGGTGTTAGGGGTAAAGCGGACTTGCTTTCCTCCAGGTCCTTGCAAGGTGATGGACTTTTCGGCACAATCTATCTGTCCTTTGTGCTTAGCCAACCAATCCATCCCTAGGATGATGTCCAAGCTTTGCGAGTCTAGGACTATCGGTTTGGCTAGGAAGTCAACTTCCTCAATTCTAAGGTTAACTTCCGGGCATATTTGAATTGCCCTTATATTCCTCCCAGGGGAATGTACTATCATTGGTACACGCAAATTTTGGGTTTTCCAACCGTTTCTTTTCACAAAAGCTTGTGATATGAAAGAATGGGAAGCTCCTGAATCAAATAGAACTATTGCGGGTACGGAGTTGACAGAGAACATACCCATCACAACGTCTGGAGCATCCTGAGCGGTTTCAGCTTGAATGTGATTCACACGTCCTCGACCAAAGTGGTTGGAAGCACGAGAACCTTGTCCACTTGCCTGAGAGCTAGGACGAGACTGAGCTGCCGCTGGAGTAGGAGTTCTGGCGGTGCTGCCATTAGCATGCCCTGAGTTGGTGTTGGCAGGATTCTGAGGACACTGTCTAGCATAGTGACCCATCTGGTTGCACCGGAAACACTGAACTGCTGACGGTCCCTGTGGTGACTTGAAAGAGGTAACACTGTTTGGCGCAGTATTGCCACTAGGGGCACGCTGCTGTGGCGGAGGTGCCGGACGGTTTATCTGAGGACGAGGGGCGTAGCCTAGCTGGCGGTTAGTTTGAGTGATCGACTGGTGGTATTGCATGGGTTGACCGTAGCGAGGGCGAGGTGCGCCTCGGGAAGAATTTCCCTGATGGTTAGACTTGCGTTTCTTGTATTCTTCGGTAGCCTCTTTTCTGGCATCCTCAAGCAGAAGTGCCTTGTTGATCATATGTTGAAAAGTGGGGAAGTCATGAGCAAGCAACTGGAGTCTCATTCCAACTGCGATTCCCTTCAAGAATTTCCTGATCTTCTTCTTATCGGTGTCTACTTCCTCAGGGGCGTACCGAGCCAACTTGTTGAACTGACTTAGGTACTCATTGACACTGTTGTTGCCTTGCTTAAGTCTGTTGAATTCTTCTTTCTTCATGTCAATAGTGCTTTCAGGCACATGAGCTGCACGGAAAGCCGTAGCAAACTCATCCCAAGCAATGTTATTGGGTTCAGGATGTGCATTGCAGTAATTTTCCCACCAATCTGCGGCAGGTCCTCTTAGCTGGTGAGAGGCGTAGAGCGTCTTCTCAACAGGAGTACACTGCACTAAGTTGAGTTTTCTATCAACATCTTTCAACCAATCGTCAGCCTCGACGGGCTCGACGGTCTGAGAGAACTCTGGCGGACGTGACCTCAGAAAGTCTGTCAGCTTGGATCTATTGTTGCCCACGTGAGGGTGGCCATGCACATTATGCTGAAAACTGGCTATGGCTGTGGTTAGTCCTTGCAAGATTTGTGTCTGAACTGCCATTATGTGTTGCATGTTGTTTTCCACATGAGGTGGGGAAGGGAGGCGTTCTTCTCCAGAATTGTGACTGACAGTGCAGTGAGAGAGGTGAGACTGCTCCATCTCTGCATCACGGGAAACTGTGCGATGCGAGCGGCTGCTGCGGCGGGGTTGCTCAACCTCTGCGTTGCGGGAAACAGTACGGTGCGAACGGTTGCTGCGGTGAGACTGCTCATTAGCTGATTCATGATTTGCTTCTGCTTCAACTCTACCATCTTCAAAACCAAAGCGGGCTGGTGCACGAGCTGCACGGCGGGGGCGGCTAGCCATCTAAACTCCCAGAAAAGGGCGGGGTAAGAGTCAGATAAGCACTTAGGAGGGCAAGGAGCAAAGCAAATAGCAACTCAGATAGCACACACTAGGCACAACTGGATTTTTCAAATCATAAAAACACCTGATACAACGGGTGTGGACAAGTCACAGAGCTACGCCGAGCTTGACTGTGCGCACACCACCTAGGAGAACCAGACTACCAAACAACACCCACAACAAACACACGCACGCGCTACCTCGCCACGACTCCAAAAGAGTTGGCGGCGGAACAAAAGGGCCTAACACACGGACGGCTGCTGAAGACTGCCTCCTCTACTCCTCGTCGGCCTGGCTGCCCCCTGTAGTCGGCTCCTCAGTCGAAGAAACGTCGATCGGCTGGCGCGAAGGGACCGGCGGAACCTGTCGAGGGCCGGCAGCAGCACGGGCCGCTGGCGGTGGGGGAGCTGGGTGGCGGAAACGGAACACGGTGGAAGAACCAACAACACGCTTCCGTGCAGTGCGGATAAAGCGTGGGCCACGGCGGGAGGAAGCAACTGGAGTGTGTCCGGGGGTGTAGGAAGGGCTAACTGGGTGTGGGTAGGGGGAGTACACTGGTGAGTACGGCGCACGCGAGCTGGGGGAGCGCGGGCCACTGGGAGTGCGAGCAGAGCCGCGGGAGCTATGGGAGGACAGGTGGCTGGCGTGGCAGAGGCGGCCTGAGTCCCAAGAGATAGTGTCAACTGAGGTGACACCCTCCTCGGCCAGACGGGCCTCCAAAGTGGCGTAGCGGCGGGCAAGGGAGCGGTAAGCCTCAAGGAGTAGGTCGTGCTGAGTGGCCTGAGCCTCCGAAAGCTCGACCATGCGAGTCAGCACTGGCTGAGACTCGCTGTACGGACAAGGGTACCTGGCGTCTGAGTGGCCAGAAGGAAGGCGTGGAAGCTGCCGGAAGGCGGAACCTCCGAGACGGTGGCTGTAGTCGTGGGCCAGGCGACGAAGCGCATTCCAGGAGAGGTCCTGGTACGCGATCTGGAGAGTGGGCCTGGCCACAGTGAAGTGGTGGGGGCGAAGGCCAGCTCCGTGTATACCTCCACGAGGGTAAAGGTACACAGAGAGCTCACAGTGAGGGGGAACACGGTCCACGGAGTACCCCGTGTACTCGGGACACGAGAAGCCAAGGAAACGGGCGAGGTCACGAAGCTGGGCGACGTGGTGACCCTCACCAAAACCGTGGGAACTGAAGCTGGCGTTCACTTCCATCTACAATTTTGAAAGAGGGAGAAAGATCAGTAACCATTTTAGAAACAAACTATTGAAAATAAAGAAAACAAAAGAAACCTTAGCTTTTCGCAAGTAGTTTTGAACTTAGTATCCTTAGGGTCGTCCTAAGCGTCGGGTTTCGCCCTAGGGCCAAGCCTGTGCTCTGATACCATCTCTTGTCACGCCCCGAAATAGTCCCGACCGGAACTAGCCCGTGACGTTTCAAATTAACCTGTTAATCGATACCAGTCCTAGGAAACAGTGCTGGTATCACAGGGAGACAGAATATCACAGCAACAGAGGTCTCTTTATTATAGAGTAGGAGTACAGTCATGTTGGGCTACGGACAGATCCCGAGCTCACAACTGCATTACAAAAGGAAAGCGGAAGCCAGGACTTGGACCAATCATCACAGGCGCGACTTGGGAACTAGGCCGAAACCCTAAAACTCATCGTAGCCGGCTTGCTCCTGGAAGAACTCCTCATCAGCAGGATCCGCTTCATCTTCTTCAGCAACTGGGGGGGATTATTTATACAGAGCAAGGGTGAGTATGGGGGTACTCAGCAAGCCAGGGGAAATAAGTGTTTAATGCAGGCTTCAAGGAGAGGCTGTTGTTTTTGCAATTGATTTTATTTGAACTCCTTTTTTCTAAAAACGACTAAGTGAGTGCTTCTCAAACGACACGGATGAGACAGTGCGTCTTGTCCGGTCGGAGTATGTGCAATGTATCAGTCTTTAGATTTGAAACAAGATTGGCACCCGGCCAACAGCTTTTCAAACGGCCACCCGGGCCAACAACTTTTCAAACGGCCACCCGGGCCTAGCTGATCCCGTCAGCTGCTGATTTTTCAAACATCGAACCCATTTTCTCAACAGCAAATTCACAAGCGGTAGTCAAACAAAACTACGCTAGGAATCACCTCACATCCGCCCATGACCGTGGGCACGGCTGTTCGAACAGTTTGTTAACCTCTGCAGAGGGGGTACACTTTACCCACACGACATTACTAACCCGGATCACCCAGCCCGTGGGGATCAGCCACGTCGGGAGACCTCCAAGCTTTCATGGCAAGGCATTTCGAAAGCCGATACAGGTTTACCATATGCCGACGAGAGGGGTCCCAGACCAACAACAGGTTAGGTCCCAGACCATACTGTGCCAGGAAGCCCAGGGGTCCTCCCCGACACCACCCCGGCGAATCCACATGTCTCTCGGCATCAAGGCTCCCCTGATAAGCTAGTTACTCAGCCAGGGGTGTCCCATTCCACCCATGTGGTCGTACTTGTCTTATGTTCGGATGAAATTCCAAGGAAACGGTCCTTAGGTGCAAGAGCGGGAAACCGTACACCCGGTACGTTCCCCGGTCCGCGGTTTTGGAAATCCATTTAGTTCACAAGCACCGACCCAGGTGTCGGGTTTTCCAAGTCTTTTGTAAAACTCCAGTTTTACCTAGGTTGTTACTCAGATTTTAAGTTTGAAGGCGACCGTCGATACTCGCACAGAGTGCACGAATATCGAGGCGCAACTGGGTGGTTACAAGGGGACATGGTATGGCAATTAACAATGGAAGGATCAAATGCAACAAGTCAGGTAGGTCCACCAATCTGCCTTGCAGATGGGACAAAAGATTAAGTGCGGTCCTATCAATGCATAATATTTTTCAAGCAATATAATTAAATTTCAATGATAGGCTCAAGATGTTCAAAGGTGGCTTGCCTTGCTCGAGATCTGGAGCTTGATCCTCGAAATCCTCGCACTGCGGGTCTTCGGGCTCTGAATCTACACGCGAAACGGAACGACTCAACAAACGGCGAAAATAAAGCCCTATTAATGACCTCTAAGCGTGCCATTAGATAGATCTCGAGATTTGATGAATTTTGGAAGTTGAACGGAGTCAAACGGAGTCACGGTTGGGAAGATATTGAATTTCTAAGATTATTGGATTTTTGGTCTAAAGGAAAAAGGATTTAATTAAATCCTTTTTGGAAAAGAAAAAGAAAAGAAGGGAGGGAGGGAATATAGACTTTTCTCGGGCGGCTAGGGTGCGGCCCAAGAGATTTGGGGCGGCTCGGCCGAGCTTAACGGGCCGGCCGGCCCAAGACGGCCCAAGCGCGCGCGCGCGCGGGAGGGAGGAGAGAGAGTCCGGTGGACCGGGCTCACCACGCGTGGCCCCGGGTGGGACCCGCTTGTCAGCGGCTCGGCTCACCGTGCGGAGGGAGCACGCGGCGCACGTGCGCGGGCGGGGAGGAACGCGGTGCACGCGCGCGGTCCGCGGCGGACGCAGGTGCGGCGGGCCAATGCGCAGCCTCACGGCTTGCGGTGGAACGCGCGCACGCGGAGGGACCGACCGGGGTCGGCCCGACCCGGTCTGGGCTGAGCTGGCGCCGACGTGGCGCCTACATGGCCGCCACGCGGGCCGGCGGGTGGTAGACGACGATCCGGCCGCGAATGGACGGCGGGCGGCGGCGGCGAGCGGCGGAGCGAACCACGGTGATACGGGCAAAAGCGAGCACACCGGGCGGTTACACGAGACGAGGGGAGACGAACCAACGGCTCGGATTTGCCGGGGGTTGCTCGACGGCGGCGGATTGCGGCGGCGGCAACCGGCGGCGGGAGAAGAGGGAAACGGCGACGAGGCCACGAGAGGTCGATTCCCGGCGGTGAGAGCATCTACGCGGCTTCGGGAACTCGATGCTAGCGTCGGATTGGGCGGAACTACGCCAAGCGAGGCCGGCGACAAGCGGGTGCTACGGAGCTCGGGCGGCGACGGCGGCGAGCACGCGGCGAGCGACGGCAACGGTCGGGGCGGCGCCGGCTAACTACGGGAAGGCTACTCAAGCTACTACCGAAAGCTAGGGGAAGGAGATGGAGCGAGGAGGAAGAACGGAGAGAGACATCACCGAGAAGAGGAGGGGCGCTGTGATGAGAGGCCGACGGCGCGGGAGTAATCTCTCCGGCCTCGGGCCGGGGAAGAGGAAGGAGAGGGTGCGGCCGGAGTCCTCTTCCGCGTCCTTGCTCGTGCCGGCTCCTCCCACACGCGCAACGACGATCGGCGACGGCGAAACAGAGGGCGGCAATGGCGCGGAGGCGAAAAATGAGGGAGTTTGGAGGGGGGGCTTGGGCTTAAATGGACGGCAATGTCGGTTTGGGAGAGGGGAACCGGCATTGAACGGTCAAGGCGCGAGCTGGCGCTCGGCGCTTGCAGCCAAAGCGGCGGCAGGAGGATGACGCCGGTGAGGAGAAAAAGGGGAAAAAGAGGGGGAGAAAGGGGCTTGCCCCTTTGCCGATTCGGGAAAAAGAGGGGGGGGCTTGGGAGCATCGCGGCAGAGGGAGGAGGGGCGCGGCTCCGTCCCTTGGCGGCTTGCGCGCGGAGTGGCGGGGGCCGGGCGATGACGACGGTGATGACGGGGGGGCGGCTTGGAGCGGGGCGGCGACACCGGCGACAGGCGCGCGCAGAGGCTGACGGCGGCGGCGACCGGGCGGTCGGCCACTCGGCTCGCGCGCGCGGCTTGCAACAGGCGGCGTCCGCGCGGGCGCGCGCACGCGAACACGGCGCGCGGGAAGCGGCTTTGCGAGCGGGGAGCTCGCGCGAGGGGAGGGGGCGCTCGGCGCGGGCGACTCCCGCGCATGCGCGAGCAGCGTGCGGGCGAGGCTGAGCGGGGGAAAGGAAAGAGCGCGCCGGGGGGAGAGAGAGAGAGAGAGAGAGAGAGCGCCCGGGAGAGAGATGGGCCGAGCTGGATTCGGCCCATCGAACCCGGGGGAGGCAAACTAGACTTTTGCGGAGGAAATTGATTTGGAGGGATTTGGATTCGGAATTGAACTCGACGATTGATCGGGGATTGAGATCTTGAGATGGCACGGACACTAGACAACAAACAAAGAAACAAATTTCGCAATTAGGGTTTTTAAGAGATAATTTTCCCGCTAGGCGCCACGACGGAACGGGCGCTACAATATATGATTATAAAAAATAATAAGCTGAAAATTTGTTTTTTTAGATAATGGAATGAAACATCCCGGCCTTTACTCCAAAGAGCTACAGCCAATTATTACAAAAAGTAACACACTTATAAAATCTTAATTCGAGATGAAACTATCAAACCAACCAAAATTAAAAGAAAGACCTAACATGACAAGGAAAACATTATTCCAGCCTATTAGAAAATCTCCATCCATGGTTGGCAAAAAGTTGCATAACCGTTGACTCAAGAGTACGACATGCAACATTCAGGAAAACTCCATCTTCCTCACACTTTTGTAGTTGAGCCCACAACCGAAGCCAATATGTTGCCCTGAAAATTACTTGCATATAGGAAATAGATGGTGATTTGTCAAAAACCCTATCATTTCTACACAACCACAGAGCCCAACATAAAGCAGAGGCACCAACAAGTATCAACTTTCTCTTGTCCTTGTCCACACCCTGAAGCCAACCATTAAACATATGAGGTATGCTTCTAGGAAAATGTAATCCAAAAGAAAATTGAACAGCTCTCCAAATAAACTTTGCATAATGACAATCCATAAACAAATGCTGGATCGTCTCATTTTTCATGCAAAAACAACATATTAAACCCCCATTCCAATTCCGTCGTGCAAGATTATCCTTTGTTAAGATGACTCCCTTAAGCAAATACCACATAAAGATCTTGATCTTAAGCGGCATCTTAAGCTTCCAAATGAACTTATTTCTATCAATGTAACCATTGCTAATTAAGGCTAAGTACATTCACTTTACTGAAAAATGTCTATTTTGATGATAATTCCATCTAAAGCAATCAGCAGAATCATCCAACTGGATATGAGCAATGGAAGCACACAAATTATACCAAAGTGTTAGATTATGTCCAACTAAAGCTCTCCTAAAAGAAACATTTAGTGGAACAGAACCCATAACACTAGCAATAGAGGCACTCTTCCTTCTAACAATAGCATATAAAGATGGATACTTGTCTTTAAAGGCTATATAAGCTGAAAATTTGTAAAGCAGATCAAGTGATCAACTGAATGTCTGAATCCCATCGTTTGCCCTTTTGGTTATCCATCGCAATCAAAATTAAATTTTAATTTTTTTTTGAATTTATTTCAAGCTTTTTTAGTTACAGTGTTTTTTTCATCGTTGACTTTTAAATTATTTGAATGGTCGTTGACCATAGTTTTTTTTTTTACCAACCTCGATCATTCCGAACATGTCCCTGTGATAACGTCGGAAACTTGTGCGACGGATCAGCATGCATGAGCCGGTTTCCGTCGCACTTGTGCTCACCTCATCACTGGTCGCGTGGATCAAGGAGTTCGGAGTTTTATTCTCCGAATCCCTTTCACCGCCTCATCGAGGCCTCGCCGGAGCGCCGCCGCATCGTGCGTCTCCTGGTTAGGAGCCCTCGTCTCCGGCGGATGCGTGCGCACACGAGGAGCAGCCACCGCCACACCGGCGTGAGCACTGCGGCAGGATCTCGACACAGCCATGAGCTGATCGCAGCGCTCGCAGGTGAGGTCAGAAGAATGCATCAGGAATATCTCATCGTGATCTGATCATAGCAGATTAAAACATGTCGATGTCAAAGATTTTTTTTTGGGTGCTCGTGTATTTCAGCCCCGTGGCCTTGTGTTGGTGCGGTTTTTCGGCTCATCTAAGCCGCACAGGACGGATCTAACGGCCGCGAGACATCTCAAATCAAATGGGTTCGGAGTTTTGTTCTCCGAGCCCCGTCTCGCCCCCGCGCCTCATGCACACCTCGCCCTGGGCGCGCACGCAGTACGTCCCAGCGGCATGAGCAGGCAGGCAGCCGCGGCGCGAGTGATCTCGATCGCGTCGTGGCCGCCTTCGTTGGTCCAAATGCGACGGGGAACGTGCGCTGCGATCCACGCCACGACGCACGCCGCGCCGCTCGCGGGCGAGGGATCTATGCTATGCCGGGCGTCAGTGCAAGCGAAGCGATCGAAGGTCTTCCGGCCTAAACACCAGCGATGACGAGCATGATGGCGTCAATGCTTGCTCGCTGCTTGATCTGGGCCGCCTGTGCTGCCGTCCCATCGTGGTCACGTCGGAAACTTGTGCCACGGAATGATCGATGATCAGCATGAGCCGGGCTTCCGTCGCGTGGATCCAAAGGTGTTCGGAGTTTTTTGTTTTTTCTACGAACCCACCTTCAACCGCCTCATCAAGGCCTCGTCCGAGCGCCGCCGCTGCATCGTGCATCTCTTGGTTCGGAACCCTCGTCTCTGGCGGACGCGTACGCACACGAGGTGTAGGATCGGACACAAGTAACCAAGCCTATTAAGGGGGGGTGAATGGTAGGGAAAACCAAATACCTAAAAACTTTTAGCGGAAATAAAAGTTACCCTCAAATCGATGGAAATCTCGACGTAGTCCTGTCGCCGCCGCGGGTTGAACCGCTTGCACGCCGCCGGTCGAACCGCTTGCACGCCGCCGGTCGAACCGCCGAACCCGATGAAACACAAATCAAAGAACTCTTAAAGTAGATGACAACTTTATTACTTCTCTGTATTTACAAAGTGCACGAACAGCACTCCTTACAAAAATCTCGACTAAACTCGAAACCCTAACTAAACTAGCAACTCAATTGCTCTCAAAAGCGATACCGGGAAGCCTCACGCTCCCCCTCTATTTATACATAAAAAACCTCCTACTCAAAGTAGGTGTAGAACTCCTATTCACAATAGAACTCAATAACTCAATTTCCTTTTTCTCGAAAACTACAGCCGCGCCGCACCGAAGTCGGACTCCTCCTGCCGTCGCAGCGAAACTCCAGCCGCCAACCGAGCCGGACTCGGTCTCTGTGTTGTGCCTCCCAGGCCAACTGCCAATCGGACATGCAAGCCCACGTGCTGACGTGCATAGCCTTCCATCCAATCTCAGCACACAGCCACACATGCATGTACTAAACACACGTGTACAGCACACAGCCACACATGCATGATCAACATACATGCATCGATACCATCCATATGCATGCTACAGTACCACGTGTACTGTAGCACCATATACCCTTTTCTCGATTTCTCACTCCAATCTCCTTCGCGAACACCGGCACTTGCACGCACACCTCGTGAAGCCCGTTGTAAAGATCTCTCCCACATGGTGTCCATCCACCGTGTGCCATCTCATATCCAACTTCGTCACCCGGTATTCTTGACCGTCTGGACCTCAACTCCTCCCTGAGTTTAGTTCCGATCCCCACCGTTGACCGAAGTTGACCTCCAAGAATCCAGACTCTAGTCACCTTCTCACATGGTATCCCGACCGCACTAGACCTCTGCTCCTCCCTGAGCATAGTCCCGGTCCTCACCATTGACCAAGGCTGACCTCAAGTCACCTGCACACAATCAGACAAAACAACCGTTTCTGGGCACAGATATCACAACCTGACCCACATTAGTCACACGCACTCACACCAACATCCACACATCTCTCAAACCAATTCTTTGATAAAATCATTTGCACAGCCAATTGTTCATCATAAATATTAATTATGACAATGATTTAACACGAGGATCGAGCAGGAAACCCAAGCCGGCGTACCGAAAGAGGCACTCTAGCATGGCAATCCCGTCAGCGAGCGATACACGCCGCGGCGCCACGCGCGCGCGCGCGCGACAGCCCGGTTCGCGCCCTGAGCGCGCACGCAGTACGTCGCAGCGGCATGATCGCCGTGGTGCAGCTCGCCGTGGCACAGCCCAACCGCCCAAATAAACCAGACGGCCAGATCGACGAGGAACGCACGCCGCGACGACGGACGAACGCCACAGTAAGCATAGTAGCAACCAATCAAGAATTGCAGCTAACTGGTAGTAACAACATTCACATGGATGACTATATGCGACCCAAGATTTGCCTCTGCTCATTTCATCCTTCTCACTGCCGATTAGTATATTGGCCGTTCCTCTATTTAGGGAATATACATGATTAAAAGAAGAAGCTGCAAATGGAGGAAACAATTTTGATCCCTCGAGAGAATGTCGCTCGTTTGTTTAAAGCCATCCAAACAATTACTATGAAAAATTCTAAAAAAAAATTGATAGCACTCATACAATATAAGTATGAGCCGGTTTCTGCAATCGCACACTGTGCTCATCTGGGCCGTGGCAGATCAATGGACGCAGTGGGTTCCGAGAGACGCATCGTGCGTTCCCTGCTTCGATCGGAACCCTCATCTCCGGCGGGCGCTGGTACGCGAGGAGCCACCCACGCGCGCGGCCACCGACACGCGCCGGCATACAGGAAGAAGCACCAACCCTGCTGGCTGCTGCCGTCATGGTGATCCTGTCAGCGAGTGATGTGAACCTGATTCTCGCCACGCCACGTCAAGCCGCGCACGCCCATGACAGCCGGATTCGCGACCATGCTCAGGCAGGCTCGCGCCATGATCCCATGAGCACGCAGCCGCGCAACGTGCAAGATCGCACACCCTGACAAGGAACGCTACGACGAACCGCCACGCGCCGACGACGACGACGCACGCCGCGGTACTGGCGTCCAGAACAACGCTCTTCTCGACCCACACAAACGAGAACGATGGCGTCAATGCCTCTGCCCGTACGTTTTACTCAGTAAGAACACCACAGCCATGCCTCTGCCCGTGCCACCGTCTCCATCGTGGCCTCGCCCTGCGACGGTTCAACATGAGCCGGTTTCCCCTCGCATTTTGTGCTCAGCTCATCACTGGTGGCGTAGATCCAAGGGCGTTAGGAGTTTTGTTCGCCGAACCCCTTTCACCGCCTCATCAAGGCCTCGCCGGAGCACCTCCGCGTCGTGCGTCTCCTGGTTCAGAAACCCTCGTCTCCCGCAGACGGGCGTACACATGCACACGAGGAGCACCCACGCCCACGCAGCCACGGCCACACCGGCGTACAGGAAGAAAGCACACTAGCATGGCGTACGACAGTCGACAGCCGGTTCAACCGCACAAATAGACCAGACGGCCAGACGAGGAACGCACGCTGCGACGACGGACGAATGCAACAATGAACTATTAGTACTAGCAACCAATCAAGAATTGCGGCTAACTGCTTCTTGAACACCAGAGACAACGAGCTTAATCTGATGCCGTCAATGACCGCCGCTTGATCAGCTGCGCACAAAAGCCTGATCGAGCCCCAAGGGGGGTTCGTAGCTAGTTTAAAACGCCGAACCCCATGTTTTCCTTTTTTACTAGGCAAGAACGCCACCACCGGCCTCTGACCGTGCCACGCCGGTGCACCCGAGTGCTGCCGTCGCATCTGTTAAGAATTGGTTGGATTGCCACGTTTCCAATCAAACCCAAGCCAGCACAAGAAGCATCACATATCAGCAGGAGCAGCAGAAGCTAGCACTTGGAGACGATCGAACAGAAGAAAGCTAACGCAACGGACGGAGAAGCTATGCCGGGCGCCATCACAAACAAGGTCCGCGTCACGGTCACGGTAACACCGGTATACAGGAAGAAAGCACACTGGCACGTGCACGCATGCACGATGCATGATCACGCGGCATCTCCCACATAACCATGAACTGATTACTCCTATATCCGTTCCAAAAACCCTGGAAAGGGACAGATCGCAGGCATAGTTATTAGACCGGACCGGTGATCAAACCGGTAAGGCACTCGGGTCATTGGTTTATTGCTCGGACCGGTCAAACCGCCGGTTTAAACGGGTTCAAATAGATGTTTGTTATATTGGTTTCACAACAAGCCGCATAGACTAGTGGTGGAGGCTCTCCATGGAAGCATGGAGGTTTTGGGTTCGAATCACAAGTTCTGCAGCTTTTTCCGTATTTCTCTCCAACTTCACGTGATGCGACGCGTTCCAGCGGTCGAACCACACCGGTTTTTGTCCGGTTCTGCAGTAAACCGCCCGGTTCAACCGGTTTCTCGCCGGTTTGATTGCAGACCGATCTTTTAGCTGGACCGGACCGGCCGGCGCCCTGGTTCTAGTTTTTTCTGGTCGGACCGCTGGTCCAGTCCAGTTCTAATAACTATGATCGCAAGTCAGAATGCATATTAGAACATTAAAAAGATCTCGTCCTGATCTGATGATAAGTTCATAACTGATTCTGGTAAGAGTTTCCATATTAGAACATCAAAGATTTTTGGTGCTTGTGCGTTCACTGTTCAGACGACGGGGAAGGGCGATACGGAGATGAGGGGTGTAGAGGAAGTGGGGCAGGCGGCCGGACAAGGTGAGGAAGGCGGTGACGGAGGAGTTTCCCTGCCGTGGAACCCGCCGAAGCTCCATCGCCGGTAGTGCCGCCTTGCCTAAGCTTTGTCTAGATTTGGTGTGAGAGATGACTGTTAGCTTCAAGCGACAGCGACATGAAGAGGAGCAAAGTAGGGAGGGGGAAGATGAAGGTGAGGGCTTGATGGAGACTTGGGAGAGCTCTCCCTCACAGCCGCTCGGCCTCGTCAGCTTCCTCTACCATTTCCGCCATTCAACTTCCTCAAGGGAGACGACGACTAATAGGCTTGCACCGGTGGGTCGGGTTCCCTGCTATCCCTTCTCCTTCCCTTTTCGCCGCCGCCACCACCTCTTGCGACCTCCACTAGAACAAAAGCTTCGTCGCCCGTGCCATCGAGGTGTTCTCCCTATGCTCCTCGCTCCTCACTGTGACACTAAGATGGGGAAGGAAGAAGATAAGGGAGGGTAAAAGGAAGAAGATAAATCTGATAGGTGGGTCCCACGTGCAAAGGAGGAGATGGATGGAAAATGTAACGAGAGTGATACGGTTATAATTTTGTAAAATTTCAGTAGCAAGGCTACGAATAATTAAACAAATAGAAAATTTGTATTTGCATGGATCGAATTAACCCTTAAAAAAATTGGGAGGTAGTAGTACATAACAAATCACCACATGACGTAACAAATCACCACATGACAAAAACCTGTCCTAGACTCCCAAGTACGGAGTAGTACCTTAGTACACCACCATTTCATAAGCCTTGTTAGCACTATTAGTCTTTACCTGTGTGACAGGTAGGGTAGCCACTACTACCAAATTTATCACATTTTACTCCCAAACTTTCCTCATCACATTTTTTTTCCAACCATGCATTTCCCCATGAAATATCTCACTTCTCCACGAATCTTGTCAATTTTTTAACACTTTTGTGCAGAAATGAAAGAATCTTGAGTAGACCGTTCAATTTTCAATCAGACCGACTGAGTTTTGATCAATTTTGTCAGTCTGTCGAATGGCCTTTTAGTCTAAATTCGTTTTTGTCATGAAATTTTGGAACGTTTATATTCAAATATCTGTTTTCTCAATATTTGCCCAAAAATTGACAAAAGTTGGTGAAAAGAGCCGCTTCAGGCAGGGTTCTCCAGTTCGTTACTAGTAGGATATAAAGGCCACCGCCAAGGCGCCACCCTGACCCACCACCCCCGTCCACGGCTCGTTCCCTCCCCTTCTCGCCTTCGACTAATCCCCCTTCTCGTCTGGATTGCGGGCGTCATGGCGGTGCCGGAGAGCGGCGGCGCCGGCAAGGGGAGCAATGGAGAGGCGGTGGGTTCCGGTGCAGTGGACAAGCACGCCGCGGTCGTCCGCCGCGCGGCGGGGATAGCCAGCGTGGAGGCCAAGCGGAGCGCCACCGCGGATGTCCGCCGCGCGGCGGGGGCTTCCGGGACCGTGGGTTACCCCGACGGCGGCGGGCGCCGGGACGACGAGCCCGTCCGCGAGGAGCTGCACGGCAGCGGCGGCGACTACAACGACCCCTCCAAGTCCAAGCGTGTCCGCGGCGAGCCCCACGTCGAGCGCGCGCTCTCCGCGGTGTTCCGCGGCGAGGAGACCCACGTCGAGCGCGTGCCCAGCGAGGAGGTCTTCGGCGAGGCCGACGTCGAGCAGGACCTCGGAGATGCCGTGAACTACCTCCGCGGCGATGAGGACTACGTCGGCCGCGAGATCACCGTCGATGTTCGCTGCGGCGCCCACGTCAAGGTCAAGCGCGCCGCCGAGTTACCCGACGAGGTCCTCGTCGAGGAGCTCGATGGCCAAAACGACTGCGAGCTCACCGCGGTGTTCCGCGGCGAGGAGGCCTACGTCGAGCCCGCGCCGGGCTGGGAGGTCCGCGGCGAGGACGCCGCGGAGGCCTACGTCGAGCGCGCGCTCTCCGCGGTGTTCCGCGGCGAGGAGACCCACGTCGAGCGCGTGCCCAGCGAGGAGGTCTTCGGCGAGGCCGACGTCGAGCAGGACCTCGGAGATGCCGTGAACTACCTCCGCGGCGATGAGGACTACGTCGGCCGCGAGATCACCGTCGATGTTCTCTGCGGCGCCCACGTCAAGGTCAAGCGCGCCGCCGAGTTACCCGACGAGGTCCTCGTCGAGGAGCTCGATGGCCAAAACGACTGCGCGCTCACCGCGGTGTTCCGCGGCGAGGAGGCCTACGTCGAGCCCGCGCTGGGCGGGGAGGTCCGCCGCGAGCACGGCGAGGAGGTCCACGTCGAGCCCGCGCCGGGCGGGGAGGTCCGCCGCGAGCACGGCGAGGAGGTCCACGTCGAGCACGTCGTTGTACTGGACCACGAGCCGGTGGAGGCTACTGCGGGCTTGGTTCTCGGTGCTCCCGTTCCGGCGGCTGTACGCGCGGCCGTGTTAGAGGCTCGCGCTCTCAAGAACATGGAGGGTGCCAAAGCGGTCAGTATCTTGCGTTCTTTTGCTTCGTTCGTTTCGAATCATCTAGATGAACATGGATTTGGATGAATTGCTGTAGGATGCGCATCCTCGTTGGCTCCGATGGTGATTTTTTTTTTCTAGTAAATTTGCTGTGTTGGGGAGCGGCCTGTGCGCATTAGGATTTTTGTGATTCCTTTTGTTTTGATGGCTTATGGGATTGCATTTCTATTCAATCTGTTTCTGTATCTGTTTGGTAGCGTCAGATCAGTTTTAGAACAAAATTTCGGCCCAAAAATGGTTGCCCTGTCCTTTTGTTTTGTTGATAGTCCACCGGTTTCTTCTACTACCTGTGGACTCTTAATTTTTCATAGCACCCTTCTGCTCCTTTTGTTGGTAATTTCACTAATTTGTATCTCTTGCCTGCTCTATTTAAGAATAATCTCGTCATACTGTTTACTCACGTGTATTCTTATTTTTATTGTGAAACTGAAGTGTTTACATGAGGGGAATTAATGTGTACTTATTGGTAAATTTGTATTTGCTACAATCTTTTGTCTATTAAAGACTTGATGGACTCATGGAAGGGTGCAGTTATCTGTAAATTAGTTTAGTGTCTAATGTTTGTGCTCTGTTTTAGCTTGTTTATGCTCTTCTTAATTACTGATTCTCTGCTCATATTGTTATGTAATTTGGGCAGTCAGTCAAAAATTTTTCTTGTAAACTTGAAATGAAATGTTCGTGAACGTTGCTCATGTAAACCTTCATCCTTTCTGACCATTATAGCATTTGATATATTAATTTGGGTTGTGTTAATGCTCTTAGAAATTAGTTGGTGTTTTAGTTGTAAATGTTGTTATATTGTTATGTTTTGACTTTCTATACTGATGATTTAAACTGCAGTTCATGACTAAGAACAGAAGAGTTATTCTTCCTCGCTCTTTCTTATAACATATTATCTATGCATGTACCACATCTGTAGTTTCCTGTTTGCATGGAATCTTGATCATTGTTTGTTTACAGTGACTACTTAATTTTGTTAACTTGACACCATGTGATGTCTGAAATGTGTATTTGGTATTTTTCTGTACTGTGTAGAATATTTTGTCCCTTTTGTTTTCTGTTAAGATCTCATTACTGTAGAAAGTTTGTAAGAAATGCCCTAGGCGTCATCTATTTCTGGCTACACCCTTTGGATTGATGGCTTGGTTTGTAGGTTCTCTTTCATTGGTAGCTTCTCTCTGTTAATGTACTCTTAAGATGTGAGCAACATTTTTGCTGTTTCAGTTTCTTGAAAAAATGCGAGCACGGATAAATTTGTGCCGTGCATTGGATAAATTGGATTGTTCTTTACACTGCACTTTGTTTAGTTATGTATTCGAGCGCTTTTGTTTTGGCATAGCTGATATTTTCTGCTGCAGGCTAAAGAAGCAAGAAAACTTTGGGAGCGCGGGAACTTAAATGGTAGCAACAATGGTTGCAATTCCAATTCACCCTCGCCTTCTGAGAAAAGAAGGTTTGCTGACCCTAAAGAAAAGGTAAAAGTATAATAAAAAGTATTGCTGGCTTACAAATTATTGCGTTGGATAAAATGAGACATATTTCCTTCCCCATTGTTTTGAGTCATATGTGACTCTTTGTTTTTCCTTTTCAGATTTTTCAGAAATTTGATGTAGAGGCCTCCTACCTTACTGGGAATGAAGACAGTGATAGCAAGTACAGACGTTTGGTTGATTTATTCAACCAAATGATCTCTCTGATGGAAGCCGTTGAACATGGTCTGTCACTTGAAGATTCTAAGGACCTCGAACGTGAAATGAAATCAACTATTCACGAGATAAGAAAGGTCCGTCAGACTATAAGAGTGATGGGTGGCAAAGCCCCAAATACCCCACCAGAGTTTCTATTCAGAGATGTCTTAGAGTAAACATTCTTCGTGAAGAGGTTTCGGCTCTCTGTCGTGATTTCTGTTGTGTCCTGATTTCTGTACATGAATGAATTTGTTTAGTTACTGACTCAAAGTGTTGCCTATGATTCCTGGTAGTTTTTTTGGCTGGGTTTTTTTACCAAGGCTAGCAGAGGGTGGTCTGCTCCAGTAGTTCTGTCCCAGACCCTCTATGATTCTCTCTCTTTTGCTGCACTCTTTTACTCCTTTCATGTAAAAACTCTATGATACATTTGTAGTAATGGAAATGGGGCCATGCAGCCCTTGATAAAAAAAAAATGTTGCCTATGATTTCTGTGCATGACTATCAACTGGTGCAGATGTTGAGTTCTTTGTTACTCGATTTCTGCATACTTGGATAATTCTTACTATGCCACTTTGGTTAATGCATGGTTTTAGCTCTCTTAGTCTGATAAACACTAAGTTTTGGAGAACGAATGCACATACAAATGCCTTTTCTTAGAACACATACAGATTGAATGTACAGATGCTCCCAACAATGCAGATACTGGAATTTAAAATTGGTTCCTGTGTTAAGAAAGTTCTTTATGTCCTATGTTGACATGGGCGAAAATCCCACTAGTTCTATTGAAATTATACTGTTTCATGTACATTTTGTGCCTTGGCTCTGGCGTTTCTTTCTTTGAGCCTCATCGGTTAGCTTAATAAGTCAAAGAAAAAACCAAAATTTAAAATTTCAAACTTGATTTTGGAGTTAATCTTAAGATATTTTCAACGTAATTTTTTTAGCGTTGGCTTTTTAAGTCGCTACGAACAAATATATATAAGTTTTAAATATAAATTAATTTTTATTCCCTAATAAGCCGTTTTGACTTATTAGGGAATATGGGCAACCGAGGAGGCTTTTCATTTCACAGATAAACGACCCAGGTCTTTGTGCTCGGTCAATCATTGGCAAATAATTAGTAGTACTACAGAACTACAGATAACAAAAAAAAAAATCAATAGAATACACTTCGAGGTATCGCCAATGTATCATAGTGGCACTGAGGTGAGGGCTATAAATGGAATATTTAATGGCTCTTTGTTGTTCCTACTTGTGCTGTTAGTACTTTAAATGTCATTAATACCGGATATTACCACAGCAGTTCATATAAGATGATAGTATCTCCAAAGTTTTCGTCAACATCCTCTCGGTCTATCCAGGAAGTGGCACACGTACACCTCCTCAAGCCTTCCGTGTTGTACGTTCCGGAGTTAGAAGAGTTAATTACTCACATGGAGTGCTGCTTGCCTCTTAATTAAGACGCAAGTCGTTGACAGCAACCTCCTTGTTCTCTCATTCTTCTTGTCTGAATAATGTCTCGGTTAAAGAAACCATTCAATCTAAGAGGCAAGTTGTTTTTTCAAATTTGCATGACCCTAGTTGACACATGAGTTCAGAAAATGCATGTACGGGAACAAGATATTGGTAGCGTCCTATGTTAATTAATGAGTTAGGGAATCTGCAATGAGTCAAATCAAATACATTTTCTAATAGTACTTTGCGGGCTTAAGGTCAGGGCATAAGTTATTGCATACTTCGTAGAATTCATTTAGAATGCATAACTAGATACTCCCTCCATCCTAAAATATCTGACGTCATTGACTTTTCTTAAAAATGTTTGACAGTTCGTTTTATTAAAAAAAATTTAAGTAATTATTAATTTTTTTCTATCATTTGATTTATTGTTAAATATACTTGTATGTATACATATAGTTTTACACATTTCACAAAATTTTTTAAATAAGACGAACAGTCAAACATGTTTAAAAAAGTCAACGGTGTCAAACATTTAGGTAACGAGGGAGTATTACGTAATCTAGTGAAGCGCCTGATCCAGTTGAAGCGATGAGGTGGGATCACCTTGATTTCAATATTGTAATGCTTGTACTCGTGATCATCAGCACAAACTGCAATAACCTTGTCATACGCCTTTCCCCGTTCAAAAAAATTGCATATGAAGTTGTGCATTGGTATGACTGTAAGTCTGTAACCATCCTACTATACATTATTTATATGAAAATATATTAACGATATTAGATGAAGAAGAATTTGTTTTCATTATAGTCACACATTTGCGCAACCACAACTGTCATTTATATTTATATTATTTAGCTTGATTTACTTTTTTAAATATATGATAAAAAATCATTAATTCACCACAATTTATTGCAAAATTTACATCCACGTGATAAACTAAGTTTACATAATAATAATAATAATAATAATAATAATAATAATAATAATTATTATTATTATTATTATTATTATTATTATTATTATTATTATTATTATTATTATTATTCATTGTCTTCACCGCTGCACCAGTCGCCGCGTTTTCACCTCTTCCGATGTTACATGACCCCCTTGTTCTCCCCTTAGTTTTCATTGGTGCATCTGCTTTATAGCTCGTGCATATAGGTACATTTCATCCTGTATATTTCAACTTACATAATACATTAAAACTGAAGTTTAAAAGCCATCCTCAAAACAGGGCAATTTCAATGGTATTTTCCAAACACTGGTTCTGCTCTTTAAATACCAAGCAAATTAAATTGACTACTAAGAGGCTAGAATAAGTAAACCTAGAGTCCACGGTGTCACAGGCTGTTTGTTATGCTGATCTTTTCTGCTTGTATTCAAGCGTCAAAGAGTTCTCTTACCCAAATTCTGTTATGCTAGTAGAATATTAATCAGTCCTCCAAGTTAAGAGTCATATCAAACAGGGAAATGAGAAAGGATTATATTGCACCTTGTACTTCTGTTCATCAGGCATCCAAAGTTTCAACTATCATATATTCCATTTCTCCATTCACATGGAACAACAAATATATATGTGGCAATGTGACGCTTGCAGCAAGCAGTTCAGCATGCCACTGATGCTGTCTGAATATCTTGATTAATCTGAGGATGATGCAGTTCATGCATGCCGCTGATGCTGTCTGAAGATCTTGATTAATCTAAGATAAAGATGTACGCAGTTCAGCTTAAAAACACCAGTACATCATATACAATCTCAGATGAATCATACGTAATGGCTATTAAGACTTTCCATGATTCACTCTTCAATGACCATTCCATGTATATATTTTCCAATACCAGTCTCAGTTATTAAAATGGAAGCGACTCCGGCTCGGGCGTCTGACGAGAGGGGGTTAAAATCGGGCGTTGATGCCAGCATGACGTCAGCGCCACGCATGCGTGCAAAACTATTTTAAACTGATTTTTCTCTTAAATTACTTATCCAAATCATGATTCGATTGCACCACTAAATTTGTTGCAATTAAATCTTCAAAACAAGACTACACATGGATATATTCCGACGAAAAAAAAATTAGCCTACTATTGAATTATTTTTAAATGTTGCACGATGTTCCACCAGATATATCGGAATTGTTTCACTAAGTAGATCGAAAATGTTTCACTCATTTAAATCGGGTGTTGTTTCACCTTATATAAAAACAATGTTTCAGCAAATAGGCGAAAAAATGTTGCAGTTCACTGCAATATTAAATCTATACATAGTGAAACATTATAAGTACACTAGGTGAAACATTTTTGGTGGAAAAAAATAAAATGAATTCCCTTAATAGATGGTTTCCAAAATATGTGGGTGATTTGTTGCAATGGAGTATTTCAGTTCACTGCAACATTAGATCTATACATAGTGAAACATTGTGAGTGCACTAGATGAAACATTTTTTGTGGAACAAAAAATAAACCAAATTCGCTTAATAGAGGGTTTCCAAAATATGTGGGTGATTTGTTGCAATGGAGTATTTCAGTTCACTGCAACATTAGATCTATACATAGTGAAACATTGTGAGTGCACTAGATGAAACATTTTTTGTGGAACAAAAAATAAACCAAATTCCCTTAATAGAGGGTTTCCAAAATATGTGTGTGATTTGTTGCAATGGAGTATATGGTGGAGATACATGGTGGGGCCAGGAGGGAGACAATGCGCATCAGGAGGGGGAGCGTCCGATCCGGCTCCCCCGCGCCGGTCGCCCGGTAGCTATCATTCTCGTATTAAAATCCATGGTTGTGAAAGAAACATTTAAATATGCACATTCCAACTAATTAGAAGAGGTGGTGTCTTTTCACGCTCATAAATTCTTGAGGTTAATGGGCTAACGGCAGGTCATTTTAATCAAAATATCAAATTCAGAAACAGGGCAGTGCGACCATAGATTTGAGGAAATTGTGAACCAATCTTGCATTCTTCGTTACCTAAATTTGGTCATAGCGAGTGGTAATAGCAACATACAGTAAAAATGTTTATTAGAAGGATTTGATCACCTTACGGTACTGCATGCTATTCGCGGCAGTCATGTAGCATTGCAGGAGCACTGCCACCAGCTTCACAGTTCATGGAAGAGGTGGGGGCCGGGGCTTGTCTTGGGTAGCCATAAAATATTTCTGTGAGAAGCAGTAATCCTTGGGTCTCTACTGTAGCTATCACCTGCAGTACATTCCTGATATCAGTTTCAAATTGTAAGGTTTGATCTTGTTTTCTGTTTAAAATGAGACATCTTCTTCTTTATATAAAACTTCGGCAACTGCCTCACCGTTGGAAAAAAATTATCAATTTCAAATTCCTTGGTAGATTGTACTTGATACATGCTCTTAGTTTCCTTGGGCTAATGAGGCAATCTGATGACTCATTGTACATAGTAAGCTAAGGTGATTACAAATATACTGGTCATTATCTGAAAAGCGTTGTTATTATCCAAAAAAAAAAATCGTATCATGGTCAGCGTTAATATTAGTCAACCTGTATGTCTGTGAACTTGGCAATATTAACGCTGCCTAATATATCTATCAAACAGTTCTACCCTTTTTGTATAATAATATAAGACAGTTCTACCATGATATGATATGATACAACGTTAATATAAGACAATTTATTATGCTTGCTGTGATATTTGCCATCTGAACTTTTGTTGAACACATCAAATGCCTAGGAATGTATTGAGTATATCAAAATAGGTACATATACGTCATGTGTCGATCTGATTTTTACTCAATGACAACTATTTTGACATCATGTTTCTTATTAATCAGTAATTTTAGGCATCCGGTACCAATTTCATTAATTTACTTGGCAAATTATGTAGTAGCTTACAGTAACTGCTCATCATTTTATCTTCATCAGCATTGTAAAAATTTCTATGTAAAATCCATCTAATGGAGCAACATTTTTGATTAACTGCAAAATGTTAAGACCAATCATCAGAACATATGCAGTATAATATCCCCATTTAAATAGATTTTTGTGTCAGTTTTGACAATTTACCTTTGAATCAAACTGTAGAGTTCTCATGCTGAATAATCGCACATGACCTGAAAACGTGAGAGAAATTAGCATCCGCTAGCTGGTTATGGAGAGGAGCAATAGGAGTGCACGTCGTCGTTGCCGTGGCCGTCGGTTCAAATGCTGCAATTACCAGATTTAGTCCTCCCAGACCTCAAATGACGCCGACGAGGATGATGTTGGGGAGGTGCGCAGGAAGGATGGCGTGTATTCTGTTAGATTTAATTGGGTAATTAATCTATTTAAATCAATTAAATCAAATAAATTTCAAGGCTCATTATGCTAGGAATTCATGTGAATTCATTCTTCTATGGGATATCAATGGGATGAAGAGTTTTGAGAATTAATCCATTTGATTAAGGAATTGGTAACTTATATCAATTAGTCCTAATTGATGGATGGTTGATGGTTGTGTAGTGGAGGATGGTTCATGGCTAGTTGATGACAATTAGTTGCTCTATTCCTCTTCCTATTCCATTGGTAACTTACATCAATTACTCTTAATTGATTGTTGATTGATGGTTGTGTAGTGGAGGATGGTTCATGGCTAGTTGATGACAATTAGTTGCTCCATTCCTCTTCCTATTCCATGACTCTTACTCTTCATCTTCCATTCCTCTTATAAAATGAGAATGGATTTGATCTCCCGCGAGAAGAAGAAGACACACTTTCATCCATTTTCAAAAGCTGTTGCTGCTACGGTAATCCCATCCCGACGAGTGTGTGCACACGCGTTGGGAGAGTAGGCCTCCGAAACCACGCGTTGCTGCGACGTTTGCACAGACGGGCGGGCGATCAGGTTTTTGGGGAGCGCAAGGCGCGACTACTCACTGTTCGTCAACATCTACTTCATCTTCACCAACGTGTCGAACACTGGAGACAAGGAGAAGGAGACTCCTGTCAACACCAACGGAGGCAATACTGCCTCAAACTCCAGCGGAGGACCATTCTTGGGGTATAACCTTATTACATTATTTCAATTAGAAGTTTTACTGTAAATGTTCATCGCAATGTCAACATTGTGTCATTATGTGATTGTTGATGCTTATTCAACGTTAAGCATGCTCATGTTGATTACATTCACCACTATCACTGGATCAAATCCTATTGTAAATATCATGTTTATTATCTTGTTATTTTGGATTAAAATATGCCGAATTATGACCAAATTTCCAACATATTCCACCCCTAACCATCCATAGGTGAATTGGGGATAGGAAAAGGCAGGGGAAGTAGAGATACGGTGGCTCAGGAGGAAGGAGATGGGGAGGAAGACGAGGAGGCCGTGACGACGGTGACGAGGGTAGGCATAATGTTACTAAGTCACATCCTCTACCATAATGTCATTATTGTAATCACTGGTATGTGAGTTCTACCCTCCTACTACCCTACAAGTAAGTGCCTATAATGAGGATGTGAATCCAGGGGGAACATATTTAATACATAGATTATCCCAAACCCAAGACAATTCCAACTCAGTGCACTGTACATACATATATAAAGTACTGGATACAAAGAACAACAGGTAAGATAACGCAAGATCAAAAGAATGAGTTGCTTTACCAATACACCATTTGTGTCACAAAAATTACATTTTAATAGAGTGAACAAGAGGCATCAAGAAAAGAAACAAGAGAAAGATAATCAAAGTTTGAGGACCTATTAAGAGATACAACCTCATTGTAGTACACTAATAAGCCAAAACCAAATCCAAAACCGAAATTTGATTTTTCAAACTCAATTTTGAAGAAGATTTTAAGATATTTTCAACGTATTTTTATGGGATGTGTACTGTTTTATGTACATTGCTACTTCCTCTGTTTTATAATGTAAGTCATTCTAGCATTGACATCTATATGAATGTGGGCAATGCTAGAATGACTTACATTATGAAACGGAGGGGGTACTCTATAATTATGTAATGCTTCAGAGTTTCTATGATGGTATTCCATGTTTTTCAACATTTGGGATGTTGCGGTAAATCCAACCTTTTATGGATGTTGCAGTAAACCCAACATTCCTACTGTATGACACGAGAAGTCAAGTGTGTAGTGATGTATTTTTTTGTCGAACTCAAAGGTAGTGATGTTTGAAGCGTAACTCTCTACCACCTTCATCATTTTGCATCCATTCACAAAAAGGGTATGCATGGAAACAATGGGGTGGATGGCACTGTGAGAGAGATGAAGATACTGGTGTACATGTTTGCAAGAGGTAAGTTCCCAACACTCCCCTCTCGTTTTCTGCGTACACACTTTTTAAATTGCTAAACGGTGTGTTTTTTTTAAAAAAAATTATATACAAAAGTTATTTAAAAAATCATATTGATCCATTTTTAAAAAAAATTAGCTAATACCTAATTAATTATGTGTTAATGGACCGCTCCGTTTTCCGTGTATGGAAGCATGAAAAGCTGTATTCCACGTTGATGTTTATACGCAGGCAGTATCAGGGCGCGCGAGTTCTTCAATCCCTGGTGTGACAGCCTTGTGAAGTCTAGTTTCTTTGCGCCAATGAATTGAGTGATTTTGTAAAATGTGGTTAATTTTGCTGATTAGATTTCTCGCAATCTCATCATCACAAAATGCACTCTTATCGCATCGGAGTACTCCTTCTGAAGATAATTAAGCTAGGGATAGAATCTCCAAGATTGTAGAAATGAATGTGATGCAAGGAGCATCTTGGAGTGGCATTAAGGAATGAATGCAACAACAATTTAATGTCCTGCATGCAAAGCAATGCGAGGACAATAGCACTGGAATTATGAGATGTGCTGCATCACATACAGCAGAAGAGATAAGTACACTGGCATCAGGTATGCAGCTGTGGTATGTCCGTATATATGTGGACTGGGAAATGGGAGCTTTATATGAAATATTGCAGAAGTATTTTCCCAGACAGTCATTAGTAATGACAAGCAAATATTGAAATAGGTATGTGCAACCAACAAGTATGATTTCCATGCGCTCATGAAAATCATGTGGTTATACTACACAATATGATTTTATAAAAGCAGCAAAGAGCCGGAAAAAAACATGTATGCTCTGTACAGCAGTGCATCTAGATTTTTGCAGAAAGAATATAGAATGAATAGGCCAGATAAATGAATACCCCGCATAATTATATCTCAGGATTTTGTTTAGTACGTGCTTCTGTTTTAGAAAATTTGGAGGTTCTCAAAGCAAACTTAGTTATCTTACACCATTAAATCATCCGTATCTTTCTATCTAGTATTGAAGCAGATGTGATTCAATAGCCCCCCATTAACAAACATTGGAATTATATAAGCAAGATTGCAGAAATGTGCACATGCAGTTGTGCATCGAAGCTCCACCTGTGTTTATCTTGTAGAGAATGAATTTGGTAATTTTAAATAGCACGGGCCAAATAAAGGGTTCGCACATTCATTCACATCCCCATGCCCATTCCCACTACATAACTCAAACCTACCAATTCCTATTTGAGCCACAAATTGCATATTTGACGCCGTTGACTTTTTAAAGTATGTTGGACCGTTCATCTTATTCAAAAAAATTTAAGTAATTATTAATTCTTTTCGTATCGTTTGATTCATTATTAAATATACTTATAAGTATACATATAATTTTACATATTTCACAAAAGTTTTTGAATAAGACAAACGGTCAAATATATATTAAAAAGTTAATGGTGTCAAATATTTAAAAACGGAGGGAGTAATATTTTATACCTCTGAAAGGTCTACACCTGATCTTATCCGTTGTCATGTTGACAATCATCGTCTTGTTGGCAGGGCGAGCCCTTCCTTTTGCTACTGAGAATCCTTCAGTCCATCTGAAATATTGATGTGCAAGCTAATTGCTGTGTTCTTTCCTCATGGTTGGGAACACAACCCTTCAATAGGAAAAACGGAACAGACCATTAGCACGTGATTAATTAAGTATTAGCTAATTTTTTTTAAATAAAGGATCAATATGATATTTTTAAACAAACCTTGAGAACCAACAGAGCCTGCGTACATGGTAAACAAACGTAGACGTAGGTCCCACCTGACAGTGTCTCTCTTCTTTTCTTCTGTTTCTCTCGATTTCTTCCTCGTTCTCTCCGATTCCCCTTCTCTTTCCCACGCGCGCGCGCCCGAGCAGGAGAAAGCGAGGCGCGGCCGGCGCGGCGACAGCGACCGCGGCTGCCGCGGCGGTGGGGGAAGGCGGCGAGATGGAAGAGGGCGCCGCGGGCCTGACGAATCCCGGCGCGGCAGCGGCGGCCACGCGAGCCACGCTCGGCTCGGCGAGGCGGCGACCGCGGCGGCGGTTCGGCCGGGCGAAGGCAGAGGCGGCGACGTGGGGTGGAGGCGCTGGTGGAGAGCAGGAACCGGGAGGGAGGATGGCGCGACGGCGGCGGCGGCGTTCGACCGAGCGACGCGCTGGCCCGAGTGCGCGAGGCGTGCTCGACGCGGCGTGACATCGGCCGGGAGAGAGATGAAGACGGCGGCGACGGTGGTTTCGGTGGCGGAATTGGTGTGGCGGCGTGAGCTCGGTGTTTGCTTTCGGTGTGGACGACAGACACGGGCTCTCGTGGCGCGTCGATTGGCTCAGTGGACTGGGTGCACTGGCGGCGGCCATGGTGAGAGAAACAGAGGAAGAGGAGCGAGGGGGCGGTGGTCTGGGCGGCGCCGAACGGCGTGAACGCGGCGCACACGTTCGGTGTGGACGCGCGGCTGTGGGCGACGGAGCGCGAGCACGCGAAGGCGGTGAACTCGGAGCAGCCAGGCACAGGGCGGCGGCGTCGTGGAGGAGCATGAGCCCGGCGCATGCTTTTGGCGTGGACGCACGGCTGCGGGAGCTCGAGCGCGAGGAGGCGACGGTGTGGACTGGGAGCAGCGGCGTTGCCACGGCGTGTGAAGGACGGTGTCGACGACGTTTTGCCACTGTGGGCGGAAGCTTCTAGGGCAAGGAGGAGGGAACGCGACCGGATTTCATCGTGGTGTGGAGCGGAGCAGTGCGGCACGGCTCGGGGCGGCACACGGGACTGTGCGGAGGGTGTGGGGGCGTCTCGGCATGCTGCTCGCCCGGCTCGACATTTCGTCGAGCAGGTGGCGGGCACGTGCGGCCGGCCGGCTGACTTCAAGGGGGAGAGGGAGTGGGCCGGCCTGGGTGAGGGAAAGGGCGGGCTGGCCCAAGGAGGAAAAGACAGAGGAGAGGGAGTTGGAATAAGTTCACTTTAGGTCCCTCTATTTGTCACCTAGTCCGACTTTCGTCCCTGAACCCCAAAACCGGGTATGAGCCGTCCCTCAACTTACAAGAACCGGACACATAAGGTCTTATGGCGGTTTGGATAGTGGTTTTGGCTAACGTGGTGCCTACGTGGCGGGTTTGACTAGGTCTCCGTCCCAGGTGGCATTGACGTGGCGCTTACGTGACAATTATAACTCAGAAAAATAATGAAAACCATGGGCCCACATGTCAGCTACACAACAAAATAAATATGGTGGGGCCCACATGGGCCCCACATGTCATTCCCTATCCCCTCTCAGCTCTCTCTCCTTTTCTCTTCCCCATCGTCGCCACAGGCCCACAGTACGCGCCAAGAAGCCGTCGTCCTCCATCGCCGCCGCGCTCGAGACGGAGACGGAGTTCGACGGCGGTGTCAACGTATTGAGGGCGCCAGGGCGGGGATGCGGCCACCACGGTCCGACAGCTTTTTGCGCTTCCCACCGTCGGCCAGCAGGGGCCATACCGGCTGGGGCACGAAAGGCGGCGGCGCTGCCGCCTAGAGCTCGATGGACTCTTTGCTGCCGCCGTCAGTGACGGCGGCGAAATCGGCTTCTTCTTTGCAGGTAGAAGCAGCGGCGGGAACGAGGTGTTCTCCTTCTCCGGCAGCGGCGGCAGAGGTGGTGGTAGCGGTTTCTTCTTCAGCGGCAGGCAGTGGTGGCGGAAACAGCAACGCCTTCTTCCTCGGAGGCAGCGGCGGCGTGAACAGCAGCGGCTTCTTCTCCTCAATCGACGGCGGCGGCGGAGGCGGGACGGGAGCGACGCAGAGGCGGGAGGGGAGGTTGAGTGTGGCGTCGGGGCCGCGGAGGCTTCTTCTCTACCCGCCTCGCCACCGCCTCCACCTCCCCTTCCTCCTCACCGACCGCCACGCGGCAACGCGAGGGAGAGGGATGGAGGCGGCGGCGGGGGGAGCTCCCATGCGCGTCGTGTGAGTGCGGCGGTGACGGCGCGCGAAGCCGGCGGAGAGGGAGGCGGAGGCGGAGACGGCGACATGCGAAGGGGGAGTTGGCGGCGCAAATCGATGTGGCGGCGTAGCAGGAGGAGTCAGCGGCGGCGGGGCTGAGGTCGTGTAGCTCTGGCCGCCGCTCCCTCCTCTCCTGTCTCCCGTCGACTCCCGCGGGCTCTCCGCCGCTGCTCCGGCTGCCATCGTGCCGCCGCACCGGCCGCCATCACCCCACCGGCTTCGCGTGCCGCCGCTGGCCACCGCTCCGGCCTTCTCCGTGGAAACTGCAGGGCGAGAGAGAGAGAGAGGGAGAGGGGATAGAGAGAAGAAAGAGGAGTAAGGATGGCATGTGGGGAAGAGGAGAGAGAGCCGAGAGAGAGGAGAGGAATGACATGTGGGGCCCACGTGGGCCCCACCATATTTATTTTGTTGTGTGGCTGACATGTGGGCCCCATCGTTTTGAATTTTTTTTAGCTGACATGTGGGCCCATGATTTTTATTATTTTTTCGAGATATAATTGCCACGTAAGCACCACGTCAATACCACGTGGAACGGAGACCTAGTCAAACCAGCCACGTAGGCGCCATGTCAACCAAAACCGCTATCCAAACCGCCTTAGGAGCTTATGTGCCCGGTTTTCATAAGTTGGGGGACGGGTCGTACCCGGTTTTGGGGTTCAGGGACGAAAGTCGGACTGGGCGACAAATAGAGGGACCTAAAGTGATCTTATTCCGAGGGAGTTGGACTACGGGAAAGGAAAGGTGGTCCAAAGGAATAGGGATCTTTCTTAATTTTTCTAGGGAATTTCAGAGATGGACTTTTGGAGAGTATTTGATGGAACTGTAAATGGACATTGGGACTATAATTTTGTGGGGACTTTGTACGTGGAATTAGAGTGAAATTTGTGTTCAAAGATTGTAAAGGGACTGTGGACTCTAATAATAGGTTTAGGAATTTGTTGGTAGATAGGACTTCAGATGATTGGATTTTGAGATCGTTAATGGCACAACCCAGAATTCAAATAAGAACCAAATTTTTGAAAATAATTTTGTATTTAAAATAAGATTTTAAACGGGAGCAAAAATGAGATCTTACACGTCGCTAGCTGCCACCCGACCAGATTCGATCAGGGTGGCGTGGATCTGGATGGGGCTCCGCCACCGTCGCCGCCATCTTCGCTACCAGGTGTCGCCGCCGCCACCGTCAGCCCCCGCCGCCAGCCACCCACCGGCCAGATCATGCCAGACTCGGCCCGAATCTGGCCACCACTGCTACCGCCACCCTGGATAGCCTCCCCCGGCCGCCGAGCGCGGGGTGGGCGAGACGAGGCCCCACTGCCGCCATCCTTGCGTCTGCGTGGCTTTGCCGGCGCCCGCTCAGGCAACAACGAGGGAAGAGGAGGAGGAAGCGGGGGGAGGAAGGTGGCGGTGAGGCGTCGCCTCTCATGCCGCCCAGGGGAGGGCGACGCGAGAGAGAAGTTTTTTAGGATTCGCAAAACATTTTATAATATAAAACAAAGGGGGTATATTTAGGGGCATGCTGAAACAAAATAATTATGATATATATTGCCAGTAGGTTACAAAGCTTATACAAGAGACCAGCATAAATGCCATAAACAAACATTATAGTACATGACATAAGTAAAAAGGATTAAAAATTTCAATAAATATCAAAGCAAGATTGAAACATCGCAAATCAACTCTATGCATGAGCATCAGACCATTGACATGCATGGTTGAATCCCGATGATAACAAATGAACACCACATGCATCGTCAACGCGTTGCGCTAACTGAAGATAAATCATACACGGGAGTGGATTTTGATCCCTTAAGGAGATGCCTCCTCGTTGTTTGCATGTTACTGAAATAGGTATGAAAAAATTTGAAAAAAAATCTAAGAATATGTATTAACATGATATATCACTCCACAAACATGCGAGTTTAAATTCAACTTATACATCTCACAACGAAAAAAACAAATTTGACTGTGAATATACCTTAACTATCTAGTTGCGAGATGTAGAAGTTGAATTTGAACTTGCATATTTATGGAGTGATACGAAGTATATCACATGTTAATACATATTCTCCACTTTTTTTCATAACCAATGAGGGGACGTCCCCTCGAGGGATCAGAATAGTTTCCCACCATATACGACTATTTGACAAAAGTTTTTATAATACTAGATCACTGATCTAGTTTCTTCAACACAAGCTTCATCTTGACCTTGTCGAAAACAGCAATCGTTCTTGTACCTACCTCCAATTCCTTCGGTCTCATCACGAATGCCCTCGTCTCTTGATCATATACGCTGACATACTCGGTGAACTCGCCTTCCACCGGCGGATCATCGGCGAAGATTTTCTCCCAGACATGCGCACGCCACAGCCTCCGCTCCTCCTGCAGCCGCTGCGCCTCCTCGAACTCGTCGACGTCGTACTCCACCTCGACGAAGCCATTGCTGCCGTACTCGACGCGGACCCAGCTCTGGAAGTCCCTGAACTTGGCCCAGGTGGCCTTCAGGATGCCGTTGATGTGCACCAGCAGCGCCTCCGGCTCGTCGTAGTAGATCTCCGGGAGGTGGTCCTCGTCGACGTCGGCGTCGGGGACGAAGGGGATGTACCTCTCGATGTCCGGGGCGTCGTCGGTGCAGAGCTCCGTTCGGGCGAGGATCCACTCGATGTTGTCTTGCGACAGCCGCATCGTCGCCGTCCTCCTCCTCGCCGCCATGATTTCCCCGCGGCGATAAATTTCTGAACAAACTCTCAGTTCAGTACTTCAGTGGCTTATGTAAAAAAAAAAAAACGGGCCGGTCCGTTTCCGTTTTAGTATTGCCGAAACCGAACCGGAGTAATCACTGCCGCCCCTGCCCGTGTCACGGCAGATGGCGGCACGTTCGCATCTCAACTGTCTTCTGCCGATCGTACGGCTCCGCACACGGGGGTCACTGGATAAGAAAACATCCGAAATTTTGACAAACGGACCTTCTAGAAAACTTAATTGAACGAAAACTAATTTAAAGAAGGGTTTGTTGTAAAGAATGATGAAGCATGACCTTGGCGTGCTATAACGTTGGTGCTGAGATCTTGTTCGACGTGGCACAAATTCATCGAAGGAGCTCGCGTTGACCTTATGTACAATCTAAAATCACGCCGAGCTACTGTAAGGAAATCTAGCCCAGTGGTTAGGCTTTTTTTTTTAGTTGCAGGTTAATTTCTGGTTTTGAACCCATCAGTGCATCTTTTTTTCAGCTTTTTTCTTACATATTCGCCGTGAATGCTTTGCTATATTTTTTTTCCAAAACGACCACATATTTTGTTTGTAAATTTATTTGATGTACATTAATTTGAAATGGACAAATTTACGAACTTAAATTATAATGTTATTAGTCTTAGCAAAAATACTTAGCTCAATAATTATAATTTACATTTTTGAACTTGGAAGGAATAAAAGTGAACATATGTGAAATTTATAGTTACTAAGCCAAAAGGCTTTCAAGATTAATATTGAATAATTTATGTTCTTATATTTAAAATTTTAAAAGAAACGTAAGCAAAGGCTAAGGGAGAGGAACACCATAAAAGCAATTATTTGATGGTAGGAGGCCAGGAATCGAACCCTTGAAACCCCCCCCCCCCCCGTCTTTTTTTTTATTGAACTGCATGCTCTTCATTCCCCCATGTAGTGTGAGATTCACCGTAGACACGCGCATACACTACTATACACTTAACACTACACTCGCACACACTTTAATAAACGGAAACAAACGATGTATCCATGGTCTTATTAAAATTCTATTGAAAGCATATATGTATATGGGTAATATTTCTGGGCATCAGGATTTGAACTCTTATAGTTATGGGTGGAGTCATGCCAATATCACATCACTAATGTCTGTCTGGATGTAATTGTGTATAATTTTGACGTTGAATGCCCGATGCTATTAGGCTGTTGTCAATACATTTAGTTGCATTAATTGCAAGATTAAATAATGAGAAATGGCTATCTCAACATTTTATTAAGCACTGTGTTTCTTTACATCCCAGTAAACGTCATCACCAGTTAAGAATTCAGCAATGCAAAGGTGGAAAAGGGTGTTATTACTCACCGATCGAGTAGACGGTCGCGTCCCTCGGTGAACACCTATCAAATTTCTAGGGTTTCGTCCCCCCGCGCGTTTCAAAATCGCGAAATCCGTCGGCGCCATTGCACATCTCCCAAATCGAGTGGAGGAAATGGGTTCCCCGTGCCGCTCTCTCCGTTTCGCCCCTCTTTCCCCTGCCTTCCCGTCGGCGGAGCTCGCCGGCGCGACCCCCCAGCGCCGCCGCTTTTGTTGTTGGTTGGTACGTATGTGTTTGAGAAATGTGCCTTTGCTCGTGTTTTTCCACCACAGATTCCGAATCCGGTGCTGGAATTCGGCCAAACCGTGAACGAATTTGGAGCCAATTTCTGCCTCTCCGATTCCTACTCTTACTAGGACACATACACGGCCCGCTATAAATCGCCGACGCTTCTCCCAACTTGGTGAATCGAATTCGAAACCATGGCAGCGGCGGCGGCGAGGTCGAAGCAGCTCCGGATGCCGCAGGAGCACATCAGCTGGATCCTTCACCGGAGGGAGCCGTCGTTCGACGAGGCCGACAAGGCCGCGGCGCGCAGGGAGCTCTACACCGACGACCACGAGCTGGTGCGGAGCGGGTGGTTCGACGACCTGCTGGCGCTGCAGCGGGGGTTCGTCGAGAGGAGGAAGGCGAGCTGGGCCAGGTTCTGCGAGATGGCGGCGCGGGTGCGCGCCGAGTTCGAGGCCAACGGGTTCGTCGAGGTGGACGACGGCTACTTCGATCGGCAGGAGGAGAACCGAGCTCTCGTCTGGGAGAATTGCGGGAGAGAGTTCGCTCAGATGCTCCGGGAGAACAAAGACGGGGAGTTTGGGGACCGCGATGATGAAGCTGTTTCTGATGACGAACACCAACACGAAGATGAAGAGGAAGATGAACCACATGATCAGGAATCAGAGTCAGATGGTGATCTCTGAAGTAATATGGATACGAGAAATTATGAAAAAAAAAACATGTAAGGGAATAATGATTCACGATTATTTTTTTGAGGGGAGAATACATTATTCATGATTCACGATCAGTCTAAGTCTTAATTATGTGATTCTTGACTACATGAGCAATCTTTCCTAATTTATGGTACTTTGACATTTGTCGCTGCAAACTTGCGATGACGTTTTGTGGTCACGATGAATGATGCTGTTGGTCTCCCAAGTCGTGAATATTAAATATGTTCATCTAACAGAAAGTCTAATTCTTGACACAAATGAACTGGGCACAAATTCTGTTTGTTTATATCCACAAAATCGGCCAGTATCAGTAGTACATAACAGCATCAGCATTGAGGAGCATACAAATCGGGCGCCGATTTTTAAAAATCGGACGCTGTTTCACCAAGTAAATCGAAAATATTTCATTCTTTTAAAAAACTAGAAGACAACCAAACTATCTCATGAAACATTTTGCAACAACTTATCAAACAACGGTTTCCACAAAAATCGGGCGTTGTTTCACCCTATATAAAAACAAGAGAAAATTCGATCAATAGCACAGGGAAAAAAAACGGTAAAAAAAAGCACAAAAAATTTCCTCTTTCAACCAGAAACACACGTCACTAATTTTTCTTCGATTTGTAGCACTTCCGTCACATTTTCCGTCCAAGTCCATTGGTTAGCCATGATTAGGAGCATCAAAAGACGAAATTACCCTTTATTCTAAGAAAAGTATGGGTGGGTGAGGTGGCCGGAGGAGGCGCAGGTTGTGGCGGCGGTGTTGGGGTGGCTGACAGCGATGGCCCTCACATCCCGCCGCCACAGTCCCCATCCCCAAGCTCATTCACCGCCGTCGCACTACCATCCCCAAGCTCCGCTGCCACCATCCCCACCTGAGCTCGTTTGGCGCCGACTCCTTGCATGCTCGTGTCCCATCGTCGCCGTCATCGTGTTCTGCCGCTGAACCGCCATGCCCGAGCTTGTGTTCCGCTAACGCCCCCGTCGCCCTGGGTTCGCATCCAGTTGCCAGCACAGTCGCCCCCTATCTCGTGTTTCGCTCCCGTGCACCGTCACCCATAAGTTTGAGTTCCACCGCCGAACAACCATGCCCACGAACTTACCACGCACAGTCGCCATGCCCGTGAACTCGCCACGCGCAGTCGCCATCACCGTCGGAGGCGCTTAGCCGTGTTGCACCATAGCCACCCACCGATGTGCTGGCGAGATCGACGGGAGGAAGAGAAGGGAAATATGGAATAGAAGAAGGGCAAATTAGTCTTTTTCCACCCAAATGAATGGCAAATGTGACGGGAGTGCTACAAATCGAAGAAAAAACAGAGGCATGTGCTTCTAGTTTATTGGGGAAAAATTTTGTGCTATTATTTGGTACCAATTTTTTTTTTGTTCCATGAATCAAATTTTCTCTTAAAACAATATTCAGTAAATAGCGAAAGAATGTTACAGTTCTTAAAAAAAGTGAAACACGGTCAGTCACTAAATGAAACAATTTGGTTCAACATATGCAACAAACTATTTTAAACCATTACAACACTTAAACCTTGTATACATAAACAAACCACGTGTCCTTCAAGATAAAATTATTAAAACAATATAAAAAATCCCCTACGACATTTGGTACATACACAGTGAAACATCACGAGTACACTAGCTGAGATATTGTTGGTGGAACAAAATAATGAAATGGATCCTCCTAATAGAACGTTTCCGTAATATGCGGGTGATTTGTTGCAACAGTACACGTGGTGGGGGTGGCACGCGAGGCGTGGGAGGCGCGGGGGCCCGATGGGAAGGATTTTCCCGTCAGCATGATTTTTTGACATAGCGCTGGTCGAGTAGGAAGCTTTGCAAGGTTGGCTCTTAGTTTCTTTCCCTGACGTGCGGATTGAGAAGCAGAGCTGACCGGCAGCTGCTCCGGAGAACTCTACCGCTGCACAATGCTTCGACGAAATGCTGTGGGTGAGGTTTTGTTGATTGCACTATATGAAGGTATCCACGAAATGCTGTTAGGGTCATTGGAATCGGAGTGAATGAACTCCTTCCTTCTCTCTAATACTCCCTCCGTTTCAAAATACACCATTGACTTTTTAGCACATGTTTAACCGGTCGTCTTATTAAAAAAAATTGTGAAATATGTAAAACTATATGTGTACATGAAAGTATATTTAACAATGAATCAAATAATATGAAAAGAATAAATAATTACTCAAATTTTTTGAATAAGACGAATGGTCAAACATGTACTTAAAAAGTCAACGGTGTCGAACATTTTGAAACGAGGGAGTATGTGACTAGCACCAGTCTAGATCTGAAGAAACCAGTTCATCCCTCTGTTTTTCTGGTGCAATGGGAAGTTTGGCCGCCTTCTTAGCGAATTTCTCCTTAGTTGCAACCTGCGACCTATTAGCCATTTCAAGTTCATTTCAAGTTCGAAATACACGGATTTCTGCATTGTATTCCCTGGTGCAAGTCCATTTCCATCAAACAACTGAACCAATCAAACTTTTTCTTCAAATTTCTAACTTTTCCATCACATCAAAATTTTTCTACACACATAAACTTTCAACTTTTCTATCACATCGTTCCAATTTCAACCAAACTTTCAATTTTGGCGTGAACTAAACACACCCAAAGTCCCTATTAGGACATTGCCCCAGCCACCATATGTGAATCATTTGCACCCAGAATTCTAAGTTGGCATGCCTCAAAAAGAATTCATGTGAATCATTTGCCTGGGAAAAAAAAATGACATAACACCACCACCCCTGCACCGCTCTAGCAGAACATGGCAGCAATGGCACAGAAAAAAATAACTTCTGTTGTTCAAAGCTACAGTACTACAGCCAATCAATCAATACTATGAGAGTCAATCTGCAAGGAGTACAAATTTACTGCCCACTTTCGGACAGAAGAACGCAAATGCTGTAGCACTAACAGAAGCACCTCTAGGCTCTCTAGACAGAAGGCGGCAAATGCTGTACCACTAAAAGAAGCACTTCTAGGCTCAGAAGAATGCAAATGCAGTACCACCAAGCACCACTAAGAGATATCTGGAATTTCTAATAGATTGGGAGGTATTATAGGAGGTTCACCTTCGACTTTTCTTTTGATCATCGCACGAAGTGATCGCATCTTCCGAACTAAGTTCCTCATCAGTAAGCAGTTGTCCAAGATGTCACTCCTCATAGCATTCCCCTTGATCATGTCCTTGGTCTCTAATTGGAGATTGTTCATTTTATTGTAAAGCCCGACTAGCTCAATGTATTCGCTGTCAGTGACTTCATTTCCCGTCATAAATCTCTTGTCTGGCTCATAAATCTTCTGATTGGACTGGAAAGCTCCAACTTCAACTGGTTCTTTATAGATCGAGCAATTGGCAGTACCTGATCCTTTCTTGGGGGTGTTCTTGTTGGGGTTTCTCTGTCCCCACCGGACCATAGCTTCCTTAGCCTGCATGACAATCGTTAGAAAAAAGAATTATCGCCCAAAATCCAAATGTTGAATTCATAAGCACAGGAACTTACGGCTTTCTTTCCGGCGGCATTCTTAACGGCGCGCGCAGCCGCAACGGCGGCGCTGACGGCGACCTTCTTGCCGCCGGCAGGCTCTTCATCCTGGAGCTCGAGGGCGCCAAGGTCCACGCCACCCTCGGCGTCGTCCACCGCGACCTCGAGCCGCTCGGCGTCGTCCTCCCGACCGAGCCCCTCGCCGTAGAGGCGCGCGCGACCACCGACACCGAGTCCGGGCAGCGGGAGCCCCTCGCCGTGCGCGCGGAGGCGGAACGGGAGCCCCTCGCCATCCTCCGCGTCACCGCGGGCCTGGAGGCGAAGGGGCGAACGGGCGCGGCCGCGGCGAACGGGCGGCTCCTCTTCGTCCTCCTGCGCGCGGTCGCGGCGTACGCGCGGCTCCTCCTGCGCGTGGGCGCGGGGCGCGAGCTGGTACGCGCGGCCGCAGCGCACGCGCGCCTCCTCGCCATCGGGACGGGGGCCGCGGAGTCGGCGCCCCTCGCCGTTGTGGTTCGCACCGACGCGGACCTCGTCGTCGTCCCCGAGGCGGCAAACGAACAGCTCCTCGACAAGGCCGCCGAGCGGGCGCTCCTCGCCGTCGTCGAGCGCGGCGAACGGGGGTCCCTCGCCGTCGTCGTGCGCGGAGCGATGGCCCTCGCGGTAGCCGTTCGCGCCCCGGTGGACCTCGTCCCCGAGGGCGCCCTCCTGGTCACGCATCAATTCCTCGTCGTCGTCGTCCTTGAGGCGGGCACGGAGCGTGAGAAGCACGCGGCCACGGCGCGGCTCGTCAGGATCGTCGTGCGCGCCGCCGCGGAGGCCTTGGTCGTCGTCGTTCGCGCAGCTGCTCTGCCTCTCGCCGCCCACGCGCCCGCGTCCTCGGTGTCGCTCGTGCCCGTCGTCGTGAGCGCGGCCGCGGCGCCCCTCGTCGCCGACGTCCTCCGCGCAGAAGCCGCGCGTCTCCACGCCGTAGCGCGCGCGGCCGCGGAGCCCCTGGTAGTCGTCGTTGGCGTCGTAGTAGAGGCGCGCGCGGCCGCCGAGCGGGCGCCTCTCGCCGCTGACACCGAATGCGGGAAGGGGGAGCCCCTCGCCGTGCGCGCGGCGGCGGAGCAGCCCCTCGTCGTCCTCCGCGTCACCGCGGGCCTGGAGGCGAAGGACATCCCCCTCGTCATCGTAGCCCATGCGGTCGCGGCGGAGGCGCAGTGCGCGGTCGCGGAGCGGGAGCACGCCCCGCACCTCCTCGCCGAGCGCGCGGCCGGGGAGGAAGCGCAGCCCCTCCTCGTCCTCGGCCGCGTCGTCGTCGTACGCGCGGCCCTGGGGAGCGCGCACCTCGCCGCGCCGCGCTTCGTCGTCGGCGTCCCCGGCCGCGTCGACCTCGTGTCCCTGGCCGCGGCACCCCTCGTCGCCGACGTCCTCCGCGCGGAAGCCGCGCGTCTCCACGCCGTAGCGCGCGCGGCCGGGGAGGAAGCGCAGCCCCTCCTCGTCCTCGGCCGCGTCGTCGTCGTACGCGCGGCCCTGGGGAGCGCGCACCTCGCCGCGCCACGCTTCGTCATCGTCGTCCCCGCCCGCGTCGACCTCGTGTCCCTGGCGCACGCGCAGCTCGCCGTGGAGCGCTTCATTGTGGTCGCCCCCGAGCGCGAGCGCTTCCTCTGGTGCGAGGAACGCGAGGAGGACGCCATTGGCGACTCCCGCTCGCCCCTTCTCCTCGTCATCGGCGTCGGCGACAGCCATTTTCGTCAGCTCGTACTCCGGAGTGTGGCGGATATAGCAGGCCAAACGGGCGGCCCGGCCCAGCACGGCACGGCACACTGACGGCACGGCCCACTAGGGCACGGCCCGTTAGGCACGACTCCTGTAGCGGGCCGTGCCGTGCCGGCCCACGTGCCAAGGCCTCGGCCCAAGCACGGCCCAAGGAGGTGCTGGGCCGTGCCGGGCCGGCACGGCTACTGTAGTGGACCGTGGGCTGGTAGCCGGCCCACTAGTACATGTGGCCCATAAAAATTGAAATTTGAGGGGAAAAAAAAGAAAAAAGGCAGAAAAAATATAATATAAAGGAAAACATTATAAATATATGATAAATGTGAGGAAAATTTAGGAAATATATCATAAAATATATGGTACAAATAGGATAAAATGTGGAAAAAACTAAAAAATATGAGAAATATATGGGAAAAATTAGAAAATCGTAGGAAAAATAAATGGGCCGGTGGGCCGTGCCATGCCTGGGCCGTGCCGTGCCGGCACGCTACAGTAAACGTGCCGTGCCGTGCCGGCCCACGGGCTGAGGCGTCGGCCCAAACACGGCACGGGATAACGGGCCGTGCTGGCACGGCCCACAGGCTGGCGTGCCGTGCCGGGCCTGGGCCGGCTACAGTACTGCCGTGCTCGGGCCGGCCCAGCTTGGCACGGCCCATTTGGCCAGGTATAGTGGCGGAGGTTGAAGGGGAAGGGGGAACGGAGGTTGAAGCGGAAGGGGGGAAACCGGGCCAATTTTATAGGCCGGTGACGGAAGTGTGGGCCGAAATAAAATTTTATTTAAGGACTAAGTTCACTGCAGGTCCCTTAACTTAAGAGCGAGATTTTTTTGGTACCTTAACCACAAAACCAAAAATATCTACCCCTAAACTTACTCAAACCATTCAAAGGAGGTCCCATGGCAGTAATATCCCACTTTTTTTAATCTTTTGTCTTACTAACATGTGGGCTCCATATTTTTTGTTTTAATTTTTAATTTCATATTTTACTTCCAGTGCCACATCACTGTCACGTAGGACGAGGACAAATCAAACCAACCACGTAAGTGCTACATAAGCCAAAACCGCCATCCAAACCGTCGAGCGACCTTATCTGCACCGGTTTTAATATTTGAGAAATCTGTTGTTTCTGGTATTGTGGTTCAATGACGAAAATCAAACTCGCTATAAGTTAAGGGATCTAAGATGAACTTATTTCTAAATAGGTTCGGCTTAGAGCTCATTCGCCTTGCTTTGCCCTACCACCAACACCGGCTCACTAGCAGTTGCCTTTAGTCGTAACCTGAGTGTTTGTCGCATTGCATTGCGTTCATGAGATATCTCATTCTATACTAGTTTCCGGAGGAAATGTAATACTCACTTCATTTCAGGTTATAAGACTTTCTAGCATTGCTCACATTAATATAAATGTTAATGAATCTAGACATATATATGTATTTATATTCATTAACAAATATATGAATGTGGGCAATGCTAGAAAGTCTTATAATATGAAACTGAGGAAGTATGAGATAGAAATTAATGAAAAGTTTCCTTTGAATCTTTATCTTCCCTTAAATCGTTATGTTTTTTCTTACGATCAAATCAAATATTTAATTATTCCTGTGTTTTTTATATTTTATAATCATCTCGCAATGGCCAGCCATGCATTGCTACCCCCACCATAAGGGGGTATTTAGTTCCCACACCAAACTTTATACCATCTCACATGGAATGTTTGACACATGCATGACTATTAAATATAGAAAAAACTAATTACACAGATTGCGTGTAAATTGCGAGATGAATTTTTAAGCCTAATTAGTCCATGATTTGGCAATATTGTGCTACAGTAAACATTTGCTAATAATAGATTAATTATACTTAATAAATTTGTCTCACAGTTTACATGCGGAATCTGTAATTTATTTTTTTATTAGTCTACGTTTAATACTTCAAATGTGTGGTGGTATACACGATGTGACAAGCCAAAACTTTACACCTGTAAATGTAAACACCCCGGCGCAAACATGTCAAACGATTTTCCTTTTTGGAAACTGAATCACGATGATTTGAAACCTTCGTGACTGGCCGCCCAGCCAGCCCGATATGCGTCACACATTAATTATAGTATTTGAGAAGAATTTTGTAGTAATTTGAGCTCGAATTAACTACTCCTTCCGTCCCAAATTATAAGGTGCCTCTTTTTAAGAAAAATTAAACTCGGTACCTTTTGAGTAATAACCATACTAACTATATCTATACTAAGTATTACATATTATATCACTAGATTTATATTTTAAAATACTTTCATATAATGCTAATTTCATATTTATCGAGATCATAAAATAGAATAAAATACTAGTTAAAGTATGTTATTGAAGACTGTGTAAAAAATATATAGGTCTTATAATTTGGGACGGAGGGAGTATATTAATTAACACAGGTTTTTTTCTACAATTACCAAATTATAGTACTATATGATATTTTTATAGTGGCAGGAACCGAATTCTTGCATAACTCTGAAACGAAAGACTGTATATATATATATATATATATATGTCGGTGACATGGGACCGGGAGTATCATGACTAGAGGCTTGGGCAGGAGCAATCACCTACGAGGCCTGACCCCCTCGGGGGGGGGGGGGGGGGGGGGGGGGGGCCCGAGGGTGATGTGGCCGCCTCCCTCTTTGTCTCCCCGAGGGGTCGGACCGCTCCCGTTTCGGCCCCGACGACTGAGGCGCCCCGACCCCTTGTGGATTTTGCGCCGCGTGTATGGGTTAGGTGAGCGCAGCGGGGCTCACCTAACCGCATTTATTGCGGTTTGGACGAGCGCGTCACGCCGCATGTAACGCAGTGCAGCGTGCTCGTTTATCCGGTCTGTGACTGGTCACAGACCGATCAGATCGTGGGTTAGGTGGCGACAGGCGGTCTGACGCACGCCTCGCCCCATCCCGTCAGGATGAGAGCCTCCAAGCACTCGTCCCTAGCCGGAGCCGGCGTGTTACCTCCTGGAGATGGCACGTTGGTCCCGGTCAGATATATGCCAGGCTTCATCCTAACCATTACAAGCAAGATATTGTATGAAGAAGGGCGAACATGGAGATCGATAAACTGACGCGTGGTGGACAAGAATGACCGATTTGTGACCGGTCTGACACTGGTCATGTCGTCGGCAGACAGCCATGTTCCCACGTCGCACCTGCTTCCGGCGGAAGTGGAGGTAGGTATGGGCCGTCCCATCAGAAGGTCATTCGGACGGCAACCATACAAATCTCCGTCCATTTATGAAGAGAAGGCAAGTCAAGTTGGAGAAAAGAGAGGATAAGTCCCCACACAAAAGAGAGAGATGGTGCATGTGGTATCCCCTTGAGATATAAAAGGAGGACCTTGCCCACTTAGAGAGAGAGGAAAAAGGGATGGAGAACGATCCGAGACTGGGATTCGGAACCAGAAAGGGAGAGAGTTAGAGTTCTCTGGCTCTCCAGCTCTTTGTAGCTTCTTCATACACAGATCCACCAAAACACAGGAGTAGGGTATTACGCTTCTCAGCGGCCCGAACTTGTATACATCGCCCGTGTCTTGTGTGTTTCCATTCTCGCGAACTTTCCACAGACCGAGAGCTTAGAACCTCACCCAGGGCCCCCGGCCGAACCGGCAAAGGGGGGCCTGCGCGGTCTCCCGGTGAGGAGCCACACGTTCCGTCATCTGGCGCGCCAGGTAGGGGGCTCTGCGTGTGTTTTTCCAAGCTCTCGCATTCTTTCGTGTGCGCCAAGCTTTTCCTGTTCAGCCCAATGGCCGAACAAGCAAAGGCGCACAACCTCTCTCCGAGTGTTAGCGGTGACGACGGGGAGCCGAACCCACGCCGTCGAGCTCGTACTCCACCGCCCCCTCCACGCCAAAGTCCTAGACGGGAGGAGGCGCTCGAGAGGGTCGAAGGATCCGCGACTGCGACATCCACGGGTGATGGAGAAGGGCGCCGAGATGGGGAGCGTCGCCTCCTCGTCTACGGCGATGGCAGCACGCCCCAGGGCGCGCTCCAAGCTGCGGGCGCGCTCCTACGTCACCCGCCCGTCGTCCCTGACCCGGAGTCTCCAGCCCAACGTTGGCTGGACGACATGGCCAACTTGGTCATGACGGCACGGCAACGCCTAGGTGCTGGTGGGCGCTCCTCCGCCACCAAGACCTCTGGCGCTGCTACCACCGGCTCCGTGTCGTCAAGGCGGAGGGCGCGGCGAGCGGCGGCTGTTGCTCGCCATTCGGCTGCCACTCCCTCGTCAGCACCTCCGACCCGGGAAGATCAGTGTGGGGGGCCAGATGCCCGCATCGGTATCGAGCACCGGCGTAATGGTCGACGTGCTGCCCACGCAACGGAGGGCGCCTCCTCGTCCGGAGTGTCACCTCAACTCGGACGCGGGGATCAGCCCTCCGTGCCCCCGGTTGGTGGTGTCGGCTGTAGAGCCTTTGTGGCGAGCGTTTGGAACGTCCGTTGGCCCTCAAGGTTCCGGCCCACCATGTCGCGACCGAGAAAATTGCATTTTCCCGAACGCTAGTGTATTAATGCCCGTCCCAGGAAAAGCCGGGGTACACCATACAAACATGATATAAAAGACACATCTTTATTATATCGATAATATTTACATTATTACAAAGGCACTTAAGGCCTGACAATCAAAAATAAACAGCAGCGGACTAGCGGGCCTACGGCTCCATCTTCACAGGCGCTCAACTGGGGTATAAGCCAAGACTCCACCTAAGACTTCTTCTCCAAAGCTTCTCTTACTGAAGGGGGGAGAAAGATAGAGCAAGAATGAGTACAACCACAGTACTCAGCAAGCCACACCGGCGGATGCACGATTAATGTAAGGGGGTACAAGGGGTAATGATATAGGGGTTAAGTTTTGCAGTTAACAGCATTTAAAAGTCACTTAGTTGCCCAAAGCCATTTTATAAAGACGATCCTAGAGCTACACAGTATTATTAATCAAGGCCGTGAACCCACACGAACCTGCCTTAACCTAAGGCCTACGATGATTCAGACCGAACTGGCAACCCGACCCTGGGTCCCAGCTCGTCCCAAGCCAACCCAGGCCAACCATTCCACATTTTAGTTGTTAAGCAGGTTTTAAGAATTAAAACACTAACTTGGGTACATTGCTCGGCTTGCCCATAACCGAGGGCGCGGCTATTCGAATAGATTTTACTCTGATCAGAGGTGTATATCTTTACCCACAAGACACATCTTCCTCACGTGTAACCACGTGCCACATACCACCATGGCATATGGATGGAAGACATGACATAGTTTCCAACCCATCCTGGCCATAGACAAGAGTACCGACCCAACCCCACCTACGGCCGGAACCTCCGGGACAGGTAGGCAGGATTGAGCCCCTAGCAGCAGGACACCAGCCCTGTGCCATGACATCTCGACTACCGGGCCGCAGCTCGTGTAGCCTTCATTTGTCCTAGAGATGTCCATCGACCCCCGACTTCGTCCATCTCCATCCGTGTACTTTTGTTTATAACCAGACTGAGCCACAAACTAAGCCTTACCCACTAGACATGTGGAAGTACGGTAGTGCTTTGCAACAGAGGCCCGAAGACCGGTCCTTATATGGCCGAGGTGCTACTATCAAAACCATACACCCCGAGCCCAGCCTAAAACCATTTTGGGGATTTTGAATAGAGGGGGCGGTGTGAATCCAATTCCACAATAAACCAACAATTCCAAAGTGTCCAGGTGATATGAATATCCCAAAGTCTAGAGTTGTAAAACCACCTAATGTTACCTAATTAATCAGCGAAGCATCTACCTAAAATTTATACTAGTGGTACTAAGAATAGAGTGTCCACTAGTTGGGGTTTTGTTTAATCTAGGGTGAACAAGGTATTAATATCAATAACAATAATAATAAGGTCATAACAAAGGTAGATAGGCATGGCTAAATAAAACAGTGATAACGCGGGAATTTAAATAAAGCGATAATGCAATAGTTTAAATCAAAATAATTTTATAAACTGGGATTCAATATGTTCAAGGATGATGTGACTTGCCTTGCTCGCTTTCCCAAACGTCGGCTTCAACTTCCACGAAGAGCGGATCTTCCGAAGCGGCAGCGTCTACACGACCACCGGAAAAGAAAAGGCTTTTACTCTAATAAACTCCATACAACAAGCAGGAACAAAGCACAAAAATGGGTTCTTGACTTCTTAAGGAAAAATTAGAGACTTGAACGGTCCAATTCCGAGTTCAAATGGCCAAGTTATGGCCATTTGAAGTTTATATGCTCTTTAAATGAATATTTGCGAATTTCTTCATTTAAATTTTAATTTAAAATTGGATTTATTGCGTCAGCCGAGGGGAGGGGCGCGTGGACCGGGTCCACGGGAGTGGGGCCCACGCGGCAGCCTCACGGTCCACGGTGGACCGGGTGCACGCGGCTTGCGCCGGCCGGCGCCGTGGGTCCCACGCGTCAGCCGCACCCGAGGGCGCGGGCGGCTGACGGCCGGGCCCCACATGGCAGCCGCGGGGCGCGCCCGAAGGCGGCCTCGCCAGCGCGGCCGGCGGGAGGCGGCGCGCCCGCGTCCCGATGGTCGCCGCCGGCGACCACCGGCGCGGCGGAGCGGCGGCCGAGAGAAGGGAGGGAAGGGGGAAAGGAGGCGACGGTCCACGGCTCACCCCGGGGCGACGGCGGCGACGGAGGAGGCGGCCGGAGCGGAGGGAGGCGGCGGCGCAGCTCGGGTCGACGAGGACGGCGGCGTTCCGGCGGTCGGCGGGCGAAACGGAGGAGTGGACGAGGTCGGCGAGGACGCGGCGAAGCCGAAGGAGGCGGCGCCGAGGTGGGAGGCGGTCCGGGGTGACGACGGCGGCGGGCCGGAGCTCGGCGGCGACGACGGAGAGAGAGAGCGACGTCGCGAGCTCAAATCCGGCGAGGAGGAAGGGCGGCGAGAGGCGGAACCGGACGGAGGAGGTGCGGGGAGGGTTTAAATAGAGCCGGGGCGAGAGAGGGTGGCCGGGGAAGGGAGGAAACCGGCGCGGGAGGTCGGCCGCCATCAATGGCGCCGGCGAGATTTGCGGGGGCAAATCCGCCCGTTTGAACGCGGGAGAGAGAGGGAGAAATGGGGGGAAAGAGAGAGGGGATCACGGGGAATAATTCCCCCCACTTTAATGCGCGCGGGGACTGCGGGAGGCGGCGGGATTCGCGGCGGCGGCCGCGCTAGGGCGCGGGCGGGGCGGCGGGAGCGGCGGGAGGATAGGGATGACAGGTGGGCCCCACCCGTCAGCGAGGGTGGCGGGCGGGCCCGCCCGTCAGCGGCGCGCGTGCGGGGAGAGGCCGAGTGGGCCGCGGGGAGGAGGAGAGAGAGGGAAGGAGATGGGCCGAGCCGGCCCAAGAGGGGGAGGGGGGGAAAAAGACTTTTTAGGGTTTTTCTTTTTATAAAATCATTTTAACTTTGTTTTTTTCTTAATAATTATTATTTGTGCTCTGAAAATTCCACTAAAATTTGAGGGCTCCTTTTAGACCAAGGAAAATTTAACAAAAATTCTCCGGGCCACATTTGAATTTTTCTTGTACGTATTTTAGTGTTTGCCAATTTCTTTTCGAATTTTAATTAATTCTATTATTCCTTTTAGCAAATGATTTTTAATTCGGGATGAATTTATCAGGACGTGACACACCATCGCCGAAAAATATGACGGGAGCGTCAACCCCGCCGAGTTTCTCCTGGTCTACACGACCGGGATCGAGGCCGCCGGGGGTGATGACAGGGTCATGGCGAATTTCTTTCCCATGGCCCTGAAGGGACAGGCGCGGGGTTGGCTAATGAACTTGCCACCCGCGTCGGTCCACTCCTGGGAGGATTTGTGCCAACAGTTCACCATGAACTTTCAAGGCACATATCCGCGCCCAGGTGAAGAAGCGGACTTACACGCAGTACAGCGAAGGGATGATGAGTCACTTCGCTCGTACATTCAGCGGTTCTGTCAAGTCCGCAACACCATACCATGCATCCCTGCACACGCGGTGATCTACGCGTTCAGGGGGGTGTGCGGCACAACCGCATGCTCGAAAAGATCGCCTCCAAGGAGCCCCAGACTACCGCGGAGCTTTTTCAGCTCGCGGACCGAGTGGCTCGTAAGGAGGAGGCATGGACCTGGAACCCCTCCGGTTCCGGTGTGGCAGCTTCGGCCGCCCCCGGATCCGCTGCTCGGACAGGGCGGCGTGACAGGAGGAGGAAGAAGAGGTCAGCCCATTCCGACGACGAGGGTCATGTCCTCGCCGTCGAGGGCGCTTCGCGGGCCACCCGAAAGGGGAGGCCTGCGAGCGACAAAAAGAAGGAGGCCGGCGCTCCCAGCAGGGAGCGCCCAACTGGCAAGTGGTGTACCGTCCATAACACCTCCCTTCACGACCTCGCGGACTGCCGCGCAGTCAAAAGTTTGGCTGAGCGGACGAGGAAGTGGGAGGAGGAGATGAGGCAGGAGCGCCGAGAGGGCAAGTCCCCGGCGGTTCCTTCCGGCAATCGGCGAAGTGAGGCCAAGCAGAAGGCCCCCGCCAAGGACATCGATGACGGCGATGATGACCTAGGTTTCCAAGAGCATGGGGCCACCATTGCCACTGTCGATGGGGGAGCGTGTGCTCACGTTTCTCGCCGGAGCCTCAAGACCATGAAGCGAGAGCTTCTGGCCGCGGCCCCTACTCATGAGGCGACACGCCGGGCGCGGTGGTCGGAGGTTGCCCTCACCTTTGACCAGACCGACCACCCACCGTACGTTGCCCGGGGAGGACAGATCGCAATGGTGGTTTCCCCCACTGTTTGCAACGTGAAGCTGGGGCGTGTCCTCATTGATGGAGGAGCAGCCCTCAACATCCTTTCCCCCGCAGCCTTTGACGCCATCAAGGCCCCGGGGATGGTGCTTCGGCCGTCCCAGCCGATTATCGGTGTGACGCCGGGGCACACTTGGCCGCAAGGTCATATCGACCTCCCGGTCACCTTCGGTGGATCCGCCAATTTCCGCACGGAGCGGGTGAACTTTGATGTGGCGGACCTCAGTCTGCCCTACAACGCGGTCCTAGGGAGGCCCGCGTTGGTGAAGTTCATGGCGGCGGTCCACTACGCCTACCTCCAGATGAAGATGCCGGGCCCCAGTGGCCCCATCTCTGTCCATGGTGACCTCAAAGTCGCGCTCGCTTGTATGGAGCAGCGCGCGGACCACCTCGCCGCCGCGTCCAAGCCCGAGGGTGGCGACGAGAGGCTTGGCACCTCCGTCCCCGCCGCCCCGAGGCAGCGGATAGTCACATGCGACGAGGTCCCGGTCAAGGAGGTTGCCCTGGGCGACGGCCCGTCCAAGACCACACGGATCGGTGGTCTTCTGGATGGCAAATAGGAAGACGCGCTCGTCTCCTTCCTGCGGGCAAACGCTGACGTCTTCGCATGGAGACCGGCGGATATGCCCGGGGTCCCCAGGGAGGTGATTGAGCACCGTCTCACCGTGCGGCCGGGCGCAAGGCCGGTCCGGCAGAAAGTGCGGCGGCAGGCCCCGGAACGTCAAGCCTTCATCCGCGAGGAGGTGGCGCGACTTCTGGAGGCCGGATTCATCCGCGAGGTCATCCATCCGGAGTGGCTGGCGAACCCGGTGGTCGTTCCCAAGGCGAACGGCAAGCTTCGGATGTGCATCGACTACACCGACCTTAACAAGGCATGTCCTAAGGACCCTTACCCCCTGCCTCGCATAGATCAGATTGTCGACTCCACAGCGGGGTGCGACCTTTTGTGTTTTCTAGATGCATGCTCTGGTTACCATCAGATTCGCATGGCTAGGGAGGATGAGGAAAAAACTGCATTCATTACCCCCATAGGAACTTATTGTTATACGACAATGCCCTTCGGGTTAAAGAATGCAGGTCCTACTTTTCAACGTACTACTCGAATTTCTTTGGGTAGCCAAATAGGACGTAATGTTGAGGCTTATGTCGATGACTTGGTTGTAAAGACGTGCAACCAAGAGACCTTACTCTCGGATCTAGCAGAAACTTTTGAGAGTCTCCGCTCCGCCCGCATAAAGCTGAACCCCGATAAGTGCGTGTTCGGCGTACCTGCGGGCAAGCTTCTCGGGTTCTTGGTCTCTGCCCGAGGCATCGAGGCCAACCCCGAGAAGATACGAGCTATAGAGCGGATGCGCCCCCCCAGCAAGCTTAGGGATGTGCAATGCGTCACCGGTTGCATGGCCGCCCTAAGTCGGTTCATATCGAGGCTGGGAGAGAAGGCGCTACCCTTATTTAAGCTCCTCAAACGCTCCGGACCGTTTACCTGGACGGAGGAAGCTGAACATGCCCTCGCTCAGTTGAAGGCGTATCTCAGCTCTCCCCCAGTTCTGGTCGCCCCGGAGCCAAATGAACCCTTGCTACTCTACTTAGCGGCGACCCCGCAAGTGGTTAGTGCGGCGTTGGTTGTGGAGCGCGATGAGGACAATCCTCATTCCGCGCATCCCCACCCTGCGCTGGCTTGGCCCGGGAGAGAGCAGGGAGGAGAGGCCCCCGAGCCGAACGGTGGCCCAAGGCCCCCGACGACCGGAGCTGGCCCTCTGCCCGCTTGTCAGACGGTGCCAGGTGCCCCCGACCCCCAGGATGGCCCGAGGGCCACTGCGGGAAGGCCGCACCTATCGCCCTCTGACCCCGAGGCTAACCCTGTGCCGACTCGACCCGGGAGAGAGCAGGGAGAAGAGGCCCCCGAGCCGAACGGTGGCCTAAGGCCCCTGACGACCGGAGTTGGCCCTTTGCCTGCTTGTCCGACGACGCCAGGAGCCCCCAACCCCCAGGACGGCCCCGAGGCCACTGTGGGAAGGCCGCCCCTGTCGTTCTCCGACCCCGAGGTCGTCGGCACAGAAGATGAGTGCGCCCCGCGAGGCCGCTTGGACGAAGAGCGCCCTAGGGATGCGGCCCCTAGCGAAGAGGATCGGCCCCACCGAAAGGTGCAGCGGCCCGTCTACTTTGTTAGCGAGGCCCTCCGGGACGTCAAGACCCGATACCCTCAGGCCCAGAAGATGCTTTACGCTATTCTGATGACTTCGAGGAAACTGCACCATTATTTCCAGGCGCATCGGGTCACGGTGGTTACGTCTTACCCCCTCGGCCAAATCTTGCATAATCGAGAGGGTACTGGACGGGTGGTGAAATGGGCAATCGAACTTTCTGAGTTCGATTTGCACTTTGAGCCACGCCACGCTATCAAGAGCCAGGCCCTCGCCGATTTTGTGGCAGAGTGGACCCCGGCTCCCGAGCCCGTCTCAGTCCCCGAGGCCAGCTCGGGCCCCTCGCAGCTGCCTCACACCGCCCACTGGGTGATGCAGTTCGACGGCTCCCTGTCTCTTCAGGGCGCCGGTGCGGGGGTCACGTTGACCTCGCCGAGCGGAGACGTCCTCAGATACCTGGTTCGCCTTGACTTTCGGGCGACCAATAATATGGCAGAGTACGAGGGACTCCTTGCGGGACTCAGGGTGGCAGCTGGACTGGGGATCCGCCGCCTCCTGGTGTTAGGCGACTCCCAGCTAGTCGTTAACCAGGTCTGTAAGGAGTACCGGTGCTCTGACCCGCAGATGGACGCTTACGTGCGCCAGGTAAGGCGTATGGAGCGCCATTTTGATGGGATAGAGCTTCGGCACGTGCCCAGACGGGATAACACGGTTGCCGACGAACTTTCACGGCTCGCTTCCTCGCGAGCCCAGACCCCACCGGGCGCCTTTGAAGAAAGGCTTGCCCAGCCGTCGGCGCGACCCGACCCCTTAGGGGAGACGGACGCGCCTGATCGGCCCCCGAGGCCCGTCGGAGTCCAGGCCTCGGGACCCGAGGGGAGCGCTCCCAGCTCCCTTAGATTGATTGCTTGGATCGCTGAGATCCAAGCATACCTCACAGATAAGACTCTACCCGAGGACCGCGAAGGGAGTGAACGCGTCCAGCGCATCTCCAAACGCTACGTGCTGGTAGAAGGGACCCTCTATCGGCGCGCGGCTAATGGAATCCTCCTGAAGTGCATTCCTCGGGAACAAGGCGTCGAGCTTCTTGCCGATATCCATGAAGGCGAATGCGGAGCCCACTCCGCCTCGCGCACCTTGGTTGGCAAAGCCTTTCGTCAAGGTTTCTATTGGCCGACAGCTCTCAATGATGCGGTCGACCTGGTCCGGCGATGCAGAGCGTGTCAATTCCACGCCAAGCAAATTCATCAGCCGGCCCAGGCCCTGCAGATCATACCACTTTCATGGCCATTTGCTGTCTGGGGGCTCGATATCCTGGGACCGTTTAGGCGGGCCCCGGGCGGGTTTGAGTATCTGTATGTCACGATCGACAAGTTCACTAAGTGGCCCGAGGCTTATCCGGTCGTCAAGATCGATAAGCACTCCGCACTTAAATTCATTAAGGGCATCACAGCCCGGTTTGGAGTGCCTAACCGTATTATTACGGATAACGGCACCCAATTCACTAGTGAGCTTTTCGGTGACTACTGCGAAGACATGGGCATCAAGCTCTGCTTCGCCTCACCCGCCCACCCCAGAAGCAATGGCCAAGTGGAGCGCGCCAATGCGGAAATCCTAAGAGGCCTTAAAACCAAGACCTTCAATATCCTCAAGAAGCACGGCGATTCATGGATCGAGGAGTTGCCAGCGGTGCTCTGGGCGAACCGAACCACACCAAGCCGAGCAACCGGGGAAACGCCTTTCTTCCTCGTCTACGGCGCAGAAGCGGTTCTGTCACGACCGGAAATAACCCAACGGGCGTTCCTGACGTGCGTGCATTAATCCTTGTCCCAGGAGGCAAGGTACACCAAAAGTTGATACAATTCAGAGTTTAACAAGCGGAAGCGTAAATAGATAACTTATTACATGGGCAGCGAAGGCCCAGCACACACAAAGACAAACGGGAAACCGTGGAAGACTAGGGCGACGACCACAGGCGCTTGACGGCAGGCACGAGCTAGGCACCAAAGCCTTCATCTTCAAGGAACTCCTCTTCTGGGCTTGGGAAAAATTGAGCAAGACTGAGTACAACCACCGTACTCAACAAGGCACACCCACAAGTGCAGAATAAATGCAAGGGAGTACAAAGGAATTATACTATAAAGGGGTTAGGGTTTGCATTAAACAGCATTTAAAGATATTTAGTTGCTCAAAGCCATTTTGTAAACACGATTCTAGAACTATACAATATTAATTATCAAGGCCGTGAACCCACACGAACATGCCTTAACCCAAGGCCTACGATGATTCAGACCGAACTGGCAACCCGACCCTGGGTCCCAGCTCGTCCCAAGCCAACCCAGGCCAACCATTCCACATTTTAGTTGATAAGCAGGTTTTAAGAATTAAAACACTAACTTGGGTACATTGCTCGGCTTGCCCATAACCGAGGGCGCGGCTATTCGAATAGATTATACTCTGATCAGAGGTGTACAACTTTACCCACAAGACACATCTTCCTCACGTGCAACCACGTGCCACATACCACCACGGTATACAGACGGAAGACGTGACATAGTTTCCAACCCATCCTAGCCATAGACAAGAGTACCGACCCAATCCCGCCTACGGCCGGAACCTCCGGGACAGGCAGGCAGGACTGAGCCCCTACAGCAGGGCACCAACCCTGTGCCATGACATCTCGACTACCGGGCCGCAGCTCGTGTAGCCTTCATTTGCCCTGGAGAATGTCCATCGACCCCCGACTTCATCCATCTCCTTCCGTGTACTTTTGTTTATAACCAGACTGAGCCACAAACTAAGCCTTACCCACTAGACATGTGGAAGTACGGTAGTGCTTTGCAACAGAGGCCCGAAGACCGGTCCTTATATGGCCGAGGTGCTACTATCAAAACCATGCACCCCGAACCCAGCCTAAAACCATTTTGGGGATTTTGAATAGAAGGAGCGGTGTGAATCCAATTCCACAATAACCAGACCATTCCAAAGCATCCAGGTGATATGAATATTTCCCAAAGTCTATAGTTGGAAAACCACCTAGTGTTACCTAATTAAATTGCGAAGCATCTACCTAAAAGTAAACTAGTGGTGCCATGAGTAGAGTGTCCACTAGTTGAGGTTTGTTTATCCTAGGGTGAACAAGGTAATAATAACAATAACAATAATAATAAGGTCATAACAAGGGTAAATAGGCATGGCTAAATAAAACAGTGATAACGCGGGAATTTAAATAAAGCGATAATGCAATAATTTAAATCAACATAATTTTACAAACTGGGATTCAATATGTTCAAAGATGATGTGACTTGCCTTGCTCGCTTTCCCAAACGTCGGCTTCAACTTCCACGAAGAGCGGATCTTCCGAAGCTGCAGCGTCTACACGACCAACGGAAAAGAAAAGGCTTTTACTCTAATAAACTCCATACAACAGCAGAAACAAAGCAGAAAAATGGGTTCTTGACTTCTTAAGGAAAAATTAGAGACTTGAACGGTCCAATTCCGAGTTCAAATGGCCAAGTTATGGCCATTTGAAGTTTATATGCTCTTTAAATGGATATTTGCGAATTTCTTCATTTAAATTTTAATTAAAAATCGGATTTATTGCGTCAGCCGGGAGAGAGGGCGCGCAGACCGGGTCCACGGGAGTGGGGCCCACGCGGCAGCCTCACGGTCCACGGTGGACCGGGTGCACGCGGCTGACGCCGGCCGGTGCCGTGGGTCCCACGCGTCAGCCGCACCCGCGGGCGCGGGCGGCTGACGGCCGGGCCCACCTGGCAGCCGCGGGGCGCGCCCGGAAGCGGCCTCGCCGGCACGGCCGACGGGAGGCGGCGCGCCCGCGCCCCGATGGTCGCCGCCGGCGACCACCGACGCGGCGGAGCGGCGCCCGAGAGAGAGAAGGGAAGGGGGAAGCGAAAGGAGCGGTCCACGGCTCACCCCGGGTCGACGAGGACGGCGGAAACGACGACCGGAGCGGAGGAAGGCGGCGGCGCGGCTCGGGTCGACGAGGACGGCGGCGTTCCGTCGGTCGGCGGGCGAAACGGAGGGGTGGACGAGGTCGACGAGAACGCGGCGAAGCCGAAGGAGGCGATGCCGAAGCGGGAGGAGGTCCGGGGCGACGACGGCGGCGAACCGGAGCTCGGCGGCGACGGCGGAGAGAAGGTGCGACGACGCGGGCTCGAATCCGACGGGGAGAGAGAGTGGCGAGTGGCGGAAACGGAGGAGGGAGGCACGGGGAACGTTTATATAGCGTCGGGAGTGAGAGAGAGCGGCCGGAGGGGAAGGAATCGGCCGCGGAAATCTCGGCCGCCATTGATGCGCCGGCGAAGATCGCGGGAGTGAATCCGGACGAATCCGAGGGAGAGAGAGAGGGGAAAGAGGGGGAAAAGAGGGAGGGAATCACGGGGAGTGATTTCCCCCTCTTTATGGCGCGCGGGAACGGCGGGATGCGGCGGATTCGGCGGCGGCGGCGGCGCTAGGGCACGGGCGGGCGGCGGGAGCGGCGCGAGGTTGGGGATAACGGGTGGGCCCCACCCGTCAGCGAGGGTGGCGGGCGGGCCGGCCGTCAGCGGCGCGCGCGCGGGGAAGGGCCGATGGGCCGCGGGGGAGAGGAGAGAGAGGGAGGGGACTGGGCCGAGCCGGCCTAAGAAGGGAAGGGGGGGAAAGAAGACTTTTTAGGGTTTTTCTTTTTATAAAACCTTTTTAACTTTGTTTATTTCTTCTCAGTTATTATTTGTGCTCTGAAAATTCCACTAAAATTTATTTACGCATTTTAGGCTTTTAGGAAATATACAAAAATCCTCCAAGCCTTATTTGACTTTTAAATTTGCACATTTTAATTGTTGGAGGCTTTCACATGGATTTTAATTATTCTATGCACAATTTCGAGGATGTATTTTAGAGTCGTTTTGGGACGCGACAAACCTACCCCCCTTAAACGGAATCTCGACCCCGAGATTCGGAAGAACTGGCGAAGAGATCGGGATGGGCTGCCTTCAGGTTGGTTGCCTTCACCGGTGGCAGCATTTCTCCTGGTCGTCACCATCTGAAAACCCCACACAGAACCAGCAAACAGAGAGAGCTAACAATTAAAACTAACCACCCACGACTACTATAATTCTTGAATTTATTACTGCTATTAAATGGGTTCATTAAAGTTCAAGTTGCTTAGGCAAATAAAGTAAAGACAGGCTCCGACATAGTTATACCACACACCGGCATAACCATGCCCCACACGACCCAACAGGAAGACAAACGAGGAAGAACACACGCGCAAGCCTACTAACTGCTCGTCTACCGCTGCGACGGGCCAGGACGGAAGGTGAGCAACAACGCATCCTCCGTGCTACCAACGCCGGAGGCTTCCCCCTCCTGGGGAACCACGGGCGCGGGCTCAGCACGAGGGGTCTCGACGAAGCAAGTCCATGCCAGGGACTGACGAACAAGCTCGGGCCTGGAGGTGCTCTTGCGGGCGGTGATCTTCTGGCTGCGGCAGACGCGGCGACGCTTGGGGCGGCAGACCTCTCCCTGGGCGATCTTGAGCTGATGCAGCTGCGCCTCCACCGCATCTAGGTCCTTCTTGAGCTGCAGGTTCTCCTGACGCAGCTCCAGGATCTTCAAGTTGTTCTCGACCATCCCGCGGCGCACCATCTGATGGAAGTCGATACGAGCCGCGTCGTACGCCTCCACCATGCGCGCCAGGTGCACGATGGTAGCGTCATCCTCCGAGCTAGCATCCCGGAAGGTGGTGTAGTCGCGGGCTCCTCCGCGACGAGGGTGGTAGCGGTAGGGCGAGTGCTGCAACTCGTCCGGGTAGCGCTGGTGAAGAGTGCCGATGGCGAGGAGAGCGGCGTTCTGGCAAGCGGCGGGGAAGGAATCTCCACCCGCGGTGACTGCCAGCGAAGTCCGCTCGGGAGAGCCAGAGAGGATCACTGCAGTGACCTCCCAACCAGCGTGGGGCTCTGCATCGTCACCCTCCTGCTCCGGAAGCGGCCTGGCTTGGTAGTCCACTCCATGTGGATACCCCAGGACAACGCACATGCCCCGCAGCTCCAAGACGAAGCCAGTCATGTCCAAACCACGACGGGTGACGCTGCCGGCCATCTACAAACAAAAACAAAAAGAAAAACAACATTTTAAAGGTCAGTTTTTGGCGATAAATGAAGCAGCAAGACAGAGAGAGACTAGACAGTTTTCACAAATAACAAAGGATTTTTATTTTTGAAAATATTGCTAAGGCTTGGGATCTACGGCTCGTCCTAGGGTCAAGGGGGCTCTGATACCAACTTGTCACGACCGGAAATAACCCAACGGGCGTTCCTGACGTGCGTGCATTAATCCTTGTCCCAGGAGGCAAGGTACACCAAAAGTTGATACAATTCAGAGTTTAACAAGCGGAAGCGTAAATAGATAACTTATTACATGGGCAGCGAAGGCCCAGCACACACAAAGACAAACGGGAAACCGCGGAAGACTAGGGCGACGACCACAGGCGCTTGACGGCAGGCACGAGCTAGGCACCAAAGCCTTCATCTTCAAGGAACTCCTCTTCTGGGCTTGGGAAAAATTGAGCAAGACTGAGTACAACCACCGTACTCAACAAGGCACACCCACAAGTGCAGAATAAATGCAAGGGAGTACAAAGGAATTATACTATAAAGGGGTTAGGGTTTGCATTAAACAACATTTAAAGATATTTAGTTGCTCAAAGCCATTTTGTAAACACGATTCTAGAACTATACAATATTAATTATCAAGGCCATGAACCCACACGAACCTGCCTTAACCCAAGGCCTACGATGATTCAGACCGAACTGGCAACCCGACCCTGGGTCCCAGCTCGTCCCAAGCCAACCCAGGCCAACCATTCCACATTTTAGTTGATAAGCAGGTTTTAAGAATTAAAACACTAACTTGGGTACATTGCTCGGCTTGCCCATAACCGAGGGCGCGGCTATTCGAATAGATTATACTCTGATCAGAGGTGTACAACTTTACCCACAAGACACATTTTCCTCACGTGCAACCACGTGCCACATACCACCACGGTATACAGACGGAAGACGTGACATAGTTTCCAACCCATCCTAGCCATAGACAAGAGTACCGACCCAATCCCGCCTACGGCCGGAACCTCCGAGACAGGCAGGCAGGACTGAGCCCCTAGCAGCAGGGCACCAACCCTGTGCCATGACATCTCGACTACCGGGCCGCAGCTCGTGTAGCCTTCATTTGCCCTGGAGAATGTCCATCGACCCCTGACTTCATCCATCTCCTTCCGTGTACTTTTGTTTATAACCAGACTGAGCCACAAACTAAGCCTTACCCACTAGACATGTGGAAGTACGGTAGTGCTTTGCAACAGAGGCCCGAAGACCGGTCCTTATATGGCCGAGGTGCTACTATCAAAACCATGCACCCCAAATCCAGCCTAAAACCATTTTGGGGATTTTGAATAGAAGGAGCGGTGTGAATCCAATTCCACAATAACCAGACCATTCCAAAGCATCCAGGTGATATGAATATTTCCCAAAGTCTATAGTTGGAAAACCACCTAGTGTTACCTAATTAAATTGCGAAGCATCTACCTAAAAGTAAACTAGTGGTGCCATGAGTAGAGTGTCCACTAGTTGAGGTTTTGTTTATCCTAGGGTGAACAAGGTAATAATAACAATAACAATAATAATAAGGTCATAACAAGGGTAAATAGGCATGACTAAATAAAACAGTGATAACGCGGGAATTTAAATAAAGCGATAATGCAATAATTTAAATCAACATAATTTTACAAACTGGGATTCAATATGTTCAAAGATGATGTGACTTGCCTTGCTCGCTTTCCCAAACGTCGGCTTCAACTTCCACGAAGAGCGGATCTTCCGAAGCTGCAGCGTCTACACGACCAACGGAAAAGAAAAGGCTTTTACTCTAATAAACTCCATACAACAGCAGAAACAAAGCACAAAAATGAGTTCTTGACTTCTTAAGGAAAAATTAGAGACTTGAACGGTCCAATTCCGAGTTCAAATGGCCAAGTTATGGCCATTTGAAGTTTATATGCTCTTTAAATGGATATTTGCGAATTTCTTCATTTAAATTTTAATTAAAAATCGGATTTATTGCGTCAGCCGGGAGAGAGGGCGCGCAGGCCGGGTCCACGGGAGTGGGGCCCACGCGGCAGCCTCACGGTCCACGGTGGACCGGGTGCACGCGGCTGACGCCGGCCGGTGCCATGGGTTCCACGCGTCAGCCGCACCCCGCGGGCGCGGGCGGCTGACGGCCGGCCCCACCTGGCAGCCGCGGGGCGCGCCCGGAAGCGGCCTCGCCGGCACGGCCGACGGGAGGCGGCGCGCCCGCGCCCCGATGGTCGCCGCCGGCGACCACCGACGCGGCGGAGCGGCGCCCGAGAGAGAAGGGGAGGGGGGAAGCGAAAGGAGCGGTCCACGGCTCACCCCGGGTCGACGAGGACGGCGGAAACGACGACCGGAGCGGAGGAAGGCGGCGGCGCGGCTCGGGTCGACGAGGACGGCGGCGTTCCGTCGGTCGGCGGGCGAAACGGAGGGGTGGACGAGGTCGACGAGAACGCGGCGAAGCCGAAGGAGGCGATGCCGAAGCGGGAGGAGGTCCGGGGCGACGACGGCGGCGAACCGGAGCTCGGCGGCGACGGCGGAGAGAAGGTGCGACGACGCGGGCTCGAATCCAACGGGGAGAGAGAGTGGCGAGTGGCGGAAACGGAGGAGGGAGGCACGGGGAACGTTTATATAGCGTCGGGAGTGAGAGAGAGCGGCCGGAGGGGAAGGAATCGGCCGCGGAAATCTCGGCCGCCATTGATGCGCCGGCGAAGATCGCGGGAGTGAATCCGGACGAATCCGAGGGAGAGAGAGAGGGGAAAGAGGGGGAAAAGAGGGAGGGAATCACGGGGAGTGATTTCCCCCTCTTTATGGCGCGCGGGAACGGCGGGATGCGGCGGATTCGGCGGCGGCGGCGGCGCTAGGGCACGGGCGGGCGGCGGGAGCGGCGCGAGGTTGGGGATGACGGGTGGGCCCCACCCGTCAGCGAGGGTGGCGGGCGGGCCCGCCCATCAGCGGCGCGCGCGCGGGGAAGGGCCGATGGGCCGCGGGGGAGAGGAGAGAGAGGGAGGGGACTGGGCCGAGCCGGCCTAAGAAGGGAAGGGGGGGAAAGAAGACTTTTTAGGGTTTTTCTTTTTATAAAACCTTTTTAACTTTGTTTATTTCTTCTCAGTTATTATTTGTGCTCTGAAAATTCCACTAAAATTTATTTACGCATTTTAGGCTTTTAGGAAATATACAAAAATCCTCCAAGCCTTATTTGACTTTTAAATTTGCACATTTTAATTGTTGGAAGCTTTCACATGGATTTTAATTATTCTATGCACAATTTCGAGGATGTATTTTAGAGTCGTTTTGGGACGCGACAGGTTCTCCCATCCGAGCTCACCCTGAGGTCCCCTCGGGCCACCATGTACTGCGAGGCTGTTCAAGATCAGCTTCGCAGAGATGACCTCGACTACTTGGAAGAGCGAAGGCGGCGCGCGGCCCTCCGAGCCGCGCGCTACCAGCAGAGCCTGCGGCGCTACCATCAGCGCCACGTCCGGGCCCGATCACTCTGCGTCGACGACCTCGTCCTACGCCGCGTCCAAACGCGTGCTGGATTGAGCAAACTCTCACCAATGTGGGAGGGTCCGTATCGAGTGATCGGCGTCCCCCGGCTGGGCTCCGTTCGGCTAGCCACGGGCGACGGCACAGAGCTGCCTAACCCGTGGAACATCGAACACCTTCGTCGCTTCTACCCCTAAGGGGGATCAGGTGTCAGGTTTCGGGCTCGGGCCAACCCCGCACCCCCCTCGGGCGTGCAGGGTTGGCCGGGGGCTACCACATATGCATATTCTTTTTTCTCTTATATCTGTATTTCAATAAAAGCATTTTCAATTTCCTAAAGGCTGTATCTGTGCTGTTATTTTCTTTTGAAGAATCTTGACTTGAAATAGGTCACTCGTGCTCAATCTTGCCCTCGGGGGCTCGGGTCGGCTAAAATCGCCAAAAGGGGCCCAGAACCAAGCCATGCCCCGGGGCGTGGTGAACTCCGGGGGGGAATCGGCAAAAACCCACAATCGGGTCACCCATAACCCTCGGTCACCACGCTCCCGGCCTGGCCAGTCTCGACACGTGGATCTCCCCAGGCACTAGCCCCGACCCGCGCCTTTTGAGGACTGGGACCTGGGCACGAGCCCTTAGTCAAGCTAAGACACAAAAGGACCACGGCACAGATCATCCTCATCGCATACACATAGCAAAATAAAATTGACACAGAAATTTCTTTATTTTGATTGCAGATTAAGTGAATCTATACAAAAAGGAGGCCCGAAGGCCTTCGAAGAAGAAAGAAGAAACTATTTAAAATTGGCGGGGGCCTGGGGGCTCACTCCGATGCACCCGGATCGCCAGCCTCGTCGCCACTGTCGCCCACTCCGCCGTCATCGTCCTCCTCGTCGGAGTTGAGGGAGAACGCGAGCTGAGGGGCCGAACCCTCGAAGCTGTGGACGATGTGGTCGGCGGCGTCCCGGACCTGCGCGCGCGCGCCGTCCTCGGTCCCGGGAGGGAACTCGTCCAGCGCCGTCCATGGGGAGAAGTCGGGGTCCCTGGCCTGGTAACTCGCCAGTACGAGCTCCACCGCTCCTCGGGCGAGGTCCCTCGAGGATGACTTAATCGTCCTCTCGAGCTCCTCGGGGAGCCGTTGGAGAGTCCCGGCCATCTCCGAGAGGCGCTGGGCGAGGCCCCCCTGGTTGGTGGCGTACTTCGCAGTCCGCCCGCCCCAGAGACCCGCCTGCCGCCCGGCGCGGTCTAAACGGGACACGGCGTCCCGAAGCATGCCGGGCCCTACCTCGCCTGCCAAGCGGAGGGCCTCGACCTCCCTGGCGGACGAGTCTGGCGCGCCCTGCAGATCCGCGATGGTGTGTTCGGCAGCTGCGAGGCGGGCGGTTAAGTCGCTTTCGCCCGCGGCCGCCCCGCCGCTGCGTGCCCTCGCGTCCAGCTCCTTCACCCGCGCCTAGAGCTCAGCGGCCCGCTGGTTCAGTGCGGCCCTCTCGGCGCGGGCACCTTCCAGATTACGGCGCGCCTGCTCCTCCCGCGCTGCCTCGCGGAGGGACAGGCTGTCCGCCAGCCGCTGCGCCGCGGCCTCGGCCTCCTCGAGAGCTCGCTCCCGCTCGGTGAGCGCGTCCTCGCGGAGGCGGAGTCCGGACTCCTCTTCGGCGCAGGCGGCCTCGTGCGCCGCCAGCGTTGCCTCCCGGATGGCAACGGCGGCCTCGCGGTCCGCCAGGTCCCTCTCCACGACGCAGGCACGCTCTTCCAGCGCCATGGCACGGGCCTCAAGGGCTTCTTCGCGCCGCCGGGATGCCACCTCGGTCTCCGCCGCCCGCCGTTCTCGGGCAGCGGCAGCGTCAAGGACCCCCCGGGCGGCGTCGAGCTTCTTCCCCAGCTCCGCCTCCTAGCTCCCGTATTGAAGGCGGAGGGTGTCCTGCGTCTCGTTCATCACGGTAGTGGCGATGAGGGCAGCCCCCCGCTCCTCCTCCACCTCCTTGGCAATCTCCCCCAGCACCTTCCGACGGGCTTCGAGCTCTGAGGCATGCCGGCGGTGTGCCTTGCGGCCCACCTCCACCATGGCCTCCACCGAGCGTCGCCCCTCTTCGACACGCGCCCATGCGGCGTCGAGCTCCGCCCGCTCTGCTTGCAGGGCCTCCACCTGGGCACTTAACCCGTCCAACACCGTGGTGTTTGCGACGGCCAAGGCCTGCAGAAGGGGCTCTGCGCTCAGTGGGGCAACGGAAGACGTGGGGAAGAGCCGCCTCGGAGAGGATGCCGCGCGGCTCGGTCCGCCGATGGACGTGCCGGACTCGGGGATGTCCCCCGGACCTGGTTTGTCCTGAGCGTCGCACGAGGGAGTGGGCCCAAGCGATGCGCCCGCGGCCTCGTCGCGAGCTGCCTCGGAAGTCGTCATCGCCTCGGCCTGGCGAAGTCTTGCCTCCTCCCGAGCGGTTTCTTCAGCTTGGCGAGCTCGGACGGCCACCTGGGTAGCTTCCTCGGCTTCCCGAAGGCGATCCGCGGCCTCTTGCCGGTCAGTTTCACGGGTCGCCTCGGAGGATGTCGTCGCCTCGGCCTGGCGGAGTCCGGCCTCCTCCCGAGCGGCTTCCTCGGTCTGGCGAGCCCGGGCGGCCTCCCGAGCGGCCTCCTCGGCTTCCCGTAGGCGATCCGCGGCTTCTCGCCGGTCAGATTCCCGCCTCCGGGCCTCTGCGGTCGCCGGATCCTCGGCCTCAGACTGGCCGGACTTGGAATGGCGGGAGGGACGCGACGGGATCTCGCTGAAACAGAAGAAAGACCAGAAGACAAACAAAATGGGTGAGTGAAAACTCGCGTTGAGAGAATGAATACAGCCACGATGGGCGTGGGACGAACCTGCGAGGGGGTCGGTTAAACGACCACCTTGGAGGGGAAATAAGGTTTCCCCGGGATGGTTCTGTCCCCCCCATCTTGCGGAGCCGTTTCTTCTTCCGCTCCCCCTCGGGCTGCGACGTCGGCACGGCACCCTCCGGGCGCCTGCTGCTGGCACGCGCCGCCCCGCCCCCTCGGGGAGGAGATGGGGGAGGGGTTCCTTCCTGCTTCCTCTTCCCCCGGGCATCGGCAGGGCGGCTGCTCCCCGGGCCCCCGTCGCGGGGCCCAGAAGCACGACCCCCTCCCGGGGTAGATTGTTCCCCCCTGCGGCTCCCGCCCGCGCCATCGTGGCCTCGAGGAGCCCGCTCCTCCGACGCCCCGACCGCCTGCATGATGGTCAGGATGGAGGCGCGGTCTGGATCGCTGCAGAGGGGGAGGACTCCTTGGGGAATGAGTGATGCCTCCACGGAGCTGAGATTCAGCACCCGTTGGACCACTATCTTGAAGTCCTCAGGAGCCCAGTCCCATCTGACCCTCTGGTGGGTCCTCATGTAGTCTTCGGACCCGGTGTACTCCCAGGCGCCCCGGGCGCGCCGCTGGAGCGGCGCAATCCGGCGACGAAGGTAGTCGCCGTACACCATGGCCCCTATGAGCCCCTGGGATCGCAGGCCCGCCAGGCGGTCGAGGACGGCGTCATAGCCATCTCCCAGATCTACCGGCGTCCGCCAGCTGGAGGCCTGCGCCGGGGGCTGGCTCGGAAGTCGGAGGCGCGCTTCGTCAGCGAGGGGGGTGTAGAACCAGTTGCTCTTCCAGTCATCCCACTTCTTGCGGAGGACGCAGGGGATGTAGCGGTTCAGCACCGGCCCCCGCGGCTGGAAGTAGCAGCCACCAACCACCGACGGCGGCGACACCGACTGTACGGTGAAGAACCACCGGAACAGCCGAAGGGATGGGCGCACCCCGATGAACATCTCGCACAGGTGCGCGAAGATGGCCAATGTCATTACCGCGTTGGGGGTGAGGTGCGCCATCTGGAGATCGTAAAACTCCAGAACATCCATGAAGAAAGAAGAAAATGGCGGAACCAGCCCTGCCATTGCAAAAGGGAGGAAGAAGACGGACCGCCCCGGGTAGCATGGCGCCGGGCGTCCCTCGCCCAGCGTGACTATCTCCCGGCCGGTGGCAGATTCCGGCATGAAGCGGCGCGGCAGCCCGGCCTGCCTCTCGCTCACGATGCGGGAAGGCGGCAGCACGCTACCATCGAGCAGAGCGGAGCCCCGTGCCATGACGCCGGAAGAAGAGATGTTTGAGAGCGAGCGCGTGTGGCGAGGGTAGGGCACAGGAAACAAGGAGTTAGGGCGCAAGCGGTGAAGACAAGGAGAATAATGGCGAGAGGAAGGAAGCAAATCTCTTCCTCGGTGTCTTTATACCCTTGCCAACGCTGTGCCCGGCTCCTCGCTTCTCGCGCCCACTATCTCGCTCCCTCGTTTCTCGCGCCCACGCTTCCACTAATCCCATTCGCCCGCTTGCGGCGCATGAGGTGGATATGCGGCTGTGGCAGTCGAGATGGAACATATCGTGCGCGCGTTGATTACGCTCGCCGACCGAAGCGCCATCACCATATCTCAAGGTAAAACGAACCGGCTCGTCCCGATTCGTGTGCTACTCGAGTAATGTGGCAGTCTTGAAGAGACCGCTCATTATTGGCAGCCGAGTTACCATTGCCGATGTGCGTGATTTGCGACCGTTGGGTTTCTGCCCAACTGTGGAGACCGGTCCCACCTGTCACCAGGCCTTAGGAAGTGGCGTCACGCCCGACCGCTTCCCTCGAGGAGGGCGATCGCCCTGGCATAACGCCGGGGGCTACTGTCGGTGACATGGGACCGGGAGTATCATGACTAGAGGCTTGGGCAGGAGCAATCACCCACGAGGCCTGACCCCCTCGGGGGGGGGGGGGTCGGGCCCGAGGGTGATGTGGCCGCCTCCCTCTTTGTCTCCCCGAGGGGTCGGACCGCTCCCGTTTCGGCCCCGAGGACTGAGGCGCCCCGACCCCTTGTGGATTTTGCGCCGCGTGTATGGGTTAGGTGAGCGCAGAGCGGGGCTCACCTAACCGCATTTATTGCGGTTTGGACGAGCGCGTCACGCTGCATGTAACGCAGTGCAGCGTGCTCGTTTATCCGGTCTGTGACTGGTCACAGACCGATCAGATCGTGGGTTACGTGGCGACAGGCGGTCTGACGCACGCCTCGCCCCATCCCGTCAGGATGAGAGCCTCCAAGCACTCGTCCCTAGCCGGAGCCGGCGTGTTACCTCCTGGAGATGGCACGTTGGTCCCGGTCAGATATATGCCAGGCTTCATCCTAACCATTACAAGCAAGATATTGTATGAAGAAGGGCGAACATGCAGATTGATAAACTGACGCGTGGTGGACAAGAATGACCGATTTGTGACCGGTCTGACACTGGTCATGTCGTCGGCAGACAGCCATGTTCCCACGTCGCACCTGCTTCCGGCGAAAGTAGAGGTAGGTATGGGCCGTCCCATCAGAAGATCATTCGGACGGCAACCATACAAATCTCCGTCCATTTATGAAGAGAAGGCAAATCAAGTTGGAGAAAAGAGAGGATAAGTCCCCACACAAAAGAGAGAGATGGTGCATGTGGTATCCCCTTGAGATATAAAAGGAGGACCTTGCCCACTTAGAGAGAGAGGAAAAAGGGATGGAGAACGATCCGAGACTGGGATTCGGAACCAGAAAGGGAGAGAGTTAGAGTTCTCTGGCTCTCCAGCTCTTTGTAGCTTCTTCATACACAGATCCACCAAAACACAGGAGTAGGGTATTACGCTTCTCAGCGGCCCGAACCTGTATACATCGCCCGTGTCTTGTGTGTTTTCATTCTCGCGAACTTTCCACAGACCGAGAGCTTAGAACCTCACCCAGGGCCCCCGGCCGAACCGGCAAAGGGGGGCCTACGCGGTCTCCCGGTGAGGAGCCACACGTTCCGTCAATATATATATATATATATATATATATATATATATATATATATATATATGCCTATTCCTATATAATTAGAACCGACTACTCGGCAGGGGTGGATCTAGAAAATAGAGTAGCTAGGGTCACTACTCAAATATGGTGGTGTGTCAATACAGTAATCCTTGTTTCTAGAGTGTGTTAGCAAAGTGATTAGTAAGAAATCATGGGTGTCAGCTGACACCTGCTTACACTATAGATCCGTCTCTGTTACTCAGCATGCATTGAGTCACATCATCCATAATAAAAGGAAATGCCTCTATGGTCACAATAAACTCTAAAACATTTGATTTTTCTGTATCTTCTCTCCAAAGCCCTAATACGTGTCCTTGAACGGCAGCTGTTGGTGCCACTGCATGCGTGAGCCGTTCGGTGAGGCCAAGGCAGAGCAGCTTTGTTCGTGGCATCGATTTCTGTTTCCCAAAGACAAATTATACACACATCTAGATGAGAAGAACTTGCATGACGATCTACAAATTTGTGCAAGAATTATTTTACCATGGATGAAAAATACGTAAATATTAGAAAATGATCTAATATTAAGTATAATTAGAAGGGGGTGAGCTTTTAAAGCCAAATCGTCTAGCCAATCACCTTATGAAGCTAGCCGGAAGACCATGGGCTGTTCTCATTTTTCCATGGATGCGTGAATGTCATCTTACATACGTGCCGTGGGGGAGATCGGTAGCATGTGCATGGCGAGGAGCAATGTCTTGTCACTCGTGTGGCTGGACTCGTCGAACAAGAACGTAGTCGAGAACACGACGGGAAGGAGCGACACGGGTGAAGAGAGGGAGAGGGGCTGACTGACGTGAGGACCTACTAATTTATTACTCCCTCCGTATTATAATGTATGACGCCATATTTTTTAACAAGCGTTTGACCACTCGTCTTATTTAAAATTTTTATACAAATATAAAAATACTTATGCCATGCTTAAAGAATATTTGATGATAAATCAAGTCACAATAAAATAAATTATAATTACATAAATTTTTTGAATAAGACAAAATGTCAAACGCTTGTTAAAAAGTCAACGGCGTCATATATTAAAATATGGAGGGAGTATTATTATTATATCTGGCTGTCATGTAGGTCCTATTGAGTTTTTTTTTCTATTTTTGTTTTTTTCTTTTAGTGTCACGTAAACATCACATGGGTTGGGAGGGGAATACCAAATCCAGCATGTGAGATTGACGTTACGTAGAACAAAACCATTGAGGGATTAGATTTATACTGATTTTGATATCTGGGTGACGTTATGTGTTTGGATTTACGGTTGAGAGACACCAATAAAATTGGACCCATACTTAAGGGGCATAAAGTGGACTTCTCTCGTTGGGAGTTGGTGGTCTAGCGGTTTGTGGTAAAAATTGGAAATAAGTCTATTTTGCCTCCCTCGTGTCTTGTCCATTGTAGAATCGTATCTCTCGGCTCTCTCAAGTTCAAAAACTAGTGCAAATTAACTTTGATGGTTTTGATAGCAGTATTGCTGATGTTGCAGGTTGACTTAGCCCTGATACGCTGACGTGGCAACCCAATCTTTAAAGGATTTGAAAATAGAAGTGGGTCCCACATGTAAGTGACAAGGAGTAAAAAATAAAAAACGGTGGGGGTCCATACTTCTCCTTTTTGAACAGCGACGCGCGTAGTAGTGTTGAGTATAGATGGCCAACTGGGCTACCCGGCACAACACGGCCCAAGCCCAGTCGTGCCTGGGCCGAGGTAATTAGTCAGGCCGGCACGGCCCGATCGACACGCCGGGCCGTGCCGTGCCAGCCCACGGGCGGCATACACAGCGCAAGCACGGCCCAATACGACTCGGGTCGTGCCGGGCCAGCTCGAAGGCACGATCCCCCATCGTGCTTTTCCACAGAAAAAGTCTATTTTTCATTCCTCAACTCTGTGGGCTATGTTCAAATGGTTGGAGAATAAGTCTATCCGTATTCCTATCTTCTTTGGGCCTTGCTTTATACAGTTATCTGAGTCTATTTTGCATCCCTATATTTTTTTTTTGTTCGATCTTGCCGTGCCGGGTTGGCCCACCGTGCTGAGGGTACAATCTAGGCACGATCCGGCTGTCGGACCGGACCGGCATGGGCACTACCCTAGTCGGGCCGTACCATACTTGGGTCGGGCCAAAATGGTGTGTCTTAGGCCGGGCCGCGGGCCTTAGTCCATATGGCCATCCATAGTGTTGAGCACCTCGTCGCGAACTGCTTCTGTAACGCACCGTTCTTGTGGTTTGCCTCTCCTGTCCGTCAGCACCATCACCTTCGGGGACAGCGACCTCACCACCGTCAGGAAGCTACCCAGCTATTAAGGAGAAGAAGTGTTTTGTCTTCGTGAAGAACTGAATCAATATAATAAGCGAGTCTTTTTTTCTTATTTATGTGGAAATCAATTGCTGTAGCATGCTTTCGTGGAGATTGATGTAACGCACATCGACATGATCAAACTGAACGTGTAGGTTGATCTGATGCTGTTTAGCTATATCCAAACGGTACCCTTTGCTGTTGATTATCTGTCGCTTAATTTGTTATAAGTTAGATAATGGTTTTTTTTAAAAAAAAACAGGAAAATATTATTAGAAACATAGAACATGAGTTATTTTACAATTGATAGGAGAGAAGTCACATTGCATACTTCTGGCATGACAATGGCCCTGTTTGAATCCAAGCGATAATTTTTAGCCCTCTCTCAAATAGCCCAAATAGCCCCAAAAGATCCAAAAGGGTGAGCTATTTGAGGACTATTTGGAAATAGCCCACCCAAAAAAACTATCCCACCCAAGGGGTGCTAATTGGAGCTATTTTGGGTGGGGCCCACAGCTTTTATCTCTCCCACAGTCGCACGGGATCAGAAAAAAGGTCGCGCATCCTCTCTCTCCGCACGACCGCGCGCGCAGGCGCGTAGCATTTTCGCCGCCACCTCCTTCACTCCTCGCCGCCGCCTCCTCCACTCCTCGCCGGCCCCCACCAGCGCCACCGCCTCCCCCCACCAGCGCCGCCGCCGCCCCACCTCCAGTGCCGCCTCCTCCCCCCACCAGCGCGCCTCCCCCCACCGGCTCCCCGCTGCTAGATTTGTTTTCTTCTCCATGGAACCGGCCACACCAAGACACATGCACAACAGATCCAGTGGAAAAAGAGAGTAAAGGGGGTAGTTATGATTGGGAAAGTGTACTAAAGGTTAAATAGCTCTTGCATCCAAACAGCTCAAGGGCTATTTCATTGGAGGGCTATTCCTTGAGCTAAAAAATAGCTCTCAAAATAACTCTCGGCTACTTCTCCAAACAGGGCCAATGTCTCCAAACAGGGCCAATGTCTAGTATATGATTTTTAATGTACACATGTAACGACGTGGAGGGCGGGTCTCACATATCGGTGACCACGTGCCTCTAACTTTATACTCCCTCCATTCCATAATATAAGGCACAACTACATTTTGGATGTTCCATAATATAAGGCATGCATGCATACAATTAATTAATACTTCTTCTTCATTAAATTATTACTTTTTAAAATCCTCCACTCTCAAGATCTCTAATTCTATTGGATGCATGTATTACATTTATTAGGGTGATTCAAACTAAGAGATGATAATAATTGTTTATTGGTCTTTAGGTTAAGGGTGGTTCTGCCTTATATTTTAAAATGGATGGAGTATTAGAATAGTACTGAAGCCATTATTATAACATGAGGGGGCCAGAACAACGGGCTAAGTAATAGAAAAAAAATAGTTTAAGTACAAAAAGGTTTGGCTTCAAACCCCTATTGATAATAAAGTACTCTATTTGTAATATTACGATGTGTCCCATTCTGTACTATTTTTTTATATTTTAGGACACGGTAGTATATTATATGTTTTGACTATTGTTATCAATTGAATAATTTTTAGGTTTATCATGTTACCCCTAGCAAAAGAATACATAAGAAAATTAAAAAAATAACATAACATTTGTTGATCAAATTTAACTTACGGTTACTAACTATATCGTAAATATTGTTGATTTTATTTGATCGGCTTAAAACTAACAAATTAAGGCCTACATAAGTTGGTAAACAAAGAAATTACAATTTGGCTAGCAAAACTGTCGTTCTAGCAAAATTTCTACCTCGTAACCATTATTATAGGATCGAGTGACCTGCAGACCGGCCGAGTTTTGGTCAACCGACCCTAGTAGGTCAAATAGACCATCAAACGTATATTCGATTATTTGATTTCCGCTGATGTAATCTACCATTCACCCTTCTCTGGTAGGCTTTGTTACCTGTGTTCGATCTTATAATTATTTCACAAAATTAGAGTGAACCTGTCTACTGTCGGAGTTTGGAGCAGTCGAAACCTTCACAATTTGGTGTGTTTACATACTGTTACACATGCACCCTGAGCAAACACCAGGCTAAAATGGCGTAGACTCCAAATACCAAAGCATGGCTGTCATACTCATACGTGATTTACTAGTACAGGATGGGACCTAATGTACTAATGCCTGAGATAATCATGTCGATGCCTGAGATAATAATCATGTGGTTAATTAATTAGCTGGTACTTAAAAAAATAATTTTGTTGGAGGAGACCAGGCCTCTGCTCGCCACCCCTGTGGCTCCGGCATTGCATCAGAGCATCTCAATCGTCCGTCAACAATAAAGCCCCGGCCATTGTACAACGCAAGAGATAGTATTTTTCAGCGAGCTCTTTCCCTCCAATAAGTCTATTTCAATTTGATTATAAGTACCGATACATGTGTGTCAAGATTTATTAACATCTATGTAAATATGGGTAATACTCGAAAGTCCTATAATATGAAACGGAGGAAGTATATTCTTACAATGTAAATAATTTCTAAGTATTTATGCTTATCCTGCTGACCATATATATATATATAGAAAACATTATATACTATGACATATTGCTATCTAAGCCTTATTGATTACAATTTTATCTGTAATCTTTTTCGTTTAATGCAGACCATATCTCCAATAATGAATTCGCAGCGATGTCCATTATGAGCTGTAATCTTTTTCGTTTAATACAGATCGCATTATTCCACATATGAGTAGCAGCAATGTCCATTTATAAAAGATCAACGCTTCGGCCAACGACATTAGCCTAGAGAGTACACCCAATCATTTTAGCTTGCAATCGCTCTCAGAATTTCCACATTAAACTAGCTAGGATGAAGTTACAATTCGGTGTTCTATTGTTGTCCCTTGCCCTTGTGGTGCAGTGCTCAGGTATGTATTTTTTTTTCCATTTCCTACTCCAAAACGGAAATATTAGGGAATGACCTAATATGTATATTAAGGAATGACCTAATATCAAATAATTAGAAAGGATGAGGCTTCGAATCTAGGTCGTCTAGCCCACCACCTTATGGAGCTAGCCGGAAGACCCCTGAGCATTTCTCCCATTTCCTGTTCCGTTGAACCGAATGAAGTTTGAAGGATTTTTTATGGATTCTAAATTTTAGATTTTTTTTTGTATGTATTGTTTAGAACGAAAGATATGATTACAGCAAGTCATATCAAAAAGCATTTGCATTCATCCATAGTTCCATCCCTTAAAAAGGAACATGAAGTTTCACAGAGGACCCTATTAATTGTTTTTCAAACAACCAAGTGTTAGAAGTAGGCTTCTTTCTGGGTGTGTTTAGTTCACGCTAAAATTAGAAATTTGGTTGAAATTGGAATGATGTGATGGTAAAGTTAGAAGTTTGTGTGTGTAGAAAAGTTTTGATGTGATGGAAAAGTTGGAAGTTTGAAGAAAAAGTTTGAAACTAAACAAGTGCTCTGTTAAATTTTTTTATTTTCTGTTGTAGATATGGCGAGGAAGGTGATAATGGCAGATGAAGAACCCTCATCGACGAACCCCCAAGATTCGTCGTGCGGATCTATCGTCAATCCAGGGCCGTGTTTTCCATCGTCGTGCAAAACTTACTGTAAAATCCAGGTTCCCCCAAACGCTGATGGCAACTGTACGCCTGACGGATGCAAGTGCACCTACTGCTTGCCGCCTTCACCTCCAACAAAACAAGGACGATAGATGAATTCAGTCCAAAAAGGAATAATTCTTGTGTGGCTCGTTTGGTTTGTATGATTAATTCAAGGGAATTTGGTAGGACAAAAAGGCCTCCAAATCTAGTATAACTAGGATTCAACCCCGGGCATGTTGTGGGGCTGGTAGGGTTTACTAGCTATTTTAATATCCACAAATATATCAAAGGGATCGAATTTTCGGAATATTTCAGAACTTCACATTTTTAAGATTTGGATAAATTTCATATAAAAAATTGAAGATTAAAAATTTAGGTGAAATAGTTTCATGTTGGGAGGTTCAAAATTTTTTAATTTCCCAAAAATTTCAAACCAAATAATAAACGCTGGACACAAGAAGGGCTCGTGCTCGTAGTCGTGGGAGGCAAGGATCCACCACGGCTCCTCCGCCTCCTGCAGCTAGACCATCTCTCTCGCTAGAAGTAGGGTAGTTAGGAGCTTAGGGCAGTTAGGGGCTTAGGGCTACAGTCTGCTCTATTCAAAGATTATTTTTTGCAAAATCACAAAAGCCACCTCATGGGATATGATGCATGAGTAGTTTAGTACCATCTTACCTATTTTAGGAGAGGGAGACCTCCTTATAAGAGAGGATGTGCTCTACTAGCCACTTGAGGCATGTAAGGTGGAGAGAAGAGGGGGAACACGCGCTTGCTTGCCTCGCTTGGCATGGCGGCGCGCGTTCTGCCAAAAAATTGGTTTCTCACTCTTGCGCACATGCCAGCCTCTTTTTGCTGCGGGAAATTCAAATTTGATAATTCGGTGCGTGAAACGGCGTGGAGTCCCAAAATTGGTTCCTCACTCGTGAAACGGCGTGGAGTCCGGATAAGTTACGCGCGACTTATCCGGTTCGAATAATCTGGTGCATGAAACGGCGTGGAGTCCGAATAAGTTACGCGTGACTTATCCGGTTCGGTTATGCGGAGCGAAGTTTTGTTTTGCTGCGAGAAATTCAGATTTGTTTGTTTTGGAAATACTCGGAATAATCCGGTGCGTGAAATGGCGTAGAGTCTGGATAAGTTGCGCACGACTTATCCAGTTCGGTTAGATCGTGCAGGCGTCCTGATCAAGCGTCATAACATCTCTATATAAGTTAAGCCGCCGCCTACACGCAACACACGCGAAATCAATCTAGGGTTTGCCTCCTCCTCTGCACCGCGCTGTCGCTCGTAGTCTACTCTATCCCATTCGCCGGTGTGCAGCGGCGATCGGAAGAAAAGGTCTCCGGAACCTTCGCTTTCGACGTCCTGCACCAGGAGAAAACGGTAATAAGGTTTTTGGGAAGCGCTTTACACCACTGCTCCCTGTTCGACCACAACGACTCGTCTTCCTTTTCGCTCGTGTGCTGCGCGCTACCGTCAAAGCCCGGAACCACGAGTACTTCCTGCTGGGCAACCGTTCTTCCAGTACCCTCGGTACGTGTTTAGCATATTACGCATATTCGATAAGTTTACATATGTAGATCTTATGATGCGTTTATGCTAGTTTAAATATGCAATGTTATGATTTATTTATGGAATAAATTAAATCATTATATGTTCATAAATTAAACATAAATATCTATTGAAATTAAAAATTAAAACATAATGGAAAAAAAATTGTAAATTGTAACGTTGAGCTCTAGAGTTAGAGTTAGGAAGATTCCGATAACGCCCTGGCTCTTCACACGAGGATTTTCACCGGTGGACAAACCAGCCATCGCTGTCATCTTCATGCTCGTGTCAACGCGCCTGCTGAACTTATTCTAATAGACCTAGTTTGATTCAAAGTTTAAATTTTGGTTAAAATTGGAGATGATGTGACTGGAAAGTTATGTGTATGACAGGTTAATGTGATGAAAAAGGATCGAAGTTTGGATCCAAATTTTAGATCTAAACACAGCCCAACTTAATTCAGACCAACTTTTTTCAGCCGCCGCGGCGGCATGGCCATCTCGATCCGGCAATGTGTCCGTGTACACGAAGTGCAGCAAATCTCATCCTTAGTTCTGCTGCTGCAAACCTTTTTTTTTTTGCCGAAGAAAATTCTGCTGCTGCTAACAATTAATCAGCCATTTGATTATGGTATAGCACATTATTAAGTAGATAGATAAAGTATGAACCAAATTAAGTTTTAGTGTTTAGAACTTAAACCAAGAGAGAATCTATGCTATATATGCCACTGAGTTTGTCCCAGTTTAATGATTTTCAATTCCATTGACATTGTCTTTTCTATAATATACCGGTAAATTTATTAATTATTTTACAATATAGCATTTGGCTAAACCTTGTTTCCAAAAATACCTAAAATACCCTTGTAAACATACAAAGTTAACAATTGATTTTTCCTATCATGTGTTTCAAAACAATCATGATTTCATTAGCCTTTTTACACAATGTAAAATTTTGTGTACATGTTTCGAGACTTTTGCATTTCTATTTTTCTTATAAAATATAATTTATCTGTTATATGTTACATGGAATAATTTTGTGTTGATGTTTTTAACGTAATTCATCTTTTATATGCTACACAAAATATTTTTGTGCCATTATTTTTTTTCCATAAGCAATTTCTAGATATATCATATACCACACAAAAATATGTTTTTTTAAAAAATAAATATACCAAAAGATTTGAAACTTATATACAAACTTTCATGTTGTGCGACGATGCTACATAAAAAAAATCATATCTTTAAAAGTTTCTATCAGAATAAATCAATTGTTAACCATGTATGGAGTATCTTAAAAAAATCCAGATCAATAACATATTATAGAAAAATTGATAATTTTGTTTGTATATTATAGAAATGGACAATGTTAATGGTAATTTGTTAAACTGAAAAAACTAAGTGGTATAGAATGGTAAATCGTTGAACAGAAATAAATAAACTAAGTAATATAGACTAATGGATTCTCTCTTAAATCTTTGCAAAGTACTAGAGCATATTTCTGTCGTCAAGCAAAGCTAGACTTGATTGAAGTTAGGAATCTGGCATCTCCTGCACTGAGAGCTAGGAAGCAAAGCAAAGCACTAAGCATATGAGCAGGCTTCAGCGTGTCCAGGCAAAAAAAGGGAGCACGTACGGCTATTTACGTACGCATGGGCGATCATCTATAAATTAACAACGGCCGAGATATAGACTATAGTATTCAAACTGCATGCATCGATAGACATATATTCATTTCAATCCTTTCTTGTGCTCTAGGCGTGTCATCGACATGAGGCCGCTGAGAGATTATCAAGATGGCTCTGCTCAATACAGGTAATTCAAACAACGTATTTGACCAAACTGTAGGTACTAACACTACACGTACGTCTTTCCCTAATATGCATTATTCAAACAATTATTCGATGAAACAAGTGTTATTTACAATAGCAGCTAGCCGCCCAAATCTATTTATATATACTAACGAAATGTCTGTGCATTACAACAGATTTTCATAAAATATATGAAAATATCGAACAAGATGGGTAAATATTTCTCAAGAAAACATATATATTTTGTCGCTGAGCATAACACTTCACAAAGTAGATTTGTTGCAGCAAGTTTAGAAGCTCTTTGCCTTGCCAATGATTATAGTGGTTCAATCATATGTGTATACTTTGATTGCCTCAAGGTGGTGAAAAAAATGTCATTATAGTATTACTGCATTCCAAAAGAAACTGATGTTGAATCTAGGTAGTTGAATTTGGGAGGCATACAGGCTACAAAATCAGTCACTGACAACAAGAGCCCATAAGTCAATGATGGAAGTAGTATAGACATCATAACGGTCTCCACGTCGTAATCCATCTAGACCTACGCCGCGCTAATATTACCTACATTAACGATTTTCACGTTGTTATCCATCTGAGACTTACCCTATCTACTACTCCCTTCGTTTAAGCTTATAAGTAGTTTTGACTTTGGTCAAACTTAAACTATGTCAAGACTAAGAGAGTGTTTAAGATTAAAGCAGTGTCGGAGCCAATAATTTTGAGCCTGGGCAAACCTAATAAGAGAAAAACTATATATAGAAAATTGTACTATTTATCATATATGTAAGTTAAGTTAATTAGTGCCCAGCGATAATTTATCAATGAGATGATGGCTGTTTATCGTCAGTGAGTTAGACTATAGGGCTGCAACTCTTTGCTTTGGCCTCATGGTTACAAACGTAATGATTTTGTCCTTGCTTTGCTTGTTTGTTGGCAAAACATATAATTAACATCCACTAGAACCAGGAAGCAAGGTAATTAGGTTCAAATTAAGTAGTAAATGATGTTTATGCCATGGAGCAATGTGTTGTTGTGTGGTACGGAGCCCGGGCACCTCCCGGTACAAGCCGAGGCGCCCTACTCCACCACGGAAGTAAAGGATTAAGAAGATCGAAAAAATACGCAAAACAAGTGAACCATTAGGATACAATTAACTAACCAGTGGGTCCAATTATCAAGCAATAAAGTTATAGCTTTCTAATAAAATCTCGTACAGTATATATTAATGTTGCAGTTGTCTGAAATGTCTAAATAAAGTTGCAGTAAATTGATGATTACTACAAATGGTCAGTTAAACTAGATTATAAGAGAATGGAGGTACTAGATTATTTACTTAATGATAATTAAACTGCTAACTAGGTAGTAATATGTGGGTTTATGCATTGCATGCTCAGCAGCTCATTGGCTACTCGTGTTCAAGAAGCGTGGAACAAGTGGGAGATCCAGTGCCTAGTGATGGCGAGCTTCTCCCTGCAGGTGTTCCTCCTCCTGTCGGCACCATTTCGCAGGCGCCACGGCTCCAGGCTGCTGAATGGCTCGCTATGGGTGGCGTACCTGATGGCCGACTACGTGGCGACCTATGTCCTAGGCCGTCTGTCATTCCTGTTGGCCGCAGCCGGTGACACGCGGCATCAGTTGGCGCTGTTCTGGGCGCCGTTCCTGCTGCTCCACTTGGGTGGGCAGGAGACGATCACGGCCTTCTCCATGGAGGACAACACGCTGTGGATGCGGCGGCTGCTGGACCTGGCAGCCCAGGTGACGATGTCCGTGTACGTGGTGGGCAAGCAGTGGAAAGGGGATAGATTGCTGGTGGCTCCCATGGTGCTCGTGTTCGTGTTGGGAGCAGTCAAGTACGGCGAGAGAATATGGGCGCTCAGGTCAGCCGCCGCACGGGCACCCGGAAGTAGTTCCATTGCTAGCCTTGCTGCTCGCACCTACAGCAATATTGCTAGTTTCATTACTAGCCTTGCTGATGTGCTGCCGGAATCAGGGCGTGGTGTGATGGCCCATTATAGAAGCATGGTTAGTATTAGTTCACAAGACAAGGTAAGTATCGAGAGCATCCTGAAGGAGGCCTCCATGGAGTTCCAAGCAAGCTTGGACTTTTTCATGGACGTGAGCCCTTCAAATGTAAGCGGTTCCTACTCGAGGTACCATAGGATCAAGAATGCGTTGGTGGAGATCAAGTCTTCAAAGAATGGATACGGGATGGCATACAAGCTGGCTGAGATGCAGGTCTCTTTGATCTATGACTACCTGTACACCAAATTCGGCACAGTTCGATTCCAAACCTTCCCAATATCAAAATCAAAATCAAATCCAACCATGGCGGCGGCGCTCCAATGGCTTGTCTCTCTTGGCCTAACCTCTGTGGCTCTTGTGTTGTTCGCTAGGGCCATGGCCGGTAACACTACTAGTAGTAAGTTCAAATATAGTAGACCTGATGTTCTCATATCTTACATACTGCTCGTGGGCGCCATTGCAATGGAGATATCCTCCATCTTCATTGCACTCACCACATCATGCTGGGCAGGCATCGCTGTGGTCAAGCATCTTCATCTCCATGTAGGGGAGTGGTCAGGGAAGCTGGCACAATACAACATGGTTGATGCATGCGTCCAGGAGAGGGAGAGACGACGACAGACAGCAGCTAGTGGCGCCGTAGGGAAGCTAATCCGCTGGATCCTGGCACCATGCGACAGCGAGACACCACAACCACACGTCGTTGTCTCTCTTGAGGTAAAGAAGCTGCTTCTGAACAAAGTGCTTGAAATAGCGACCGATGTAGACAACAACCGCTGGGACTTCAGTAGGTTCCAAGGCCAGTGGGCTCTGTGGGTGGCCAACAGAGTCAACGGCGGAGACAGTGATCCTGCTGCTCTAGGCCCAGCTCACAGGGCACTTTCGGCTAGCAAGATCCAAGAGCTGGATTTCGTGTCCACCGTTGTTGCTTGGCACTTGGTTACGACCATATGCTTGCTGCCCGGCGATGGCCCTGGCGAGCTCACAAACCCTAGCAAGGACTTGTCCAGTTACATCATGTACCTTGTGGCTAAGCATGGGATGATGGTTGATAGCAATGGACACATCGTGATTGCTAGAAGCCGAATGGAGGTGCAGGCATCTTCGCAAATGCTTGATTTTCTCGATGAGCTTCACGAAGATGGCTTCATCCAGGAACTCCGTGATGGTGATAGGCAATATAACTCTCCGGATATGATCGTACGTCATCGGAGTAGACCTGCACTTACCACAGCTCGCAAGGTCTGTGTGGAGTTGCTCAATATCCCAGAAGCAAGAGATCGATGGGAGCTGATTGCTGCGGTGTGGACGGAGATTCTATGCTACATGGCACTTAATTGTGGAGCTACCTTCCATGTCAAGCATCTCACCACTGGTGGAGAGTTCCTCACACAAGCCAAGATGCTCCTCTTCGTTATACGATTGCCTTTTCTTATGAAGAGTCCTCTGGAAGGTATAATAATGCCTCCATTTATGTGAGTTGTTATACATATAGAAACACTACTAGGAAAAGCATTATCGCAAGCGGCCGAAAACGGTCTTCGCGGGCGGGGCGGCCGTCCGCCTGTAAGAAAACGACTGTGAAGATCGCCGATCTTCGCAGGCGGGGCGGCCGTCCGCCTACGAAGATAATTTTCGCAGGTGGACGTTGGCTAGTCCGGTCCGCCTGCGAAAATATGAAGCTGCCACCTGCAAAAAAAAAAATCCGCCTGTGAAGATAGGTAGAAATTTTTGAAATTTAATAATAATTTGCCCGTAAATTTAATAATAATTTACCCGTTAATAGAAATTCTTGCAGGTAGATTATTATGTACATATATTGGAAGATTATCAAACATTTGGTACTAAGAAATTTACATATATTGCATAACTCAAAAGTGTTACCAAAATATATATATTATAATATTTTTTTATATTGTGACTTCAAATATACCATCTAGTTACATTATGGCATAGCAGTGTTCCACTCCCAAAGATTCTTGAATTCGTCACTTGTCGCTAGAGCACCCTCCAGAGTTTAATGGCTAAATGAAACTGAAAACATACCACAAAGTTGAGTCAACGTTTAATGAAAAATGACCATAGCATATAACCATCAGATGCCACACGTACAAATGCCTATTTACTGAATTTTGAAAGAACAAATCAATGTTCCCCCTCCAGCTCCAATCCAACAGAAAGGAGAATGCAGCAGTCTGTACGTAGCGATAACGGTGGTGATGTTGCAGCGCGAGGCAAGGAGGTCCAATGTCCAGAATGTCAATTTGAGCTGAATAGGGACCTGCATTGTGTCTATGCATGCTGAACTGCAACATTGGTGAGAGAAATGAAGATGAACCAAGGTAGGTGCTGCATTTTTGGCACAGTGGAGATTTTCAAATTACCTGGAAGTTCAATACATGCGCAAAATTCTCTTAAGATTCAGGAAGCTTGCCTAGCAGCACAACTCAAGCGAGCTGGATGAGTTTTACGAAAAGCTAAAAAATCTAGATAACAATGTCAATTGCAAATGGAAGAGTGAAATGCCGTTGCACAACTCAATGGATTGCCTGGAATCCGAATTACAATTTACAAACCATGTGGGAGCAGGCACTAACCTGGGGCCTTCTGCACTGGCAAATCCAACGTCATTGCCCCTCCACAACCGCTGAACTCCTAGTTGTGACCTCCGTGCCGTCGTTCCATCGAGCAAGCATTTTATCGATCACCTTCAGTGCCTGCATAACGCGGCGGCGATGCGGCTGGCGGCGGTGGAGCGGCCGATGGTGTAGCTGGATCGATTTTGGCGCGGTGGAGCGGCCGGCGCGAGCTCGAAGGTTGGCGGCGCGCGGAGGACGACGGTCGGCAGCGGCGGAGGACGACGGTCGGAGGGCGATGGTCGCAGGCGGGCGAGGCCGGATGACGGCGGAGGCGTGTGGCGGCGAAAAAATTTGGCGGCCTGACGGCGCCAAAATTTCTAGGGTTCCCGCCTGGACTTAGAAATTTTGGCGCCGTGGGTGGGCCCTTATATAGGGAAACGATCTTCGCAGGCGGGCGATCCGCCTGCAAAGATGATCTTCGTAGGCGGGCCGTCCGCCTGCGAAGATCGTTTTTATTATCTTCGTAGGCGGACGGTCTGCCTGCGAAGATTGTTACAGAGGTGAATATATTTATTTCAAAATATTTTTTAATTTATTTTTGTAATTTGAAAATGTCTACAGTAGTTGTAATAAAAATGATAATTGTACATACAAATATACAAACCTTAATATTATTACTTTTCAAATGTAAATCTTACTTAAATGTTTGAAACATTAATATGACTACTTTAAATTTTTTAAAAAATTTTCAAACAATGGTAAGTGCACATAAAAAATTGCTACTAAATTTTGAAACCTCTTTTAAAAAAACTATTAAAATATAAAAAACTGTAAATTTTACCCTACAAATGGTAATTGCACATAAAAATTAGTACAAACTAATATGCAAAATATTGAGTACAATTGTTCATCAATTTGCAATATGAGCACACATATCCCCTTACATATCACCATTACATAACTAATAATTTCGTAGATGCTTACATGCCACTCAACAATCATTACCCTTTAACATTTTTGCCCACACTGTCCGTGCGCATGTAAGGCTTCACGGTCTTCTGAGTAGATGTCTCGATATGGAGACAAAAACCTCGGCCAATGATACATCCATTCCCGACTTTCCATATCTCTAAAAAAAATGAACATAAAATATTTGCACTATTAATACCAAATTTGCAGGGTTTATTGAAAAAAACATATCGCTATTCAAAACTAACTGAAGGTTAATTGTAAATTAATAAAAAAAGTTTATTTTATTTTTTTTACACAGACATGCCAAATTAATATATTAGGAAAAGCTAACAAAATCTTATCATCGACATATTACAAACTAATATAATTATTTTTTGATTGCACCAAATAAATAGACATTGAAAATTTTATTCTCTCTCATATATATATATATGACAAGAAGGGCTGGGCATTCGGTTTAAACCGAGGATTCGGTTCGGTTCGGCTCGGTTACATGGAGTTCGGTTTTCGAAAGAACAAGAACCAATTGGTTTTCGTAAATACTGGAAACCGCTAAATTCGGGTTCGGTTTTTTTGGTTCGGTTTTCGGTTTTTACCAACAAAACCGATCTCTACACAGCTCAGTAAAAAACACATCCAGAAGACCAGAACAATATTTTACCATAGTACATAGAAACAAACAAAGTAAAAACATAGTACATACTACATAGTCCTGATGCTGCAATTTACCATACAAACGAACATTCACCACACATCCATAGCCATAAACATTCACAAAAATGGTGCCGGCTGCATGCTGCTTAGGGCTCCTTGCTTCACCCAATAGTGCTGGCTGCCATGCCATGTGTGCTGCTTGCTTTGCTGCTGCCTGGAGTGGAGAAGAAGAAATACTCAGCTGCTAGTATATATACTCAATCATTTGGTTAGGAGGAGAATTATATATACCTTGCATACTGCTGCTTCTTTCAACTAAGAAATAAACTAACAATTTTAGGCCTTGGTAGCATTAGTGTCCTCTGTAATGTCTTGGCCAACAAGTTCTATGCATAAGAAGAAACACAGTTAATATAAATAATAAACTAACATAAGAAGTAAACTAATTGCATCTTAAAATGTTTCACCTTCTTCAAGCTTGGACAAATCTTTGGCATTTTCTTCAACACTAATAGAGTTGCAACCACGAAGCCAGTCATTTGCACAAATTAGGCGCTCAACCATTGTTGGTGTTAGTGAGCTCCTAAAGTCATCTAGTGTTCTTCCACCTGCACTAAAGGCTGACTCAGAAGCGACGGATGAGATGGGGATTGCTAGGAGATCACGGGCCATACGAGATAGCAATGGAAGCCTAGTTGAGTTGTCCTTCCAATACTTAAGGATGTCAAATCCTTTTGTATCCTCCTCATTGTCTTCTGAAAAGTACTTGTCTAGTTCAGATTTGGCAATGCTCCTTGAAGCTCCATTGTTGCTCATTTGTTGTGCAACTATAGACCTCATGAGCCTCTTGCTTGTTGATAGTGATCCCTGAATATCATTAGGTGCTGCTACCGGCTCATTAGGAGTATATATTTCTTTGTATTCATGAAATAGGGAATGAAAGGAATTGACCACTGTTGTCCACAATTGCTCTCCTATTTCATCACCAAACATGACCATAGTTGCCATCTTAATGTAACTATTAAGTTTATACCTTGGATCCAATGCTACACAGAAGAAAACAATTAAATTCAGATTTTGAACCCCCGGCCCTATCTCTCCCCAATATTTTTGGTACTTCAGTAGCATTCTCTTACCCATCTCTGCACACAACAAATCCTCACTGTTGCACCACTGTCTCAGCAAAACAACTACACCAGCAATTTCATGGAAGAATGTGTGAGATGTTGGACGACTTGTTGCTGAAACACGAAGAGTCAGTTCATAGAAATGTTCAAGAAATTCAGCCATCTTCCTAGCTTTATCCCAATCTGATTTTTCAGGAACTCCTGGCCCATCATGACCTTCTAAATCTAGCTTGTAATATGGGTCTTCATCACTGTACCTTTCAAATGCCTTCTCATATTGCTGGGCAATATTAAGCATATGGTAGGTTGAGTTCCACATAGTGCAAACATCTAGTGTCAAAAATGCTTTGGTTTGTACTTTTGCCAACTCAGCACATTTCTTAAATTTTGCCAACCTAGCTGGTCCGGCCTTGACAAACTTAATAGCAGCACGAACACGGCAAATGGATTTATTGATTTCTTTTAAACCATCAGCCACTATCAAGTTGATAATATGTGCAACACATCTCATATGAAGGAACTCCCCTTCAGCAATGCATCCTTTTGATTCATTCAATACCCTCTTCATGTATTTAATTGCATTATTGTTAGCACTAGCATTGTCAACCGTTATTGACAAAACTATATCAATTCTCCACTCAGATAAGCAATTGTCTAAAGATTTCCCAATATCCTCCCCTCTATGCCCCTTTACTAGGAAGAAGCCTATGATTTTTTTATGGAGCTTCCAATCATTGTCAATAAAATGTGCAGTGACACACATGTAGTTTTGGTTGGTGTTAGCAGTCCATGTGTCTGTTGTGAGGCTAACCCTCTCACAATTTTCCTTCAAAAATTTCTTAAGCTTCAATCTTTGCACATCATACACTTTGACACATGCTCTAGTGGTAGTTCTTCTAGATGGCAAAGTAAACCGTGGACATGCTTTAGCCAAAAACTTCCTAAGACCTGGACGTTCACTTAAGACAAAAGGTTGTTCATCTTCAATTATCATTTCAGCAAAACTATTCCTCAAGTCTTCAATATCAAATTTCCATGTGGAACAAGTACCAACACTACTACCACCACTTCCAGGAGTAATTTGCAAAGTGCGTTGGTTATCAATTACTGGCTTGTTAGGATTCTTTTTGCAGATTTTCAAGTGATTTTTCAAAGATGATGTACCATTTGTCCTAGGGTCACAACGAAACAACTTTTGACAGTATTTACACTTAGCTCTCTCCTCTCCATTGGAAATTTTTACCTTGCTGAAGCTGCCCCATACATCAGATCTTGGAACAATAGCCTTTCTTTTCTTTTCCTCTTCCTCCGTGGCTGCATGTTCATTCTCCGTGGCTGCTTGCTCCTGCTCCTCTTCATCCTTGTGCTCCTCTAACCATGCAGCAACTTCCCTCTCCACTATCTCTTCAGTGTCCTCCATCTAAAAAAAATATTTACAAATTACAATCCAAAATTGAGCCAGCAGCAGGCAACAGCAGAGGCAGCTTACATTGGAGGACTCCTCGGTTGTTGCTGCCGTCGTATAGGCAACACCAGAGGCAGCGCATAGGATGGGGGACAGAGGGAGGACGACGCGGCGAGCCGGCGAGGATGGGGGACAGAGGGAGGACGGCGCAGTGAGGATAGGGGGGGTGTCGGCGGCGTCGCGCGAGATGGCGGGGTGTCGGCGGCGACGGCATGGGATGCGTGAGACTGTGAGAGAGAGGGCGGCGAGGGGAGAGGGCGCGGCGGCGGCGAGGGGATGCGTGAGAGAGGGCGGCGAGGGGAGAGGGCGCGGCGGCGGCGTGGGATGCGTGAGAGAGGGCGGCGATGCCGGCGAGGGGAGAGGGCGGAGGGGATGCGTGAGAGAGAGGGCGGCACGGCGGCGTGGGATGCGTGAGAGAGAGAGGGCGGCGACGCCGGCGAGGGGAGAGGACGGAGCCGCGGAGGGGATGCGTGAGAGAGAGGGCGGCGGCGGCGGCGTGGGATGCGTGAGAGAGATAGGGCGGTGACACCGGCGAGGGGAGAGGGCGGAGCCGCGGAGGGGATGCGTGAGAGAGAGGGCGGCGGCGGCGGCGTGGGATGCGTGAGAGAGATAGAGCGGTGACACCGGCGAGGGGAGAGCGCGGAGCCGCGGAGGGGATGCGTGAGAGAGAGGGCGGCGGCGGCGGCGTGGGATGCTTCACAGCTTCAGGGGAGATTGGGAGAAGGCAGCGGTAGGTTAGGGTTAGGGTTAGAGAGAGGCAAGGCCCATGGGCCGGCTGGGCGGCTGGCGGTAGGGTTGTGGCGCCCGGTTCGGTTTTTTTGGGCGAACGGTTTTCATACAACTAAAACCGAAGCCGATCCGAATTATGCGGTTTATGCTAATCTTTGAACCGAAACCGAACCGAATTACCGAAAAACCGAAAAATTCAGTTCGGTTCAATGCGGTTCGGATCGGTTTTTGGTTTTCGGTGTTTTTTTGCCCAGCCCTAGACAAGATCTAGATCTATATCTAGAACTAGGAGGTGGATGTGATAGCAAAATAAAAAAAATGAGAATTTATGTTACCACATTAAACCACTACAACAAGAGACATCAAGTATTACACATACATCTAACATCAACATATCAAAAGAAAGTAAATTAAAAAACATGGACCTTTTCCTTCACAATTTTGCATGCATAAATCCATCACAAATTGAGGTCTAAAAGTTCAAAACCTCCCCCCCATATTTAAGTCACTTTAGGAGAGAGAAACTTTGGGGAGAATGAACAGGGCTCCTCGAGGAGGAAGAAGACTATATAGGGGCATCTTTGCAAGCGGGCCATATAAGCGGCGGCTGCGAAAATCGATCTTCGCAGGCGCACGTCGCCTGCCGCCTGCGAAGATAGATCTTCGCAAGCGTCGCTTATATGGTCCGCCTGCAAAGATTGATCTTCGCAGGCGGACCGCCCCCTCCACCCTGGGTATCGTCTTCGCCGGTGGGATTTTGGCTTCGAAGACCATACCCGCTGTAACACCCTGAAAATTCGACCAACGAAATCAAAACTCTAAAAATGCGGACTTTCAAAAACTTTTTAAACCAATTGCATCATGCCGACTTTATTCGCCTGTTTCATTGGATTTTGATGTCGGAGTCTATTAATCGCGAATAATGAATAACTAGCTAGGAACAAACCATAAAATAAATCTAGTTGACTAAATAAATAATTAAAATATAAATTAAAATAAAGGTTAGGTGGGTTTGGAAATAAATATCGCAACCATATTAGCAATAATTAAATTTTAGTACGATGGAATAACCCTAATTAAAATAAATTATATAAACAGAATATGAGTGATATTAAATTAAGGAGGATTTTAGTTAGGATAACACAAATGTGGGATGTACTTCATTTATACAAGATTTAGAAATTATGAAATCAAATTTATTTTGAAAATAACCTAAAATCGGGAATATTAGGAAAGTGCACTATTGATTGCCCGCAAGGTGTTCGATGTGGTCCCTAGCATTTTCCCCTTCTCTCCTACCTCTCCCCTAGCCCAGCCCCCTCCTCTGCCCCGCGCGCCGCGCGCCCGGCCGCCCCGAGCCCCGTGCCGTCGCACCGCCGTCACCATCGCCGCTGCCGCGCCGCACCGACGTCGCGTCGCCTCGCGCCTCGCGCCCGCGCGCCGCTCGCCCGTTCTATCGCCGCGACGCGAGCCTGCCGCCTCGCGCCCCGCGCCGCTGCTGTGAGCCGTCGCCGCGCGCGTCCCATCGCCGCCTCGCGCCGCGCACCACTGCCGCGCCCGCACCCGCACCTCGCGCCGCGCGCCGCCGCTGCCCGCCCGTCGCGTCGCCGCTGTCGCGCAGTCACCGTCGCCGCTCGCCCGCTCGTCGCCACCCGTCGCGTCGCCACCCGTCGCGTCCCGCCCGAGCCCGTACCACCGCTGCTACCGCGCCGCGCCGCTGTCCCATCGCCGCGCCCCGTCGTCGCACGCGTCCCGTCGCCGCTGCGGCGCCGCGCGCCGTCTCGTCGCCTCGCGCCGCGTGCCCGCCGCCTCGCGCCCCGCGTGCTGCCGCGCCGCCATCGCATCCCCTCACCGCCCCCTCTTTCTCCCCCTCTCACACCCTATAAAACCCCCACCCCATCTCTTCTCCCCCACACCCATTCCCCTCCATCTCCTCCCTTTTCGCCGCGCCGCCGCCGTAGTGCCGCCGCGCCGCCGTTCCTGTGCCGCCGCGCCGCCGTTCCCGTGCCCCCGCGCCGCCGTTCTCGGGCCGCCGTGCGCCGTCGTCGTCGCCGCCGCCGTCGTCGCCGCCGCCGCCGTCGGTGAGCCGCTGTTCCCCCCCCCCCCCCCCCCCCTCTTTCTTTTGTCGCCGCGCCGCTCGGGTAGGAGGGAGAGCCGAGAGAGAGAGGGAGAACCGAGGGAGGGAAAAGAGAAGGAAGGACGAGAGAAACCGGGAGGGAGAGAGAAGGAGAAAAGAAAAAGAAAGAGAGGAAGAGAGAAAAAGAAGAGAAAGAAAAGAAAAGGAAAAGAGAGAAAAAGAGAAAAAGAAAAAGGAAAAATTTAGGGGGAAATTTAAAATATTTACAAATATTAGAATTTAATTGTAGGATTAATGAAAATATGGTTAGATAAACTCTTACTAATTAAATACCTAAAATACTAGCATTTAAATGTAGGATTAAGGAAAATATAATTGGATAAATTCATATATATTATAGATAACTTTTAGTACCCTCCATAAGAAATCAATTCGCGGTATTAATTTAGATGTAATTAATAATTAAACAAATGTATGAATTCTCATAAATTATTGTGGATTATTTCTGGGTAATCTCTATAAATAATCGATCAACGGTAGCGATTCGGATTTAATTACTAGGGTGTTAGCCGTGTATTATATTTAATCATAGACTAAATTAAGTCGTATAATATTATAAGATAATTTTAGGATTCCGTCCGACATTTAGCTCGCGATAAGAAATTTCTAACCTAATATATATGGATATAATGCTAGGGTAGATTAAATTAAAAACATACGACAACAAAATATTGTAACCGCAAAATAATTTAAACCAAAATTGGGGTTTGCCATAGTTCGCGGATAGTAAAATTAATAAAAAGGAATCGACTTTCGCGTTCGACTTCCATTTGGATTTACTTGGATTTTTATTTGAATTCTAACCGAATTCAGATCAATTTTCGCACGTAACTATAGAGATCGAGGGAGCCGCGGATCCAGGTGAAGGCCAAGACCCGCAAGACCTCGAGTAAGGCAAGTCATCACTATTCCTTGAACATGTTGATCCTAATTGCGAAATTGTTTTGTTTACAAATAAAATTGCATGCAATGATGAACATCCTATTTGTGATTATGCCATGCCTTGATTATTGTTAATCCTTAAATCTTTGTAACCATATTTACGTATGAGTCCCTAGTCAACTATGACAATTGCTTAGAAATGCTATTCTTGAATCATGCATACTCATATTTATCAAATGCTATATGCTTGGGGCAATTACCTTTGAGAAGGTAATTGAGATGCGGCATGTGGAGACATGAGCGCCACATTGCCATGATGTTGATGACATGATTTGTGAAAGAAAAATAAAGTAAAACAACTGTTTTCGACTGGGGCGGCTGGAGGACTTGGGTGGTGTCCGGAAAAGGCTAGTGCCGTCCCTGGTCAATTAAGGACCGAGCCATGAAGTTAAGCATGAAACGACCCCCGTACAACCGCATTTCTCGTATGGGTATAGACCTAGCGGAATAGATAGCTGAGCGGAGGCAGTATCCATGCATAGTGGTTTCTTGATGTGTAAGGTAGGGGCTCTACGGTGGGGCAGCCATTGGTAGAACCGCGAGGCAGGTGTCTACAGTGGTGTCGCCATCAGTAGGACTACCATGTGAGAATTTAAACATAATTATAACTTAATGCATGTGTGAGTCTTTCCTTCCCGGGTGTACCAGAACTCCTCTCACTGCTAGAAACCGTGTACGCCTAGAGTGTATGAGGATTTAAGTTCATGGAGCGGGTACTGCCAATGCGAGGTTATCGAAAAGCTTTGCCGTGACGCGTCTCATGTGTTGGGACGAGGCTCATGTGTTGGGCAGTCGCGGAGTGCGGGTAAAGTGTACATCCACTGCAGTGTGAGTAAACCAAATCTATTCGAATAGCCGTGCTCGCGGTGATTGAGCACCGGGACATGTGTTACACTTGGCTAGACTCTAAATTCTTAACTTGTGTGGGAGGGGATATTGCATGATGAATTTTATGCTGTTGGAGCCACTTCCTGAGAGGCGGGAAGGTGGACGTCCTCAGAAAACCATGACGAATCAATGGCGGGAAGCTATCCTTGGGATCACAATGGATGGTGGACAGAACCGTCGTTGTTTAAATACAAACTCTGGTACTAAAATTTGATCAGTCAATGCTAGGTCTTAGGCTTGTGAAAAGAATTACAAAACTTGCTTTGCGCAAAAGAACTATGGCCATCCTTTGAACTCCCCCTTTCATATGCATTGTTGCTGTGGTGGCTTGCTGAGTACGGTTGGTACTCATCCTTGCAAATATAAAATTTATCAGAAGCGGGAGATGAAGCCTCGGAGGATCCCTATGCCTACTATCAGGAGGGAGATGAAGACGATGGCGTCCAGTAGGTCTTAGTACGGTCGTTGCCTGTGGCAATGGCATGCCGCTGCCTGAATTCCGCTGCCTTATCTATTTCTGCTTTTGGATGTATTCCGGACCTCTCGGTCCGATGATTTAAGACTATGCCTGCGGGCCTATGATGTAATAATTCATATTAAACACTCGTGTATGTGCACTTGATATTCCAGCTATGAATTCGTGTGTACCAAACTACTTGATCCAGGGAAATGGTACCGTTTACACGATTGATTCCTGTTATAAAAACGGGGGTCTACAGAGCTGGTATCAGAGCCATACGACTGTAGGAAAAGACCAAAAGGCGCCCCACCCTTTTTCTAAGTTGGCCAAGGGAGAAATTCCCATCTAGTAATACTTTCAAAAATAAAAACGCTATGTTTACAAAACTCGGCACAATTTTCATCTTACTCTTAACTATTTTCTTTACAAAACAAGTTTTACTCTCAACTGACTTTGGGTTTTTCTTAAAATTAGATGGCAGATTCGGATTCACCCGCTACCTGGGAGTTGAGCTTACCCCAATCGGAGGGGTATGTCATTGTGCTGCACCAGATGTTGAGGCGTCTGCGATACCCTGGTTTTCCGTCATACCGAGTGAGGCAGTGTGGCCCAGTTTGGGAGGCTCGGGTCGAGATTCACCCCCGAGTCCCTTCCGAGTTGGACTACAGCTTTCAGACACGTCACCACCGAGACCTGCCAGAGACCGCGATGCAGGATGCCGCCCGGGAGGCCTTCCTCCGACTCAGCTCTATCCACCGAGCCGAGTTAGTGAGTACCGAGTTTGCTCACCACCCGTTCCGGGAGGAGGGCAACTCAGTTTGCACAGTTCAGAACACGCCCTGCTGCTACAACCCGATAGTGACTCGGTTGTCACGATGGGCTGAGGCAGTAGATGACTACTACGAGGAGGCTCTGTTGGAGATTGACGACCACCAGAGACGTATGGGAGAGTTAGAGACTGAGGTGACCGACCTCACAGCGCAGCAGCTTCAGTTGGAGGAGGAGCACCAGGCTTGGGGCAGTGAGATAGACTCACTGAAGGCACAGCTCCAGGTCCACGGCGACCAGTACCAGCAGTTGTCTGACCAGTACAACGATCGCCGCGGGATGATGGATACTCTTGAGGAGCAGCTGAGAGAGAGTCAGGAGCACGTCAGCCAGTTGGAGGAGCAGCTTCGAGCAGCCAAGATCAGCACTACAGGGGCTTCTACTTCCACAGCAGCAGGCCGTGACCGCTACTTCTTCCTCACCCCGCCGTACCCACCAGCGTTCCACGCTCTCCTGGGAGAGGCTAGTATGCTAGCTACCGAGTCAGCACCCTACCTAGTGGACCCTACAGCAGCACAGCCACCTGTTCCGGAGTTGGTGCACACTCCACTGGTCCCTACACCTTCCCCGCAGCTGGGTTCCGGTTTGGAGACTCCGATCCAGATCGACTCGGAGACAGAGGAGACCGACACCGAGCCGGAGATCGAGCCAGACATCACTGATCCTTCAGAGGATGAGGCTCCTGTTCCCCGCATCACCTTCCTTGGAGGCCCTCGCACCCTCAGCACTGCTCGCAAGAGCACACGACCTCCGGGCAAGAGGCCCAAGCCAGATCCAGAGGCCACTACTTCTGAGCCGTGGGGACTCAGGTTTGCGCGTGCCAGCGACCACCCTCTACCTGCCCCAGGATCTTGCGGATGGCTGGAGGACTAGACTGACGGACTCCTTGCAGCTTCGCTCTCGTATCAGATGGTTTTTGGATAGTATGCGAGACACCCCCTCCCTTACCTAGATTGTCGAGTAGTTTGATGATTAGTTCGTTGTATCTTCTGGATGAACTTTATTTGGACTGCGTATGTATGCAGTCGATTGCATCATGATTCATGTATCATTTGTGAAACTCTGTGATGTTATTTATGGTATCCATTGTTGTTGTGTTATAAATGAGTTTATTCCACCATGCTTGCAAAACAAAGTTCATATCAACACAACTCCCTTAATAGGATAAAGCCATAGGAGCTAGTTAGAAAATTAGGATACTTACCCCATCACCCTACACAGATGGCAAGCCGTCGTCGGGCAACAACCAGCAACGACGAAACTCAGACACCTGACCTAACCACTCTGGCCGGAGTTATGGCCACCCAAACTCAACTTCTGCAAGCTATCGCGAACAACTAAGGCAACCGCGGAGGGTCAAGCTTTGGAGAGTTCATGAGGACCAAGCCACCCACATTCGCCACAGCTGAAGAACCTATGGATGCTGAAGATTGTTTGAGGGTCATTGAGAAAAAGCTAACTCTTGTTCGAGTACGTGAGGCCGATAAAGTGATCTTTGCGGCAAACCAATTGGAAGGACCAGCCGGAGACTGGTGGGATACCTACAAGGAAGCCCGAGAAGACGGTGCTGGAGAACCCACCTGGGAGGAGTTCACTGCAGCATTTCGCGAGAACTTCGTACCTGCTGCAGTGATGCGCATGAAGAAGAACGAGTTTAGAAGACTGCGGCAAGGGAATACAACAGTGCAGGAGTATCTGAACAAGTTCACTCAGTTGGCCCGCTACGCAATTGGAGACCTGGCAGATGAAGAAGAAAAGATCGACAAGTTCATAGAAGGGCTGAATGATGAATTGCGTGGACCTATGATCGGGCAGGATCACGAGAGTTTCCAGAGCCTGATCAACAAGGTCGTCAGGCTAGAGAACGATCAAAGGACGGTGGAACACAACCGCAAGAGGAGGCTTGCTATGAGTCGCCCACCTCAGACAGTGCCTCAGCGACTCAAGGGAGCCACTCCGTCCGGATGGAAGCCCCCTGTCGTGGTGACCAACCGTCCCGCTGCACCTAGCAACTTCAACAGGCCAGTTGCACTTCAGAACCGCACCCCTACACCAACTTTGGCTGCCCCTGGAGCCAAGAAGAATGTGGACTGCTTCAACTGTGGGGAATACGGGCACTACGCTAACAACTGCCCTCATCCACGCAAAACCCCTGTCCGAACTGGCGCGAATGCAATGACTGTTCGCGGCACTACTACCCCTACTGTCGGGCGAGGCCTATTCAAGACTCCGCAATCGAACAGGACCACCACTGGATTTGGGCGCGGACAAGTGAACCATGTCCGAGCTGAAGAGGCCCAGGAAGATCAGGGCGTACTAATGGGTATGTTCTCTATCAATTCCACCCCGGTTAAAGTTCTCTTCGATTCTGGTGCATCGCATTCATTTATATCTCTGAAGGCTAGTCAAAAGCACAACTTGACCCTCGTGGGACTTAGAAAGCCTATGATAGTACACTCACCTGGGGGCGAGATAACTGTGAGTCATGCTTGCATAGACGTACCAATTCTCCTTAGGGATGTGGTATTTCCCTCCAATCTTATGGTGCTAATACCCCAAACTCTTGATGTCATTTTGGGTATGGATTGGTTAGCAAAGCATACAGGAGTAATTGACTGTAGACGTAGAGAAGTTACCCTGACCACACCCTGGGGATCGGATATGCGAGCAACCATGGATCAAGATCCTAGGCTAACCGAACGTGCCGGAGGTATATTTACCATGCTACCCCTAAAGGGAATGCCCGTAGTGCAGCGATTTCCTGATGTGTTCCCAGAAGATTTACCTGGGATGCCACCAGATCGTGACATAGAGTTCATTATCGACCTGATACCCGGAACTACCCCCATATCCAAGAGACCATATCGGATGCCGGTCAATGAGTTAGAAGAACTTAAAAAGCAAATCAGGGAGTTGCAAGAGAAGGGATTTGTACGCCCCAGTTCGTCACCTTGGGGAGCCCCAGTGTTGTTTGTTAAAAAGAAAGACGGTAGCATGAGAATATGTGTAGACTACCGATCACTGAACGAAGTAACTATCAAAAACAAGTATCCACTACCACGGATTGATGACCTCTTCGACCAACTTAAGGGAGCTAAGGTGTTTTCAACGATAGACCTTCGATCAGGATACCACCAACTGAAGATTAGGACCGAGGATATCCCCAAAACCGCGTTTTCAACACGCTATGGGTTGTATGAATTCACAGTAATGTCGTTTGGTCTAACCAATGCCCCGGCATACTTCATGAATCTTATGAACAAAGTATTCATGGATTACTTGGATAAGTTTGTGGTGGTATTCATCGATGACATTCTGATCTACTCCAAAGATGAAGAAGAACATGCGGAACACTTAAGATTGGTTCTCCAGAAACTCCGAAAGCACAAGTTATACAAAAAATTCAGCAAGTGCGAATTTTGGTTGAAGGAAGTCGCTTTTCTGGGTCACGTAATCTCAGCCGGTGGAGTAGCAGTGGACCCTGCTAAAGTGGAGGCTGTCACGGAATGGAAAGCACCCAAATCTGTGACTGAAATTCGGAGTTTTCTAGGCTTGGCTGGATACTACCGAAGGTTCATTGAAGGGTTCTCTAAGATAGCCCGACCGATGACACAACTACTCAAGAAGGAAAAGAAGTTTGTATGGTCAGAACAATGTCAGGAAAGCTTTGAACAGCTTAAAGAAAAGCTGACCTCGGCACCTATTTTAGTTCTTCCCGACATCAGGAAAGACTTTGTTATATATTGTGATGCGTCAAGGCAAGGACTAGGAGGAGTACTGATGCAGGACGGAAAAGTTGTGGCCTATGCGTCGCGACAATTACGACCACATGAGGAAAACTACCCTACCCATGACCTAGAACTCGCAGCTGTGGTTCATGCGCTAAAGATTTGGAGACATTACCTAATTGGAAACCATTGCGATATCTACACTGACCACAAGAGTCTAAAGTATATCTTCACCCAGTCAGATCTCAACTTGAGGCAAAGACGATGGTTAGAATTAATCAAGGACTATGATTTAGAGGTTCACTATCACCCAGGCAAAGCAAACGTTGTGGCCGACGCTCTGAGTCGTAAGAGCCATTACAATCATCTGAGAATGGAAGGGATGGTCCCTGAGCTTAGGGAGGAAATAGCTCAGCTGAACCTACATATAGTGCCTCATGGACGGATAAACACCCTGGACATTCAACCTCTTTTGAGAACCCAAATAGAAGAAGCCCAGAAGGACAACGAGGAGGTCCGAGAGGTGAAGGAACGCTTAGCTGCAGGACGTGCAAAAGAATTTTCAACCGACGGAAAAGACGTTCTATGGTATAAAAAGAGAATTTACGTACCCGAACAGGGTGGACTGAGGGGATTAATTTTAAAGGAAGCTCACGAGTCGGCATACTCATTACACCCCGGAAGTACCAAAATGTACCAGGATTTGAAGGAGGGCTACTGGTGGCCCAACATGAAGAGAGATGTGGCCGAATACGTAGCACTTTGCGACGTATGCCAAAAGGTGAAGGCTGAACACCAGAGGCCGGCAGGTTTGTTGCAACCTCTCAGGATTCCCGAATGGAAATGGGATGAGATAGGCATGGATTTTATTGTTGGATTGCCCAAAACCGCAACAGGATATGATTCCATTTGGGTGATCGTGGATCGACTCAACAAGACGGCAAGATTCATCCCCGTCAAGACAAACTATAGCAGTGCAAAACTCGCCGAGTTGTACATGACCAGGATAGTGTGTCTTCATGGTATACCTAAGAAGATTATATCTGATCGAGGCACACAATTTACCTCACATTTCTGGGAGAAAGTCCATGAAGCCCTGGGAAGTTACCTCGCATTTAGCACCGCTTATCATCCACAGACAGATGGCCAGACGGAGAGAACCAACCAGGTCCTGGAGGACATGCTGAGGGCTTGTGCTCTGGATTTTAGCAAGGACTGGGAGAGATGTTTGCCCTACGCCGAATTCTCCTACAACAACAGCTTTCAAGCAAGCCTAAAGATATCACCCAACGAGGCATTGTTTGGTCGATGATGTCGAACCCCGCTAATGTGGTCCGAGACTGGAGAACGGGCGGTATTTGGGCCTGACATTATTCAAGAAGCAGAAGAAAAGGTTCGCTTGATCCGTGATCGTCTAAAAGTAGCACAATCACGACAAAAGAGTTACGCCGACACTCGAAGAAGAAACCTGGAATTTAAGGAAGGAGATTACGTTTATCTAAAGGTTTCTCCGATGAGAGGAACAAAAAGGTTTAAGGTTAAAGGAAAACTGGCACCAAGATATGTGGGGCCATTCCAGATCATTGCCAGGCGAGGAGAAGTCGCATATCAGTTACAGCTACCAGAATATATCGCCGATGTGCACCCAGTCTTCCATGTGTCCCAATTAAAGAAATGCTTACGAGTGCCGGAAGAACAAGCTCCGCTGGAAGAGATTCACATTAGCAATGATCTCACATATCCAGAACACCCGATCCGGATATTGGATGAAGCAGATTAGAGGACTAGGAGCAAAGTGTGGCGTATGTACAAGGTACAATGGAGTAATCACACTGAGGACGAAGCCACCTGGGAAGGCGAAGAATTCTTGAGGACGGAGTACCCGCATCTATTCGGCAACTGGTAAGAAAATCTCGGGACGAGATTTATTTAAGGGGGGTAGGTTTGTAACACCCTGAAAATTCGACCAACGAAATCAAAACTCTAAAAATGCGGACTTTCAAAAACTTTTTAAACCAATTGCATCATGCCGACTTTATTCGCCTGTTTCATTGGATTTTGATGTCGGAGTCTATTAATCGCGAATAATGAATAACTAGCTAGGAACAAACCATAAAATAAATCTAGTTGACTAAATAAATAATTAAAATATAAATTAAAATAAAGGTTAGGTGGGTTTGGAAATAAATATCGCAACCATATTAGCAATAATTAAATTTTAGTACGATGGAATAACCCTAATTAAAATAAATTATATAAACAGAATATGAGTGATATTAAATTAAGGAGGATTTTAGTTAGGATAACACAAATGTGGGATGTACTTCATTTAAACAAGATTTAGAAATTATGAAATCAAATTTATTTTGAAAATAACCTAAAATCGGGAATATTAGGAAAGTGCACTATTGATTGCCCGCAAGGTGTTCGATGTGGTCCCTAGCATTTTCCCCTTCTCTCCCACCTCTCCCCTAGCCCAGCCCCCTCCTCTGCCCCGCGCGCCGCGCGCCCGGCCGCCCCGAGCCCCGTGCCGTCGCACCGCCGTCACCATCGCCGCTGCCGCGCCGCACCGACGTCGCGTCGCCTCGCGCCTCGCGCCCGCGCGCCGCTCGCCCGTTCCATCGCCGCGACGCGAGCCTGCCGCCTCGCGCCCCGCGCCGCTGCTGTGAGCCGTCGCCGTCGCGTCGCCCGTCGCCACCGCGTCGCTGTCCCATCGCGCCGCGCACCGTCACGTCGCCACTGCCGAGCCGTCGCCGTCGCCGTCGCCCGTGCCGTTGCCGTCGCCGCCACGAGCCCTACACCGCCGTCGCCATCGCCGTCGCGCCGCGCCGTCCCATCGCCGCGCGCGTCCCGTCGCCGCGCGCGTCCCATCGCCGCCTCACGCCGCGCACCACTGCCGCGCCCGCACCCGCACCTCGCGCCGCGCGCCGCCGCTGCCCGCCCGTCGCGTCGCCGCTGTCGCGTAGTCACCGTCGCCGCTCGCCCGCTCGTCGCCACCCGTCGCGTCGCCACCCGTCGCGTCCCGCCCGAGCCCGTACCACCGCTGCTACCGCGCCGCGCCGCAGTCCCAGCGCCGCGCCCCGTCGTCGCACGCGTCCCGTCGCCGCTGCGGCGCCGCGCGCCGTCTCGTCGCCTCGCGCCGCGTGCCCGCCGCCTCGCGCCCCGCGCGCTGCAGCGCCGCCATCGCATCCCCTCACCGCCCCCTCTTTCTCCCCCTCTCACACCCTATAAAACCCCCAACCCATCTCTTCTCCCCCACACCCATTCCCCTCCATCTCCTCCCTTTTCGCCGCGCCGCCGCCGTAGTGCCGCCGCGCCGCCGTTCCTGTGCCGCCGCGCCACCGTTCCCGTGCCCCCGCGCCGCCGTTCTCGTGCCGCCGTGCGCCGTCGTCGCCGCCACCGTCGTCGCCGCCGCCGCCGTCGGTGAGCCGCTGTTCCCCCCCCCCCCCCCTCTTTCTTTTGTCGCCGCGCCGCTCGGGTAGGAGGGAGAGCCGAGAGAGAGAGGGAGAACCGAGGGAGGGAAAAGAGAAGGAAGGACGAGAGAAACCGGGAGGGAGAGAGAAGGACAAAAGAAAAAGAAAGAGAGGAAGAGAGAAAAAGAAGAGAAAGAAAAGAAAAGGAAAAGAGAGAAAAAGAGAAAAAGAAAAAGGAAAAATTTAGGGGGAAATTTAAAATATTTACAAATATTAGAATTTAATTGTAGGATTAATGAAAATATGGTTAGATAAACTCTTACTAATTAAATACCTAAAATACTAGCATTTAAATGTAGGATTAAGGAAAATATAATTGGATAAATTCCTATAGATTATAGATAACTTTTAGTACCCTCCATAAGAAATCAATTCGCGGTATTAATTTAGATGTAATTAATAATTAAACAAATGTATGAATTCTCATAAATTATTGTGGATTATTTCTGGGTAATCTCTATAAATAATCGATCAACGGTAGCGATTCGGATTTAATTACTAGGGTGTTAGCCGTGTATTATATTTAATCATAGACTAAATTAAGTCGTATAATATTATAAGATAATTTTAGGATTCCGTCCGACATTTAGCTCGCGATAAGAAATTTCTAACCTAATATATATGGATATAATGCTAGGGTAGATTAAATTAAAAACATACGACAACAAAATATTGTAACCGCAAAATAATTTAAACCAAAATTGGGGTTTGCCATAGTTCGCGGATAGTAAAATTAATAAAAAGGAATCGACTTTCGCGTTCGACTTCCATTTGGATTTACTTGGATTTTTATTTGAATTCTAACCGAATTCAGATCAATTTTCGCACGTAACTATAGAGATCGAGGAAGCCGCGGATCCAGGTGAAGGCCAAGACCCGCAAGACCTCGAGCAAGGCAAGTCATCACTATTCCTTGAACATGTTGATCCTAATTGCGAAATTGTTTTGTTTACAAATAAAATTGCATGCAATGATGAACATCCTATTTGTGATTATGCCATGCCTTGATTATTGTTAATCCTTAAATCTTTGTAACCATGTTTACGTATGAGTCCCTAGTCAACTATGACAATTGCTTAGAAATGCTATTCTTGAATCATGCATACTCATATTTATCAAATGCTATATGCTTGGGGCAATTACCTTTGGGAAGGTAATTGAGATGCGGCATGTGGAGACATGAGCGCCACATTGCCATGATGTTGATGACATGATTTGTGAAAGAAAAATAAAGTAAAACAACTGTTTTCGACTGGGGCGGCTGGACGACTTGGGTGGTGTCCGGAAAAGGCTAGTGCCGTCCCTGGTCAATTAAGGACCGAGCCATGAAGTTAAGCATGAAACGACCCCCGTACAACCGCATTTCTCGTATGGGTATAGACCTAGCGGAATAGATAGCTGAGCGGAGGCAGTATCCATGCATAGTGGTTTCTTGATGTGTAAGGTAGGGGCTCTACGGTGGGGCAGCCATTGGTAGAACCGCGAGGCGGGTGTCTACAGTGGTGTCGCCATCAGTAGGACTACCATGTGAGAATTTAAACATAATTATAACTTAATGCATGTGTGAGTCTTTCCTTCCCGGGTGCGCCAGAACTCCTCTCACTGCTAGAAACCGTGTACGCCTAGAGTGCATGAGGATTTAAGTTCATGGAGCGGGTACTGCCAATGCGAGGTTATCGAAAAGCTTTGCCGTGACGCGTCTCATGTGTTGGGACGAGGCTCATGTGTTGGGCAGTCGCGGAGTGCGGGTAAAGTGTACATCCACTGCAGTGTGAGTAAACCAAATCTATTCGAATAGCCGTGCTCGCGGTGATTGAGCACCGGGACATGTGTTACACTTGGCTAGACTCTAAATTCTTAACTTGTGTGGGAGGGGATATTGCATGATGAATTTTATGCTGTTGGAGCCACTTCCTGAGAGGCGGGAAGGTGGACGTCCTCAGAAAACCATGACGAATCAATGGCGGGAAGCTATCCTTGGGATCACAATGGATGGTGGACAGAACCGTCGTTGTTTAAATACAAACTCTGGTACTAAAATTTGATCAGTCAATGCTAGGTCTTAGGCTTGTGAAAAGAATTACAAAACTTGCTTTGCGCAAAAGAACTATGGCCATCCTTTGAACTCCCCCTTTCATATGCATTGTTGCTGTGGTGGCTTGCTGAGTACGGTTGGTACTCATCCTTGCAAATATAAAATTTATCAGAAGCGGGAGATGAAGCCTCGGAGGATCCCTATGCCTACTATCAGGAGGGAGATGAAGACGATGGCGTCCAGTAGGTCTTAGTACAGTCGTTGCCTGTGGCAATGGCATGCCGCTGCCTGAATTCCGCTGCCTTATCTATTTCTGTTTTTGGATGTATTCCGGACCTCTCGGTCCGATGATTTAAGACTATGCCTGCGGGCGGGCCTATGATGTAATAATTCGTATTAAACACTCGTGTATGTGCACTATATATTCCAGCTATGAATTCGTGTGTACCAAACTACTTGATCCAGGGAAATGGTACCGTTTACACGATTGATTCCTGTTATAAAAACGGGGGTCTACACCCGCCTGCGAAAATTTAACCCTTACGACGTCGAAAATAAGTTTTCTAGTAGTGAAATAGAGTTGGAAAAGTAAAATCAGTCCTTAAGGTCATGTACTCTTATGTGCATGGCCATTGGATCGATATGCGCCGAGATTCGTGCACATCAGGAGAAAGTGCTGTCATGTATATATGAGTACTTGTGAAAAAGAAACTATATGCATGGAACTATATGCAATAAACGTGAATTAATACTACTAGTGCCAAACCACATGTTTGCACGGGCTATTATTACATCTATCTATATCTATTATATATACTAAAATTCCGTCAAACTTTATACAAATGCTATCAAACCATCACATGACATTCTAATAAATTAAAACAAATTCTACAAATTTTAAGAAAAAAAGCAAACATATAACCATTGATTTTCACTTAAATTGGTGAACCCTTTATTTTGGACCATTATATTAAATCTATTAAAATCTCCTACAAGTTTTGAGAAAAAAAAGCAAAACAAATTTTCACTTAATTGGTGGATCCGTTATTTTTGACCATTAGATTAAATCTATTAAAATCCTTCATTCTAATCTCTGATAAATGGATTCAATGCATATGGATCGAGAAGAATGTACATATATATGTACTACCCGTAAACAAAACAGAGACCACCCATATATATGCCGTCATATTTTTCGTGAAAAAATAGTCAACATGTATTTAATACAGTGTAAGTCCGTAAATTACATATGTATTTACAATGTAAGTCCGAAAATTATGTATGTAAGTTGATTAAGTATAATCTAATGAACATACATATAAAACACATGTAATGTAATTTAGTAGGAGAGACAACACATGTAATGTAATTTAGTAGGAGAGACGTGTGCGCGTGTGTAACATCTGAAAATTAACTATTTTCTAATCCTGCGTCATGCCGATTCTTATGTTTTTAATAACCTCCAAAACCTAGGAAATACAATTAGAGGTAACTTCCTAAAACTAACTTGCATAAAATCCCTCTTTGGTATTTAATTTCTTTTGTGGTTTTCATTTAAAAATATATTTTGTTAAATTGAGGTATTTCTTGATTGAATTCTATTTTTGAATATTAAACTTTCTTTCGACTAAAAATCTTTTATTCAAATTATTTGAAAACCTTTTATAAATTATGGTCCAAGAAAACCTCCAATATTGCCCTTGAACCTAAACCACCATAATTCCAATTTCATTGGAATTAATCCTTGACCAAAACCTTTGATCTAGACCTATCTCTAATTCTCCTCTATCCAAATATTTTATAAATCCTTCTATATCTATTCCAATGGTCAAATTTCTATCTAGTCTCCAATTTAATTTCTATGGCTTTACTCCAACCTTGGCACAAGAATAATATTCTTAGAATAATTGCTCTTGTGCTAAGAAAATAGATTTTATCCTTCTCATCCAAAATCCAAATTTCCTATTATCCTCAAATAATTCTCTAAAATCCATGCCATATATTTTGGGGCTAAAATCCTATTTATTTTCCTCCCACATTCCCAATAATATATTCAATTTTAGGAATCATACTATTCATGCTAATATATATCCCTCTCTCCCATTTTGAGTGCATCAAATAAATTCCATTATATTCCACCTCCAAAAATATTGCAGTCAAATAAATTAGAAGATCTTTTGAAATTCATCTCCATACATAAATCTCTCCAAATTCAAATCCTCTCCAAAACCTAGCCATCCAAATCTCCTCCAAAATTCAAAAACAGTTTCTATTCACTTTGGGCCGAAATCCTTTTTCTTCTCCCCTCAGCCCATCTCCCTCTCTAACCGCCCAAGTCGGCCTAGCCAGCCCAGCCGAGCCGCCACCCTCTCCACTCCTCTGTGGGCGCGCATGGCGCATGCGAGCGCGTCACCGCCACCACATGCCATGGGCGCCGCCACTGCCGCGGTTTCACCGAGCTGCCGTCGCTGTGCTGTGCTCCTCCTCCTCCGCCGCCCAACCATACTGCAGCCGCCACGTACGCGCGCCGCTATTGTCATCCAATGGGAGAACGAAGCCGGTGCTGACCCCATCTCCTCCACGCCACCGTCGTCGTGTACCCCTTGCTCTCCTCCTCCGCAACCGACTTGATCCACCGCTTCTCACCGCCTATAAATAGCCGACGAGCCCTCCCCTTTTCTCCACACAAGCCGAGCCTCTCGAGCTCTCTCTCTCTCCCCCCATGACCGTGTTAGAGTATATGGTAGTTAAAGTTATATTAGGATATGATTGAATTATGTGGACTTCTTTCATATCTGCAATCCTTTCTTACCTCCTCCTCATATACTCCTATATATATTGGTCCCCGAGGCTCAATACAACATGTTTAAAATTCGTAGTATCTCTCTCCCTGCACTATTCAATATGGTATCAGAGCAGACGATCTAGCTCCGCTCAAAAGCTTCCGCCGCCGCTACCCCGGGAGTAGCGATCTCCCGGGGGCGGCCAGCGTCTTTTTTCTTGGTCATCGATTTTTCTCTCATTGTCATTGTTCGTCTGCCCTGGAGAGATTGATCTCTTGGCGTCATGTCGTCGTCATGGTTTGTCGTCGAAGGATCAATCTTGATCTCCTCGACGCAGCCTCGTGTTTAGTTGCCGTGTGGGAATCGGTCTCGACCTCCTTGGGCGGCATCTTTTGTCATTCGCGTCAAGCAGCACCAACAGCAATCTCATCGTCTACCGTCTACTCATGGCTCTAGCTGTTCTGCACCTGTGTATGCACGCAACGAGCATGCATGCTCGACGTCTGCGGCGGCACATATGCATGCATGGCTTGAGTCAACATGCTGCATGTGAGCTCCTCCATGCTACCAGGAACATCAACGCCGTGAGCTCGAGGTTCAGATTGGTTTTGGCGACATATATTGCTACTGCCGCCAATTTTTCTTTTTCCCGTTCAGAGAATGGGTTTGCGTCGCCCACCACCTCGTCAACATCTACGCGTCTACGACATTGGCATTGACTTCATCGTTCCGCCTCGTGCATCTTCGGCTTAATCACCCGTTCAACCGCCCGGCTACAACGACTTCTGCAACCAATCGTCATGGAGCACATGGCTATGCCATCAAGCTTCGGGTTGCTACTGCATCGTCCCCTTGGGCCGCAGTGCCGCCGTCCATGGTCCACCTCCACTAGTTGTTGCAATGCTGAGAGGCGTTCTCCTCAGCATGGCCTCACCGCCGATGAGTTCACGCCGCTGCATCGACATAAGAGATGCAGCTGTGTTGTTCCTTCGGACCACAGCCTCGTCCCTCTCGTCGTCTTCATCGCCGTTCGCGTTTCGATGCCCTCGTCGTCTGCACTGGTCATCGTCAGCCACTCGGGTCTTCTTCGTCTACTTCGAGCATCGTCACCGCATCTCCAAGCTGCCACTATCACCGCTCTAGGCCGGTGGTCCAGCTACCTCTACATGGCCACCGACGTTGCTGTCCAGGCTGTTGGTCCCGTTACTTCGCCTTTGTCTTCGTCCAGCATGTCTCATCACCAGCATCGCCGTATCTTCCTCGATTACACTTCGCTCTTCTCCGGCAACTGAGTGCTGCTACGACAATTCTCTCTCTACACTGTTCTCACGCCGCGACTGTCACGGAGGTCTTCTCTGCTAGTCTTCTCCGACATTGGTGTATGATTCACGGTGGTCTCCTACCTCATCCACGTGATATTGGCAACACCGTTACGCGCGTTCGTCTTGAGTTGTCCGAGGGTCTGGCAAACCCGGTATGACGTCTCGTCCTTTACGGTTCGACTATATCGGATCTTCGGCGTCATCTTTCTCAACGATTGCCATGATTGTGTCACCGTCTTCATCTCTAGCGCGTCCTCGTGCACCTTGGTCCACGACGCCCTCCCGTGCGTCTATGACTCCTCCTTGGTGTCCCATACGCGCCTCGCGGCTCGGCTACTATAACACCCTGAAAATTTCAACTTTGAAATACGAAATTAAAAATTTGGAATAATCAAAAATCTTTTTCAAAATACATTCATGCCGGGATTAATTTATTTCGATCTGTCGTTTTCCTTTTATGCGTGGGCTAATAGACGAACGTCTGAGAATATGTCGGTATTTGATTTCAAATATTATTTATTCAAAGAACTATGATTATGAGATATCCTAATCTTTGCATATGCCAACTATTTTCGAAAAACCCTTCTCTATATTTACATCAACCGAACCCGACAAAGACTCTGTTATCTTCTCGTCAGAATTGGCTACATCGGCTAACCTTGTCTGACTTTGTCTCAGCCGATGGACACGATAGCCGACTCGGTCACCAACCGATTCTTGCTCTGTTTTGGTAACCGCCAGCTTCCTCCAAATCCGCTTCGATTCCATCTTCGAATCCAATACTTGATTTACCAAATTTGGTCGTTAACACCGGCAAACCCCGTTCGAGCCAACACTGTGCGAACTCGAAATCAAGCCGCTCCTCCTCGGGTCGAGTAGGTGGCGACGGTCGCTCAGCGACCACGTTCGACAGCGCCGTGTTTTGACGGCCGCCACGGCCGCACTACCACTTCATCGCCGCCACGTGCCCCGACAAGGTGGACGACATTTCCGCCGCCAATACGCAGCCGTCACCGCTCCCACCTACACATGCGCATTTTTTGGGATGGAATGAATGCGGGCAGCAGCAAACGTCCCTTCCCCAGACTCTATTTAAGCGTCGTCACGGGTGAGCACGCAACCGGTCCCTCTCCATTCTCTCTTCACCTCCTCCTCGTTTTGCTTCCCCTCAGCCACTCCCTCCCGCGCACACGCTGCCGTCTCTCCGCTTGCTCCACCGCGGCCGGCTCCGGCTAGGCCTCAGTTGAGCAAGAGGACGGATAGGCCGCCCCGCCGTCATCTGAACCCCGAGAACGACTAACTTATTGAACGGCTAACCTCTAACATCTAACATTCGACCCATTGACTCACTAACCCGCTGACACTCTAACTTACTGACTCACTGACCTCTAACTCGCTAACCCCTAACCCTAACTTGCACTAACCCGCTAACATTTAGTCCTTAACGTTGTGTGTTCGTTTGTTACCACCAATCGAACACGTGGTGTGTGAGGGCGATCCGCGGGTCGACCGTCCCCAGGCTGTACATCGACGACCGTAGTTTTGTGTGAGGACCACCGCTCGGTGTGCCGCTACCCGGCTGCCGCATTTCTCGTCTACCGTTGTTGCCGCGGCGCGGTGACGTTGTGAGGCGCTACACTGTACCCGTTCCTTGCGCGGCCGCCCTCCGCAGCAATCGCCGCTGCGCCGCCGGCCATGCATGCGCCATGCAGCTAGCTGGCTGTACGTGTGCATGCATGCAAGCAGTTGGCTGTACGTGTGCATGGATGCATGCAAGCAGCTCACATGCATGCAGCTAGCTAGCCGTGTGTATGCATATGCATGCATGCTTGCAGCTCGCCCAAACCCTTCGCCTCACCATGTGCACACCCTAGGGAAACCACAAACACCTGAGGATTCCATTTTCGCAGCCAAATGCCGTCGCCGTAGGCTCCGGCCGAGTTCCTTGTGCCACGCCATTGCCGTCGCCTCACCCGAGCTCCCTTGCCATCGCCGGCCTCCCCCAACCCTGCGCCATCTCCCAGGGCAGGCCCGACCCCCCCCCCACAACCCCCCTGCCCCGGCCGCAGTAGCTTCGATGGAGCTCGCCGCCGGCGCAGCCAAGCGCTAGCCCGAGCAAACACAGGCACATGGCAGGAGAGAGAGAACGAGAGAAGGAAGCGCAAGAAAGAAGAAGTAGGAGAGAGAGGCTGACTCACGGGTCCCACACCCATTTAAAAACAAAACCTGCACGTGAGGAGTTAAGGGCGGTCCCACCCGTCAGACCTTTTTCCTTTTCTTCGATTTAAAACTTTTTCAATCTTTCGAATTCCGTATCTCCCTTGTTTTAAGTCGGATTTGAACGAAACTTTCGTCAAAATCTTTCTAAAATCAAGATCTACGCAATGGCACTGGTTTGGTTATTTTTCGATTTTTTCTGGAATTTTTGGCTCTTTTTGTGTTAGCGAGTAGTTTGTGACGTTATTATTCAACCGGACAGGGTACATCTGCGAGGAGGAAACTGAGCTAATTGAGAACGAACCCCCAATTGAGCAAGGCAAGTCACTACGCCCTCTTCCTCGAATATGTTGATCCTATTTTTATAAATGTGTTGATTACAAATAAAATTGCATACTAATTATAAAATGTGTACCTACATTTGTTTAAGCCTTACCTTTGATATTGTTTATCCTTATGTATTTACACACCGTTGTTACCTGAGTGTATTACTTTACGTGTGATTATTTATTCACTGCTTAGCCCTGCTTACATAGACGTTATACACTCCATATGTGTGATATGTGGATGTGGTTATACTGATCACTCGATGGGAGTGATTGTTAGAGATCGGGTGGAGACATAAGCGCCACCCACAGCATGAAAACCTTTGCGAAAACTCAAAAACTTAATTAAACAAAAATGATTTCGATTGGGCGGCACGAATAGAATATGGGTGGTTCTGGGAACGGTAAGCCGCCGACCCTGGTCAGTTAAGGACCGAGTCAAGAAGCTAAGCAAGAAACGAACCGAGTACGACCACACTTCTTGAGTGGGGTTAGACCCGGTAGACTAGGTTATTCTCGTGGGGTAGCACCCCAGACATGGTAGGTTCTGGATATCGGTATGGAAATGTGAAAGTGTGTGGTTTAATGACGTCAAAGCTTTATATATGTATAATGTAACCTTCAATCTCAGGAGCGCTAGGACTCCCCTCACAACCGGCTCGAGGTAGGAATGTGGCGCCGGGGGTGCAATGGGGAGTCATAGTCCTTGGAGCGGGTGCCGCCATGCGAGGGTAACTGAAAAACCGGGCCGTGACAAGTCTCATGTGTTGGGTGCGTCACGGAGTGTGGGATTAAAAGCGTACATCCACTGCAGTGTGAGTAAATTAAACTATTCGAATAGCCGTGCTCGCGGTTAATGAGCGCCGGGACTTGTATTACTCTTGACTAGCCTCGTCAATTTGTAATATTGCTTAAAATATGATGGGTGTGGAAGGTATGACCTTGCCCGATGTGCGGAAAGGTCGTAGTGGTTAAAACTGTGGAAATTGAATGCGAGGGTAAATCGGACCAAGCGAGGCTTGGGGAAGGGGGATGAGCCCTCGCAGGTTAATGACAACTTCAATTTAACGTGGTTTTCAGTTAAAACTGCTATGTCATAGGTTTGTGAAATAATTTGTGAAAACTAGCTTTATGCAAGTAAACCAAGCCATCCTTGAACCCCTATGAACATTATATGCATTCTGTAGTGGTGGCTTGCTGAGTACGGTTGGTACTCACTCTTGCTTATTTAAATCTTTTAGAAAAGGTGTTGGTGTCGATCTGTACATGTGCTATGCTGGCAAGGAGTACCGAGGACGGCGGAATAGGGACCTAGGTTCACCAGTCGATGCGTGTGGGATAAAATGGACCGCCGCTGCTTCGCTTCCGCTACCTCATTTATTTGTGTTGGTATTTTGTGTTGTTGTCGACCATGCTTGGTCTATTCGGATCCCATTTGGGCTACCCTTGTATTATTAATAGATTGTAAGATCTGTATGACGATGTCAGCTTGTGATATACAACTGTGCCATGTGTGTACCATCTACTAATCCTAGGAATGGTATTGTAATACACATGGAGTTTCCGGTATACAAAACCGGGGGCCCACAGCTACCTCGACATCGGCACACCCGACTTCGGCTACATTGACCACGGCTACTCTACGCACGGCTTCATGGACCACGGCTTCTCGGCTCCTTCGCTTTGGCTACATCGACTATGGCACAAAGGGCTATCATCTGTATTGAACACTCCTACCGGTTTCCTCTTCAGTCCAAGTGTCCGCGTTGCTCACACTTGGACTGCGGGAGGATATTAGAGTATATGGTAGTTAGAGTTATATTAGGATCGGATTGATTTGTGTGGACTACTTTCATAATTGTAATCCTTTCTTATCTCTTCTTTATGTACTCTATATGTACCGACCTCCGAGGCTTAATACAATGTATCCAATATTCATAGTATCTCTCTCCCTACACTATTCAACATACCAGCCATCACCCACCACTAGCCGATCTCCTCCTCTATAGCTCCTCTTCCAATTCCCTCTCACCACCAGCCTCGCCTCGTCAAGGAGAACCCATTTCACTAATTTCCCCTCTCCCTTCGCCACCACTTTGATCCATCACCGAAGTCCTCTCTCTCCTGCCGGTTCACGCTCTTGCCGCCACCGTTCTGGCCATCCTCCTCTCTCCCTCTGCTTGCCACCACCCTCCCTAGGTGCGCCGCACTCGCGAACACCATTCACCGTCGGCGTCTCCACCTCCCAACCACCGGCGCCCCTCCTCTCTCTCCTCTTGTTTGCTCGGCAGAAGGAGGAAGAGGGAGGAAGACGAGAGGAAGAAGAAAAGAAAGAAAAATAAAAAGAAAAGAATATTCCTTGATAGGTGGGCCCTTACACAGATGCTATTTAATTCAAGGGTTAATTGGATCCATACCATTATAAATTCTTTAGTTTTGAAATATGTCATTACTATTCAACTATTTAGAACGATGTCATTATAATTTTTCAGGTAATGAAAATATATCACTACATACCCTTTACCCTTTCAATGTGTTTAACAAAATTCTTAGACCAAAATGCCATCTTCTTCTTCCTTGGTCTGCTTCCATCTCTCCTGTTCATCTTCTTCCTCTCGATTCTTGTTGCGGGTTCAGTGCAAGGGGTTGCCGATCAGGACGGGCTAGCTCAAGTCGGCTTTACCAAAGATCGTTCACCATCGCTATCTTTACTGCACTCAAGGATCTCCTGCAGTCAGCCTTTAGTTTTATTTTGATTTTGTGGCAACAAATCAGAAACCAATTAGCAGAGGGGAAGCGTGTTGGATTCATCCGTTGGGCTGTTGCTGCTCCTGCTTCCATCTTCGCAGCTGCTGCAGCCAGTCAGAGCTACCCGACCTGCCTCCTGTTCATCTTCTTCCTCCCATTTCTCGCACATGGTTGGTTTTCAGCTGCTGGAGGACGTACTCGTAGTTGGTTGCCTGCTGCTCGGCAGAAGCTAGTGGAACGGATTTTGGGATGTTTGACCAACTCAATTAGGCACATAGAAAAGATCGATGTTCAGTTTGAGATTACACAAGAAAAAAGCCACTCTGTCAGATCATGCACGTGTGGTGAAGCCGCCGAGGCGAACAACACCAGCTGCACCTTCCACAACGACGCGTCGACGACGAGCTCCACTCCTTGGTTGGCCAGTGAAGGGAAGAAGAGGAACTAGATGGCGCAGCATGACGCTGGCATCATGGCTGAGAGAGGAAATAGGAAGGAAGAAGACAGCTTGCCAGATTCGGATCCAGAAGGGGAAAAATAGGAGGAAGAAGATGAACAGGAGATGGGATGAGAAAGATGAGGGCAATTTGGTCTAAAAATTTTGTTAAACACATCCAAGAGGTATGTAGTGGCATATGTCTAATACCTGAAAAATTGTAATGACATGGCTCTGAATAGTTGAATAGTAATGGCTTATGTCAAAATTGAAAAATTTATAATGGTATGGATCCAATTAACCCTTAATTCAAATCCTATTTTTAGAAGCCCATATCTCCTAAACCGTAGATCCCATCTCAGTGAAACTTGGACCCAAATTCATCTAAGTTCAAACCCTACATTTTGATACTAAATTTGCTAATTTAAGATTTTATTTGAATTTTCTTAATTTATTTAAATACCATTTGAATTATATATATTTGATTTAAACTTATATTTGAATTTTCAATTTAAACTTATATTTGATTTTCAAATATTTCCTTTTATCCCAAAATACCTATTAGCCACTAAAAAGCCGTCAGTTGGAACTTTACGCCTTCCATAGGGACGTTCGTGTGGTCTATGGGCCTCGACGTCATACCGTTGGTTGTAAATCCTGGTAGAACCAAATCCAAGGTCAAAGTGTTGCTCCTCGCACCCCACGCCTCGATGCATACAGTGGTCGGAGCTTCACTATTCCCTCGACCTCCACAACACGCTGCACAGTAAGCTCTCGGGCTCTGTGTGATCCTAGCCGCTCCGTCGCCACTCACAGCTGTCGAACTAACACTTCCGCCCCGCTAAACCTGCACCAGCCTCCTATTCCTCTAGCCGATATGTTGTCTGTTGACACCGGCTAGAGAAGATACAAAACCTAGTCATTATGCTGCCCAACTCTAGCAACGACTAGCAAACAACCAAACCCTAGCCAATATATTACCCTACCTTAATAACAGCACAAATAGTTAAACCCTAATTGCCATATTATCGAAAATCCACACCCGTTACAATATCACCCATTTACCATTTCCCATATTCTACCTCACCTGAACCATACACTCTCCAACTACCTAGAATCTATACATACAATATAAATCCTAGCCGATATGCTATCCTACTCCACAATTGGCTCAAATATAACCAAACCCTAGCCATTATACTACCCAAACCTACCACCAGCTAATATTAGCCACATATCTGCTTAACCAGTTCTATTATCCAGTATATTCCCTACTCTCCAAGCAACCAAAGCCCACACATGAAATTTAAGCGACATTAGTTGCTTAATTCCCTCTCCACCTTACACCCCTAACCTTCCAAACCTATATATGATATATAAGCCTAGTAATCCCTATACCTTACAAAGGAGGTAGATTATACCCTAAACCTAGCCTTTCTCACCATTCATCATTTTCTTGTTATTTTATGGCTTTTATTGAATTTGGCTCTTCCTCTTCTTTAGTAGAGTTTATTATATTTTGGAGGCAACCTGTGGCATTTCAAGGATCGGGTAATCAAGTTGCTTATCTCGAATTTATTTGCATTGGAGCAAGGCAAGTTATTATTCCTCCCCTTCGAACAAAATTATCCTATATTCTATATCTCCATTATCTTATGCATTAGTCATACATGATTTTGAATGCATAACCTGAACATAGAAAACTAGATATATGCTAGCTTTGCTTAGCCCTACCTAGTTAGACTATGCATAAAATATAATGAACTTAGATTGGAACGGTACGCTAGAAAAGAAATATTTCCTCGTGGCTAGTACTGTTTCAATCGACATAGGCCTTGCCAAGTACGTGTGAAGAATGAACGAGTACGACCACAATTCTCGAGTGGGTATGGACCTAGCGGATTAAGTTATCTAGCAAAGGTGGTACCTCTGTATAGTGGTTCTATATTTAAGTCCTCGAGCAGGGTAATTGTGATATTTACCGAGGTGCAGGTAAATATATTGATTATCTTGCGAGCTATACTTTTGTGAAACCCTGATTGCGATGACGTGGTGTCATACAATCAGTTCTCTCTAAAGACCCCAAGAACGCCAGAACTCATCTCGCTGCTGATAACGCACGTTCAGAGCGTATGAGGATTAGAGTTTATGGAACAGGTACCACTGATGTTAGTAACCGAAAAGCTGGGCCATGACAAGACTAATGTGTTTGGCACGTCATGGATTGCGGGTAAAGCGTACATCTACTGCAGTATGAATATTCTTAAAACTATTCGAATAGCCATGCTCGTGGTTATCAAGCATCGGGACTCACAATGGCATCTTGGCTATAAACTTAATTCCAGATTTTATTAAATAATGTTGCATTTCAAACATTCTAGGTTCAATACTTCTACATTCTCGGCCTTCTGCAAGTAAACCTAGCCTTACTCAAATATAATTATTACATGTATTCATTACTTGATATAATAGCTTGATGAGTACATTGTATTCACCCTTGCTTTAACCCTTCTAGAGTTGATTTGAAGTTCTTACTTAAGCCGGGAGTTCAATCATATAAGTTAGTCCCATTTAAACTTAGTTTCCAAGTCTAGCATAGTTAGATGGTTTAATTTTATAGCAAAATAGTAGAGTTGGTTCATTCTATAGCTTCTGCTGTAATAGTTAGCAACAATCTTGTAAATAACCTATTATATTTTGTAATAAAATATCCTTTGAAACCTTCTTCAAATGTATGCAACGAAGATCCAGATTGTTGAACTTGTATCAATCTATTGATCCAGGGCTTGATACAAAACATGTCGGTTACCGAATCTTAAATTTTGAGACCCGACAGTGTGATGTGTCATGAGGTCAAATCCACGTACAAATCTAATGAAATTACACTAAGAACAACGAGAAACTGCACGCACGAACCTCTCCCCTACAAGAATAAAGAGTGATCAGCAAGAAACAAGCACACGAGCCGCACGCACTAATCTCGACGCAAAATCATAGGCTGAAAATTCGACAGATTTGGCAAAAAAAATATCTATCGACGCATATATAGCAAAACCGCTGTTTTGCCCTTAAAAATATCCCAAAGAGATGGCAATTCACTTGGTCATTGGTTCTTTTCACATCTAACTTGTGCTTAATGTTGATTAGCTGATCCATCTTTGTTAAGTATGATTCGCTCGTAGACCTCTACTCCTGTCGTAAAAACATGCCTGGCGTCTTGCATGTTGGGAATATATGATATGCACACACACATACACACCAACTAATAAATATGATCAAAATTTTTTGAAGAATATATACGTACATTTTCAATAGTATTATATATACATGTAAAGTCTCATCGTCAAATTTAGTATACATACATAAAAAAAAGATAAAATTCTGACAAACTCAAAATTGCCATAATTTTTGTTTCTTTACAGCTAAAATATAATAAATTTGAGGTTAAAATTTTACACATAGGCATAATACTTTTGAAAGTATATGCATAAATTTTTTTAGATTTTTTCACGATATTTGTTAGTTGGTGCACATGAAGCGTGCACGTGAAATTTATGTCCAGATGATATATTCCCGTCTTGCCTATCAATATATAGGTACGGTCTTTTAATTTCAAACACAACTACCGCCACCACTTTCTTTTGAGAATATTTCAAAACCAAAAAAGATTTATATAATATGCTTGATTTTCATATATCAAAATCTAAGTATTTAAAAACATTAAAAGTATAGTAATATTCAAACCTTGTAAAGTGTAAGATCGAATCCCAAATACCAAGCCAACCAGAGGGAAGGTGAATGGTTGTAACACCAAAAACCAAAAACTTTAAGCGGAAATTAAAGTTACCCTCTTTTCGATGTAGATCGCCGCCATCGCCGCTGCTGTCAAAACGCCGCCGCCGGTCTGACCGCTCGAGCTCCCCGGTCTGACTGCCCAGTCGCCGCCAGTCTGACCGGTGTATATTCGCCGGTTGGACCGTCGCCTCTCGCCGGTTAGACCGCCCGTAGTACTTCGGTCTGACCGTCGAGATCCAGAACAACACCGGTAAAAACACTTGAAGATATAGATCAAATCACACGACTTTATTGCATAAACTAGTGTTTACAAAGTGCAACCACAGCACTCCTCTCCACAATTTCGACTAATATCAAAACCCTAACTCAAAGCTCTAAAAGCTTGATCTAAAACTCCATATAACTCACACCAAGAGACAACACCCTGCCCCTCTATTTATACCCTCATCACGGCTGCCCCTAGCCACGAATCCTACTCATACAAGAAGTCCTAATCTCATAGGAAACCTCCCATACAAGCAACAAACTCAACACTATCCAAATTTGGACTCCTACCAAATTTGACTCCGCTTTCCATACACATACAACACCACGTGTACGCCATATGGAAACCTTCACCTCTACATGCATTGTTCTCTAGCCTGAGCATCCCGCATGATATCCTCGACCGTCTAGACCTCAACTTCTCCCAAGCCTAGTCTTGATCCATCACCGGCTATACTCCCATAGCCTCAAGCAACACTTGCACGTGAACAACAAAGAAACTCCATATCCGAGTGCAAGTTATCCCCAACTTGACTCATATTAGCATAACACCAGTATCCACACGTATAGAAACCAACTTAAAGTCAAATCCACAAAGGAAACATCCAAATCCAAATCCAACAAGAAGTCGGCTCACTCTGTCAACTCTGCCTGTCAGACCACGTGCCGGTCGGTCTGACACCTCCGGTCTGACCGGCCGCCTTAGCCCGGTCTGACCGGTACACAACCGTCAGCACAAACACTATTCACCGTCTGAAAACATATCTCCGTATTTTCACAAACACTTACCTTTGACAATTGTTCATCACCAAGATCATCACATGATCCAACAATCTCCCCCTTGATGAATACATTGGCAACGTCTCCAAAATGCAATTTAGTGTTTTTGAAAAACGAAAACAAAAACGAATCAAAAAGCTCAGACGGCTCAAAAATCACAAACGTGACGAAAAGAAAACTCTCCCCTTTTTAAAAGAAAGAATTTCCCATATTTGAAAGAATTTCCCATATTTGAAATCCAAAACTTCAAAATCAACTATTTTTAAAATGGAAGCAAATCAATTCTCCCCCTTTCAAGAAGCATGCATTTTGTATGTTTCTCCCCCTTTGACAATGATTTCATCAAGAATGCAAAAGAGAAATAATAACAAATATATCACAAATGCAATATTTTTATTTTCTAAGTTTTTTATCATCGAGAGCTTTAAAGTATACCAAAAGCAATTCATGATCATGTTTTGCAATAACAAGGAGATAAATTTATTAACTAGTTAACAAGCATACACTATAGTATAAACATGAATCAAAAATATTACAATTAAGCTCAACTTAGCAATAAAGATTCATGATTTCAAACGATTTATAATGCAACGTATTCACAAGCATATAGGTTGAAAAAATAAACATCTATACATATACACCTGCTGCATTTATCACTCTTTCTCAAATAAGCTTTAGCACAAAACAATCAAGAGAATTTTTAACTTTTATTTGAGCTTCTTTTTGCTCATATTTTTTCTCTCAAGACTGTTTCCAAGGATTCGGCACCCATTATTTTTGCTCACATCGAATACGTCCTCAAGACTGTTTCCAAGGATTCGGTATTCATTATTTTCTCTCATAGATATTTTTTATTCTCTTGTCCAATGAATATTTAAAAGCTATTTGAGGAATAACAAATCCATAAAGCATATATATATAAACATTCATCATTCAATCAATATGCTAGCATCAATATTGCATATTTTCTTAATTCAAGTAAAATAATTAGTGTCATGCATTATCTCACTTAAAAGCAATATTTAAGCTTCATGAAAAGACTAAAATGCATACAAGCTAACATAGCAATAAATAAATCTCAACTATTTTGCTAGCATGCACAAGAATATACTAGAGGTATAAAACAAAGCTCTCTTTTTATCATTATATTTATTTTCATATTTCTAAACAAATGCATAAAAAATAAACATGAATACATGAAAAAGCACAAACTCCCCCTCAAATTAACCTCCAATTTCCCTCGAAGAAAAATCAAGAAGAAATAAAAGATTTGAAAAAGACATCCAATTGCCAATGATATCACCAAGGTTCTCATGAATTGACATATATTCATTTGAATTAACCAAAACTACTATCTCACAAACTAGCACATGAAAAGCTAATAATTGAGAAAGTAGAACAAAATTATGTCAATCCAAAATTACCTTGATGTTACCTTTAAAAGCAACCGTCATCTCAACGTTGAACACTCATGGGGAGTATGCCCAAAAATACCTACGAAAGAGAAAATGTCGAGGCCTCCGTGTTGGGGTTAGAAATAAGAAATTTTGGAATCCAACACTGAGTCACACGACCAATAGAACCAGTAGGTACATATGCACGAACAAAATCAGAATCAGACTTACCTGAAAACTTACCTTGAGGCTTCACAAAAGTCCGATTTAAATTACACGCAAAATAGCCCTGAGGCCGGTCTGACCGTCGCTGTCCCTGCGGTCTGACCGGACCTGGCTGCCAGTCTGACCGTCGGTACACTTGCAGTCTGACCGCTGGCCGTGACCGGTCTGACCAACTGGTCAGTGTCGATCTAACCGAGCTCCTCGATCCAAAACCCGATTTTTGCCACCGTTGTTTAGCAAAAGCAATTTCTCTTTCTTTTTTCTGTTTATGAGCAAGTCTAAAACAAAACCCAACCAAATGTCCATCTTTTCCAAAAAAAGAACAAGTATACTTCTCACGACAAGAAATTTTTGCAGTAGATGGTTTTGAAATTGATGGTTTTGCAAAAGACTTTTTCTCTTGAATCATTGAAGAAAGAGAAGCCAAAATTTCACCGAATTTAAAAATCGTTTTCTTTTGTTCGGGTTTTGTCAAAACAGCACCTTTTTCAGTTATGCTCAAAACAGCAGGTTGGTGATTTGTAAAATAGGCATTAGTATTAAAACCTACACCACGATTGAAAGTGCTCACTTTTGATTGATCCAAAATCATGTTAAGTTTCTTTTTACCATCTGAAAACTTTTCCAAAGAACTTTTCAAATAAAAAACTTCTTTTTTCAAATTAACGCAATTTTCACAATCAACCAAAACACCTTTATTTTTGCGACACTTAGAACAAGAAAGTACTTCATCTTGTTTTACAATATTTTTGTCACGCCCCAAACTAGCCCCGAGCAGAGGCCAGTATAAGGCGATCCAAATTAACCTGTATGCCTGTACCAGTCCCAGGAAATAGCGCTGGTACAACAGGAAGACAGAATATCACAACAACAGCGGTCTCTTTATTAAGAGTAGGATTACAACCAAGGTTGGAACTGCGGACAGAACCCGAGTTCGCAACAACATTACAAAAAGGCGGAAGCGGAAAGCGGAGACTAGCCCTAAGCCACAAGCAAAGCCTTGGGGAAAGGCCGAAACCCTACTACTGCTCGAAGTCTGCTTGCTCCTGGAAGAACTCTTCATCAGCCGGGTCCACCTCTTCGTCTTCAAGAACTGGGGGGGTTTAATTATATAGAGCAAGGGTGAGTATGGGAGTACTCAGCAAGTCAGGGGAATTAAGTGTTTAATGCAAGCTTCAAGGGAAAGCCAGTTGTTTTTCACAATTGATTTTAGTTTAAGACTTTCAGAAACATCTAAGTGAGTGCTTCTCAACGGCGCGGACGAGAAAGTGCGTCTCATCCGGCCGGAGCAGTGAAAATGTGTCGATTGATTCTTGTCGGCACGAGAGGCTCCCAGCCAATCGTTTACCGACCCGGCTGCTCCAACAGCCACACGCGAGAGGCTCCCTGCCAATCGCTCACCAGCACCGGCTGCACCAACAGCCACGAATCAAACACGTCGGAACAAGAGGCTCCCTGCCAATCGTTCACCGACACCGGCTGCTCCAACAGCCTCGAATCAAACACGTCGGAACGAGAGGCTCCCTGCCAATCGTTCACCGACACCGGCTGCTCCAACAGCCTCAAACCAATCACAAAAGGGAAAAACTCACACACCAACAGCAATTTCCAAAGTGTTCACTAAAACTACGCTAAGGAATCACCTCACATCCTCCCATGACCGTGGGCACGGCTGTTCGAATAGTTATTAACCTCTGCAGAAGGGGTACACTTTACCCACACGACGTTACTAACCCCGAATCACCCAGCCCGCGACTCTCGGTCACGTCTGGCGACCTTGAGGCTTTCACGACAAGGCATTTCGAAAGCCGACTCAGGGTCATCTTATGCCAACTGGAGGGGTCCCACGGACCAACACCAGGTTAGGTCCCAGACCATACTGTGCCAGGAAGCCCAGGGGTCCTCCCCGACACCACCCCAGCGAATCCACTTGTCCCTTGGCAGCAAGATTTCCCTGGCCTAGCTAATTACTCAGCCAGGGGCGTCCCATATCACCCATGTGGTCGTACTTGACATATGCTCGGATGTAATTCCCAAGGAATCGGTCCTTAGAGCGAGAACGGACAGACCGTACCTCCAGTACGTCTTCCGTACCGCGAGTTTTAGAAACTCACTTTATTTTCAAGGCACCAACCCAAGTGTCGGGTTTTCCAAGCATTTTGTAAACTCAAGTTTTACCCAGGTGATCAATTTTAGAGTTTGAGGGGAGTCTCGATATTCGTACGCGAGGTGCGAATACCGAGATTTCACCTGACGGGTGTCAAGGGTGTTAGGGTATTCAAATATCAAGGAAGGTGAATGCAGCAAATGGGTAGGGCCTGCCGGTTGTATTGCAAACCGAGGCCAAGTGCCAAGTGTAACCTAGTTAATGCATAGTTTGCGGAAATCAAAATACTTAATTTAAACTATAGGTTCAATTGATCAAAGGTGACTTGCCTTGCTCGAGATCTTGAGCTTCTTCCTCGAAATCCGCGCACTGCGGGTCTTCGGGCTCCGAGACTACACGCAGAACGAGACGACTCAACAAAGCGATAAAAAGAAGCCCTATTAAAGACCATTAAGCATGCCATTGGATAGATCTCGATTTTTGAGAAATTTTGGAAGTGGAACGGAGTCAATCGGACGATCGGTTGAGAAGATATGAATTTCCGAAGATTAAAGGATTTTCTGGAAAAAGAAAAGGAATTATTAATTCCCTGGAAAAAGAAAAGAAGGAGGGATGCAATTTAGATTTCATTTTGGGCGGCTAAGGGCAGCCCAATAGAATGGAATGTACGCGGCCGAAATAATGGGCCGACGGTCCGAAGGAGTCGGCCCACAGCCGAGTGGCGCGGCCTGGTCCGGCCTCCCGAGTGACTCGGGGCCGTCCGGCCTCCCGAGTGACTCGGGGCCGACTGGGCCGGACCGAGTGACTCGGGCCGACTGGACACGGAGGCCGAGTGGGCCAAGGAGGGGTGGGAGGCCGAGTGGCCCGAGGCCAACTGGGCCGAGCGGGAAAGAGGCCGAGTGGCCGAGTGGAGAGGAGGGGGCCGATGGGCCGCGGCAGGCCGCGACCTACGCGGGCGGCTGGTCCGGTGGACCGTGTCCACCGCGCGGGCGCTAGGGCGGGGCCCGCCCGGTAGCGGCACAGTCTACGCGGACCGAGCGCACGGAGGGGAAAAGAGGGAGTGTGCCGGCTGGCGCTTGCGTGGCGCCTGCGTGGCGGCCACGTGGGCCGGCCGGGCGAATGAGGGGAGAAGGCGCCGGGCGACGGCGGCGACGGCAGAGGGGCTCGGGCGACACGGTGCGAGGCCGGAGAGGGGAGGGGAGCGCACCGGGATGGAGAGGAGAGATAGAGGGAGTGAGCCGGCGGCTCGGTTTCGCCGGGAGAAGGCCGACGGCGACTGACGACGACGCGCGACGGCGGCGGCTACGGCGGCGCGAAGAGGGGGCGGAGGAGAGGGAGTCGGCCACGGCGGCGCCCGGGAGAGAGTTCTACATGCTGCCGGCAAGCTTAAACCGAGGAGAAAGAGGGAGACGGGTGGGAGGAGGCGGTTACCGCGGCGGGGCAGCAAGCCGGAGAAGAGGGCGACGGCGTGGGCGCGGCGCGGCTCCGGCCGAGGGAGAGGGCGGGCGAGACGGCGCCCGGAGCTCCTTCGGGCGCCCTCGGCTGCGACGGCGGCGACGGGGGTGGCGGCGGCAGCGGGAAGGTGGCGAGCTCGGGGAGGCGCGATGGCGGCCGGGCGGAGGGGAAAGAATGCGGCCGAGCGGCGGAGAGGATTTTATAGGGGGCGCTAGGTCAGTTCGGCCGGGGGGAGAGAGAGGTGGTGCGGCAGAGAGGCGGTGGAGCGCGGCGAGGGGACCGCGCTGGCGCTCCGGCGCTAGCGGCCAAGCGCGGCAGCGGTGACGCCGGCCAGTCGGGAAAAAGGAAAAAGGGGAGAAAAAGGAGGCTTGCCTCCTAGCCGATTTGGGTAAGGGCGCGCGCGGGGAGAGAGAGAGGGAGGCGCGCGCTCGGCTCCTAGGCGGCACGCGGGCGCGCGAGCGTCAGGGCCGGGAACGGCGGCAGGACGGAACGGCGCCGACGGGAACCGTTGGGGAGAAGAGAGAGAGAGAAGGACGGGCAAGGGGGACTGGGCCGAGGCGGCCCGAGAAGGGAGAGAGAGAGAAAAAGGAGGCCGAAGGGGGAAAAGGTGGCCGCGCGGGCGGCTGGGCCGAGGGGGGGAACGACTTGGGCCGAAAGGGGACCGGCCCGAGGGGGAGAGGGAAAAGGCCGGGAAGAAGTCGGCCCGAGAGCAGAGGGAGGTAAAGTGGACTTTACCAGAGAAAATGAAAGAGGGAGTTTGAGGGCTCGGATTCGAAATCCGATTTCGCGGTTTTCTCCGGGATTGAACTGAGAGGGGAGACACGAGACCTTGGCACACGACAAGACTCAACCGAAGAGCAAACTTTCGCAAATAGGGTTTTTAGTAATTAGGTTTTCCCGCTAACGCCGCGACAAAACGGGCGTTACAATTTTCCATGTACTCAATACGTCCTAAAGCATCTTTCAATTTCATCTCATTCAAAAAACACTTTGAGCAATTTTGAGAAATCAAAACATCCTTGTGTTGTTTAATCTTTTTCGCACACAAAACATTGAACAAAGAACTTGCACATAAAGCAGTTTTATATTTTTTCAAAATATTCTTTGTCAACATTAATTCATCAACAACACGAGCATGCAAAGCAAATCCAAGAGCAAGAGAAGATTTAAATCTCAAATTATGATCAAAATTGATATCTCTAATTTTTGAAATTTCATGCATTAAAACTTCATAATTTTTACAATTATCATCATCAGGAATAAGTGATTTTAATCTAGCAATTTCAGAATTAAGAGATTCAATGATAAACTCTTGTTTTTTAATCATCTTCTCACATCTTTTATTTTTGGAGCTAAAAGTGGAAATTACTTCTTCAAAAAATTCTATGGAAGGACTTACCTCATTATCTTCAATTTCTGACTCAGATTCACCATGAGCCATGAAGCAAAAATCAGAGATGTACTCTTCCTTGTCCTTATCTTCATCACTTTTAATATCACCATTGCTTGCCGGTTCAAAAGCAGCATAGACTTGATTTAGCACCTTCTTGAGAGCCTCCTTGGATCTTCTTCCCTTGAATGTTGTAACGGGCTTGTTGTCCTTGGTCTTGACTCCATTGTCATCTTTCTTGTCTCTCCCCAACTTGGGACAATGTGAGCGAATGTGATCAAGCTCCCCACATTCAAAACATCGAATTCGACCTCCTCTTTTCTTCAACCTAACATTGTTCATAGCTCGAGACAACTTGTTAATAGCCAAAGCCAAATCCTCCTCCTCGAATGATTCGAGTTGATCATCGGACAAGGCATTAATGGAATAAAGAGAGACAGAGTTCGATGAAGAAGCACCAAGATCCAATGAAGAAACCAAAGCACTTGACTTAGAATCAACCTTTTGAGAAAGAATATTCATCTCATGGGTTTTGAGTTTTGTGTAAAGAGAATCCAAAGTCAAGCAAAACATATCAACTGATTCTTGAATCGAAGTTACTTTCATCTCCCAAATTGACATATCAAGTCCATTCAAAAAGTGGCGAGAAACTTCAAATTGAGAGTAATTAACATCATAAGAAGAATCCACAGATCGAAGATTACTCAAAATCTTATTGAATCTAGCAAGATAATCATCTAAAGCTTCTTCAGATTTCATCTCAAATTTTATGTAATCCTTTTTGAAAATATCTTTACGTAATTCTTTAATGTTGGAAGTACCTTGATGAAAATTACGCAAAGCGTTCCAAATCTCATTGCCAGTTTTTAGATGTGACACTCGATCAAAATCCGAGCGAGAAATTCCACTCAATAAAATATTTCTAGCTTTGCAATTATTTTCAAACTTAGTTTTCAAAGCAGTAGTGTTAATTTGATCTGGAATTTCATAGGGTTGAGCAACCTTAGGCCAAATGTCATAATCTTGAGCCATAATATAAGATTGCATCTTGTCACACCAATAAGGAAAATCGACACCATTGAAAACATGTGGCTTGGTTGAAAACTTGTCAGCCATGGCTTAAAAACTTTAGATTGGTAAAAATCCAAAGAAGAAGAACAAGGCTCTGATACCACTTGTAAGATCGAATCCCAAATACCAAGCCAACCAGAGGGGAGGTGAATGGTTGTAACACCAAAAACCAAAAACTTTAAGCGGAAATTAAAGTTACCCTCTTTTCGATGTAGATCGCCGCCGTCGCCGCTGCTGTCAAAACGCCGCCGCCGGTCTGACCGCCCGAGCTCCCCGGTCTGACCGCCCAGTCGCCGCCGGTCTGATCGGTGTATATTCGCCGGTTGGACCGTCGCCTCTCGCCGGTTAAACCGCCCGTAGTACTTCGGTCTGACCGTCGAGATCCAGAACAACACCGGTAAAAACACTTGAAGATATAGATCAAATCACACGACTTTATTGCATCAACTAGTGTTTACAAAGTGCAACCACAGCACTCCTCTCCACAATTTCGACTAATATCAAAACCCTAACTCAAAGCTCTAAAAGCTTGATCTAAAACTCCATATAACTCACACCAAGAGACAACACCCTGCCCCTCTATTTATACCCTCATCACGGCTGCCCTACCACGAATCCTACTCATACAAGAAGTCCTAATCCCATACGAAACCTCCCATACAAGCAACAAACTCAACACTATCCAAATTTGGACTCCTACCAAATTTGACTCCGTTTTCCATACGTATACAACACCACGTGTACGCCATATGGAAACCTTCACCTCTACATGCATTGTTCTCTAGCCTGAGCATCCCGCGTGATATCCTCGACCGTCTGGAGCTCAACTTCTCCCAAGCCTAGTCCCGATCCATCACCGGCTATACTCCCATGGCCTCAAGCAACACCTGTACGTGAACAACAAAGAAACTCTATATCCGAGTGCAAGTTATCCCCAACTTGACTCACATTAGCATAACACCAGTATCCACACGTATAGAAACCAACTCAAAGTTAAATCCACGAAGAAAACATCCAAATCCAAATCCGACAAGAAGTCGGCTCACTCTGTCAACTCTGCCTGTCAGACCGCGTGCCAGCCGGTCTGACCGCTCGCACACCTCCGGTCTGACCGGCCGCCTTAGCCCGGTCTGACCGGTACACAACCGTCAGCACAAATACTATTCACCGTCTGAAAACATATCTCCGTATTTTCACAAACATTTACCTTTGACAATTGTTCATCACCAAGATCATCACATGATCCAACATAAAGTTGGTTTGAAACATGTGCAAGATGACATAAAATTTCTGTTTTGCTATCCTAACATCGACAGAAAATTGTTGTTGGGGGGTGGGGGAGGGGGGGGAGTGGGGGGCTTTTGATTCTTCAGCTGTTGGATCGTGATTCGTGATGTTGAAAATTGTAAGGGGGCTTTTGATTTTTCAGCCGTTGGATGTGATTCGTGCTGGCAGGGGGTGAAAATTTTTCGCATGCGAGGGTAATTGAACTCAGGACGAGGGCCTTGCAAGCCTTCGAAGCTAGCTAAAAGCCTTTGGTGCTAAGATCAGTAGAAAAAAAATCAACCTTGACCTTGTGTTTACTGATGGAACAAGGAAAGAAATAAATAAATACTGGGATAAGCCTTGCCGAGAAGACGCCGCTATTCCTCTAGAATCAGAGTGAATTTGTAAGTCAAAGGGTAAATTTCAAGGCACCTTAGAACAAAAATGACAGAGTGAATGCGCTCATGTACAAAATTAGCTACCCCCCAAAAAAAAAAAGCAATGAACTAATTTGCACCGAATATCTTGCACCTAATCATACACACCTGCCAAATTCTTATATCGCCAATACAAATTACTTTTCTTATCATATTGCTACCATATAAATTTAAGCATTCTTGATTACCATTAATTTGCAATCCATTCAAATTTCACCCAAATCATACATATCCAAAGATGAACAGAGCGATGCCCACTATAAAACCCATATCAAATCGGACAATGATCATGAAGTGCTTGGGACAACATTATGCGAACACTATCCCATCTCTCAACTCATTGCTTGCAACCACTCTCAGATTTGTTTGCTGCTGCTGTCCCTTGTCCATGTGGCACAATACTCAGGTAACTATACTTTCCATATCACATCTAACTACACACTCATCTCTCATCCCTCTTTCTTTCTTTCTATATATATATATATATATATATATATATATATATATATATATATATACACATATGTCCCATTTAGAACACGAGGATTTTTCTCAGTTTTTTTTGCGAAAATCAAAACATAAAATTAATTTCCGTGTTCCAAACACAACCTACATTTTTCAATATTACTTTCTCCGTCCTAAAATATAATAGATTTTAAACAGATGAGATACAACAAATTTAGACATGAAGGTTGTTCAGATTCATAGTATTAAAAAATATCTTATCAGTCTAAACTTTTTTATATTTTAGGACGAAAGAAATACTACGTATGACCAATGTCACCTCCTTATGGCTAATGTTTCTTTCTGATGTTTCTGATGTTTTTTCTTTCTTTTTTTTTTCTTGTCGTTGTGTTGCAGATATGGCGACCAAGTTGATAGCAGATTATGATGGTGGCCCACCGGTGAGGAGTATCAAAGCAGGGTCTTGCAACTATATCCTGTACCCAGGCAGCGCGTGTTTTCAGGACACGTGCAACACGTTCTGCCAACGCATGCAGGATTCAGCCACACGACAACGTGTCCGCCTCTGGCCTCTGCACTTCCCAGGGATGCGAGTGTGTATATTGTCCTAATTAACCAACGTTAAATATTAAAAAATAGAGAAAGTAACTCTTTAAAAACAGAACAATATGTAATGATACTGATAGTTCTAAAAGAAAAATACTGCTACACTATGAGCAAATTTGTAGTTGGTGTTGGGCATTGATGCAACACCATTGATAGTTGATACTGGAAATTTAGGAAAATAGCACAAATGTTGCTATTATCTTAAAAACAAGAATTAAATGAGTTGCTGTTTTTGTGCCTGTGAATTCTGTGCCAAAGATTTTAGAGACTGATCCTGAGGATGTTCCAGTCATGTTGTGAATTTCAATTCTGAGCTCAAGAATGACACAAGGCCGTACCTGACAGATTTAGATAATTAATTATTATGTGCTTTAATCTTAAGGCAAACTTAAGAATGATCGATCTTAGGTTTAAAATCGTCAGCATGTGCTTACCAAGAAAAGAATTGTAAACAAACTTATGAATGACAACGGCCAGACTTGCATACTTAAACTAAAGCTCAGTTTGTCAAAAAGTACTACCCATTGCAGTTGAAAAGTCAAGCTCGATGATCAATGGAGCATTCCCATAGCCATGAAAATCTCAACCGGTTTACCCAAAATTTGAGCGTTCACTAGTTTTTTCTCCGTAACAATGTGGGTTGTAATTTGTAAATTGATTACCATAACACAAAGGTGTTCATCAGCGCCCAGATCATCGACGTCATACTTAAAGGCATCACGTACGTTTTGTTGGGTCAATCTGAATCTGAATCATCAATAATCTTCATGTTTTCTTCAGGCCGGTGAATTAGCAGCGGTGATCCAAGCCATGAATCCCGATGAATACGAGACCATCAGACCACGATGGGGACGACGACGATCAGAGCGAGCAGAGGAGGTTGCGTCAGAATTCAGAAATTGGACGTCAGAGTGCACATGGCCAACCTATCAGTTCAGAGAAAACATGCCGGCTTTTCGTCAGAATTAGGTTCACCCATCAACAGGTTGAGACAATAATCTACTGGTACAATAATGTTGCTTAATTAAGTTCAGTGAGAAGTAGCTACTGAAATTCACAAATGATTATCAAGCAACAGCAGATTGAACAATAAGAGATGGTGAATTGTTTCAGATGGCCTTGTAGCTAGGCCTAACGTTATACTTCAGTGATCTCTCTTAATTGTAAATCTGTCAGTATCGATGAGTTCTTGAAGTACAATTTTATTATTGTTGCATCCGTGAAATTGAAGTATACATTCAGAACACGAGGACATATTCAAAACAGTTCGTACATGCACGACAGCACGAGTGTCCAAATTCTATTTCAACATGGCCAAGTAATTCATGTTCTACTAACTAGCTCACAAAGCTAACTTTTTCATTAAGATGGATGGTCAGACTAGCTAATTATCGACACCATGAACACAAGAACCAAGACCATGCATGCATTATCGATCCATGTGTATTAACTAGTATATAGATAAGAATCAAATACAATCTTGTTAGTTGGATTAGTCAATGGCTCAATGCCAATGAGCTACAAAAAAAGGGCTTACATGTAGTTAGCTGCTGACCGGATACAAAAGGCTCCAGATCTCCAACATTGTGTTACCTAACGAGGATATAAACTCCACAATCCTTTTTTTAGCTTTGCATGTGATTGTCAGCTAGTATGAAGTTCAAAAAAAACAAATTAATATACAATTGCAAACCCAAATTTAATTATATTGGGTCAACTCTGTAAGCTGCACCAGCAGCAATGACCACGCAGATTGATATTCAGAACTGCGTACAAAATCATGTTATCTGTCGTCGGTTACTCCCACTGCTTTCGAATTACAATCATTTTATATTTGTCCTAATCAACCATTCCAATTTTTTACTATTAATTTCTACAAGCTTATAAAGTTTAATCTATAGGATTTATATTTTTAGATTTATCATTTTTATATTATATTGTTTACATCTTGTTAAGCTACATGGATTTTTAAAAATTAATAATCAAATATAAATATATTTGATTTAAGATAAACAAAAACGAGAAGTAATTTGAACATAGCCTTATCTGTCGCATCTAATTAAAGATAATTAAGATCATAGACAAAGCGGACATAAGAGGAGCATCTGCTCTGCGCAGATCTTAAGTTCTCAACTAGATAAGTCCATATGATTCCTTGCCATTATCTGAAAAAAATATATATATGCATGATTGCTTGCGTCTGCTAACTGTCTACTTGATCCATGTTGGTGTTTACTGTGCACAGCATTTTCAGCGTATATTAATCAGTTTATTAATTGACAAACTCACTATTGAGAACTTAAGATGACGCTGGAGTAGTTTGTTATAGTTAAAGAATGTTATAGTCGCTCTTCAATAATGGCTCTTAAAAATATGTGTGAAAAGGTCATATATATGCAGTGTTTGAAATTTTGGGAACGAAATTTCTGGAAATTTCGGAAATTTTGCCCCCCACCAAAATGCTAACATCTCGCCCAAATTTCGGTTTTTTGCAATTTTTTTATGAATTTGGTCAAATTTTATTTAAATTTATTCAAAATCCGTCAAAAAATAAAAAAAATTCGTACGAAATTTATCCGAAATTCCAGAAATTTCGGTTCTATCACTCAGCAGCGGCAGAACTGCTGCTTCCGAAATTTAAAACCCTGTATATATGTTCAAACAAAGTTGAATCGACTGCCACACTTTATTGATTTAACCGGTGTAGTTTAAAAGCATATATTTGACAAACCATTACTTTTTTTACTGATAGAATAGGCATGATGCACATGAGCAGGTTAATTTATGCAATTAACCGTGCTATCACGAACCACCTAATACCATGATAAATTACTGTCTCCATCGCTCCATGGAAAATAAAAAGAAATGACCAAAGGTTGATCCGGAGATCAATCCAGCTTTATAGGAAAGCCAAAGACGGTTCACACAAAATTTCAATCTCCCAAAAACGGTGACTGATTATATAATTGTTCCAATAGAACATATATTCTATTATAAGACGCTTTAACTTTTTTAATCAAATATTTTTAAGTTTGATTAAATTTATAGGAAAACATAGTAACATTCTCAACGTAAAACAAATATTATTAATATGTATTCAATATTATATTTAATAAAATTAATTTGGTGTTGTAGCTAGTGCTAAATTTTTCTATAACTTTAATCAAACCTATAAAAGTTTGAAAAGAAATCATGATGTCTTGTAATATAAAAGAAACAAAGAATTTACTAGCAACATTCAGTAGACATTAGACCATATGAAACATGAGACACAGAAAGGCAGTGAAAAAAGGAAGAAGATTCTACCTGTCGATGATCAGTTGCCAACTCTGATGACTGACTGACCAGTGACCACAGCCCCGGTTAGCTGGCGATGCTGCAAGACTAATCAAGCAAAAGTCTTGAATAATCTTTTCTCTGGTCCTGCTTCATGCTTGTGTGCATAGATAAATAGGTAAAGGCTGGCAGAACCCAGACAGAAAGCACAAGATCCGAGGAGCAGATCGACCAAAAGTTTCTGATCCCCTCTTCTTCTCGCTTGCTTCTCTCCTACTCGATCAATCTCGCTAGAGCTTCTTGCTTGCTTTGATCTCTCGAGCCTCTAGCCTAGCTTAGCTAGCTAAGCTAGCTACTCATCAGTGTCCTAAGTAGAGTTGCTAGCTAGCTAAGCATGGCGAGCAATGGCGAGGCGACGACGGGGAGCGAGACGGCGGCGCCGGCGCCGGTGCCGGAGCCGACCCCGCCGCCGTGCCAGGGGAGGCTCATCACCGTGCTGAGCATCGACGGCGGCGGCATCCGCGGCCTCATCCCGGCCACCATCCTCGCCTGCCTCGAGGCCAAGCTCCAGGTATATACGTAGCAAGAACACACACACACTGCTGCTAGCTCATCAGCTGATCAGCTCAGCTATGGTGAAATCAAATGCTGATCTGCAAGGAACGGAACAATCGTGTGTTCAACAGCGAAAACATAGTCGCTACAATAGAGAAGAGTCAAGGGATCGATGATATCAAAGGGGATCGCAGACCGTCCATCAGAGATGCATTGATGATAGTGAATCCAATAAGATGTCGTCCCTTGACTGATCTTGATCCCTATTGCTACACCTAAACTATTTGGAACATCTAAATCCCTGGTTTTAATATAAATGATACAAGGTTTTCCGTATTCGGAAAAAAAATATGATGATTAATTTGGTGATGATTAATTCAGGAGCTGGACGGGCCGGAGGCGAGGATCGCGGACTACTTCGACGTGATCGCCGGGACGAGCACCGGGGCGCTGATCACGTCCATGCTGGCGGCGCCGGACGACGACCGGCGGCCGCTCTTCGCCGCCGGCGACCTCACCAACTTCTACCTCGAGAACGGGCCCAAGATCTTCCCGCAGCGGAGGTGCGTGTCGAATATCGATCGATCTCTGTCTTTTTTTCAGAGAATCGATTCGCGATCGCATCACATGTCGATGATCATATCGCTGCATTTTTGTTGAATGCTAATGTTGATTCGTTCGTGACGGGCATATGCACATGCAGGTTAATTAATTCAAAGCTTTAAAACGATTCTTCTTTTGCGAGAAAAAAAGAAAAGAAATTTCTGAAGCTCTTGATATATATAGATCGATTGTTCTTGGTAGGACTTGCATCTGCCTCCTTATGCTCCTTGGTAGGAAAAGACTGGTCTATGTAGTCAAAACTATCATGACATATGGCATCATCTTTGTCACTCCTTTTTATTGATTCGAAGTCACATAACCACACTTAATAACCAGTTTTTTATTCGCAAATAATTGCTTGTAGTTTTGCCATGTTACCTTTATGCTACAGAGAGTTTTGGTTAGAATTTACTTTCTTTTCTAGATAATAGAATATTTTGTTCATATGGCTGGAATTTACTTGGGTCAGGCTATGATTTGCTTGCTTCCACAAATTGTTTTTTTTTTGTTTGGGGGGGGGCAGACGAATTAGGATTTTATTAAGCCGTTTGTGAACTTGTTATGTCACTTCACCACTCTGTTTTGTCCTCTCTTTTTTTTTTCTGCCTACGAAGGAAAGTGACCAAATCAGATTAGAACAAAGGAGTTAAAAGGTGTAGTACGGAGTACACATTGCAAAAGACAACAAACGTGGTTGTTGGGAAAAAAGCACATGCTAAATAACAGTGCTAGACTTGACCTCTTTCCAAATATTGACACTGGTTGATGACCTGTCATACAAAAAAAAGAATTATTCCAGGGATATAAGTACTGCAATTATTTTGTGTACTGCTATCTCCCTTTCTAAATATAAGTATTTTAGTTGACAGTCTCAGAAATGCTCCTATATTATTACTATAAGAAGTATTGATAAGAGCTATAATTTCAAATACTATGGTGACATCGAAAACAATTTTTTTTAAAAGAGCAATTAAGTAATTATATAAGGTTTTGTAGGGTTGGGTTCTTGACACCAGTGGCAAACCTGATCGGCGTGGTGAGGGGGCCCAAGTACGATGGCTCGTTCTTGCATGACAAGATCAAGAGCCTTACGCATGACGTTACCATCTCAAACACGGTCACCAACATCGTTGTACCGGCTTTCGATGTCAAATACTTACAACCCATCATCTTTTCCACCTATGAGGCCAAGAATGAGCCCCTCAAGAATGCCCACCTCTCCGACATCTGTATCAGCACGTCAGCAGCGCCGACATACTTCCCCGCGCACTTCTTCAAGACCACCGACGTCTCCTCCGGCAAGTCTCGGGAGTTCCACCTCATCGATGGCGGTGTCGCTGCAAACAACCCGGTACTGAGCACATACCATTTAATACAAGAAATTTTACTTCTCTAAGAGGTTAAAATTGTTGATATCAAAATTTACATCAGAAGATGGGATACCTTCTAATATCTTCTTAGTCACCGTAAAATCACTCGTTTAGTATACCTTCAATCTCAAAAGGCAAAAATATCAATTGTGAATTGTTGGTACCATCTCCTCCTGAACACAACTTTGACCATTTTATTGAGTGCTCATGCATGCAGACAATGGTAGCCATGTCTATGATCAGCAAGGAAGTGTTGCGTGAGAACCAGGACTTTAAATTGGGTAAGCCAGCAGATTACAAGCACTACCTGGTGATCTCAATCGGGACAGGGACGGCGAAGATGGCGGAGAAGTACACCGCGCCGGCATGCGCCAAATGGGGTGTGCTCCGGTGGCTCTATGACGGCGGCTTCACCCCACTCATCGACATCTTCACTCATGCTAGTGCTGACATGGTCGACATCCACGCGTCCGTTCTCTTCCAGTCTCTCTGCTGCGAGAAGAGCTACCTCCGTATTCAGGTGACTACCATGGTTTGAAATTTCGTTAATTTTGGCCCCCACTGACAAGCACAAATCTCCCCGAAATTTTTGGTTTTTTATCAAATGTTTGTAAATTTAGTCAAAATTTAACAAATTCAATCAAAATACGTTAAAATTAAAATATTTTTGGTAAAAAAATGGAAATCACGAAATTTTCAAATTTCTGGCAACCAAGGCGGCAACCGAAATTGCAAACCCTGGTGACTACTCCCTCCCTCTGTTTCAAGTTATATGTCGCATTGATTTATTTTCCTAATCAAACTTGTTTAGGTTTGATCAAATTTATAGAAAAATAAAGTAACATTTCCAATACAAAATAAATATATTCAACGTAATATTTAATGAAACTAATTTGGTGCTGTAAATGTTACTATTTTTTTTATAAACTTGGTCAAATCTAGAAGTTTGACTACGGAAAAAGTCGAAACGACTTATAATATGACACGGAGGAAATAGCTATATATTAAGTTGCATACTATTATCGGTCTACTTGTATCATTACATTAATATACTTCTAACACCAGTAAAAATTAACCTAGCTACTAACCGACCAACTAGTTCACCCAAAAGCTTCTATATTTTCATCTTCTCGTAGTCGTGACACTAAAATTGAGTGTTCGTGTATATAGGACGATTCGCTGGAGGGGCACACGTCGTCGGTGGACATCGCGACGAAGGAGAACATGGAGGCACTGATCAAGATCGGCAAGGACCTTCTGACTAAGCGAGTGGCGAGGGTGAACATCGACACCGGAGTATACGAGCCCGTTGATGGAGAGGGCACCAACGAGGAGGCACTCGCTCGCTTTGCCAAGAAGCTCTCAGAGGAGAGAAGGCTACGCAGAAACAACCTCAGTTCCTCTTGAGCTGAGCTAAAGCTAAGTTAGCTAGCTAGCTCAGTTCTAGCTAAGCTAAGCTAAGATGTAAAATTAAGTAATACAGCCTGTGATGTAGTAAGTGTGATGTGGGTGAGGTATTATGCATATTGTAATAATGTTGGTTTGGTTTTCAATAATTAATCAGCATGTGTTTATTTGAGCCAGCTGGGACCGCCAAGTGGCAAATGCCATTATTTTAGTTTTGCATCTATCAGCGTCAGTCTAGCTACCTAGTGCCAATCGGTCATTGATTTTTCAGAAGCTGACCAATAATGCACAAACACATGAGACCACACACAGACAGACAGGCAGAGATGATGCTGAATATAATCCAGAGAAGATCGATCATTCAGATCTCTAGCTCGGCGACAAACTACTACTTCCTCTGTTTCATAATATAAGTCATTCTAGTATTTCCCACATTCATATTAATGCTAATAAATCTAGATATATATGTATATATATAGATTCATTAGCATCAATATAAATATGGAAAATGCTAGAATGACTTAGAATAGGCATGATGCACATGTGCAGGTTTATGCAATTAACCATGCTACCACGAACTACCTAATACCATCATAAATTAGTATCTTCATCCCTCCATGTCAAATACTACTATTTTTATAACAAGCAAGGGAATTTACTATTCGCCTTTCAGATGGTACTCCAACTTATTTTTAAATAGATGATACTACTGACTTCTAGATAAATTTTTTTTTGACTATTTCTCTTATGAAAGAAATAATGTAATTATTCCCTCCAGTCATAAATATATATTTAACGTGGTTGACTTTGACCTTAAAGTTTCATCATTTGTCTTATTGTGCGAGTATGAAAAAAATATAAATCATACTTAAAGTATCTTTTTATAATAAAATTAAGTCATAGTTAAAATTATAAAATATTTTCAATAATATAAATATCCAAACGTATATTTAAAAGTTAATATCGTCATCTATTAAAAACCGGAAAGAAACGCTTCAGCACGTAGACCCTCAATCTCAAGCATTTTGCTGTTGAATTTTTTTTCCTCAAAATAACCCTAATTTTCTTTCATTTTGCAGGAATAAGATACAACCTGAAAAAAAAAAGACCAATGATTGATCCGAAATCATTCCAGCTTTATACGAAAGCCAAAGATGGTTCGCACAAAATTTCAGTCTCCCGAAGGTTTCACATTTTCGCCTAATGGTTGGGTGACTGATTATATCATTGTTCCAATAGAACATATATTCCATTACTCCCTCCAGTTTATAGTATAAGACTCTTTAACTTTTCTAATCAGATATTTTTCAGTTTGATTAAACTTATATAAAAGCGACTTATATCTTTACATTTCAACTTATGAATGAAACATTTGATGTAACATATGAAACATCAAGTTCCGCCGAATTGAAATACCAGCACATCTAGATCGACCATGGACAAAGTTATATATGGAACACCATAAAAAACCATTGCAACATTTCAATTCAACACAAAAGAACATCAAGTTACACCAGCTGAAACATCAAGAAATCACACTCGTCCACTTTACTCGTGCTCTTCTCTTGAGTGTTGCTGACAGTGAGGCATCGACGTTCACGCCGACCTCCTCGAACAGGAAAGAAGAAAAGGGTCATCACTGCTCGTATCTGCGAGCTCGACAAGAAGCTCGAGGCATGCCATCGCGTCCACAACATCTTCCCTATTGACGGGCACCACACCGTCGTCGAGCGCCGCCTCCAGGTCCGGACCTCCCTCTCCCATAGCTTCCTGCATACAGCAAAGGATGGAGATCGATGAGAGGAGAAAGAGATTTTTTTAGATAATGGATTATATTAAACCTGGCCTCTACACCTTGCGAGGGTGTACACAGCCAAAACCATAGTCACGAGTACAAAAGACTCCTCCCATTACATAGGGACACACAAATAAAAGTTTAACAAACGATTAAAGAGAAATGGAGGCTAAACTTCAATTCTTCTTCGAAAATTCCATCCAAAGGTAGAGAAGAACTCCATAACTCGCTTCTCCAAAATTCTGCACTTGACTTGAGCTTCTTCTCCTTCAACTTTTTTAAGAAGCAAATACCAAAACCTTGCCCAATGAGTTGCCTTGAATATTACCTGTAAGAAAGAAATATGATTGTAGCCGTTAAAGACTATGTCATTCCTACTAAGACACAAAGTCCAACAAATTGCCACTATGCCCTCCCAAGTTTGTCTTTTGAGTTTAGGTTCAAAACCATTCAACCAATTACCAAACATATGAGTGCAACTTCTAGGTTGTATAACCACGAAAGTAAAATAAACCGCACTCCATATGTATCTAGCCAGAGATGGGTTTTTTTTTCTGACATTCAGAAAGAGATGAGTTGATAGTAATGGAGAGAGAGGGGGATGAAATAAAGCCTAGTTTACGAAAAACCTATCGCGCGATCGATCGCCCCAGGCGATCAGTTCCCCTCCCCCACGCAGTTTCTTTTTTTTGGCACTGCGCACCCTATTTTAATAAATTTGTACACCTAAAGTTTGTATACTTCAAGTTTACACATCTAAAGTTTATACACCTAAAGTTTAGAGACACAAAGTTTATAAGTCAAAAGTTTATATACCCGTTTCAAATTTGAATTTGAATTCAAATATTTTTTATATATAGTATTTCTATACATCTAAAGTTTATACACCTAACGTTTATAATTAAGCCAAAAGTTTATATACCTGATCAAATTTGAATTTGCATTCAAATATTTTTTTATATATAGTATTTCTATACATAAAGTTTATACGTGCGAAGTTTACGGTATAAAGTCTATACATAAGTATAGAGTCTATGCACATAAATAAGAGTATTAGATTTTTTTTTCTATTTTTTTAACTTTTTTCTAACTTTGTTTTTTTGTTTTTTTAAAATTTATGGTGTAGTAGGAAGAGAAGAAGGGGAGGAGGAAGGGGGATAAGAGCGTGTTAGGGGAGGGATGGGGGATGATTGCCCACAACGATCACCCGCCCATTAGCGACGCCCCTGATTTAGTTACCAATATTTTTTTATCAAAAACGTCACATCGAATCTTTGGATATATGCATGGAGCATTAAATATAGATAAAAACAAAAACTAATTGTACAGTTTGCATGAAAATCGCGAGACGAATCTTTTGAGCCTAATTAGTCCATGATTAGCCATAAGTGCTACAGTAACCCACATGTGCTAATGACGGCTTAATTAGGCTCAAAAGATTCGTCTTGCGGTTTCCAGGCGAGTTATAAAATTAGTTTTTTTTATTCGTGTCCAAAAACATCTTTCGACATATCTGATGTGACACCCAAAAATTTTCATTTTGCGAAATAAACAGGGCCTAAGTAGATAAGAATGGATAGGATGGGTACATAAAGCTGCCTAGGATGCTGAATGAATGAAAGACTTGGATTGAATCAAGTGGTTTTAACTGTTGGTTTTAACTTGGATTGAATCAATTTGATTGTACTGTCGGGCGCCGGGGCCTGATCATTTTCGTAATCTTCTCTCTGGTCATGCTTGTGTGCATAGTCAGTACTCATTATTTAACTCTAATTATTGAGTTTATAAATAGAGATTTGCTTCGGTAAAAAAAAAAGTACCTCGAGGTTACCAGAGTAAATCTCTTATAAATAGGCAAAAGTTGGGAGAACCCAGACATAAAGCATGCGAGAAGCAGATCTCCGATCCCCTCTGCTTCGCTTGCTTCTCTCCCGCTCGATCAATCTCACTTCTTCCTTGCTCTGATCTCTCAATTAAGCCTCTAGCTACTGATCAGTCCTAAGCTAGCAGCAGGTAGGTGTCAGAAAGGTGGTGGCTAGCTTTCATGGCGAGCAATGGCGAGGCGACGACGGAGAGCGAGACGGCGGCGCCGGCGCCGGTGCCGGAGCCGACCCCGCCGCCGTGCCAGGGGAGGCTCATCACCGTGCTGAGCATCGACGGCGGCAGCATCCGCGGCCTCGTCCCGGCCACCATCCTCGCCTGCCTCGAGGCCAAGCTCCAGGTATATACGTAGCAAGAACACACACACACTGCTGCTAGCTCATCAGCTGATCAGCTCAGCTCAGCTATGGTAAAATCAAATGCTGATCTGCAAGGAAGGGAACAATCACCTCACTACTATAGAAAGACATATTCAGGACGGTATCATAGGTGTCGAAATAGATAAAATTGGTATCTATAATATTTTTCACACCTCCATATGTTGAAAAAAAAAACTAAAACATTTAAGCGACTATATATATCGGTTCTATAGAAAAACCGACACCTATACTAAGTACCGGTTTTTTGTCCTTATCTTATCGTAGCTGTTAATTAATTAAATAACCGGCACCTATAATAATTGTTGGTTTTAAAAAATATCGATACCCGTAAAAACAAAGCCGAGCTGACTGCCCTTCCTTATCCTCCCAAGTAGATAAAGACCTCACTCCCGCGCCTCTCTCTCTCTCTCTCCTCATGCGTGGCGGCGGTGGGAGGGGAACCAGCAACAGGGGCACCTCTCTCCCTACCCAGGCAACGGCGGTGCCCTCCCTTCCACCAAATCAGGCGGGAGGGGAGGCGGCGGCAACAAAGGTTGGTAGAGGGAGGGGAACTTGCAGCAGGGATGATGCCCTCCCCTCCGTCAAATCCGACAGGAGGGGAGGCGGCGGCGGTAGGGGCACCTCCCCTCCGACAGATCCGGTGGGAGGGGAGGCAGTGCCAGCTATGAGCAATGGCAGAAGGGGAGTCGGCTGTGATAGCAGCAGCGCCCTCCCTGACTTCAGCCCATTCTTTATGTTATGAGTGTTCTTAGTGTTGGACTTTTTTAGTGTTTGGTATTCTTGAGTTCTTGGTTGTTCTTGTGTTTTTTGATTAAATGTTATATACAATTTTGATTCGAGCCGATGCATCGAGTTGGGTATTTTTTTTATTTGTAGAACCTTAAAAGTGTCGGTTCCTAAACCGGCAACAGAACCTAAATCCGACACCTTTGTGGGGTTTCCAACCGACATCAATTAAAGTTTTTTAGTAGTACACGTTCAAGGGCGAGACGAAAGATCATGCGGGAGGTGGCGGAGCTTACGGCCATGAAAGCCGCGCTACAATGCGAGATAGGAGTGCCCATCTAAGTGGTGTACCTAAGTGGTGTACGTACTCGGTCGTCCCTGGAGTTGCGAGAGATCAACCTTCGAAAAAAACAAGATCGATTTTCTTTTTCTATATGTACATATAGCTGCTAGTACACTACCTATATGAATCATCTAAATCTCTGATCTTAATACAAATGATACACATTTTATGTATTCGCGAAAAAATCATGATGATTAATTCAGGAGCTGGACGGGCCGGAGGCGAGGATCGCGGACTACTTCGATGTGATCGCCGGGACGAGCACCGGGGCGCTGATCACGTCGATGCTGGCGGCGCCGGACGACAACCGGCAACCGCTCTTCGCCGCCGACGACCTCACCAAGTTCTACCTCGAGAACGGGCCCAAGATCTTCCCGCAACAGAGGTGCGTGTCAATCTCCGTCAATTATTTTTTTTAAATATAAAGTGAATTGTACAACTTTCTTCGTCACCTTAAATTTTTGAGTTGAACCAGTCGGTGCATGCAAGTCAATATATTTTTCCCGAGAATCGATTCGATCACATGTCCATCGCTGCAATTTGGTTGCGTGCTTGATTCATTCGTGACGGGGCATATGCAGGGTTCACACTTCACAGCTTTAAAACGACATTTCTGAAGCTCTTTGATCTATCGATTGGTCTTGGTAGAACGCAAAATTCTAAAATCGCAGATTATAATAACTACACAAGAAGAGGAAAAATACAGAAATATAATATCACGCTACGTAGAATTGTATAGGATTCTGAAACACAAGAATAGTGGAGTTGGTCCCTGTGGACAGATTGCAGGGAGTGAACACATAAATTTCGAAGGAACTTGCGGATGACAGAGAAAGAAGAGTGATAAAGGGAGAAAGTGTATTGTACTTCTTAGAAAAAATTCCTATAAAATAATTATTTTTCTATGGAATTAGGGGGCAAAGGAGGTCAATTCTTAGGAATTTTGGCATCTTATTCCTTCGTTCCAAAGAACCCATATGAAAAATTTAGCAAAGATTCGGGTTATCCACAAATATTAAGTTCCTTCAATCCAAATGGGCCTTTAAAATTTTCGAATTTGTTTGGATTTAATAAGAATCTCTTTGAAATTAGTAAAAACATGTTCAAACTTAAAAAAAATCTTTCAATTTTCTGATATTTAGTCCCCTGATTTTCTTTTTGAAACGTATAATTAAGCTGGAGAGGAAAAAAATTTAATGGTTGTGCTAGTGGACGACAATTGGAGGTTTGGAACCGTTTAGGTTAATCGGTATTTAGTGGGCGATAGGTACTAAAGACACCGAAGGCTCATCTGCTTTTAGATTACGAAAAGACTGGTCTGTGTAGTCAAACTATCATGACATGGCATCATCTTTATCACCCCTTTTATAATTTTGTTGATTTTTTTCAAGAAACACAACAAACAACAAACGCACGCAGACAGTTATAACGCACGTGCACTTATCTATAAAATAAGCGCACACACATCTTACTTTTATGAGCATCTTTTAAAAAAATTTGAATCATGTCTCGCTATTAACGGATACATCGTTTATCATTAAAATAATAATTAGTTATAAATGCTTCTTGCAGCCAGGTGATCACCAGGTTTTTTATTTGCGAATAATTGCTTGTACTCATTTAACCACACTTAGTAACCTGTTTTTTATTCGCAAATAATTGCTCGTAGTTTTGTCGCGTCACCTTTAAGCTTCAGAGGATTTTGGTTGGAATTTACTTGGGACAAGCTACGGTTTTTCATGATTCGATCTTCAGATGGGTCTAGGACTGTAAGGTTATGAGTAGTAATGGATTCGTCAACCTAGATGAAGCAAAATACATGCATTTTTAAGCGGTTGTGATGTCACATCGCCACTCTGTTTTGTTTTGTCCTCTGTTTATAATCTGCCGGCGAAGGAACGTGACGAAATCAGATTAGAATAAAGGAGTTAAAAGGTACAGAGTACATATTACAAACGACAACAAACGTGGTTGTTTTTTTTTTTCGAAGCCTAAGGCGAAACTTTTTTCCACTTTTATAATTAGAAGAAGAGAATTGATCCAGTTTATAAGGAAAATCGAGCCCGAAAATCGTACAACTGCACAGTTAATTACAGGAAAACAGGTTGAAACCCACCGCTACAAAACTAACAACAACGGCGGAGTCTAAACACAGGGCGTCGCCGCCAGGCTAAACACAAAAGCGACACAACAGCTCCCACATCGCAGAAGAGGTGTTATCGTTGCCGAACTAGCCGCCCAAGCGATCCAGCAGCGCTGACTTCACAACCGCAGCGACATTGAAGGCACAAAGGTCGCCAAAGCGAAAAGCAGCTCTAACCTCCAACGATGGACATCAGCCAAGCCACCGAGGAGCCACATCCTTCACACGCCCAGCACCAGAACTCCTTGGAAGAGACTGCAACATGTCATCATTGCCAAACGTCGCCGCACCCCATCAGCGAGCAGCTTCAACTTCACCAGCATTGCCGCACCCCATCAGCGAGCAGCTTCAACTTCACCAGCAGAAACAACCGAAGAGTGTGTCGCCGGCCACAAGAATGAAGCAAACCCAAGAAGGCTAAGGCCTCGCCGAACAAGTTATGGGAGCTTTTGAACCGAAAAAGACCATCAACAGTCGTCGATGCGTTGGAACTTCTCCGAAGCGATGCCCCCAAGGAAGACACGATGCGTAGCGCCGCCACCGCTCGTTTGAATTCAGAATAAGGTTTTCACCTGGAGATTGTGGCGATATGAAAGAACGCCATGACAACGCCTCCAAGAAGGGAAACAGCGCCCACGGGCATCATCGTTGTCGAACTGGCCAAAGGCACGGCAAAGCATTCGCCAGCATCTTCACATCACCCACACAAACACCCCCATATCGATGGCCACAGAATAGTCCATGACGTCTAACAAGCAGTCATACCAACTCCACATCCGCACATCGCCACACATGAGCCACGAGACCCGCCACCGGCAGAAGAACCCCCTACCGAGCAGGAGGCTCGCCGCCAGCATGCAATCCCACCGAAGCCCGCCTAGGCGTCGTTGCGCGGCCACCGCGCTCGCCGAAGCCCACCCGAGCCGTGCAATGCCGCCACACGCAGCCATCCCACCAACCGGCTACCCTGGCTCCATCACCCACACTGCGACGCTGCCCCTCGCAAGCCGGTGACGTCCGCACCGCCGCAGCATCCGTTGTCGCCACAACCACACGCCGCCACGGACGGACGCCGAAGCTGACGCCGTGACCTCGGCGCGAGCGAGCCGCCGCTGCCAGCCGCGAATCTGACGCCCGCCCACCGCGACGCCGCCCCTGCCTGCCGCCGGTCTCCAGGCAGCCCGCCAGATCTGGCCGGAGCCGTCCCGAGTTTGGTCGCGGAAGCTGCTGCCGCCGCCACCTCCGGAGGCTCCCCGGCCTTTGCAAGCGTGTGGCCGCGCCGACCAGCCGCCGCCATTCCGCGTTGCCCGGCGCACCACGTCGCCTCCTCACGTTTCCCGTCGGTCGGCCACTGCCGATGCCCGCGCCGCCATCCTCGCCGGCCAAATCCAGCGGCGGTGGGCCAGATCCAGCCGTGTGGAGTCGGATCCAGCGGCGGCGGCGCCGGATCCCAGCCACGCGTCGCACCACCGCGCAGTTTCCCCGCCGCCGACATCCTGGCGGGCCGCGCGGTTTCCGGCGGCACGCTCCGGCGGCGGCGAGGCGGGGGAGAGGAAGGGAGGGTGGCGGCGGCCGGGGACTAGGGTTCGTCCCTGGTCTTCCGCGCGTGGACGACCGTGATCGTCGTTTCACTCAAGAGAAAAATCTTCATGCGAAGGGAATGTAGCCCGAGCCACAAACGTGGTTGTTGAAAAAAAGAGAAAAGGCACATGCCTTGCAAGACTCGATAACCAGTCAAATGTTAAGGGCTCATTTGAAATTTGAAACATATGATTGAGAAAATAGAGAAATAATAAAATATAAGATTTTATAGGAATATGAGTGTAAAACAAAGAATTACAAAACATAACACATGAAAAAACTTATGAAAAACTTAGGAATGACTGTTTGATTGGATCATAAGAAAAACATAAAAATTTGAGAAAAGAAAGACTCAAAGAAAAATTTTCATGATGTTCTATCTTATATTAAATTCCCTCCAAAACTTATGTAGAACGATGGAATTTCATAGGATTCTATAGGGTCCACTCCTTTAATTCAAAGGGCTATATAGAAAAAATCCAATATGAATTAAATCCTTTAAATTCCTAGCATTGGTTGATGATCAGTCATAAATATAAATTTATTCAAGGAGTATTAGTTCTGCAATTATATTGGTACTGCTACCTCCTTTTTTAAATATAAGCATCTATCTATTAACTTAATAAAGTAATAGAAAAAAACATCCACATTAACTCTCAACGTCTAGAAATTTTCATGTTAATTGGAGTAAAATTAAAAAATATATAGGAAGAACTCATTGCAGATAAGGACTCTTTCTTTTAAATTTTAGAAAGAAAAATCACGTTATATATGTGTAGTGACCGATCGACACCTGCACAAAACGATCAATCTTTTGCAAGGAAAAAAAAACTAAGCTTCTACATTAACCGTTACAACACAAATCACAAGTGTGATTGTCTGTGATAGGTAGTATCCAATATTGGCTCATTGCTCATCTCGATGTATTCCCTCTGTTGCAAGTTGCAACAAATCAAATCTCTAATGGCAGGTTCATATGTGAATCCTGATGCATTTATCTGTCTATCTATATTATCTTAACATGATAGAAAAATGCCACCATATTGGCTCCCACTTTCTTAAAATTCCCATATTAATTAGAGAAAAAGAAAAATTAATGTCCAAATAAAAATATAATTCAATATATCTGAAATTTGGAATAAAAAATTATCTTCAGCTACCTATAGAAAAAGAAAAGTATTTTGAAATAGAAATACAATTTAATATATCTGAAATTTGGAAAAAAGAATTTGAAGAAAATGTATGAGAAGTCTACGGGGTATAACTGTAAAAAGCAGGTAAAAAAATAGATGGCTAATAAAATGGTGCAGGGTGGGTCCACTTAAAGTAACAACGTTACTACAAGTTAAATACATATTCGTGTAGCAGCTAGGGGAGCGGGGTGGGAGGACAGGGCGTGGGGAGGGGAGGGGGGTTTTACCCAGGGGGTGGGGGTTGTGGGTATAGTATAGTATAATATAGTGTGTGTGTCTATATATATATATATATATATATATATATATATATATATATATATATATATATATATATATATATATATATATATATATATATATATATATATATATATATACAGTGTTAACCGCGTAATCTGCGCGGGTCACCATGTTAGTTGAATTGATTATCTATTGATCATTACTGCATTTCAGAGATTATGTTGATGTCGAAAACAACAAATTTAATTTCGTCGCAAAGAGTTATTAAGTAATTATGTATGATTTTATAGGGTTGGGTTCTTGACGCCGGTGGCGAACCTGATTGGCACGGTGAGAGGGCCCAAGTATGACGGCTCGTTCTTGCACGACAAGATCAAGAGCCTTACCCACGATGTGACCATTGCCGACACAGTCACCAACATCGTCGTGCCAGCATTTGATGTCAAGTATCTGCAACCCATCATCTTCTCCACCTACGAGGCCAAGAACGAGCCCCTCAAGAACGCCCACCTCTCCGACATCTGCATCAGCACGTCAGCGGCGCCCACTTACTTCCTCGCGCACTTCTTCAAGACCACCAGCCCCTCCGGCGAGTCTCGAGAGTTCCACCTTATTGATCGCGGTGTCGCTGCAAACAACCCGATACCGAGCATATATCATTTAGTATGAGAAATTTAATTCTTTTAAGAGGTATCAAAATTTACATCAGAAGGTATGATACCTCCTAATATCTTCTTAATCACCATAAAATCACTCGTTTAGTATATATACCTTCAATCTCAAAAGGCAACATATCAATTGTGCACATTGTTGGTACCATCTTGAACACAACTTTGACCATTTGTTGAGTGCTCGTGCGTGCAGACAATGGTAGCCATGTCTATGATCAGCAAGGAGGTGTTGCGCGAGAACCAGGACTTCAAATTGGGTAAGCCAGCAGATTACAGGCACTACTTGGTGATCTCGATCGGGACGGGAACGGCGACGATGGCGGAGAAGTACACCGCACCGGCATGCGCGAAATGGGGTGTACTCCGGTGGCTCTACGACAGCGGCTTCACCCCACTCATCGACATCTTCAGCCATGCAAGTGCAGACATGGTCGACATCCATGCCTCCGTTCTCTTCCAGTCTCTCTCCTGCGAGAAGAGCTACCTCCGCATTTAGGTGACTACCATGGTTTGAAATTTTGGTTTGAAATTTCGGCCCCCACTGGCAAGCACAAATTTCCATGAAATTTTTGGATTATTTTTCAAATATTTGTGCATTTGGTAAAAAATTTTCGAAATTCAATCAAAATATGTTCAAAATTCAAATAATTTTGGTAAAAAAAACCCGGAAATCATGAGATTTTCAAATTTTCGGCAACCACGGTGGCAACCAAAATTGCAAACCCTAGTGACTACTCCCTCCCTATGTTTCATGTTATAAGTTGCTTTGATTTTTTTTCTAATCAAATTTCTTTAGATTTGATCAAGTTTATAGAAAAATATAATAATATTTTCAATACAAAATAGATATATTATCATAATATATTCAGCGTAATATTTAATAAAACTAATTTTGTGTTGTAAATGTTGCTAATTGTTCCTATAAATTTGGTTAAATCTATAGAAGTTTGACTACGAAAAAAATCAAAAACAACTTATAAAATATAACACGGAGGAAGTATTAGCTATTAAGTTGCATATGCACCCAACTATTATCGGTCTACTTGTATCATTACATTAATATACTTCTAACACCAGTAAAAATTAACCTAGCTACTAACCGACCAACTAGTTCACCCAAAAGCTTCTATGTTTTCACCTTCTCGTAGTCGTGACACTAAAATTGAGTGTTCGTGTATATAGGACGATTCGCTGGTGGGGCACACGTCGTCGGTGGATATCGCGACGGAGGAGAACATGGAGGCACTGATCGGGATCGGCAAGGACCTTCTGAAGAAGCCAGTGGCGAGGGTGAACATAGACACTGGAGTACACGAGCCCGTCGATGGCGAGGGCACCAACGAGGAGGCACTCGCTCGCTTCGCTAAGAAGCTCTCAGAGGAGAGAAGGCTACGCAGAAACAGCCTCAGTTCCTCTTGAGCTGAGCTAAAGCTAAGTTAGCTAGCTAGCTCAGTTCTAGCTAAGCTAAGCTAAGCTAAGATGTAAAATTAAGTAATTGCTGTGATGTCGTAAGTGTTTGTGGGTGAGGTATCATATGCATATTGTAATAATATTGGTTTGGTTTTCATTGCATTAATTGCATGTTAATATATATGTACTTAAGCAACACTGAAATCTATAATTAATCAGCATGTTTTTATTTTAGCCAGCTGGGACCGGCAAGTGGCAAATGCCATTATTTAATTTTGCATCAGCATCAGTCTAGCTAATAACCTAGTGCCAATCGGTCATTGAATTTTCAGAAGCTGAACAATAATGCAGAAACCCATGAGACCACACGCAGGTAGACAGAGATGATGCTGAATTCAGAGTAGATCGATCATTCAGATCTCTAGCTCGGCGACAGGCAACTTTTTCACCTTTCTCAGATACCCATGAGATGTAGCAAGCTTCATCTTCATCTTCTCCTCCTACCTCCAGAAAAGTTGTCTGATTCTCTCTACACTAGCCATGGATTTCCTGGCCCTGACAAGGTAACATGTGTGATGCAGCTGGCCCCACTGGCAGTGTCACATTCAGCTGGGTGCAGATCCATCCAATTCGATCACACTGTCAGCTCAGGGAATTGCAGCTGCTGCTGCTGATGCATGCATTGCATCCAAGAACGTCCCAAGAAATAAAAGCCTGCAACATCTTCAGTGGAACATATGGTCTTATAATGAATGTTCAGTCGTCTTCAGGCCACTTTCCTCCCATTCTAGGTTTCAAAGTGATTTTCTGTGTTTCGTTTTTTAGATGGTGGAAGTAATCGCTTCCGGCTTTTAACATCGAAATAACATACACATTTGCATTATTATAAGCATGTGCGAAAATTCATGAAATGTCTAATAAGCTAGAACAACTCGAAAATTATGCATCCCATGATTCTTTTTTAACTGCCATTCGTTTTTTTTTCAATAAGAAAGATGATGATTACATCCCGAGCCTCTGCAATACACCATTCATTAAGGTTGAAAACTTGATCTCGCATTACTTGCTCAAAGGGGTGGCTCACATCAACGGCCAAATCTAGCTCCCAGATTATAATTTACAATCTAGCAAGAAACTGCAGAAAAGAAAAGGATAAAAAGAGAAGGAACAGTGCTGTAAACTAAGACTCCATTATTTTTCCCTCTCCTCTGATCTTTGCCGTAGATTCTTGATCCGACGGTACGGGAGTGCGCACTGTATCCTCGTACCTCGTAAAGATGCACATCCAGTGGAACATGCAGAGGCTGATACTCTGATGATACTATCATTGGAAATGTTGCATGAGTCATTTGTGACAAGTGATTCAGACTTCAGGAGGGAGCAAAGTGCACTTTAATTTTTTTTTCATGCAGGCTTTGGTGCTCTAGTTTTCATTGCCTCAAAGTTAGATCAAGTTAAACTGTCGCTTTGGCACACAACCTGACCAACCCAATGCCTGCATATGCTTTACCAAATTGCTTTGCTTTGCTTTAGCATGCTTGTGATCAGTGCATCAGATCTACTAGCAGCTAGCTTGGCTTGCATATATTGGCCCCCCAACTCACTGTTGTTAATTGTTATTTTGCTCAGTGATCACAGTGTCAGTACTGCCACTCCATGATTAGTGGTACTATAGTAACCTCTTTGTACGGATCTCATGGTCCCATACATGCAGCAAATCATGGACCAAGATCACTACTATTGTAACCCTACCTAGCTACTTATGTGATCAGTTCGATTCTCAAGTCTCAACCACACATGAAACCATATTACAGGGGATCAGAGTTTGCACTTTCGATTTCGGTGAAAATTTCAGCAATTTCATCAACACCAAAATTTACAAACCAGGCGGAGATGAACCCCGTCTTTGAACATAGAGAGACGTTGAACTCTGTTGGATCGAATCATGTACAGTAACTGCAACTGCTGAAGAGAAGTACTAGGTGATTCTGATTCATGTTGATCTGTAATCAGTTGTGCTTTTGATTGGTAAACAATATGATGGATGAACAGAGAGTTGTAGCACTTTCTCGTATCTCAGTAAAGATTCTTCTTACTACTCAAGTAGCATTGTTTCTGGATCTCAGCTAAGTTCCATCTAGCTAGCTACTGCACCTCTGGATTTCTCATCTATCTAGGCACTGATCATCAACAGATGGCACAAGGACAAACAAATTAACCGGGACCGGCCTCTGCTGCTGCAATCTACTGTTCGCTCACAAGAATCTCTGCGTGCTGCTTGGCCCTGTCTGTGTAAGTGTAATGTATTTGCTTGCTTCTGAATAATTTTCTGAATGAAGTGTAGCTTCACCTTTCGTGTTCTTTGTCTTGCTGTAAATTTCAAGCCCGTTTCCTAAGGCTTTTTAGCAGGATTTGACTGCTGATGCTACAGCTCTCCAGCTTGACCACCGGTATCACCTTGTATGGTAGTGACTGGACTGGCTATGGTAGGGACTGGAGAACAAGAGAGCAGATATCTGTGGACAAATTAGTGCAGATAATAATGAGATAATGTTGCATTCTTGAGGTGTAGTTTTTGCAGCTTAAACCTTCTCTTTTTTAACAATTATTTTATGAATGGACTCTTATGCCCCCCTTCGTTTCAAAGGTTTTATGGAGGAATCTTTGTAGGATTCAATTTTATAGGGCTTTTTTTTTTCCTATTTTGTCCTATCAAATAAAGGATTGGAGCTTCCCAGATTATGTAAAATTCGTAAGGAATGGCTCAATGCATATATATTATAGAGAAAAGTTAACAATAGCTCCAACATTTTGGAAAATTTTCTTTGAATCTATCTCTTATTTAACTTTTGTGTTTTTCCTTTAGTCTATTTAAAATATTGTTTCTATTTTTTCTTGTGTTTTATATTTTTTCTGTTCTGCACTTGTTTTCTAGTAAAAATCCCATGTTTTTCTTGTTACTCCGTGTTCTCAATTATATGTTTCGAAGGATCAAAGAATCTTTAGATAAACCTTTTTTAGGAATGGCCCCTCGGATCGGTATCAGAGCCATTGGCATCAACAAATAGCGAGTCATTATCATAGTGAAGTAGAACCTCTGTCCTATGGATGGTTGACTATGTGGTCAGACAGTTCAGTTAGAGCGCCAGTGGCGTTGAGATGGAGGTCCGTCCTTTAATATAATAATCTAGGATCAGAGGACTTCATCGTTTCGTTTATTGACGGAATAAGCGAAACAGTATATTTGCAAACGAAAAATAATTTATAAATAAGAAATAAGTATATTTGTACGTATAAGAAATAAGTTGTCAAAAGTTTATTTATAAAATAAACTTTTATAGAAGATTCAAATGCGCAAATATTGCCAGCATTTTTGAGCCCTGAACTATCTGGGTTTCCCTAACTTGACATATATTCTCTTTTGGAACAGACAATAAGTTTTATATAGCTGTAGAAACGAAAAGGATGTGACAATCTCTGCCCAAAATGTCTCGTGTGTGTGCATGCGCGTTCTCCCTGTTCCCGACAGGGTGAGAGCAGCATAGTCACTGCTTGCAAACACCAATCAATAATTCTACTGCCCAAACATAAAACCAAGCCAAAGATTCGCCAAGATGTTGTACAGAATTATTCACAGGTACATTCAACTGTACACATGGCCGGATGATATTTACAATGTCGGACAGTTTCGTTGTACCGGTGGGTATCTGTAGGATCGATGTGCACACCGGCTTAAAAATGTTAAATTTGTTCGAATTTAGAAAATAAAGTAAGATTCACGTAAATCTGTTGAAATTTGAAATTTCCAACGTATAAGATTGGACCTTTTCAAAAGTGGATTTTCTATATAGTAACAATTCGACGGAAAATTGAGGGAGAAATCTATCGAGTTTTTAACGGTTGGATCCGCGCTGAGATCCATGTTCACCGTTGGATGGCGCATGTGGGGACTCATCCCGTGATTGGTAGGATCTCGTGGGCGTACTTTCGTACTGGATTACCGTGGGTTTTGTATATTTAGAAAATTGAGAGAAAAATATATCAACATTTAAAATTTTGGATGCGTTCATATTCATCCTCACCGTTGGATGGTGCACCTGGAGACTCATCCCATGATTCGGAGGATCTTGTGAGTGTGCTTTCCCACTGGATTATCATAGGTTCTGTATATGAGTATATTTTCCATCCTTGAGAAGGTATCATGAGGCACCAATCTAATCTAATCGTTGATTTAGCAGGGGTATGATCGGACTAACAAAAAGAGGTGTCCTTTCTTCGTCGTCCATGCCCATCCAGCGTCGTCGTCGCCAATCGAGGCCACCGCCGCCGTCGTGCATCCAGTCGGTCACCGGCCGCCGCCGTCGCCTATCCAGCCCGCTGTCATCGTCGCCGTTGTTGCCGTCGCCCATCCAATTGGCCGCCTGCCGCCGCCGCCGTCGTGCATCTAGCCGGCCGCCCGCGTCGCGCGTCCAGCCGCCATGCATCCAGCCACCCCCGCCGCCGCCACCGCCGCGCGTCCGTCCGCCCTCCACCGTCCCCCTCGAGCTTGCCGCGTCTAGCCCCCTCCAGCCGCCGCGCATCCCGCCGCCGCGCGTCCGTCTGCTCGCCGCCGTCCCCCTCGAGCCCACCGCGTCCAGCCCCATCCAGCCGCCGCCGCTGCCATCACGCGTCCAAGCGCCCGCCGCCGTCCCCCTCAAGCCAGCCGCCACGCCGCCGCTGTGCTCTCTCGACGTTTTTTCTTTCTATCGTGAAACAGTAAAGGACAGAAATACCCTCCCACCCATAGCACCACTTCAATGAGGAGGTGCAGGACCATGAGGTACGGACGATTTCTGACCGTTGGATGATGCCAGATCAATGGTCAGGATTTGGTACTGCACAACCTAAAGGACAGTAAAAAATCTCTTTATATATAGTTGTACGTAACTTGCAGCTAAATTATATTGTAATTATATACTATTTACATTACAATGGTATTATAATTATATTGTAGTTATATTTGGTATAATTTTAAAAAACTTTATGTTTATCAGCTCCTTTTTTTAAAAAAATATCCAGATTGTGTACCAGATAATTTTATGTTTCACCAAAGCAAGTTTATCTAGCCATCGTTTCTCTCTCGTTGAGCAGGCCCGCACGGCGCGGCGCCACTCGCGCCTCCCACCTGCCACGTAAGCCGCAGACTAACGGCGTTCGGCCGTCAACTCCTCACGGACAGGGATCAGCGACAGCGAGCGTGGAGCTACATAACGCCGTCGTCGTCGTCGCCGTCGCCGCTCGCTCGCGCTGCGCGGCGCGGTGACGTGACGAGCTCCGATTTGTCGGCCGCGGACGAACACCTTGTCGTCGCAACTCGCAAGTACATATAAACCTCACTGTCACACCCACACTTGCCGCTGCTGTCTGCAGTAGCTCACCTACTTCCACCTTAGCTCACCCTCTCCACCGTCGCAGCGACATCGACGGCGAGCTCGAGCTCGAGCTCTGGCTGGTTCTTGTTGGCAAGCTAGCTAGCTAGCTCAGCTCTCGCCATGGGCAAGTACCTCAGGAGCAGCTGCAAGCAGCAGCAGCAGCCGTCGTCGCCGGCCGCCGTGGCGAGCGTCGCCGCCGCGGCGGTGTCGTCGTACTCGTACCTGACGCTGCGGAGCGGGCGGCGCGTGCCGGCGGCGGCGGCGGCGGCGGGAGGCAGCGCCTGCAGGCGGCGTCACCGCCGCGGAGGACGCCGCGGGTGCGCCAAGAACGGCGCCGGGAGCGCGCGCGCGTGCGGGGCGAGGTCGCCGACGTCCTCGGCGTCGTCCGGGCAGCGGCGGAGGTGTGAGGCGGTGGAGTGCTCTCACGGCGGTGGGCGGGCGGAGCTCTCGCGGTCGCCGCCGCTGGGGAATTCCGTCGTCGTCGTCTCCGGTGACGTCGTCAGTGGAGAAAGGTTTGGGTTTAAAAACTTATATAATCATGTCAATTTGACGCCCTCTCCTGTCATCCTGTGTAGTCACTAATAAGCACAAATCTTATATTTCAAAATTAAACCATACGTAAGTCGAAAATTTTATTTTACAAAAGGTAATTCGTGACAATTTTTTTTCTAGCTTAGTAATTAATTACACTGTCAGTCTGTCACACACTCACACTCACACTAATTAACTCTTGCTTCTACTCTCTCCAATTCAGAAAGTCTTTGAAGCCAAATTCTTGTTCCCGCGAAGTGGCGGCGGAACACGCCGGCGAGCACAAGCACAACCCTGCAGCCGCCGCGGCGGCCGGCCGCCGGCCACCGCTGTCGCCGCCGGAAGCGGAGATCGAGGCGTTCTTCGCCGCCGCGGAGCTCGCCGAGCGCCGGCGATTCGCAGAGAAGTACGTATACACACACACATAATCACTCATCTCTCTCTAGCTTGCAAGCTTAAAGCTAAGCTAAATCAAGCTAATTAGTTAATTAATTAATCTGCTTAATTTGCAAACTAATTACACTGCGAGCTGCCGGTTTTGCAGGTACAATTACGACATTGCCCTCGACCGCCCGTTGCAAGGCCGCTACGAGTGGGAGCCAGTGAGCACGTGAAAGGGAGGGGTAGAAGTGTCAACTCAACTCACACCCATGTCTGCAACTCACAAGTGATGCAAAGCTAGCTTAATCATCAGCAGCTAATTATCTGGGAGAGGCTGGGGATCGAGTTAGTGACCTTGTTTCTCCTGCTAATTCTCAATTAGGGAATTAATTAATTACTCCTCAATCCTCATCTCCACCTGTTGTCAGTTGGATCTCACTACCATATATATCTCAGCTCTGTCAATTAATCTTTTGTATAGTTGGTAGGAAATAATCAAGGATAATCCAGGTGATTTGGAGGATGCTTCTGATGAGCTCCCCTCTTGCTAATTACTAATATGTATCTTCCACATAATTTCGCCTAATTTACTGTTTATTACTACTTATTAAGCCCCTTCAAAAATAAGTATTTCATCCGTTTCACAAGGTAAGACTTTCTAGCATTGTACACATTTATTTATATATTAATGAATTTAGACATATGTATGTATTTAGATTCATTAATATCTATATGTATATGTGCAATGCTAGATTGTCTTATATTGTGAAACGGAGAGAGTAATTGACTTTTTCTTACCTATATTCTGATGATATGTAGTAGAGTTGATATTTAATTACACGTACCCTAGTGAGGTTAGAAACAGTAGTTGGTTGTTGGAGTGAACTGAAAATGCAGACAGTGCCAAATTTTGATGTGGCCAAGGATGTCACTGACATGTGAAGGCAGTTTTGGCCTGAAAGAAGAGCATGCAAAAGTCAGATCGAGTACGTATTCGAGTGTAATTTGTTGTTTTGCAAAAATTTGTGCGAGGCTTCTTTGCCTGATATGCACGCATGACGATCACAAAATGGCTGCATGTACGTATGTATATACGTACAAGCAAACACTTGCACAGGCATGTACGTATGTATATGTAGCTTTGCTGGGTTTGTATTGACCTTTTGTGAGTAAATTCACATGAAGCCTTTCAAATTCTCTCTCTCTCTAACTTTTGTTTTCGTTATAGCCCTTTCTTTTTATTCTCTCTCTATTCCATCCAGCACCTGTTGTTGTAGGAGTTAGGCTTTATTTGAGTGAGAAAAAAGCTATTTTCCTATATGGTCATATGGAAAAGATTCAAAAGTACATTTATGCTATATTTTCCTAGATGGAAAAAGCTTCAAAAGTTCATTTATGCTATTTTCCTAGATGGAAAAGATTCAAAAGTACATTTATGCAAGGAGGACCTCTAAAAGGAGAATTAATTCCATGCTTTTCCACTCCTCTCTAGCCCCAATTTGCTTTTGGTCCTAAAAGAAAACTCTAGACTGCTTTCTTTTCATAACCTAGCCATGCATCTATATATGCACTGGATTTCATCTTATAATTACTCTCTTTTTTTTACATAATTCATCTTTTACTTTGCTTCCCTATTTTCCTATGAATTAAGCAGAAAATGTGGATATACAACCCTTTCTTACGCAATAATTAAGTCAAAGTGAGGATTAAACACTTTCGGTTCGGTGAACCGATAGTTATATATTATCGTTCACCCATAATTATTTTAAAATTTTCAGACCTAATTGAAACCTATGGAGAATTACTGTGTGTTCCTACACATCATGTTGATCTTTTACTAAAATACCTACATGTACTGCCTTTGCCTTGACCCAATCTAGTACTCCTACTACTGAAGTCATGTTAAAAACCTGCACTAGTACTTAACACATGTTTAAGAAAAGTCAAAAGCACACATCATCAGTTGGTTGTTGAGGGCATAATTGCATCAAGCAAAAAGAAAACCCCCAAAGGCAGCAAAATTACAAAGGAGATGGAATCTTAGCCCCCCTCCTTTGCACTTTCCTGAGGGGCCTTAATCATTTGGTGCACACACCTAGCTTGGAGAGCTAGGGGCCCTTCACACTTTGGCACTTGCACTTAATTTATCCATTTGAGTACAAGATAGTGATTAAGAAGGTGGGTCAATATAAAATTGTCCTGGTTATTAACCAATTAACCAATTCCAGGTGTGAGCCTTGTGGTTGGCTTAGGGTTCATGCTTTGGATCTGGAGCTACTGGCTACTACCTCAGCTACTGCTTGTCTGGTAGGAGCCAAGAAGCGAGGAGGATCAAAGTGGTGGTATATTCTGAGCATGTATAGTCTAGATCTGAAGAATGTCTGCTTCTTGACAAAGGGGATATACTTCTCCTTTCTATATAAAAAGAGAAATATCCACATCGATACAATAACGTGTGTTGATCCTAAATACGTTGGCCCTGGGACTGCTTAAATTAAGCTTCTTTATGTGGATTTACATGTCGCTGCTTAACAAATTAAGTTTCCATTTATAAAATAAAAGTACATGTACATACAACGAAACAAAATTGCACTATCGGTTACGGAATATAATATATATAATAGATTATGCTCAAATTAATTGAATATATTTTGGCATGAATATATTTTCCAATCTATGTCACTTCTCTAGGCCTTTTTTCTTCTCATCACCTTAAAAAATATACAATGTATAAGCATAATGCAGGCATTATGATTTGTTCCATTGGATCCCAGCAAATGCCACTATTGTCAGTGTACTGGAACTAGAACATATATTATCCTAAACAGTATACATAGCCCTTTTTTTTTTGCTTCTTTTCTGCATTATTTATATCTCTCTGATGGAATCCCCAAGAAAGATGTGATATGAAAACAAGCTTCAGTGTGCACGTGAGAGAGAGTGAGAGGAATGATGCAAGAAGGTACATAGTACATGCATGCATGCTGCACACAAGCACATTCACAATGTGTCACTTTAATTTGTGACAGAGAGAGAGGTAGGCCTTGTTTAGTTGGCAAAAAAAATTTAACAGTGCATGTCACATTGGATATATTGACACACATTTGAAGTATTAAACGTAGTCTAATAAGAAAACAAATTACAAATTCCTTCAGAAAACTGCGAGACGAATTTATTAAGCCTAATTAATCTGTCATTAGCAAATGCTTACTGTAGCACCACATTGTCAAATCATGGCACAATTAGGCTTAAAAGATTTATCTCGCAATTTTCCAGTAAACTGTGTAATTAGTTTTTTTTATCTATATTTAATACTCCATATATGTATCCAAACATTTGATGTGATAGCGTGAAAATTAAAATTTTGTTTGGGAACTAAACAGGCCCATACTATCATCAGGGCTTTTTTGTGGGGCCACCATGTCAGTAGAAGATATGTCTAGGAGAAGAACTGTTGCGCATGGATGGCATCTTCTCTGCCTCGGGATCCGAGATGGAATATACAATTGGTAAGTTAGAGATATGATATCATGGACTTTAAGGACAACTAAACAAGATTAGTTTTGGTTTTGGAGGCACTTTGGTGTTGCCCTGTCAAGGCTCAACCGCTCAAATGTCATTCATGGAGTGGTGATATGAAACATAAAACAGTAGTGGACAGTGTGAAGGGTGCTTTGGTTGGGCATCTTTGATCTTTGATGTGATCCTTTCTAGACAAATCTTAATGAACTTTTTTTAAAGTGTGACAATGAAAGGAGATATACATGATATTTTAGATAATGAAAAGGCATTGACGTATGTACGAAGAGTCAAAGAGGTACAAAGTGAGTTAAAGGGTGGCAAATGCCATAGACATGATGACGGCTTAGTTTAAAAAAAAAAAGACGAGCTTATATGTCAATAATAATGTGTCATATTGACAAGAGAGGAAGGGTAACAACTAACAAGAGTAGTAGAAGAAATCATTTGTAAAACTGCAATTATAATTAACATGTCCACCCTTGCTCAAATTAGTGTGATCATCATGATATCTATTTTTGTTTTTTTAGAGAGAAGATATCTATTTTTGTTGTGTGGTTCTTCACCACGATCCCGAACAATTAATGTCGATTTTCTAGTATGAATTTAATGCGTGCTATATGCCTATATATCGAACACATAGACAATATATCAGGGCAAGAACTAGTGATTGAGACTTGAGAACACTGAAATGCAAAATGATACACCCTCCGTCCCACGATATAAGGAATTTTCAGTTTTTGCTTGTAACGTTTGACCACTCGTTTTATTCAAAATTTTTTTGCAAATATAAAAAACGAAAAGTTGTGTTTAAAATACTGTAGATAATAAAGTAAGTCACAAATAAAATAATTAATAATTTTAAAAAATTTTGAATAAGACGAATGGTCAAACGTTATAAGCAAAAAAATCAAAATCCCTTATATTATGGGACGGAGGGAGTAAGAAAAAAAAAGATTTTAAAAATATATGCAAAAGAAAGCTGCAGATATCTTCGGGCCCAAGAAAGCCCAATTAAGCAGCTTAGCTCAGCTCTATCGCATTCCAGGCCTGTTAACATCCTATCGCGTTCTTTGCGTCCACAATTGCTCAAATTTTCAGCCCAAGAAAACCAGAAAAATTCCCAACAAGTTTTCAAGCGATCAAAACTAATTCACCGACATTCAACGTGAAGAATTATAAACTTTCAACTGCAAGTTTCCAACGTGGAAATTATCTGGAGTATCCACTGGACTCCGGCCCTGTCTAGTTATGAAACTAATCAAATTTCTCCAGATTAAAATTTCAGCAAATTTGCCGTGTACATATATATATATATATATATATATATATATATATATATATATATATATATATATATATATATATATATATATATATATATATATATATATATATATATATATATATATATATATATATATATATATATATATATATATATAGCATTGCGTATATATATGTGAAAGAAATTTTATACTCCCTCTGGTCAAATATTTGATTTTGGAAGAAGTGAACAAATATAAATGATTGGATTGTATTTAATTTATTGTTTGGGGGTGGTATATATTATTCAAAGTGATATTATTTGGGAGTAGGGTATATCAAATTTTGCTAGGAAAATTAATTAGATCGGTGGGTATAGCTAGCTTGCTTGCACGTTTTGTCACGACACGTACGTGCAACTTGCTCCCAAATCTTGCTCTGAAACATCATCCAACACGTCATCGTCGCTAGAGCTGATTTATGGTAATTAATCGTTTGCATTTAATGTAGCACAATCGTAAGGATCAATTAGCAGTATATCGTTTGTTACCAAGATAATAAATAACGTTCGTAACGCCCGCACTAGCGACCGCTACAGTGGTAGCGAACCTCTACCAATACCGCTACAAGGTAGCGGACTGCAAATAGCATATTAGAACTTAGCGTCTACTACAGCGCTTCGCGACCGCTATAGCGGCCCGCTATTTATTCTGTTATATCGCTATAATGATTAAACGGTATGCTCACATGTGGATAAAATAAACTTAGTATTGTGTGCCTTCTTTATCTTATATATTTATATGTTATTTCATAATTTTTTATGTTATGAAATATATGAGTAATTAAACATGCATTCTAAATTTTAAATTTTAAGTGAAATTTGATGTTAATATTGATATAAAATCTAAATTTATGGCTATATTTCTTAATTCCGCTATTGAAACTTAGCGCCCGCTATCCGTAATCCGCTATCCAGATACTAATCCGCTACCGACCCGCTATACGCTATTTATTACCTTGTTCGTTACATTTGCAACAAGCCAAAATTCGATCGATTTTCATCTCTAACTAAGCTTGTGGCATTAAATTTGGTTAGCTATATGTTGGCAAAGTCTATGCTTTAATTTGTAGGTTGGTTGATCTCAGCACTAATCGATTCTTAAAGGCTTCCAGAATGTATATTTTTTTAAGGACTCCGATATGGACATACTATTATCGTTGATGCCAATGGACATCAATATCAAGGTGTCTTGTCCTATACAGGACGTTTGATACTACCTCGGTCCCATTCTAAGTGTAGCCATGGTTTACCGCGTCTAACTTTAACCATCCGTCTTATTTATAATTTTTTAAAAAAAATTTAAAAACATAAGTCACAAGTAAAGTATTATTCATGTTTTATCATCTCATAACAACAAAATACTAATTATAAAAAAAATATTTAAATAAGACGAACAATCAAAGTTGAACGTGAAAACTTATGGTTGCACTTAAAATGGGATGGAGGAAAATGGGATAGAGGAAGTACTTGATACGGAGTAGGGCTTTAACTTAAAAGAATTTTAAAACACTTAATACTAATATAAATTAGGTAACCCCTAACATCTCTTTATTTGTCTACAAATATAAGGGATTTTGAGATTCGGGAAAAAATAAAAGTAAAAAAGATATTACCTCAGTCACCATTTAATCCATCAATATGTCGGTGCTTTTCCTTTTTTTTCTCTTCTAAAATATGTCAAAAAATTCAATAGACATTTACTTCAATCAAAAAATATTTATATTTTGATCAGAGAGGGGAATAGAATACTATAGTGTACCGGCCTACAAGCCAGAAACCTGAACTGCTTTTTTATTTTTAAAAAATAAGTTAGTTACTAGAAAATATAAATATAGTTGATATAGGCATATCTAACTTGTTTATTTAGAGTAAATTTCATAAAACTATTAATACTTTGACTAAACTATCACAACACTAGAAATTTAAGATTGTGTACTTAAAATTATAATTATAGATTTAACACTAAATTTATCATAAAACTACATATTTAGGTTAAGTATCATAAAACTATGTAGCGCCCGTTCCGTCGTGGCGCCTAGCGGGAAAACTATCTCTTAAAAACCCTATTTGCGAAATCCGTTTCTTTGCTTGTTGTCTAGTGTCCGTACCATCTCAGATCTCAAATCCCTGATCTATCGTCGAGTTCAATCCCGAATCCAAATCCTTCCCAAATCAAATCCCTCCGCAAAAGTCTTTTTCGCCTCCCTCGGGTTCGATGGGCCGAATCCCTCTCGGCCCATCTTCCCCTCCCTCCCCGGCTCTCTCTCTCTCTCTCTCTCTCCCTCTCCCCCGCTCTGCCCGTGCGCTGCGCACGCATGCGCGTGAGCCGCGCCGAGCCGAGCGCCCTCCGCCCTCGCTGCCGTTTCCCGCCAACGCCGCCCAAATCGCCGCGCCGCCTGTTGCTTCCTGCGCGCGCGCGCCATGGTGGCCGACCGGTCAGTCGCCGCCGCCGTCAGCGCCTGCCGCACCTGCTCGCGCCTGCCGCCCGTGTCGTCGCTCCGCTCCAAACCGCCCGGCCGTCATCGCCGTCGTCATCGCCTCGGCCCCGCCTCTCCCCGCGCTAGCCTCCAAGGGATGGAGGCAGAGCTCCTCCTCCCTCTGCCGCGTCGCCCCCATCCCCTCCTCCTTTTCCCAAAGTGGCAAGGGGCAAGCCCCCTTTCTCCCTTCTTTTTCCTTTTCCCCTCCCCGCCGGCGTCATCCGCCTCTGTCGCCGTTTTGGCCGCGAGCGCCGAGCGCCAGCTCGCGCCTTGACCGCCCAAGGTCGGTTTCCAAACCGACATCGTCGTCCTATAAACCAAGGCGCCCTCCCATCGATTCCTCCTCCCATTTCGCTCGCCGCCACCGCGCCATTGCCACCCCTCTGTCTCGCCTCCGCCGTTCATCGCCAAGCACCGGGAGAGCCGGTGCATTCGTGGACGCGGAAGGGGACTCCGGGCGCTCGCCTTCTTCCACTTCCCCGGCCCGAGGCCGGAGAGATCACTCCCGTGCCGTCGGCCTCTCGTCACAGCGCCCCGCCTCATCTCGGTAGTGCATCTCCCCGTTCTCCCTCCTCAATCCATCTCCTCCCCTTAGTTTTCGGTAGTAGCATGTGTAGCCCCCACGTAGCTAGCCGGCGCCGCCCCGACTGCTGCCGTCGCTCGTCGTGTGCTCGCCGCTGTCGCCGCCCGAGCTCAGAAGCGCCTCTCGTCGCCGGCCTCCCTCGATGCGTTTCCTCCTAATCCGGCGCAAGGGATGGGTTCCCGTATCCGCGTATCCGGGAATCGGCCCCTCGTGACCTCATCGCCGTTTCCCCCTTTTCTCTCCGCCGGTTGCCGCCGCCGCAATCCACCGCCGTCGAGCATCCCCCGGCAAATCCGAGCCGTTGGCTCGTCTCCCCTCGTCCTGTGCAACATCCCGATATGCTCGCCTTCGCCTGTATCGCCATGGTTCGCTCCGCCGCTCGCCGCTGTCGTCCGCCGTCCGTTTCGGCCGGCGTCGTCGTCTACCTCCCACCGGCCCGCGTGGCAGCCACGTAGGCGCCACGTCGGCGCCACCTCGGCCGCGACCGGGTCAAGTAGACCCCGGTCCGCCGCTTCCCTCCACCCCCTCGTGCGCGCGGTCCACCGCGAGCCGTGAGTTTGCACGTGGGCCCGCCGCACCGCGTCCTCCGCGAACCGCGCGCATGCGCCGCGCCTCCCTCCCCAAACCCTAGCACGCCCCGCATGCACCTCGCTCACGGTGAGCCGAGTCGCCGACAAGCGGGTCCCACCCGGGACCACGCGGGATGGACCTGGCCCACCGGCTCTCTCTCTCCCCTCCCCGCCCGCGCGCGTGCCTTGGGCCGCCTTCTTGGGCCGGCCGGCCCATTAAGCTCGGCCGAGCCGCCCCTTTCTCTCAGGTCGCGCCCTAGCCGCCCGAGGAAAGTCTAATTTCCCTCCCTCCTTCTTTTCTTTTCTTTTCTTTTTCAAAAAGGATTTAAATAAATCCTTTTCCTTTAGACCAAAAATCCAATAATCTTAGAAATTCAATATCTTCCCAACCGTAAGTCCGTTTGACTCCGTTCAACTTCCAAAATTCCTCAAATCTCGAGATCTATCTAATGGCACGCTTAGAGGTCAATAATAGGGCTTTATTTTCGCCGTTTGCTGAGTTGTCCCGTTTCGCGTGTAGTTTCGGAGCCCGAAGACCCGCAGTGCGAGGATTTCGAGGATCAAGCTCAAGATCTCGAGCGAGGCAAGCCACCTTTGAACATCTTGAGCCTATATTTGAACTTAATTACGTTGCTTGAAAAATATTATGCATTGATAGGATCGCACTTAATCTGCTTGTCCCGTCTGCAAGGCAGATTGGCAGACCTACCTAATTTGTTGCATTTGACCCTCCCATTGTAATTATTATACCATGCTCCCTTGTACCCACCTAGTCGCGCCTCGGTAATCGTGCACTCTGCACGGGTATCGACGGTCGCCTTCAAACTTAAAATCTGAGAAACATCTTGGGTAAAACTTGGGTTTTACAAAAGACTTGGAAAACCCGACACCTGGGTCGGTGCTTGCGAACTAAATGAATTTCCAAAACCGCGGACCGGGGAACATACCGGGTGTACGGTTTCCCGCTCTTGCACTTAAGGACCGTTTCCTTGGAATTTCATCCGAACATAAGACAAGTACAACCACATGGGTGGAATGGGACACCCCTGGCTGAGTAACTAGCTTATCGGGAGAGCCATGATGCTAAGCGACATGTGGATTCGCCAGGGTGGTGTCGGGGAGGACCCCTGGGCTTCCTGGCACAGTATGGTCTGGGACCTAATCTGGTGTTGGTCTGGGACCCCTCTCGTTGGCATATGGCGAACCTGTGTCGGCTTTCGAAATGCCTTGTCATGAAAGCCTTAAGGTCTCTAGTCGTGGCCGTTCTGCACGAACTGGATGATCCGGGTTAGTAATGTCGTGTGGGTAAAGTGTACCCCCTCTGCAGAGGTTGTTAAAACTGTTCGAACAGCCGTGCCCACGGTCATGGGCGGATGTGAGGTGATTCCTAGCGTAGTTTTGTTTGACTACTGCCTTGTGAAATTTGCTGTTGTGGAATGGGTTTGATGTTTGGAAAATCTGCGGCTGATGGGATCAGCCAGGCCTGGGTGGTCGTTTGAAAGCTGTTGGCCGGGAGCCAATCTTAATCAATTCAAAAGACTGATACATTGCACATACTCCGACCGGACGAGACGCACTGTCTCACCCGTGTCGTTTGAGAAGCACTCCCTTAGTTGTTTCAGAAAAGGGTTCAAATAAAATCAATTGCAAAAACAACAGTGACGGAGCGTGAGGCTCCTCACCGGGAGACCGCGCAGGCCCCCCTTTGCCGGTTCGGCCGGGGGCCCTGGGTGAGGTTCTAAGCTCCTAAGATGACAGAAAGTTCGCGAGAATGGAAACACACAAGACACGGGCGATGTATACAGGTTCGGGCCGCTGAGAAGCGTAATACCCTACTCCTGTGTTTTGGTGGATCTGTGTATGAAGAAGCTACAAAGAGCTCGAGAGCCCGAGCGCCCTTACTCTAGAAACCCTCTTCTTCCTTTTTTCCTCTCCTGCTCCAGTATTCCCAGAGTCGTCCCCCTCTCTAAGTGGGCAAGGTCCTCCTTTTATATCTCAAGGGGATACCACATGCACCATCTCTCTTTTGTGTGTGGGGACTTATCCTATCTTTTTTCCAACTTGACTTCCCTTCTCTTCATAAATGGACGGAGATTTGTATGGTTGCCGTCCGAATGACCTTCTGATGGGACGGCCCATACCTACCTCCACTTCTGTCGGAAGCAAGCGCGACGTGGGAACATGGCTGTCTGCTGACAACATGACCAGTGTCAGACCGGTCACAAATCGGTCATTCTTGTCCACCACGTGTCGGTTTAGCAATCTGCATGTTCGCCCTTCTTCATACAATATCTTGCTTGTAATGGTTAGGATGAAGCCTGGCATATATCTGACCGGGGCCAACGTGCCATCTTCAGGAGCTAACACGCCGGCTCCGGCTAGGGACGAGTGCTCGGAGGCTCTCATCCTGACGGGATGGGGCGAGGCGTGCGTCAGACCGCCTGTCGCCACCTAACCCACGATCTGATCGGTCTGTGACCAGTCACAGACCGGATAGACGAGCGCGCTGCACTGCATGGCGTGACGCGCTCGTCTAAACCACAATAAATACGGTTAGGTGAGCCCCGCTGTGCTCACCTAACCCATACACGCGGCGCAAAACCCACAAGGGGTCGGGGCGCCTCAGCCCTCGGGGCCGAAACGGGAGTGGTCCGACCCCTCGGGGAGACAAAGAGGGGGGCGGCCATATCACCCTCGGGCCCGACCCCCCCGAGGGGGTCAGGCCACGTGGGTGATTGCTCCTGCCCAAGCCTCAAGTCATAGTACTCCCGGTCCCATGTCACCGACAGTAGCCCCCGGCGTTATGCCAGGGCGATCGCCCTCCTCGAGGGAAGCGGTCGGGCGTGACGCCACTTCCAAAAGCCTGGTGACAGGTGGGACCGGTCTCCACAGTTGGGCAGAAACCCAACGGTCGCAAATCACGCACTCTGGCAACGGTAACTCGACTGTCAATAATGAACGGCCTCTTCAAGGCTGCCACATTACTCGAGTAGCACGCGAATCGGGACGAGCCGGTTCGTTTTGCCTGGAGATATGGTGATGGCGCTTCGGTCGGTGAGCGCAATTAACGCGCGCACGATATGTTCCATCTCGACTGCCACAGCCGCATATCCACCTCATGCGCCGCAAGCGGGCGAATGGGATTAGTGGAAGCGTGGGCGCGAGAAACGAGGGAGCGAGATAGTGGGCGCGAGAAGCGAGGAGCCGGGCACAGCGTTGGCAAGGGTATAAAGACACCGAGGAAAAGATTTGCTTCCTTCCTCTCGCCATTATTCCCCTTGTCTTCGCCGCTTGCGCCCTAACTCCTTCTTTCCTGTGCCCTACCTTCGCCACACGCGCTCGCTCTCAAACATCTCTTCTCCCGGCATCATGGCACGGGGCTCCGCTCTGCTCGATGGTAGCGTGCTGCCGCCTTCCCGCATCGTGAGCGAGAGGCAGGCCGGGCTGCCGCGCCGCTTCATGCCGGAATCTGCCTCCGGCCGGGAGATAGTCACGCTGGGCGAGGGACGCCCGGCGCCAGACTACCCGGGGCGGTCCGTCTTCTTCCTCCCTTTTGCAATGGCAGGGCTGGTTCCGCCATTTTCTTCTTTCTTCATGGATGTTCTGGAGTTTTTCGATCTCCAGATGGCGCACCTCACCCCCAACGCGGTAATGACATTGGCCATCTTCGCGCACCTGTGCGAGATGTTCATCGGGGTGCGCCCATCCCTTCGGCTGTTCCGGTGGTTCTTCACCGTACAGTCAGTGTCGCCGCCGTCGGTGGTTGGTGGCTGCTACTTCCAGCCGCGGGGGCCGGTGCTGAACCGCTACATCCCCTGCGTCCTCCGCAAGAAGTGGGATGACTGGAAGAGCGACTGGTTCTACACCCCCCTCGCCGACGAGGCGCGCCTCCGACCTCCGAGCCGACCTCCGAGCCAGCCCCCGGCGCAGGCATCCAGCTTGCGGGCGCCGGTAGATCTGGGAGATGGCTATGACGCCGTCCTCGACCGCCTGGCGGGCCTGCGATCCCAGGGGCTCACAGGGGCCATGGTGTACGGCGACTACCTTCGTCGCCGGATTGCGCCGCTCCAGCGGCGCGCCCGGGGCGCCTGGGAGTACACCGGGTCCGAAGACTACATGAGGACCCACCAGGGGGTCAGATGGGACTGGGCTCCTGAGGACTTCAAGATAGTGGTCCAACGGGTGCTGAATCTCAGCTCCGTGGAGGCATCACTCATTCCCCAAGGAATCCTCCCTCTCTGCAGCGATCCAGACCGCGCCTCCATCCTGACCATCATGCAGGCGGTCGGGGCGTCGGAGGAGCGGGCTCCTCGAGGCCACGATGGCGCGGGCGGGAGCCGCAGGGGGGAACAATCTACCCCGGGAGGGGGTCGTGCTTCTGGGCCCCGCGACGGGGGCCCGGGGAGCAGCCGCCCTGCCGACGCCCGGGGAAGAGGAAGCAGGGAGGAACCCCTCCCCCATCTCCTCCCCGAGGGGGCGGGGCGGCGCGTGCCAACAGCAGGCGCCCGGAGGGGACCACGCCGACGTCGCAGCCCGAGGGGGAGCGAAAGAAGAAGCGGCTCCGCAAGATGGGAGGGACAGAACCATCCCGGGGAAACCTTATTTCCCCTCCAAGGTGGTCGTTTAACCGATCCCCTCGCAGGTTCGTCCCACGCCCATCGTGGCTGTATTCATCCTCTCAACGCGAGTTTTCATTCACCCATCTTGTTTATCTTCTGGTCTTTCTTCTGTTTCAGCGAGATCCCGTCGCGTCCCTCCCGCCATTCCAAGTCCGGCCAGTCTGAGGCCGAGGATCCGGCGGCCGCAGAGGCCCGGAGGCGGGAATCTGACCGGCGAGAAGCCGCGGATCGCCTACGGGAAGCCGAGGAGGCCGCCCGGGAGGCCGCCCGGGCTCGCCATGCTGAGGAAGCCGCTCGGGAGGAGGCCAGACTCCGCCAGGCCGAGGCGACGATGTCCTCCGAGGCAACCCGCGATACTGACCGGCAAGAAGCCGCGGATCGCCTTCGGGAAGCCGAGGAAGCTGCCCAGGTGGCCGTCCGAGCTCGCCAAGCTGAAGAAGCCGCTCGGGAGGAGGTCAGATTTCACCAGGACGAGGCGGCGACGACTTCCGAGGCAGCTCGCGACGAGGTCGCGGGCGCATCGCTGGGGCCCACTCCCTCGGGCGACGCTCGGGACCAACCAGGTCCGGGGGACATCCCCGAGTCCGGCGCGTCCATTGGCGGGCCGAGCCGCGCGGCATCCTCACCGAGGCGGCTCTCCCCCACGCCTTCCGCTGCCCCACTGAGCGCAGATCCCCTTCTGAAGGCCTTGGCCGTCGCAAACACCACGGTGTTGGACGGGTTAAGTGCCCAGATGGAGGCCCTGCAAGCAGAGCGGGCGGAGCTCGACGCCACATGGGCGCGTGTCGAAGAGGGGCGACGCTCAGTGGAGGCCATGGTGGAGGTGGGCCGCAAGGCACACCGCCGGCACGTCTCAGAGCTCGAAGCCCGTCAGAAGGTGCTGGGGGAGATCGCCAAGGAGGTGGAGGAGGAGCGGGGGGCTGCCCTCATCGCCACTACCGTGATGAACGAGGCGCAGGACGCCCTCCGCCTTCAATACGGGAGCTGGGAGGCGGAGCTAGGGAAGAAGCTCGACACCGCCCGGGGGGTCCTTGACGCTGCCGCTGCCCGAGAACAGCGGGCGGCGGAGACCGAGGCGGCATCCCGGCAGCGTGAAGAAACCCTCGAGGCCCGTGCCATGGCGCTGGAAGAGCGTTCCTGCGTCATGGTGAAGGATCTGGCGGACCGTGAGGCCGCCGTTGCCATTCGGGAGGTCACACTGACGGCGCACGAAGCCGCCTGTGCCGAAGAGGAGTCCACACTCCGCCTCCGCGAAGATGCACTCATCGAGCGGGAGCGAGCCCTCGAGGAGGCTGAGGTCGCGGCGAAAAGGCTGGCGGAGAGCGCGTCCCTCCGTGAGGCTGCGCTAGAGGAACAAGCGCGCCGTAATCTGGAAGGTGCCCGCGCCGAGAGGGCCGCACTGAACCAGCGGGCCGCTGAACTCGAGGCGCAGGCAAGGGAATTGGACGCGAGGGCGCGCAGCGGCGGGGCGGCTGCGGGCGAAAGTGACTTAGTCGCCCGCCTCGCAGCTGCCGAACACACCATCGCCGATCTGCAGGGCGCGCTAGACTCGTCCGCCGGGGAGGTCGAGGCCCTTCGCTTGGCAGGCGAGGTAGGGCCCGGCATGCTTCGAGACGCCGTCTCCCGTCTAGACCGCGCCGGCCGGCAGGCGGGCCTCTGGGGCGGGCGGACTGCGAAGTACGCCGCCAACCAGGGGGGCCTCGCCCAGCGCCTCTCGGAGATGGCCGGGACTCTTCAACGGCTCCCCGAGGAGCTCGAGAGGACGATTAAGTCATCCTCGAGGGACCTCGCCCGAGGAGCGGTGGAGCTCGTACTGGCGAGTTACCAGGCCAGGGATCCCGACTTCTCCCCCTGGACAGCGCTGGACGAGTTCCCTCCCGGGACCGAGGATGGCGCGCGCGCGCAGGTCCGGGACGCCGCCGACCATATCGTCCACAGCTTCGAGGGTTCGGCCCCTCGGCTCGCGTTCGCCCTCAACTCCGACGAGGAGGGCGATGACGGCGGTGTGGGCGACAGTGGCGACGAGGCTGGCGACCCGGGTGCATCGGAGTGAGCCCCCAGGCCCCCGCCAATCTTTAAATTTTTCTTCTTTTCTTTCTTCCGAGGCCTTCGGGCCTCCTTTTTTATAGATTAACTTAATCTGCAATTAAAATAAAGAAATTTTTGTGTCAATTTCATTTTGCTATGTGTATGAGATGAGGATGATCTGTACCGTGGTCCTTTTGTGTCTTAGCTTGACTAAGGGCTCGTGCCCAGGTCCCAGTCCTCAAAAGGCGCGGGTCGGGGCTAGTGCCTGGGGAGATCCACATGTCGAGACTGGCCAGGCCGGGAGCATGGTGACCGAGGGTTATGGGTGACCCGATTGTGGGTTTTTGCCGATTCCCCCCCGGAGTTCACCACGCCCCGAGGCACGGCTCGGTTCTGGGCCCCTTTTGGCGATTTTAGCTGACCCGAGCCCCCGAGGGCAGGATTGAGCACGAGTAACCTATTTCAAGTCAAGATTCTTCAAAAGGAAACAACAGCACAGATACAGCCTTTAGGAAATCGAAAAAGCTTTTATTGAAATACAGATATAAGAGAAATAAAAATATGCATATGTGGTAGCCCCCGGCCAACCCTGCACACCCGAGGGGGGTGCGGGGTTGGCCCGAGCCCGAAACCTGACACCCGATCCCCCTTAGGGGTAGAAGCGACGAAGGTGTTCGATGTTCCACGGGTTAGGCAGCTCTGTGCCGTCGCCCGTGGCCAGCCGAACGGAGCCCGGCCGGGGGACGCCGATCACTCGATACGGACCCTCCCACATTGGTGAGAGCTTGCTCAATCCAGCACGCGTTTGGACGCGGCGTAGGACGAGGTCGTCGACGCAGAGTGATCGGGCCCGGACGTGGCGCTGATGGTAGCGCCGCAGGCTCTGCTGGTAGCGTGCGGCTCGGAGGGCCGCGCGCCGCCTTCGCTCTTCCAAGTAGTCGAGGTCATCTCTGCGAAGCTGATCTTGATCAGCCTCGCAGTACATGGTGGCCCGAGGGGACCTCAGGGTGAGCTCAGATGGGAGAACCGCTTCCACGCCGTAGACGAGGAAGAAAGGCGTTTCCCCGGTTGCTCGGCTTGGTGTGGTTCGGTTCGCCCAGAGCACCGCTGGCAACTCCTCGATCCACGAATCGCCGTGCTTCTTGAGGATGTTGAAGGTCTTGGTTTTAAGGCCTCTGAGGATTTCTGCATTGGCGCGCTCCACTTGGCCATTGCTTCTGGGGTGAGCGGGGGAGGCGAAGCAGAGCTTGATGCCCATGTCTTCGCAGTAATCGCCGAAAAGTTCACTAGTGAATTGGGTGCCGTTATCCGTAATAATACGGTTAGGCACTCCAAACCGGGCTGTGATGCCCTTAATGAATTTAAGTGCGGAGTGCTTATCGATCTTGACGACCGGATAAGCCTCGGGCCACTTAATGAACTTGTCGATCGCGACATACAGATACTCAAACCCGCTCGGGGCCCGCCTAAACGGTCCCAGGATATCGAGCCCCCAGACAGCAAATGGCCATGAAAGTGGTATGATCTGCAGGGCCTGGGCCGGCTGATGAATTTGCTTGGCGTGGAATTGACACGCTCTGCATCGCCGGACCAGGTCGACCGCATCATTGAGAGCTGTCGGCCAATAGAAACCTTGACGAAAGGCTTTGCCAACCAAGGTGCGCGAGGCGGAGTGGGCTCCGCATTCGCCTTCATGGATGTCGGCGAGAAGCTCGACGCCTTGTTCCCGAGGAATGCACTTCAGGAGGATTCCATTAGCCGCGCGCCGATAGAGGGTCCCTTCTACCAGCACGTAGCGTTTGGAGATGCGCTGGACGCGTTCACTCCCTTCGCGGTCCTCGGGTAGAGTCTTATCTGTGAGGTATGCTTGGATCTCAGCGATCCAAGCAATCAATCTAAGGGAGCTAGGAGCGCTCCCCTCGGGTCCCGAGGCCTGGACTCCGACGGGCCTCGGGGGCCGGTCAGGCACGTCCGTCTCCCCTAAGGGGTCGGGTCGCGCCGACGGCTGGGCAAGCCTTTCTTCAAAGGCGCCCGGTGGGGTCTGGGCTCGCGAGGAAGCGAGCCGTGAGAGTTCGTCGGCTATCGTGTTATCCCGTCTGGGCACGTGCCGAAGCTCTATCCCGTCAAAATGGCGCTCCATACGCCGTACCTGGCGCACGTAAGCGTCCATCTGCGGGTCAGAGCACCGGTACTCCTTACAGACCTGGTTAACGACCAGCTGGGAGTCGCATAACACCAGGAGGCGGCGGATCCCCAGTCCAGCTGCCACCCTGAGTCCCGCAAGGAGTCCCTCGTACTCTGCCATATTATTGGTCGCCCGAAAGTCAAGGCGAACCAGGTATCTGAGGACGTCTCCGCTCGGCGAGGTCAACGTGACCCCCGCACCGGCGCCCTGAAGAGACAGGGAGCCGTCGAACTGCATCACCCAGTGGGCGGTGTGAGGCAGCTGCGAGGGGCCCGAGCTGGCCTCGGGGACTGAGACGGGCTCGGGAGCCGGGGTCCACTCTGCCACAAAATCGGCGAGGGCCTGGCTCTTGATAGCGTGGCGTGGCTCAAAGTGCAAATCGAACTCAGAAAGTTCGATTGCCCATTTCACCACTCGTCCAGTACCCTCTCGATTATGCAAGATTTGGGCGAGGGGGTAAGACGTAACCACCGTGACCCGATGCGCCTGGAAATAATGGCGCAGTTTCCTCGAAGCCATCAGAATAGCGTAAAGCATCTTCTGGGCCTGAGGGTATCGGGTCTTGGCGTCCCGGAGGGCCTCACTAACAAAGTAGACGGGCCGCTGCACCTTTTGGTGGGGCCGATCCTCTTCGCTAGGGGCCGCATCCCTGGGCGCTCTTCGTCCAAGCGGCCTCGCGGGGCGTACTCGTCTTCTGTGCCGACGACCTCGGGGTCGGAGGACGACAGGGGCGGCCTTCCCACAGTGGCCTCGGGGCCGTCCTAGGGGTCGGGGGCTCCTGGCGTCGTCGGACAAGCGGGCAAAGGGCCAACTCCGGTCGTCAGGGGCCTTAGGCCACCGTTCGGCTCGGGGGCCTCTTCTCCCTGCTCTCTCCTGGGTCGAGTCGGCACAGGGTTAGCCTTGGGGTCAGAGGGCGATAGGTGCGGCCTTCCCGCAGTGGCCCTCGGGCCATCCTGGGGGTCGGGGGCACCTGGCACCGTCTGACAAGCGGGCAGAGGGCCAGCTCCGGTCGTTGGGGGCCTTGGGCCACCGTTCGGCTCGGGGGCCTCTCCTCCCTGCTCTCTCCCGGGCCAAGCCAGCACAGGGTGAGGATGCGCGAAATGAGGATTGTCCTCATCGCGCTCCACAACCAACGCCGCACTAACCACTTGTGGGGTCGCCGCTAAGTAGAGTAGCAAGGGTTCATTTGGCTCCGGGGCGACCAGAACTGGGGGAGAGCTGAGATACGCCTTCAACTGAGTAAGGGCACGTTCAGCTTCCTCCGTCCAAGTAAACGGCCCGGAGCGTTTGAGGAGCTTGAATAAGGGTAGCGCCTTCTCTCCCAGCCTCGATATGAACCGACTTAGGGCGGCCATGCAACCGGTGACGCATTGCACATCCCTAAGTTTGCTGGGGGGGCGCATCCGCTCTATAGCTCGTATCTTCTCGGGGTTGGCCTCGATGCCTCGGGCAGAGACCAAGAACCCGAGAAGCTTGCCCGCAGGTACACCGAACACGCACTTATCGGGGTTCAGCTTTATGCGAGCGGAGCGGAGACTCTCAAAAGTTTCCGCTAGATCCGAGAGTAAGGACTCTTGGTTGCGCGTCTTTACAACCAAGTCATCGACATAAGCCTCAACATTACGTCCTATTTGGCTACCCAAAGAAATTCGAGTAGTACGTTGAAAAGTAGGACCTGCATTCTTTAACCCGAAGGGCATTGTCGTATAACAATAAGTTCCTATGGGGGTAATGAACGCAGTTTTTTCCTCATCCTCCCTAGCCATGCGAATCTGATGGTAACCAGAGTATGCATCTAGAAAACACAAAAGGTCGCACCCCGCGGTGGAGTCGACAATCTGATCTATGCGAGGCAGGGGGTAAGGGTCCTTAGGACATGCCTTGTTAAGGTCGGTGTAGTCGATGCACATCCGAAGCTTGCCGTTCGCCTTGGGAACGACCACCGGGTTCACCAGCCACTCTGGATGGATGACCTCGCGGATGAATCCGGCCTCCAGAAGTCGCGCCACCTCCTCGCGGATGAAGGCTTGACGTTCCGGGGCCTGCCGCCGCACTTTCTACCGGACCGGCCTTGCGCCCGGCCGCACGGCGAGACGGTGCTCAATCACCTCCCTGGGGACCCCGGGCATATCCGCCGGTCTCCATGCGAAGACGTCAGCGTTTGCCCGCAGGAAAGAGACGAGCGCGTCTTCCTATTTGCCATCCAGAAGACCACCGATCCGTGTGGTCTTGGACGGGCCGTCGCCCAGGGCAACCTCCTTGACCGGGACCTCGTCGCATGTGATCATCCGCTGCCTCGGGGCGGCGGGGACGGAGGTGCCAAGCCTCTCGTCGCCACCCTCGGGCTTGGACGTGGCGGCGAGGTGGTCCGCGCGCTGCTCCATACAAGCGAGCGCGACTTTGAGGTCGCCATGGACAGAGATGGGGCCACCGGGGCCCGACATCTTCATCTGGAGGTAGGCGTAATGGACCGCCGCCATGAACTTCACCAACGCGGGCCTCCCTAGGACCGCGTTGTAGGGCAGACTGAGGTCCGCCACATCAAAGTTCACCCGCTCCGTGCGGAAGTTGGCGGATCCACCGAAGGTGACCGGGAGGTCGATATGACCTAGCGGCCAAGTGTGCTCCGGCGTCACTCCGATAATTGGCTGGGACGGCCGGAGCACCATCCCCGGGGCCTTGATGGCGTCAAAGGCTGCGGGGGAAAGGATGTTGAGGGCTGCTCCTCCATCAATGAGGACACGCCCCAGCTTCACGTTGCAAACAGTGGGGGAAACCACCATTGCGATCTGCCCTCCCCGGGCAACGCACGGTGGGTGGTCGGTCTGGTCGAAGGTGAGGACAACCTCCGACCACCGCGCCCGGCGCGTCGCCTCATGAGTAGGGGCCGCGGCCTGAAGCTCTCGCTTCATGGCCTTGAGGCTCCGGCGAGAAACGTGAGCACACGCTCCCCCATCGACAGTGGCAATGGTGGCCCCAGGCTCTTGGAAACCTAGGTCATCATCGCCGTCATCGATGTCCTCGGCGGGGGCCTTCTGCTTGGCCTCACTTCGCCGATTGCCGGAAGGAACCGCCAGGGACTTGCCCTCTCGGCGTTCCTGCCTCCTCTCCTCCTCCCACTTCCTCGTCCGCTCAGCCAAACTTTTGACTGCGCGGCAGTCCGCGAGGTCGTGAAGGGAGGTGTTGTGGACGGTACACCACTTGCCGGTTGGGCGCTCCCTGCTGGGAGCGCCGGCCTCCTTCTTTTTGTCGCTCGCAGGCCTCCCCTTTCGGGTGGCCCGCGAAGCGCCCTCGACGGCGAGGACATGACCCTCGTCGTCGGAATGGGCTGACCTCTTCTTCCTCCTCCTGTCACGCCGCCCTGTCCGAGCAGCGGATCCGGGGGCGGCCGAAGCTGCCACACCGGAACCGGAGGAGTTCCAGGTCCATGCCTCCTCCTTACGAGCCACTCGGTCCGCGAGCTGAAAAAGCTCCGCGGTAGTCTGGGGCTCCTTGGAGGCGATCTTTTCGAGCATGCGGTTGTGCCGCACACCCCCCCTGAACGCGTAGATCACTGCGTGTGCAGGGATGCATGGTATGGTGTTGCGGACTTGACAGAACCGCTGAATGTACGAGCGAAGTGACTCATCATCCCTTCGTTGTACTGCGTGCAAGTCCGCTTCCTCACCTAGGCGCGGATATGTGCCTTGAAAGTTCATGGTGAACTGTTGGCACAAATCCTCCCAAGAGTGGACGGACGCGGGTGGCAAGTTCATTAGCCAACCCCGCGCCTGTCCCTTCAGGGCCATGGGAAAGAAATTCGCCATGACCCTGTCGTCACCCCCGGCGGCCTCGATCCCGGTCGTGTAGACCTGGAGAAACTCGGCGGGGTTGACGCTCCCGTCATATTTTTCGGCGATGGTGGGCCGGAACCTTGGGGGCCAACGGACGTTCCGAAGGCTCGCCACAAAGGCTCTATAGCCGACACCACCAACCGGGGGCACGGAGGGCTGATCCCCGCGTCCGTGTTGAGGTGACACTCTGGACGAGGAGGCGCCCTCCGTTGCGTGGGCTTCACGTCGGCCATTACGCCGGCGCTCGATGCCGATGCGGGCATCTGGCCCCCCACGCAGATCTTCCCGGGTCGGAGGCGCTGACGAGGGAGTGGCAGCCGAATGGCGAGCAATAGCCGCCGCTCGCCGCGCCCTCCGCCTTGACGACACGGAGCCGGTAGTAGCAGCGCCAGAGGTCTTGGTGGCGGAGGACCGCCCACCAGCACCTAGGCGCTGCCGTGCCGTCATGACCAAGTTGGCCACGTCGTCCAGCCAACGTTGGGCTGGAGACTCCGGGTCAGGGACGACGGGCGGGTGACGTAGGAGCGCGCCCGCAGCTTGGAGCGCGCCCTGGGGCGTGCTGCCGTCGCCGTAGACGAGGAGGCGACGCTCCCCATCTCACCGCCCTTCTCCATCACCCGTGGATGTCGAAGTCGCGGATCCTTCGACCCTCTCGAGCGCCTCCTCCCGCCTAGGACTTTGGCGTGGAGGGGGCGGTGGAGTACGAGATCGACGGCGTGGGTTCGGCTCCCCGTCGTCACCGCTAACACTCGGAGAGAGGTTGTGCGCCTTTGCTTGTTCGGCCATTGGGCTAAACAGGAAAAGCTTGGCGCACACGAAAGAATGCGAGAGCTTAGAAAAACACACGCAGAGCCCCCTACCTGGCGCGCCAGATGACGGAGCGTGGGGCTCCTCACCGGGAGACCGCGCAGGCCCCCCTTTGCCGGTTCGGCCGGGGGCCCTGGGTGAGGTTCTAAGCTCCTAAGATGACGGAAAGTTCGCGAGAATGGAAACACACAAGACACGGGCGATGTATACAGGTTCGGGCCGCTGAGAAGCGTAATACCCTACTCCTGTGTTTTGGTGGATCTGTGTATGAAGAAGCTACAAAGAGCTCGAGAGCCCGAGCGCCCTTACTCTAGAAACCCTCTTCTTCCTTTTTTCCTCTCCTGCTCCAGTATTCCCAGAGTCGTCCCCCTCTCTAAGTGGGCAAGGTCCTCCTTTTATATCTCAAGGGGATACCACATGCACCATCTCTCTTTTGTGTGTGGGGACTTATCCTATCTTTTTTTCCAACTTGACTTCCCTTCTCTTCATAAATGGACGGAGATTTGTATGGTTGCCATCCGAATGACCTTCTGATGGGACGGCCCATACCTACCTCCACTTCTGTCGGAAGCAAGCGCGACGTGGGAACATGGCTGTCTGCTGACAACATGACCAGTGTCAGACCGGTCACAAATCGGTCATTCTTGTCCACCACGTGTCAGTTTAGCAATCTGCATGTTCGCCCTTCTTCATACAATATCTTGCTTGTAATGGTTAGGATGAAGCCTGGCATATATCTGACCGGGGCCAACGTGCCATCTTCAGGAGCTAACACGCCGGCTCCGGCTAGGGACGAGTGCTCGGAGGCTCTCATCCTGACGGGATGGGGCGAGGCGTGCGTCAGACCGCCTGTCGCCACCTAACCCACGATCTGATCGGTCTGTGACCAGTCACAGACCGGATAGACGAGCACGCTGCACTGCGTGGCGTGACGCGCTCGTCTAAACCGCAATAAATACGGTTAGGTGAGCCCCGCTGTGCTCACCTAACCCATACACGCGGCGCAAAACCCACAAGGGGTCGGGGCGCCTCAGCCCTCGGGGCCGAAACGGGAGTGGTCCGACCCCTCGGGGAGACAAAGAGGGGGGCGGCCATATCACCCTCGGGCCCGACCCCCCCGAGGGGGTCAGGCCACGTGGGTGATTGCTCCTGCCCAAGCCTCAAGTCATAGTACTCCCGGTCCCATGTCACCGACAAACAGTCTTTCTTGAAGCCTGCATTAAACACTTATTTCCCATGGCTTGCTGAGTACTTCCGTACTCACCCTTGCTCTATATAAATAATCCCCCCAGTTGCTGAAGAAGATGAAGCGGATCCCACTGACGAGGAGTTCTTCCAGGAGCAAGCCGGCTACGATGAGTTTTAGGATTTCGGCCTAGTTCCCAAGTCGCGCCTGTGATGTTTGGTCCAAGTCTGGCTTCCGTTCCCCTTTTGTAATGCAGTTGTGAGCTCGGGTTCTGTCCGCAGCCCAACATGACTGTACTCCTACTCTATAATAAAGAGACCTCTGTTGCTGTGATATTCTGTCTTCCTGTGATACCAGCACTGTTTTCCTGGGACTGGTATCGGTTAACAGGTTAATTTGGAGCGTCACGAGCTAGTTCCGCTCGGGACTAGTTCGGGGCGTGACAAACTACAATTTAATAATAAAGTTATCAGAAAACTACATATTATATGGTTTAAATCCATAGTACTAATGTTATATTTAAGTTATAAACACCCAAGTGTTGAGATTAAATTGGCGCTAAAACTATAGTTTTATGATATTTTGTTTACCAAACCTATAATTTTCTGATAACTTTATTACTAAACTTGTATAATAAATCTATAGTTCTTTGATAGATTTCGTACAAAATCTGTAGTTTTGTGACAATCTTAAATATGTAGCTTTTATAGTTTGATCAAAAATATTTGTGGTTCTTTGAAATTTACTTTTAATTTTAAGACCAACTAAGCATTTGTCTCAAGAGTGTATTGCTTGCCAAGCTATATGCATGCGTGTGCGTACTTTATTTTAGTGGCCACACCATATGTAACTTTTCAATAATGCGTCCATTAATGGCCACATATATGCCAGATTATTGCATTCGACTATACGTGCTATGTGCATCAGAAATCTTGAAAGAAAAAAAAAAAGCAAAACGAGCTCAACTTTTAGTACGATAAAGCGCGATAACTAATTAAAAACACATACCCTTTCATACTACTAAGTACTAACGTGATCATTCGTTTTATTAAAAAAATTTATATAATTAAAATTTATTTTATTATGACTTGATTTATCATTAAATGTTTTTTAAGCTCACATAAGTATTTTTTATATTTGTACAAAGATTTTAGATAAAACGAATGATCAAACGTTGATAAGAAGTCGACGGCATTCTCTATTAAAACACAGATGGAGTATATATGGTTAATAAGTGTAGTGTTAAAAAAATGTTGCTTAGAATATTTCACCATCCAATCCATTTGCATTGGTCATACATGACGTAGATCTTTAATTAGCTCCAAGTTGATAAATTAAGCTTTTTTCGAAGATGCTGTCGTCGTGGATGGTCTATCTCGATCTCAATCCTTTCGAGACTTTTGAGACGTACAGCAATTTTCGATCGTAGTGCAGGTTTACGTGGCGTACATGAGCACGTAATGCATGTGATTAGTTCTAATTTAATATAGCAAGAACTAGTGGATTATTGCATCAGACTCGTCGTTCATTCGTCTAAATTAATTAGTGTTATTCAACGCAACATCAGCTTTGCAAGGTCTCGTTCAACAATGATTTTCCTTTTGACTTTTTTGCCATTGTTCAACATTTGAATCTCATCTCCGAGGGATTTTGCACACATGGAGGAGTATATCAAGTTTTAACATTTCTAATTACTATTTAAGCTTATCCTAATTAACTCACATGAGTTATCTGATCCTTGGACTGTCATCGAATATGCTTTGGTAATCCTATATTTCCTTGACTTGGATGATAAAGATGGCATCCTTGCTGGTGATACGTACTCGTATAATTATTAATCCTATCCAACAAAAGTTCTATAAAATAATATTGGAATGCTATTGTTGGGTGTGTTCGACAGCTATTGCTATTGTTGTTGCAGCTTGCAGCGGCGTTCAATTATCATTATACGATACATATTCTCAATTCTCTTCTCTCTTATAAGTAATTACATTATACGATGAATATTCTCAATTCTCTTATAAGTAATTATACACTTAAATCCGTAGTATCATGTTTCTACCTTTTTCGCAGTATAAAAACTCCGACTATAACGGATAACCCATAGCTTGTAGTACAAGTGTTCTCAACATCAAACAATATTAAAAAAAATACAATTTCTTTTGTGTGACTCTACATCAAACAATATCCATTTAAGTTTTTTTCTACGGACCACCTGGGTTTGTCATGGGGTTTACTCCCATCCAACCTGTCACTTTCACCTATTATTATTACTGGATTATTACTACACTACTACATCGTGGTAACTTCCTGGGTGCCCCGTAGCGTTTTTACCCTATACTCGCACAGTCCAACCACACCACGCCCTCTTTTAATCGCCACACGCCCCCCAAAAATTCCACCCCAACAAACACCAACACACCCACCTTCTCCCCCTCTTCGTCTTCCCCCAATTCAAGAAGCGGAGGAGAGAGCGCGGCGGGGGTGGAGAGAAGGTTCTAGATTGTTCTGGAGGTGGAGGGATGTGGGGGCGGCAGTACTGGGGCGGCGGCCGGCGGCCGAGCGGCGGCGGCGGCGGGGTGGTGGTGATGTTCGCGTGGCTGTCGAGCCAGGAGCGGCAGGTGCGGGCGTACGTGGAGCTGTACGCGGCGCTCGGGTGGGCGTGCCTCGTCTGCCACTCCGAGTTCCTCACCCTGTGCGTCTCTCTCTCTCTTCCTCTCTTTCTGCATCTTGGCAATTTCGCATGGTTGTGGATTTGTTTTGTTTTTTTTTTGTTTGTTTCATGGATTTTTGGTGGTTCTTGGGGGTCGGTGAGTGGCGCGTGGATGTGGGAGAATGATTTAGATGATAGTACTATGATATTGTACAGGCGTGCAAGGAAGTAGATTATATTTTTGTCTTGATTCTGGTTCCAAGTGTTCTTGAACACCTGGCACCGACTCCTTGGAGTTGATGAGTGTAAATTTTAGGGTGTTTGATTAATTGGACTGTTTTGATTAATTCCAGAAGCTTTTTAGAATTTTAGTTTTGTTCAGTTCTCAGGATTGGAATAGGAGGACAGCAAAATTCGTTCTCCTGTGTAATCAGTTAGTCGTGTGTAGGACTATATTTCTGTTCAAGAATTCTAGATCGGCAAATTGGATGAACTGGCGTATGCCGGATAGCCAGGGGAGATATCATGTTGCTTGTTCTTGGAAAACCTATGAAAATAGATATTTAATCTAGGTGAAATATATGAGTTGAACTGATCATACCATTTGATTTGGTGTTTTGTGCAGGTTTTTCCCTGATAAGGCTGCCATGCTTGCTGATAGGGTGCTTGCAGAACTAGTTAAGGTCAGTCATTAGGTATAATTGTTTAAGAGGATGCACACTCCTACAAGTTGGATACTCTTTCAACTTGGCCTTAGTTTATTTCCATGTGGATCATACTTACATGCCAATGTATTTGATTGTTAATCGGTGAAATACTGAAATCCGCTGAATTTGTCTTTGGTATCCAGGAACTGAAGGTTAGACCTGTACCTGTTGTGTTTGCCTCATTCTCTGGAGGCCCAAAAGGCTGCACATACAAGGTTCTTCAGGTAATGGAACTCTATGTCCCTTCTGCTCAACAATTTATCTGTTGCTGCCAATGTCTTAGTATTAAAAAAAATATGTTTTCATTGACAGCTGATCGAGAGAAGATGCGAGGGTCAACTGAGCCTGGTATAGTTTTCTGCTTTCTTCCTTTGTTGTACGCACTTTGCTCATTACAGTTTAGCCTAGAGCTATATTGCCGAAAATAAAATAGTGTAGGAAAATTTTGACCCATGTTGGTGAAAGCTTCATATATATTTTCTTCTCACTACAGGAGGAGTATCAACTTGTAAGAGACTGTCTTTGCGGGCAGATGTACGACTCGAGTCCTGTAGATTTTGTTAGTGATTTGGGCACCCGATTTCTCCTTCACCCAAGTGTCCTGAAGATGTCTCAACCGCCTCGTATCCTATCATGGATGACTAGAGGCATTGCCTCGGGACTAGACACGCTGTTCATTGGCAAATTTGAAGCGCAACGTGCAGAATATTGGGACACACTATACTCATCAGTGGTATGTCACTCTGTTCTCTCAGTGACTTGTAATCTGATTGTCAACGGAAGTGTTTGTGGATATCTGAGTAAACATTGGTCTATTGTACTTTCAGCATGTTGGTCCAATACTCATATTCTGTTCTGAAGACGATGAACTTGCTCCGTGTTCAATTGTTCAAAAATTTGGTCGACGTCTGCTGGAGCTTGGTGGTGATGTGAACCTAGTTAAATGGCAAAATTCTCCTCATGTAGGTGAGCTTCTTATTCCATGTTATATATCAAACTACACCTCCTTTCAGTATTGGATTGTCCTAAATTAGGATGACATGAAGTTTGACAAAATATGACCATCTTTTAGCATTTCTCCCCAGTAATTGTTTATCTATTGATATGTTACTCCAGACAAAGTCCAGAAATAGTGCTAGGAGTTAATTGTTTATGTTGGCCCTCTAAAATTTCCAAAAATAGTGTTGAATTGATTTAATTTATATTGTGGACCCATTTGTGGGCTAGACTTATCTGTTTGCCCACACCCTGTGGATTCCAACAAGTCCACTTGAGATTTGAGTCAGTTGAGAGATAAGATGTGGATGCATGTTTTCATTATATCTTTGGAAATGAGTTAGGATAACTTGGGACAAGATTGGCTAAGTTCCAAAATTCCAATCAGTAGAGATGCTATAGTTAGTAGATTGTGTCCTGGTCAAATAAAGGACGGCCGATGCATTGCTTAAAATTATCAAATAATACTAAACGCAAAAGTTGGTCCAAAGTAGGCTGGCCTAATGGTGCCTTTAGTCATTCTTGGAAATGTGATCCCCCTTCGAAGTTGCAACTCTCAGAAGTAGCTGTCTAATTTACCAAGTTATACTCGCGTCCTTACATGAAAACTTTAATGCTTTTCCTGTTATATTCCCACTCCATCCGAATGTTACTGTAATCTATAGTTTTAGTTGGACTAAATAATAAGAATCATAGTATGCTATATCGATATTTGCTAAAATCTCGTAACGTCTAAAAAGTCATGTGTTGTGTTGGCCATATGGTAAAATTAAAATGTATAAAGATACTTATTGAATCAATCCCTAGCTTATATCATTAAAAATGTGCTATTCCACCTTGCAAGAATTTGTTGCTGAGAAACTTTTGTCATCCTCACTAAATCATCTGAAATCCTAATTCATGAGGCATGATTCGTTTCAACGCTCAGAAGTTGCATATGACAAGCCATGTTTACATGTATGGATTAGGACTACTTTCTTCGCCAGGCACGAATTAGGATTATCACTCTCTTATAGCTTTATCTCTACTTTGCGCTATGACTACAATATTCTGTGTTGCAACTTATCAGTTTTTCTTCACAATTGTCTTGCAGGTCACTACAAGCATCATCCTGAGGAATACCGAGCTGCAGTAACTGAGCTACTCACAAAGGCTTCAATGCTTTACATGAGCAGGAGGCAACTTAACAGCTATGATCTAGGCACAAGTGAGCATAGCGACATGTTGGCCTCCGACGTGCATAAAGCTGGCACGAATTCAAACAACAGGCTAAGAAGGGCACCAGATGATCCGATTGACCATTTCTTGCTACCGAGTTCCATGGAGTATCATGAAAGCAGCAACGAAGAGCCGAAACCGGAGTTGTTCAACATGCCCAGTGTGGAAAGCATTAACAACCCCCATGGAGTGTTGGGTCAGATGCTTTACGATGTATGCGTCCCCAAGAACGTAGAAGGCTGGGACTTCAAGCCTTCTGCATCAATAAACGGGAGGCATATAAATTCTATTGCTCGTCAGCATGGCACTTTCAATCCGATAAAATGCATACGGCGCTCAAAATTGTAAAAATGTTCAACTGGAGTACCCTGATGCATATAGCTGACCAGTGTATACTATGAGAGAACATTGTTTGATGGATGCTGGTGAAAATTTGAGATACCTGCTATCCATTGAATAAAATGCGAGATATTTTTGTAGATAAAGTAATGAAGTATAATATGTTACTATTGCTGAGGAACTGCGCATATGTACATGAGTGCTTTATTATTTCTGTTGCTCTACTCACTGCCTTTTGGATTGCTTGGTACATGCCTACTGATTAAGTGAAATAGCAGCTCATGCTTTAAAAAAAATAAAAGATAAAATATATTTTAGAATGTTGTTGTGTTGTCAATTTGATGAATGATGAACCAACCTGGAACTGGGATAATCACTATCCCAGAAGAATAATTCAATTGCTCCAATGGAAAATAAACGGAACTTAGGGCGAAAAACCATCCCAAACACAGAACTGGACACTTGAATGGAGATTCCAATTCTCATAGAGTCATTGGGGATAAAAAAAAATCGAAGAATTCAGGATTTCAAAGTTACAGAGGAAAGCTCCACATTTCCACAAGGACTTGTTTGTGGGCCGAAACAGGTATACCAATGGGCCGTTAGCTCATTGGGCCGCACCAGAAGGTGCAGGTGGCCCATGCACGCTCGCGCGGGTGGAGCTTGCTACTTGGGTCCGTGGGATGGTGATCCGATGGTTTCCGTGGGCGCGCTGTGGGGCAAGTTTAATACCACATCGAAAGCCAACAGAAAAGATAAGCAGCTTATAACCGCGCGCGCTGCAGCCAGGCCGTCACTTCGGTGACATCCGATAAAATTGGAACGATACAGAGAAGATTAGCATGGCCCCTGCGCAAGGATGACACGCACAAATCGAGAAATAGTCCAAATTTTTTTGAGATTTCTGCCCAGGTCCCTGGAGCCCATAGTTTTCCTTTCAGATCTGCCCCTGGACCATTCTTTTCGCGCCCTTGCCTATTCCGACTTCTTACATCCAGGCCCTTTCATCTTAACAGTTTTCCCCTCACAGTTTCGAGACATCCATGTCCTTCCCTTTTGCACCTTCTTATTTTCCAGCATATTACAATTAGGTCCTTTTTGTAATTGCTGTTCTCTTCCGGGTTCATCTTCTCCCATCTGCTGATTCCAAGTTACTACTCTTATCAGGTGGTAATGACATGACAATGCCACTACGATTATTAACCACTTCTTGTTGGCTGAACCGGGGAACCCTCGTTGAAAACGTTGCTTTTAAAAAATTTCCAACTATTTTTTGTCTAGATGATTTGGCCATCTGTCTTGGCCTTTTTTTGAGTGTATCAATAAATGGCATGAATGGTAAAAAAAGGCCCTCGACATTATAAAAAATGGTTAGGGTGGGTTTTAGTATTGTATACTTCCTCCTTTATCAAAAGAATATTATTTTAGAACGTATATTAGCTACACAATTTTGGCTATGTACATCTCTTTGTCGATGTAGACTGGGTTTAATCAATCCGTTATCTTTAAAAAAAAGCTTACACAAGTTAACTTCAATCATGATTATAAATTTGTAATATAGGTTTTGACTTTTGAGTACACGAATCTTTTAAGCCTAATGACATATTAATTAGACTTAATAAATTTATCTCACAGTTTACAGGTGAAATCTGTAATTTGTTTTGTTATTAGTTTATATTTAATACTTCAAATGTATGTCCATATATTCGATGTGATACGCCAAAACTTTTCACCACTGGATCTAAACATAGCCTATGAATGCATGGATGCACCCTCCACTCAACACGCTTTTGGCGGTTTGTGTTCGCCAACCAACAGTCAGCCACAACCGCATCTATCTATCTACCGTTCATTCATTCAGAAATTTCAGACGTCAGACTGAAGAAGATAAGAAGAAAACTGGAAGAATTTGGCAACTGGAAGATGCAGGCAGTTTGAACTGCTCAATGTGGATATGTGAAGCAAATTTCAGACTCGGAGAAGAGTGACAGACACTGAAAGGCTTGGCTACCACAGGTTTTAGAAAGTTCTGTTCATAAGTTTCTAAAATGAAGTCATTCTACTTACAAGAATAAACTCTCCAGTAATCAGTCGAGGTTGATCATAATATTCATTTGGCAATTGATAAGCAATAACGTAATGTTCTGGCTGTCAGGGCTTACGACTGAATTATCTAGCAGCAGGGCTTACGACTGAATTATCTAGCAGCAGGGCTTACGACTGAATTATCTAGCAGCAAAATTACTGCAGATGAAGCAGTTCTTATTATAAATTTACAAAAAATAAATGCCTAATTTGTGCAAAAGGAGAGTGCGAGATTGAATAATGTAGGTGGCGGCACAGAAGCTAATGGGAAACCGTGGGGGAAAACTGCAAATATGTAAGGGCCTAGATGTAAGAAGTCGGAATAGGCAAGGGCGCGAAAAGAATGGTCCAGGGGCAGATCTGAAAGGAAAACTATGGGCTGCAGGGGCCTGGGCAGAAATCTCAAAAAAATTTGGACCATTTCTCGATTTGTGCGTGTCATCCTTGCGCAGGGGCCATGCTAATCTTCTCTGTATCGTTCCAATTTTATCGGATGTCACCGAAGTGACGACCTAGCTGCAGCGCGCGAGTTTATAAGCTGCTCTCCTTCTCTGTTGGCTTTCGATGTGGTACTAAACTTTCCCCGCAGCGCCCCCGTACAAACCATCGGATCCCCATCCAACGGACCCAGGTGGCCAGCGCCACCCCCGCAGTACGACGCGCGTGGGCTTCACCTTCTGACGCGGCCCAATTTATGAGCACACGGCCCAATAAAATAGTTCTCCCCTTTCCGGCCCGCATCACATGCCCGATTCGTGTGGCTCCATCTTACATCCAGGCCGTTGCTCCCTGATCCAGCGGCTGACCAAGCTCCACGCCATGCGCTGTTATTTGTTCATGGGATCCCTTTGTTCATCGCTCAACAATTTTTGTGGATGGAATAATTTCTTTGAGAAAAAAACTGTTGGAAGAATTTTCTTGCTGAGCGTGCAGTTTTTGTTATTCGATTATAAGTAGTCGAACTGTCGAAGCATCTAGGTTGAATTTCATCAGAACTGCTTCAAGCTGCAGTTTTGCTGCTGACAGCCAAAACATGAACTGATTGTTAATCGATTACCAGATGAACATTTTGGACCAACCAATCTCTATTGATCACTGCGAATGGATTCCTGTAACTAGCAAACCTGCTCTCTTGATTAGAAGAACTTATGAGCAGATAAATAAATCTTGCGTGACAAATCACATCATTTCCAGGGACGCGAAACCCTTTGAATTTGCCAACGAACAGTTGTGCAGTTAACAGTTTGACCCACCAAAGTATGATGCGAGGATTATTAATCGGAGATTTGGAACAACACACTGTATCATTCGCAGAAGATTGGAAAAATTGCAGTAGCAATTAGTAAAGCCTTTATTTTTTCAGACTTTCAGTGTCACTCTGACTCCACATCGAGCAAGATCAAACTTTCTGCATCTTCAGTTACCAAATTCTTCATGAAAACGTTTTGTTCTTCTTCTTCTTTTTCCTCGTCTTCTTGAACCTGACGTTTGAATGAATGAATGAATGAATGGTAGATAGATAGATGCGGTTTTCTGGCTGACCGTTGGTTATTGCTCCCATGTCATGTCGCAACAACCAGTAATAACTACCGGCTGTTCTGCGAACACAAGCTGCCAAAGCAGGTTGAGTAGAGAGTGCAGAAACCTTTTGCAATTTGGGCTGTGTTTAGCTCCAAAGTTTAGAACCAAACTTTAGTCCTTTTTCATCACATCAACCTGTTATACACACACAACTTTTCAGTCACATCATCTTTAATTTCAACCAAAATTCAAACTTTGGATCCAAAACACAGCCTTGCTCAATTTGCTGATGGCTGCTACACATGCCTTGCCTGCCTAGTAGTATCTTTTTATCTGCAGCACATCAGCATTGCACATTTGCATGGTGTGAGTCACCGTTGGGCAAGCATCTTTGTGGCACGATCGGCGCCAATTTGCTCAATATGGATTAACGAATATATGTGAATTTGTGATGTTGTAATATACGCAAGCCAGATGTTGGTGAGCAGAATATTCTTTTAAAAAAAAAAGAACAAGGTATATATTTATATGTAGGGCGGTTAAGATGCTCATCATGTAGTACTAGCTTTGCCTTTACGTGTCCAGACTCATATAGGATCGGTTTGTGACTTGTGTGAGCTATGTCAATCACAAGGTCTTGTACTCTTGTTCTGTTCACATTTTTTCTAAAAGGAAAGTGCTGCTCACATCGAGGGTCTTCGATTCGGAGGAAAAACATTACTCTACAATTTTAAGACCCTTTTGATTTGTAAAAATGAAAAAATGAAGGAATAAAAAAACATAAGATTCTAACATAAATGAAAGTGTAAAACAAAGAATTACAAAATATAGAAAAAACACAAAAAATGATCGTTTGATTGGACCGTAGGAAAAACACATAGATCGGATAAATCGGATGAGAGAGATAAACTTAAAGGAAATTTTCTAAGAGCTAGCTTTAAACTCTTGCTAAGTTTCCTCCAAAATTTATATATGAATGTCCATTTCATAGGAATTTCAAAGCATTGGGTATGATTCAATCTTTTGATTCAAAGGCATCCATAGAACTTTTTTCTATAGGATTGAAATCTTTCAAAATTCATATGTTTTTCCTCTAAATCAAAAAGGCCCTTAGAGGATTTCAATCCTATATAAAATTTTGAGACAATCCATTATATGCCACTGACTTTGTCGCACATCTACGATTTACCACTGACTTTGTCACGTTCTACAATATGCCATCGACTTTTGCTAAACTTCTACGATTTACCATCGCCGTCCGGTTAGCCACCGTTAGTACTGTACAAATTTGTCGAAATGACCAAAATACCCCTATGACAAAAACTTCCAAAATTTGGATAAAATTATCAAAATATTATATTATAAACATAAGATTGTAAACATCCAAAATTTGATCAAAAACTTGAAATATGATATTTCATATTTTTTATCCAAATTTTGAAACCTTTTCTCCTAGGGGTATTTTGGTCATTTCGACAAATTTGTACAGTACTAACGGAGACTAACCGGACGGCGATGGTAAATTGTAGAAGTTAAGCAAAAGTCAATGGCATATTATAGAACATGATAAAGTCAGTGGCAAATCGTAGACGTGTGACAAAGTCAGTGGTATATAATGGATTCTCTCTAAAATTTTCCTATGAAGATCTTTAAAACAAAGGATTGAATCATATTCTAATCTCCGAAAATCTTATAGAGATTTTGGAGAAAATTTAGTAAGAGTTTCAATATCTTAAAAACTTTCCTTTGAGTCTATCTCTCATCCAACTCCCATGTTTTTCTGAGGTCTAATCAAACGGTATTCCTATATTTGTCCTATATTTTGCAATCCACTGTTTTGGACTCGTATTTTTATTAGAATTCTATGGTTTTCCTATTTCTATGTTTTTTCATTCCTACGATTCAAATGGGCATAGAAGTTTAAGATTCGGTTCTTTAATATATATATATATATATATATATATATATATATATATATATATATATATATATATATATATATATATATATATATATAAATGTCCTCCCTTTTATGAAAAAAAAAGAAGACTCATGTGAATGTTCAAATCCATAGCTAAGATTCGTTTTTTTAAGATGGAGGGAGCACTTCTTTGTAAAAAAAAAAAGAGACAAACTTATTTTGAAGCTTTCAAAGTCAATAAGGGATAGTAACATTTAGAGAGTTTAACATTGATGTCTTCATAAATCTTCTACGCAAGAAAAATTACACAAGTACAATAATATTACAGAATCCTTCTTTTAACAAACATGTCTACATCACCTTCATACAAAACATAATCTAAGTAAACAATCAAGCGGTTAAAATAAATACTACTACTAACAAAGACGACCGAGAATCCGAGATAGTTGATGGTCATTTCTTTTAGGGCTTGTTCACTTTACTACCATTTTCAACCTTACCTTTTTTTTATACCAAAGTTATTAAAAAATAGCTATATTTAGTTTGTTGCCAAATTTTTATAAGTACATATGAAATCTTACTAAAATTTAATAATGCCAAAACTTAGTAAAGTTCAAAATGTTATCAAAGTGAACAAGCCCTCAGATAATGACAGTTGATGGCGATATCAATTCATCCATTCAAAATTTATGAAAAAATTTAAAAGCAGGTGGTTAATAGTAAACGTTAGTGGCATTATCATGTCATTGTCATTACCACCAGATAATCCCCCACAAATCTGAAATCTATATATGCTTTCGTGTTGGAATAATTCACCCGTTCGATCCCGGAATATGCTCCGATTCATCCCTTCTTCTTCTTCCTCTTCTTCTTCCTCCATCCACCATCTAACATTCTAACCCCGCATTAATTCCTTCCTCCCCACCTCCTCCTCCCCCAAAATCCCACTCCTCACTCCCCCTCCCGCTTCGAGATCTCCCCCTCCGATCCGCCTCCGCCTCGAATTGGGGCTCGATTCGAGGTATCACATCCCCCAATCATCTCGGAAGAATCTCGATCGGTGTGTGTGGGGATTGAGTTTGGAGTTGGATTTGATTTTGTTGCGGATTCGGTCGGATGCGCGGCGGAGTTAGGGCACGGCGCCGGTGGTCGGCGGCGGCGGCGGCGGCGAGATGTACGCGGTGGGGAAGTTCGGGAGCTTCATCTCGCGGAGCGTGTACACCGTCTCCGGCCCGTTCCACCCGTTCGGCGGCGCGGTGGATGTAGTGGTGGTGCAGCAGCAGGACGGCGGCGGGTTCAAGAGCTCGCCGTGGTACGTCCGGTTCGGCAAGTTCCAGGGGGTGCTCAAGACGCGGGAGAAGGTGGTCACCATCGCCGTCAATGGCGTCGAGGCCGGGTTCCACATGTACCTCGACAGCAACGGGGAGGCCTACTTCCTCCGCAACGGGGAGCCCAACCTCGAGGAAGGGGAGTTCGCCGTGTCCCCCGTGTCGTCCGGGGACGAGCGGGACGAGGCGGCGCCGCCGCCACCGCTGCCGGTGCAGGACACGCAGCTCAGGAAGTCGAAGAGCATATCGTGCGATAGCTCCACCATGGAGGCCAATGCCGGGGACGGCAAGATCCTCGCGAGGACGAGCTCGAGGCGGGTTACCATACTCGAGCGGATGTTTGGTCGGAAATCGATCAAGGACGGTCCGGATGGGGTGGATAGGGTGAGCTCGTTAGAGCGTGCCGAGATTGCTGCTGAGCTCCTTGATACCAATTGGTCGACGAATCCGCCACGTGGTGCAAAAGCTCGTAGATCTCTCGATGAGCCTTCCAAGAGTAATTTAGAAGATCCTGTAAATGGTAATCAGGTGGAAACCTCAAAAGTGGTATCGCCGTCATGTAGCATTGATCAGGAGAAAGACATGGGCTCCTCTAATAGAGGCAGTGTGGATAGCAATTTTTTTAGTCCGCAGGGAGGAACAGATAGTTTGGGAGATGAAAACAACCATTATATACAAACAACTAGTGTCAAGGAGGAAGTTGTTGAGATTTACACGCGTGATAGCAGTGTTTCGATTGATGGTACAGACCAGGCAGGAATAGAGTCTTCATCAAATGATCCAGGTACAGATAAAATTACCAGTGAGCCCATTGATACTCAAAGTGAGAAAATTATCAGTGAGCCCATTGAAACGCAAAGTGAGAAAATTATCAGTGAGCCCATTGATACTCAAAGTGAGAAAATTATCAGTGAGCCCATTGAAACGCAAAGTGAGAAAATTATCAGTGAGCCCATTGATGCTCAAAGTGAGAAAATTATCAGTGAGCCCATTGAAGCGCAAAGTGAGAAAATTATCAGTGAGCCCATTGATACTCAAACCGAGAAAATTATCAGTGACCCCATTGAAGCGCAAAGTGAGAAAATTATCAGTGAGCCCATTGATGCTCAAACCGAGAAAATTATCAGTGAGCCCATTGAAGCGCAAAGTGAGAAAATTATCAGTGAGCCCATTGATACTCAAACCGAGAAAATTATCAGTGACCCCATTGATACTCAAAGTGAGAAAATTATCAGTGAGCCCATTGATACTCAAACCGAGGAAATTATCAGTGACCCCATTGATACTCAAAGTGAGATGTTGGATAATTTTCAAGATGACACTGGAAGGGAAATGCACACCAGGGAGGTCCTTTCCCATGTTATTTTTGAAACCCATGCTGGTGAGACAAACATTACCATTGGTAAGAGTGAGGAGATTTCACAGTTTGTCACTGTAAAAACATGCCAAGATTGTTCTGATGCAAATTCACCTGTTTATGAAACTGCAGGTTTGTCAAGTGAAATGCATGACATCTCTTCAATTACTTCTGCTCAAGATGCATGCCAAGAGAAAGTGGTCATTGTCAGCAGCTATGAGACTGTGGAGACCTCATATAATGTGCCTGATATTTTGGTTGACAAAGTTTGTCATGCTGTTGGTAACCCACTGGATGATTCTTTACAGCCCAAAGAGCAGTCGGGAGTCTCCATTGAGGAAATAGAACATGTAAGTTTTGAGGACAAACCACTGTCATATTATGGTGCTTCCAGCAATATTGAAGACATGACTAAGCTGGGTATTCAAGACCAACAGGTGCCAGTCTTTGAGGATTCCGGTTCCCAAAACTCCCAAGAATTTGTTCCAGACAAGGATATTTGTGTGGATACTGTTGTTAATGATCGTAGTGCCCATATAGTAAATGATTTAGCTTGCAATCATGATTTTGTTTTTCCTGCTGCTTCTTCCAGTGTTGAAGAGATATCAAATTATGTGCCTGATAATCATCTTCATGATGTAACAAAGGACTTCATTGTGGAAAATAAAACATGCAATGGAGAGCTTAACATTTCCCTTGTCCAAACGTCAACAACGGGAGATGAGACCACAGAATGCATTTCTCCATCAGCTAATATTCCTAATAAAGTAGAACTGCAAGGTTCACAGATTATTTCTGATCTTTCTAGTTTGAGAAAGGTTGAAGCAGAAAGCACCACACTAGAAGATACTGAAAGCAGATCTAGTTCTGCTAGTGGAGTCGAAATTAAGCTTGTGCCTGAGGCTATATACGAGCCAAGGGAAGAAGCAGAAGCAGTTGTTTCATTCTCAGAGTTCGTAGAAGAAATTCAATTTCAGTTTAGTGACAGTGAAAGCTTTGCTGATCGAAAGACCACAGATGATGCTGCATCTACTAAAGAGGCAGGTGCAGTAGAACATGATGAATCTGATTGTGACACAGAACAACAGGGAGGGAATAATACAGGTCTTGGAAATAACCTGGAAAACTGTTCTGATTCATCAAGGCCTGAGACTATCCCTGTTCCTATTCCAGGAAGTGAGTTTCACTCAGATGACAATAATCTGGAGGCTAAATCTCTACCAAATCTCCGCTCTCACATACATGATCTTGAAAGGTCTGACAGTTTTCAGCTAAGCCGCTCACTACAGTCGAACGGTGAAAATAATGGGGTTGAGCCAGTCAAGAGTACAACTTCTGACTTGCCAATTCAGGAACCAGAAGATACTGGTGATTCAAAAGAAAATTTTGTCCCACCGGAGCCTACTAACAGCGCAATAGCTGATAACCTGAAAATAGATCCATTCAATCCTTGTGTGGGTAAGCTCTTTTTTAATAGTCCAATACAATTGTTTCATATTTTTGGTACTACTAGGTTTTAACGACCTTGATCTGCACCCAAAAAAAAAAAGTAATGTCCATTTCTCTAGACCTCACCAGAAACTTGGCTGTGCCATAAGCAAAGTCAGTTTTGTATACATACATCGAATTCGACATATTTATATAGCTAGTTTTATAGCAACTTTTGTTGGTTCCCGGCAGTACCACATATGTCAATATGTACCAGTAACAGATAGTAATATCTAGCTGTCATTATGTGCAGAATTATCCCTATGCAGGCACCTGTTATCAGAAGGCATGGGAGAAGATGCTGCATGCAAAGCATTCGATGCAGAGAAGGTAACCTTAGAGAAGTTTCGTGCCATGAAGCAGTCGCTGATAAGAAACAACAAGCTTGTTGTTAGGATTGCTGGTCGATACTTTCCGTGGGATGCAGCTGCACCTGTCATACTGGGCATGGTTTC